>NC_064886.1:19057790-19682790 GCF_929443795.1 Astur gentilis | reverse complement strand
TACTGGGGGGGGGGGGGGGGGGGGGGGGGGGGGGGAAGAAAAAAAAAAAAAAAAAAGGTAGCCATTTGTACAAGCAAGCAATCATTTTGGTATGCTTTGTCCTCACAAGAACGCCGAAAAGGGGAACATATTAAGAGAATAACTGCAATAGCTGCCTATACCAGCTATAGCCATCAGCTGGGTGAAAACTGGTATTTGAAAAAGACATTACTTCTTTTTCCTCGAGCTTAAACAAGAGTTTTGGTATGTGAATTTTTGCTATCATTCTGCCTTTCCCAGATAGGCTACTTAATCTGTAATAAGATACTACCACCTCCTGTGATTCAGTTCTAAAATGAAAATACATCAATATGGCACAATCAACTGATTTGCTCTTTTGACACATTCACTGTGTCACTATCTTGTTTGAATGACATGCAAACACCCAAATAACAAAAAAATGTGTCTGTTTCTCCCCATTTCTGTTAGTGTTACAAAAGCAAAGATTTGAAACAGCACACTGTGCTTCATTATCTCTTAGCTCATGCATCCTTCTGTTTGCTTTGCAAAGAAAATACAAAATGGAAAGATTTGTACATAATCACTTAGCAATAAAAGGAAAAGACTGCATGGTACACGTTTTCCAGCCATCCTTCAGAATCACTATACACTAAATGCAAGTCAAGTCTTGCCACTGTAATCAAATATAATGTGTCAAAAATAATTGTTTAATGTCAGGAAGAGATGCTCCTTTAAACACGTGTTGTCAGTATTTTGTCTATGGCTGTAGTCTGATTTGTTACATTGGCTTTATCTATAAAAAACAGCTGCACATTGGCCAAAGCTGGTCTTAAGCCTACTTAGCAGGTCACCAGTTTAGCAACATGTGAGAGGTCAAAACAAGAACAGTGATTGATAGGATTATAAAAACTCATTCCTCTCATCAGCTTGATGGTATGCTGTCCTGATATGCCACACAGGACCACGGCGATGGTAACAAATGAACTGCAGGTGAGCTGAAAAGAGACAGACACAGTGGAAGATTAAGGCTGATGTGGAACTCCCACAGTCATGCAACTCCTTTTTCATGGTGGAGCAAAGGTGGTATTACGCTGCTCAAAATTGAAACACAGCAATGTAGCGTTGGCACTTAAAATTTCAGAGTGGAATTGCATGATCAAAAGAGTATCCAACTGCTGTTCCGGTGTATTTGTTGATAGTATTGGAACCTGGCACGAAATATACTGGCTAATAGATGAAATGTGATTAATACTCAGGATTCATGTTCTTCTGCTGGCTGTGATTCTGAGTCATGGTATGGCCTGGAGAAAGTTTATCAAATCTGGACTTACCCATTCATCTGCAAGCAGGTTTAATAACTGCTTGATATGAAGCAATGGCACTGGGTTTAATATTTGGTAAACTGTTTTGAGGTCTTCAGTTGCAAGACAGAATGAGAGAATGGAGTATATTAAAAGTGGAAAACATTTTTATAATGCAACACTGGCAACAAGCAGTTTATTATTTAAGATTTCATTGGCTCCTAGTTTGTGCCTTATCTGAAACTGTGTAACTGTTTGTCACGCCAACTACATAACTATTATGACGTACTATGATAGTTTACACTTCGGCCTTTATAAAAATCTGTACTTAGAAGCCAGGATACCAAAACATGAACACAGACAGCTAACACAAAAACCTAAATCATTTCTGAAGCATTAATAAGGACATTGTTTTTCCAAGAAAGGCAAGAATAAGTAGAAGTGTTATCTAAACACATTTTGAAAAAGCAGATTCATTTAACTCCATCCCTCTAGGTACAATCGGGAAAAAACATAGTAATCACAGATGTACAGTAAAAATAAATACATTACTGCAAATCTTTAATCTTACTGAAAAGCTGCAGGCCTCTAAGTGAATGAGTAATATCAAGCATTAGCGTGCTGAGAGGTAAAGCAGCAGTTCGAGAACATCTTAAGTAAGCAATTTTCTCACCATTTGCTCAAATAAAGAAAATATTTTTTATTTAAAAGTCTTTACTGTGCTTTTGTAGGGTGTTTTTGAAATCTCTAGAGAGGAGAAAAATACAAAGAGGAACAATGTGATTTTTCATTCAAAGTTATTATTTTGGACCTGAACCAAAACCTCACAAAGCCAAAGTTCTTAAAATGTGTTCATTCCTTTACAGCTTAAAATCCAATTGGTACTAGAGGTTAAGTATATTTTATCAAGTATATCAATATTGAACTTACAGGTTATAATTTAGGATAGAAAGATTGCCCAGTAACGTAAAAAAACAGCCTGAGGTCAAAGTATTTCTTATTAATATTAGGTCAAGGATGATCAAAGATTTTAAGATTAATTTTCCAACCCTTGATTTCACGTTCACTGTTGTATTCTATGGACCTTTAGAGAACAGGACCAAGTCCATATTATTTGGGCTTAGTGATCCATTTTTGGTTTTGTTCTGAAACAAAATCTAAGCCATGATGAGATGGTGAGGGTAAATAACCCTTCTCATTTTCCTTTCTGTTCACTTTGAACCACAGCAGATCTTTAACTCCGCTTGAAAATTGTTCATCTATCCATCTCAAAGTATTAACTGATCTCCTAGAAAAGGAAATCCATATGCTTATTGCTGAGATTTCAGTCTCTAAGATGGTTACTTTATTTTCTTGAATTTGAAACACAGATAAATTTGCCCAACTCTGGCGTGTAATTTTGATACTCTAAATCTTTTAATTCGTAGTTATTCTTTACATTCATCTCCCTACACACAGCAGAAATACCACACATCATTAGCTCTTTCAGTCTCTTGGTACCAAGAGTTTGATTTTGTGTCTCTTTCACAAGTCAACTACTGAAAACAAGCTGCTCAGACCAGCCAAGATCTCCAGCTTGTTTGACATGGTGGTATCCTACTGCAGTACAGCTTCAACATGCTATCTCACTTTATACTGACTCTGAAGTTCCTGTAATTGAAGTCACTGGTGACACAAAACTTTGACAATTATTAGCCCAATTAGGTCTTATTTCAGCAACATACTTAACCACTTGCAGATCTCGAACATTTATTAATGTTTTATGAAGTTGAGCTTTTATTTTACAAAGCAATTTGTTTCTTAGAAATTAAGGGGAAGTGAAGTAATAATTATATCCAAAGTGTTTATACTGCCATGCACATTCAATAAGTGTATAACTGCTAGAGTTGCTGATATGTTTGTGAAGACAACAGAAATTAAATGAACCTGTTAACTTCCAGGGGCAGGCTACTAATCCAGAAAAATTAGACTGCAAAATTCCCCAGCAATCCTTTTCTCCCCTGTTTCTCATTATTACTAACAGATCAGGCAACAAAAAAGCTCTATGCTTTCAGATCTGTTGGGGAACGCAGTTTACTGCTGCTATCACATCATTATTTCTATGGTCAGCTATATCTGCACAAACTTTTACTATTTAATTTTTCTTATGTAGGTGTTTTTTTCCAGCATAGCTTTAGGAAAATATAATGCCTCTGTAAAATGCTGTCTGTGTCATGACAGGTTATGTAAACTTTTCAAGCTCTGAAAATAGCCGTGCTATGAAGCAGAAATTATCTGAGAGTAGAAAAAGCAAACTACAAAAGTACGTTGCATATTTTATTTGATAGTGCAATAAGCATCTGATCCTATGATTC
Source organism: Astur gentilis (assembly GCF_929443795.1). Lineage (NCBI taxonomy): Eukaryota > Metazoa > Chordata > Aves > Accipitriformes > Accipitridae > Astur > Astur gentilis. The sequence continues at coordinate 19,679,135 of NC_064886.1, read as the reverse complement.
TATGTCACCTTCCAGGAAACCAGTTTTTAGTCTTATCTGTTGGGTAAACAAGCTTTCTCAGTTCATTAGTATAGACTTTGTTAGTTATCTATATCTTCTAATCACATGATGTCTAAGTGTTTATTAGGGTTTACATCTTATGAGCTTCAGCCGCATTCCAAAGAAATCAAAAGGAGCCTTTCATCACGGTATGATGACATCAAGCCTGTCTGTGATCTTAAGTAGCTATGCTCCATCCTTGAGCTAAGTTGTTAGAGATCAGTCTCAGCTTTCACATTTACTTAGACTGTCTTGCCATTTTCTGTCAATCAATTTACAGCAAAAGCCTGAACTTCCATTGTCTCTCTCAAGTCTATAGATAGGCATCTAAAATTGCTAACAAAACTGATTACCCTGTATATAGATTCCTGTATTAAAAGGTCAGAGAAAAAGATTTTGATCATCTGGTCTGACCTCCAGACTGACATAGGCTGTAACACTTCCCTAATTAGTCTGAGTTACTAAATACACTGAAAACATTTTCTTCTTAAAGCCTGGACCACTGCTGCTTACTGTCTCTCATCCACCTAAGACAAACTCTGTGAAGCTGACTGTAACCAGAATGCAAATTCACTTTTAAACTCCTAGATTTAGCCAATAAATGTTTTAACAGCCAGCCACTGAAAATACTGCAACTAGGAGCTAGCACACTAACACTACACAAACATCATCTCCACAACTCTCAAGTCAGCTGTTGAGACTATGATTCCTGTACTGAGATTGTATTGCACACATAATAACAACAACGAAACCTTTCACAGCACTGCTTCAATTTGTGTTAGGTGATTGCTATTTATGTTAGTGACCTAAACTATCAAATGAAATGTACAAAAAGCTGGGATTCTTTAGCTTTTGGTTTAGTACCATTCACATTTGGGGGCTGGGGGGAAGTCTGCCACAGTAAAATGTATTTGATGCATTCTGCCACCCACTTAAATCTACCATTAAATTCTTTCCGAAGCCATTATACTGATTTAAAGAGACTATTTATGTACTGGTGTTATATTTAACATAAGTCAAATGTTAAGGCTTTTCTATGACTAAAAAAAATCAGTACAAAGAATATTCGTAAGAAGTCTGTTCTATGAAAAAAAAGTCTTGAAATATTCTGAAGAGCTTATTTCATTTTAAAGAATAACTTGAAAACACATGGCCTGATCACCAAGGATGTTTAACATTGATGGCTAGAATGTATTATAATTTGCATTTTAGGGCATGTGCTGTTTCTTTACATTCAGCCCTGGGAATCCTGAATTTGACAAATGTTCAAGGATACTGCTAAAGATACAGGTAAGAGTTATCTGGAGAAATATTTCCCACAAAAATCATTAAATGCCTTTAGATATGGAATAGAAATTCAGGGAAAAAAGTCTTAAAAAAAAAAAAAAGAGGTGAATGAGATTGGATAGCTTTATCTGTATAAAAGCTAGGGATCTTTTCAAGTGTACTTCATTGTGCAAGCCTACACTATCAAAATCACATTCTTCTGAGCAAAACTGCCTTCTATTTTTGATAGTTTTCTACTGATTGCTCCAAGTTTAGTAGAATTTTAAACACTTTGAAACTGCAGATCCCCAGAGAAGCAATTCAGTGGGAACTCCTAATTAGTCTGTGGTAAGCACAAAGGTACAGCCAAAAAACCTGCCTCCATGTGCATTATTAAAAGAAGTGGAAATTGTAGGCTGCCACCAGAGATGGACATAGAGACAAGACTGGTGAGACAAATGAGATGAAACAGTCATAAAAAACAATCCTGAATAATCTGATGCCAGCTTTCAAGTTATTATTTAACAGGCACAGATGTTACAGTCACATTTTCATTTGCTTTTCGTGTACATTATGAATTATTTTGCACTTTTGCATTAGTATACATTAGGCAAAAAACTGTCTCTAATATATTAGATGAAATGCAGTTTAGAGGGAGCTTCCCCCTCCTCAATCTGTTGACTGCTCTTTTAATCACAAAATGGTTGGACGTGAGAGCCAATCAACACTAAGGCTATGCGAGCAAGTGACAAATCATTTCACTTCAGAAAATTATTAATCTTAGTAGTGCTGTGCTTGTGCGCCGTGATTTACTGAGAGCAAAATAACCTCACAATGCTCAATTTAAAATTGGACACCAGTTTTGAATAATGGCACATATTTACTGATGTGATAAAGCAACTGACTAGTGAGGATTCATTTGTAACAGAGGGAACAGCTGTACTATCAGAGATGAGATTGATGAATATAATATTGAAATACTTTTACCACAGTAAAATGCCCACAAATTCTTCTTTTGGGGAAAGGCAGCTGGAGCAATTAAAGCATTGCCAAGATCAGGTGACTTTAAATTAGGTCATCTGCCTCACATGGCATTACTTTGGTGAAAACAGAGACAGGCTCAAGACCAAATAATAAATTGTCAACACATACTTCCCTTCTTCACCACTTCTTCACTTCACCTGCTCTTCTACAAAAGACATCCACAGTTTCCATCTCACAGCTGTAAAGCACAGCATGCTCAGGTATTGCTGCTTCGGTCTAACTTACCTTCTAAGGGACATTGACCCATATGTCATGACCATTTTACCTTTTGGTGCAATTCAGCCCTGGACGGACCAGAAATCTGGAGGCAGTCTGGGCAGTTTTTTAACCAGGCTAATCTGATCGATATTCTTTCTGAATGTAATATTAGAGTTTTTAATTTTCCGTATCATTAAGTCATTTTATTATATAATCAGTTAACCTTCATGTTCTAAATTTCTTTCATCATTGACATCTACTAAGAATAAATATAGTGAATAGAGAAAAAAGGTGAGGTTTACCTGCATTTTGTAGAAATCTATACCAGTCAAATGTTTCACTGGGTGTAGTCTTAATTCCTGTGTTGAAAAAAAAGAGAAACACAACATGTTTGATTGGTCCCTGGATGGCTGAACTATGGTTCTTGAGGTCTTGCCCTAAGAAAACAGTATTTCTGTTAAGCACACTGAATTCCACACACAGCTGTTCCCACCTCAATTTTTTCTCATCCCAACATCAGGTTGTCTGCACAATCCTTCTGTAGTCATCAGACTGAAATTCAACTGAAAATTTTCTACTTGCACAGTGTATGAACTTCTTTAGCAACCGAGGGAATTAAGCTCACTTACAACATGCTAAATTTGACCTTCTAAAATCTACATATGAGATAATACTATCTGAGGGAGCATATTATTCCAAAACAGATACAGGTCAGCTGAGACCCAAGTCCTTAACATAAGGCAAAGAAAGTAAGTTAAATTTATATCAAAATTAAATATAATCTAAACTGAATATTAATTTATTTGTTTTGCCTTATGTTAAAGATTAATTATTTTACTAATGAAACTATTTTATAAATTTATTTAATCTCTCAGTTAACTATTACCCCACAAGAGGCTTAAATATAGACTAAATATGGGCTAAATAGACCTCACAATGAGTTAGTTTAACATAACAGGTTTTTTATTTTCTTTGAAAGTAAAATATACAAAATGGAATGAGTTTTGGAATCTGCAGACAGTTATTTGTAGATAAATAAAATCAGGTGCTGTAGCTTAAGTAATCACATCTAAAATGCTGAGCTGAGTGTTCCCTAGACTACTCACTTAAGTATTATATTTTGGATTAGATACTTGTTGGGTGTCATTTAGCTGGGAACTCAACTTAAAGCATTTAAAGGAATTTGGAGTTTCAGAGAATAATCATTCAGCATCAAAACTTCCATATGCTTTGGAGAAAGCTCGGTGTTACCTTACATGTTACCTTATCTTTCAGATTCCTACTGTAAAGAATCTGGGAAAACTTTTTTTAAAAGCACCAAATGAGTTGAAAATTTAAGCTAAGAGACTGAACTATTGCCTCAATTGATGTCAATGGCAAAAAGCTCAATTTCAGTGGAGCCAGGACTTCAAATCCCATACCCATTTCAGCAAAATATTTCCGGGGTAAAGAAGGTAGATACATAAAGATACAGGTACCAAACACTTGATTCAAATAAATTGAATGCCTTAGTATTTCAAAACTCTCACCTTGAGTTTGGACATATATTTTCTGCCTAGCATCTGGCTTTAAAGAGAAGGAGAAGAAAAGTAACTTTCATAGTTCACGATAAAAGATCTGTTCACTCTTCAAAAAAACCCAATCAGTATAGCAAAATGCACATCAGCGTAATTTTCTTTCGACTATTAAAAATCAAAACAGACTGTTAGAAAGATACATTTAAGTAACACCAAAAGCCAAGTCAGCAATGTAAATTACATTTACTATGAACACTTACAGTAACAATGAATCAATTTTGCAATTAACACAATCATCAAGTTAGTACAAACATACCTTTTAGTTTATCTCTGTATCCTTTCTCATAATCATTAACCTGCTTACTGCATAGAAAATTAAAATATTTTCTTAGAAGAGAAAGATTTTCCACTACGGAACAGCCCTAGTTCCCAAAATATGTTAGTCTTAAAGGAAAAATTATAGCTGGTTTCAAAACCACAGTCTACATTCATCCGTAATAGAATTTTTAAACAGATCAGGCACGAAACAAACCCATTTACCTCTAAACTTTTCCAAAATTGCTGTAAAATATATGTAGATTGTCTGTATGGGAAAACTGGCCAGGAGCAGAATATTCCCAAATAAAAATTGCATAAGAAATCATTTTAAAATAGCTATAGCAAAAGAGGTAATTACTACACTTCCAAAGTTACTCCTGAAGTGCTGCTACGCTAATTCTTTCATTTAGGTGATTAAATAAGCAAGTTCCTATTTCAATATCTTTCTATAACTTGAACCACGAATTTGTGGAATACATTTTTTTTCAGGAAAACATTGAAATATTCTTGGTGATGTTTCCACACTGAAAAAAAAACCCCAAACCCAACCAAAAAAACAACACCACCACTCCCCAGCAAACAAGCAGAGTTTCTTGAGCTCAAAGTATTTGTGTAAAACTTTGTGTTCAGACAATTCCTAGGTGTTCTAAAAGCACTGGTTGCTATACCTGTAAAGGAGTAAGCTAAGGAGGGTATTACTCAACCGGTGTAATCTCCAATAGATTTGCTCGATATAACCTTGAATGTTCCAGTTTGATATTATATTCCTTCACGAATTTCACCTAATGCTATCGCTTAATCATAGTGTCCAGAATTGCACAACCTTCTTTAGAGCACCAGTCTTTGCTATCTTGAGACTGAATCTTGCCTCTTCCTACATTTCATTATGTAGAGAGGCACAGTCCTAGCAGGCTGCAACTCTCGGAGTCGTTGACTATTTGCCTGTGATGGCTCTTTCTGAAGTGCAGATGGAAAAAGGGCTACTAAGTTTCCCCTCCAACCATTCCACTTTTGAATGCTGGGATACACTGCTAATACACTGAACTCTTCAAGCTAAATATTGCTATGCAGACTTGCCTCTTAATGTGGAAAGTTGTTGGAATAACAGAGTTAGCCAAGGCAGAGCATCCCGTATACCAGTGCATCATGTCAACCTGCACGTTAGTCTTCCCTTCTCCTCTCCCACCCCCTCCCCATCCTTAGCAGATTGCAAAATCACACCTGCAGGATAATGACTTGAAGGCAGGAAGAGAACTTGTATTAGGAGAACAAGAATTAATGCAGAAACAAACTGTTAAGCAACCAATTCCCGTGCCAGACAGCTCAGGAAATAAGAAGCCAAGGAAGTGATTTTTTAATTTTTTTTTTACTTGCATTTTGTTTTTCTATCACTCCTATGTGACTGCCCCTCCAGGCCACTGCCCAGTCGTAACAGTCTATTTATTTATTAAAAATGAACTGGGAAAAGAAATGGATAGAAAAGAGGTCATAAAAAGTGAATAGTCATCAACAAGCGGTTCACAGATGGGAAGGAGGTGGTTTCTGAGAATCAGAGTGAATTAACTAAGTCACAAAATCTACACAAAGAAGCAGCAAATCCACACGTAAATGAAGTGAAGGAAAAAACAACACTTTATGCTACAGTGGAAGACTAGGGATATTCTATGGACTTTATCTTTCAAAAGCTATATGAACTTTTGTGTTCAAAGCAATTAAAAATAAGAAAAAATGGTTTAATAGGTTACTTTATTACTTAACATTTCTCAGGTCTACTCTTATCTATGAATAAGTAGCATTTCAAATAACATTGGATCTTCCAATCCTAAAAAAAGCTTCGCAAACAATGGAGACAGCATTGCAAGCTGGAGGCCAACCTCAGAATTTGAATTTGCAGGACAAGTGGGATAGCTGAAATTCAGTGCTAGATGCACATATATGCAACAAAAGAGAAGGTGGAAAAAAGCAGATGGGGCAGAGGGCAGCTTAAGCCAGCCTTGCCTCCATAGCTGACATAGCACATAGTTCTGCCTCAGACTCTGGTAGGTGAAGATAGGGTTTTTGTTCCCTAAAACCACCAAGTTTCAAAAATAAGCTTAAGTTAAGGATCTGGTTTCATGCTCTGCTGGACCTTTAATGGCTTACAGTGAGTATAATCCTGCTGGGGCTTGGATCATCAAGTAGAAAATAGCAGGAATACTGTGGAACAGGGCATACAGATGTATTCACACTTTATAGATCAATTTTCTGTTATGTTCTTTATTTTAAATTGTCTTGAGGAGAATGGAAAAATGAAATTGAATGCTAATAAAACCGGCTTAGGTAATTCTTATGCACCAGTTTTACACTACTGAAATAAAACACTGACTGTAAGCACAAGATCTTTTACAGTATTTCAAACTTACTTGGAATACAGATTATTACAAATGCTGTATTATGTGCTGCATAATTAAAGATAATTTATCCAACGTAATAGAAAAGAATTTGTTGGGAGATACAGCCCTTGAGCACAGTGCAATTGCTTACATGTTCGTAATTTAAATTCTTAATTGACTAACTAATAAAGCACACATTAGAGGAATAATGCAATTCACATTAGTGTGAGTTAATATGTAAAAAGTGTTAATATTCTGTGACCTATGTATGGAAGGATGTATTCATATTCTTCACTGTCTGAAAGTAAATGTGTCACATTTGCTCTTACCCTTTATATGATGATACAGCTGGAAAAAGAACTCAAACCCCCAGCACTTAAGACACAGGTTAGCAGGTGGTATTTCATTTTAGGACTTGACAGACTTGCCTCCAATTCCCTGACTGCCACAGACTTTCTCCAAAAAACTGAGTGAGTCTCATAGGCCCACAGCACAAAGGTGTTTAGGTAAAATCAAAGTTCAGTACTTAAAAACATTTGAGGTACTGATTTCAAAATCATTTCAAAGTTCAAATTTGTTTCTCCTCCTTATACTGTTACTTTTGCCTTTTTCTTGCATAAGATCTATGACAGAAGCTGTGCCCTTTCATGTTTACCTATCATGACGTTCACTGTAGTAACTACTAAAACCAAATTATATTTGTCATGTAAATACCAGCTCCTATGTCTGCTCATATATACTTTTAATGGAAATAGATTTAAAAAAAAAAATCAATTCATGCTGAAACAAAGTATTGAGTTTTAAATTGTTCTGTTGTGCAAGCTCCACCTCTAAGTGATTTTTTTTTTTTTAGGCAAGGGTGTATTAATGATCATATTATGATGCAAATTAGAACTGAAGAGATACCAAGCAGTTAGTTTCTACTTCTTGCATTTATTGTTCAACTTCAGCTGATGTTTCACAAGATGAGGTGAGGGCAGCTAACAGCTCACTGCAGCTGGAAGAGGATGGTCCTGCCTTGGTCTTTTTATCCCAGTATGTTGCCCCTTACTGTCCTCCAGATAGTTACTTCTTACCCTTCACTGGATCTGGTGCTCAGTGAAGCTCTCTGTAATCCATTACTAGTCTTTAGCCAACAAGTTAGTTGGAAAGCTAATGTTGCACAGAAAATCAGCTGGGCCATCGAGCTGGATCAGCAAGCCCTACTGTCCGGTGTGGAGTTTTTCACAGGTTACCAGTGCAGCCTGACACGACCCAAAAGCACTCCTTGTACTCAAATGACTGGCAGCTCTTTATTGTCTTACGCCGCTCTTCAGCAACCAGGATTGAGGACTGTCTACTTCAAGGATTTGTCTCAATTTTCTCCACTGGCAGTCTGCCATCAACTCAACCACGTAACGGTAAAAATGTTGACCCAGACTATTTTCAAACAGGAGCATCAGATACTAAAAATAATTGCACTGAATGTCTGAAGGAGACTTGCAACACAGCAAATGCAATGGTGCCTACTAAATGAAGAAAAGAAAAACAACCATTATTACTGCCAGTTCTTTGCTGGCTAAATAATCTCCTTAAAATACATTGCCAAATTTATTTAACCACTATACTGTCGGATGAAAATAATTTAATTCAGTATTTTTCCATATATCATTCAGTACAGTGTGTTTTGTTTTATTTTCAGGAGGAGAGATGAATTTTAACAAAGTTAAGTGCTATTTATGTGCTACATATCCCTCAAGGCCTGGTCAACAGGGCTGTATATCACATATTGCTGGGCTTAGCATAACTTCAATTTTAGCTCTGAAGTTCACCTTAAGAAGTTCATTCTACTCCCAGTGTTGACAAAACAAGTATTTTCAAATTATTCGTCCAAGTTCTTTATTGTAAGTAAAGCTGTGTAGTGAAATTTTGGCAACATAAAGTTTATTAAATGATGGAAAAAGAAACAATATATGCATATGGCATCAGAAGAGACTCGATAACAACAGCAATGATTAGTTTTAAATGTTACAGAGAAGCACTTCCTAAACTGCTGGATACTCTTCTCAAATATTAAACAGCTTTTAAATGCCAGATCTATTTGACCTGTCGAAATACATAAATATGAAATGCTTTCTCTGAAAGGAAAAACAGGAATAGAGAATATGAAGATTATTACAATTCTCTAGCATTTAGAAAACATTTTAGGAGAATGCATAGTTGATAATACTATAAGCATCACCATCATCATGTAAACTTACCCACTCTGCTGCTGCCAGTTCCTTCATTTTCATCGTGAAAGCCACTGCAAATCTAGTTAAATGGACAAAAATAGTTGGGATCATCTGCTTAAAGTGTTTAAACATAAACCCAGAAGTGTACTTCAGAAAAAAAATCTTTGTAAGCACAAACAGAAGAGGCTTATAAAAATGATTATAGATGGAAAGACAGAAAGCAGGCTTTCTCTTTGTTTTACCAGAAAACAGTGGTAAAGCAAATGGTATCTCTTCAGGCTTTACAACTTAGAGCTCTTGGGGAGCTAAAGTGAAGACTTCTTAAAGTAAGGGAAAACCCAAATAATGGGAACATCCCCCACTTTATCTAGATTAATATATACAGCTCCAGTACTGAGTTAGCATTTCCTGTTTTCTACATCATTGCAAGTTGCAATATCCCTCTTCGCAACCAGAAGCTTAGGTAAGAAGGGATCTTAAGTCCAGTTACTTTCATACTATTGTTATTTGACAATACCCAGTCCCACTATTTGCAACTCATTGCAACTGAGTTTAATTCAAATGAGTGGATGGATTTTTTTAAAAACTTTCCCCAATGTTCTCTCCTTATTTCTTTGTCAAAGCTGTCAATGAGAAACAAACATCTGAGAGACCAAAATGGTGTTCTTCAGGAAATATATCAGAATTAAATAAACTAAAAAAGAAGAAAGATGATTCAGTCATTGGGCTTCAGCTCTGGAATCTCACAGACTTGGGACACTCAGCTCTGTAGCTCTGAATGTTAATTAAGCATCTGCAGTGGAGATGAAATTTGCAGTGCTGAGTTAGACACCTGATATTCCTTTAGAATAAATAGGGAAGAATTGGGTGCCCAGAAATGAGATTTACCACAGCCGTCATTTCAGGCAAAGAGACAGTTACACTAGCCAGACATAATACTGATAGAAGGGCATTTTGACTGTTCTCTGGTTAAGACTTTTCTTTGTTATGAGAAGGGCATTTAAATGAATGAACTGTAGAACAGTATATGAACAACATCTACTCCTCCTCTGTAATATATATAAATCATAACACCAAAGTAAGAACAAGCAAACAAAAGTGTACTTTAATAACTTAACAGCTAGGGTTTTCATCTGGGAGGGAGAAGAGAATCCTATTCCCAAGCTTACTTCCACTTTTTCCCTTATGGCTGTTTATAATGGCTCATCTGGACTTCTACTTATGTGCCTTTGAGAAATGTATGTAGTACTCTATCATTCCACATAACAGAAGAGTTATGTCAGAGACCATTTAAAAGCAGCATTGATATAAACAGTTTTCATTTTTGGGTGTCTCATTACAGAGAGACTTCAGCCACAGAAGTCTGATTTCTAAATGTACTAGCTAAACAAGTTAATCTTACTGGGAGCTTGATGTAATACCAAGAAGTCATATGAGATATTTTTATGGAGTCAGAGTTAATAAGGAATCTCGGTTCAGAAGAGATCTTAAGAACATGCTGGGCTTTAATATAGCTTTTAAGTTGTGATGAAATACAAACACATGCTTTGACTGTTCTTAAATGGAACTTGAGTGTTAACTGGAACCACAAATGGGACCATTTCTGAAGACTATCAGTCCTGTGGAACAGAAATGTTTGAACACCTCCTTCATATGAGACATAATGTGTCTGCTCAGCAAAATTCCTTTTTTAAAATTGCTTTTATAGATACTGAATATAAAACAGGGGTTATCACATATTATGCTTATGATTCGGTGTTTCTTTTTCATAGAATTAATGTAATGTTTCTGTCCTGAGCCAACCCTACGATATCTCAATGGTTAGAGATGAAGCATATTGCTAAGTCACAACTAAAACAGTACTTTTGCATTAGAGATTTTATAATTTGAGGACATGAAATCACAGTCATTCATTAGAAGTCACATAAATGCTGAATTATAACTCCTACTGTTGTTTGTTGAAACAAACCTTATTCCCATACATTTGTTTTGTAGTATCTGCTTTATGGTACTACAGTGAATTTCACATATACAACTTGACAGCTTTAAGGTTATTAAAGCCTTTGCAAATGCTTGTTTTGTTAAGTTGCACATGCTCCCTTTCCAGTTTTTGCAATTATACTTTCAATACATCACATTAACAAGCAGAAAAAAACCTGTTGCTCCTAAGTCTACAAAATACTGTTCAATAGAAAAAAATACCCTAGAGGAGTACAACCACCATTTAGAGGAATTTGATTAAAAATGAAACAGTCATTATAAAGCTAGACAGTGTTCAATACTTTGTTTTATGGAATGTGGTGGTATATTGTACTGGACAAGTAATCTACAATTCATGATACCTTCTGCTTAGAACCCTGCAATCAATAAAGAGAAAAAAAAAATCAATGTTTCTTTTAATAACTATACAATGAATAATACTAGTGATAATACTGGAGAAGAGATCCATTCAGAATAACTTCTAGAAAACCGAATTACTTTTCCTGTAGCAGAGAAAATATTATGAACTACATAAGGATGCACTAATATATTTTGAAACATCATAGGAAATCCAAGTTACTAAACTATACTTCAAGTTCCTAACTAAATTATCATTAAAAAAACATTCAGTAAAGCACAGGTTTTGCATAAGCTATATTAGCTATATTTGTGACAGATCATATTTTAAACACAGAACTGGATCAAATGAACACGCTCAGAGTTTCTGGTTTTATATACTTTTTATTTTGCATAGTGCTGAAATTTAACTGACACATTAGGTATCTTTCTTCCTTCAGACCTGTTTAAAGAATAACTTCTGATTATTTGATAGCAAAAGTAAACAAGTATATAAATTTTGTCTTGAATGGGGCCTTAAGTTGCTTTCCAACTACAAGTCACACTCAGACATAAGAACATCTCCTAATGATTTTTCAATGAGTGTGATTAAGTGCTGTCTTTAAAATCTGTTTACCTACCACATTTTATACGGCACTACAGACAGAACAGCATATCTATGCCAGCATTAAGTTAGCTAATAATACCTAGAACATATAGTGGTATTAGCAAAGATAAAACTTCGAGATATAAGCCTGCTGCAGATTCTGTATGCATTTCCTCATTGCTAACATGAACCAAAATCCATACTGCTGTATCTGAACCACTGTAGTTATCTGTCTTACCTAGAATGCTGTGATGAATGAACGGAGATTGTATCCTGAGCAAGCTCTGTTCAGCAAGGTATTTAAGCTCTCCTAGAGTAAGTATGCAAGCAGTACATCTGGATTTGATAAGACATTCCAGATGCTTAAATTTTATCTCACCTGGTACACTTGGGGACCCCTTCGCTTCTGCAGAGCTCAATTCTGGAGTGATGACTCTTCAGAGTACTCAAGCCAACAGAAGCTCAGGCACATATAGTTCCATGAGGCTGAGTGACCTGCTGTGGCAACTTATTGCCACCAAAAAGACACCCCTGTTGTATCCTTCCACAAGCTGACTTTTCTTATTAAAGGGGTAGAAAACTAACCCAGAAAAAAAGAAAAGAAGCTAATTTTATGCCATTTAGTGAGTTAAACCTGCTCAGAAAGCAGTCCAATCCTGGCACAGGGAAGGGGGGATCACACAGCCATAAGCAAGAGAAAGGAAAAGAAGAGGAAGAGAGGCAGCAATAGAGCCATCCCTGCCATCAGTGAGCTATTACGCTGACTACACATCAAGTGACAACCTTAGCCTCTATCTTGGTAAGACTTAAGCTATCTATTAAATTAATTGAATCCAATCCATCGGAAGCTTTACATACACAAAACACTTTAGTTTCCCATAAGAAAAGGGCTTACTGGCCCACCATGGATGTGATCAAACACTGTTGAAGTCAACAGACCTTTGGATCAAGCAGAAGGAAACTTCTTTTCTGGGGATGTTGAAACATGAGAAATTCTGCAAAATCCTTTTTGGGTTTTAGTAATCTTCTCTGATTTCTGATCAGTTCTTGAAGTACATTTGATGACTACACTGACATATCACTACAACTTTTCAGACTTTAAAACACCTTGAAAATACTCTGTTGTCAATTCACCTAAAAAAACTGAGAGACTTGGCTTAAAGAATTTTTTCAATCTCTGCTGCTTTGTTCATGTATCTAGAGAAAGGATTGCATTAGCAGGAAAAAAAGAACAAAAGTTCTTTATAGTTGAGTCACCTGCTTTTCAATCAAGCACTCTGTCAACAAGCTAAATGTGAGGCCTCTGAGAACAGGTTTGATTCTGTGATCCAACAGGACAAATACCAGTTATTTTTAGTTGTCGTCTCACTTAAGTCAAACTGCTGGGCACCTTGGTCTGTATGTGCATAAGATATGTTAGTTCCAATACAGAATATTTTATACGTTTGAATGCATGTAACATAAACCAGAATTTACTAAAAAACAGAGGTTTAAAAAAAAAACAACTTGGAGCAACATTTAGCACTTCTGGCACAGGGCCTTGGCAAATGAGGTCCAACCTTGCTTAGGCTAATAATATTACTACAATAAGATTTAATGAGAATATTCATACCTCCACTGCTAACAAAGATTTGCTATTTAAATAATTATACCTCCACCACTAACTCACCTCCACTACTAAAGATTCACTATTTAAATCCTGTGTATCAGTCATTTCATGGCTAGGATAGTTCTGTATAAATGAGAACTGTATGGATGTTGTTGGAGACACTTAGATGTGCTTTTCTTTACCTAAATCTCTGCAAATATAAACAGTCTAAAATAATTTTGGTAAGAAATTAAAACTTGATTGCATAAAATTGTATTCATTACAAACTTGTTAAATAAACCACAGTCAAGTTGCTACAGTCCACAGTTATACTAACTGTCAAAGGCTGTCTTTATAAAGTCTACCCGTAAAGTAGATTATTCTACAGAGCAATATGCTGCCAAATCCCAGGTTAAGTATTCTCGCTATTATTCTTCTCATTTCTTTCACCTGCCTTACTATTTTATATCCTCATCACATGCATAGTTCTATTATTCTAGAAAACAGTTATGATTCAGTAGACAAAGCACAGGATTAGTTAGCAAGAGCACAGATTTCATTAGCTTTTAATGGGATTTGAGTCTTTTTGAAAATTCACAGCCCAAGAGACCAAGTTTCAGCACTACCTCTGCCAACTCTTACATGGACAAATACGATAAAACGATTGTAACAGGGGAAATATAAAATGAATAGACTGCATACAGACTATATTTTATGAAGAAACTGTTCTACTTCTGTCACTGAATCATAAAATAGTATGTAGAGATCATAGGCATTTCAAGTAGTCTATCCGTTGTCCACTGACCTACACATCTCCCAGTGATTCCAAGCATTTATGTAACAGTTCCTAAAAGATCTGCCATTACAAAAATGCAATGTCCTGTCATAAACCCTCCACATGTGCTTTTACCTGGCTTCTCCTAGCACTGCTCCCATTACCCGACGTTTCTCTTCACATTTGATATCTTCATTTACATCTGTCCCACCAAAGATGATTCCAAAAGGAATTCTGCTACCTGCAAAGCAATGACTACGATGAGAAGTTGACCAACATGTCAAGGTAATGACTAGAAGGGGACATTAAGAGTGAAAAAGTATATTGATAATACTGCATCACATACATAAGCAAAAGACTTTGAAAAAGAAACCTGAAGAAACTTGAATTTTTATGGTTTTGGCACTGAAAAAACTCATACAATAACTATGCATTTTCATGGCATGTCAGTCTTTGTGTAGCTATGAGATTTTCTTTGCCTCTTCCATGCTTAGCAAAAATAATTAATTAGTTTCTACACTTGGCAGCCCATCAAACAACATATATATTTTAAATGTTATTCACATTTTAATAAGATGCAGTATTGCAAAATTTGGTGGCAGGTATCTAACCTCAGCCACTCATTCACTGCCCCCTCAAGGATTCCAATACAGTTGTTTGGTGACCATCCTGCAAAGTCAGTTACTGAAATTGTTAATTATTTTTTTTAAATATTGACTTCTGAAGCCGATTTTACTGCTATAAAAAATGCAGACAGAGCCATACCATTGGAAAAGGTCACCAAATTAAATAAGGCAGTATATATTAACCTGCAACAAAACCATTGTTTTACCTAATTCCATCCCAAAAGATGGATCTGTGTTTATAATCGGTTGTTCCGAGACCTTCTTTGATCACCCAAGTTATGAAAGTTGGTTTAGGATGCCTTACAGTGCTCAGAACAGTAAGAGAAGAGGAAGGCATGTATGCTGTGGGACAGTCTGTGCACAAGACATTATCAACATTCAAATTTTAGAGTATCAACAAAATCATATATATCCTAGTGGTGTCTGCACCCTGATAAAAGCCTAGTTTTGATACATGGCATCAGAATAAATTCATATTTGTGGAAGGGTAAAGCCACCAAAATATGGTAGTATAGCACTTCTATGCTAACAGCAGCTAGACTTACAAGGACAAAGCCAAAGACTACTTAGATGAAAATACAAAAGCCAATAGTAGTGCAAGATTCCTCTCTAATAGTATTTCTTTTCTTGGAGTCAGGTTATTTTTAGTAACTGACAAGTTACCAGTAATGTTCTCCCCTTAAACTAATCAAGATAGCAGACAATAATCTCTTGATTGTTCCAGAACTGAAACCAATTAAGTGGTCAGTTTTACACCGCAATAAGCTAACAAATAATAACCTCATGGTGGCTAATTACTACATGCAGAACATAGTTTTAAATTCCAAATGGGACTGCAGTTTTGCAAAAGAAACAGTCTCCAGTAAGACAGTCTACAAAACTTGTCATTAAGGTGACCAGTTTTATGGATTTTGTGGATTTCTGTTAGCTGTAACAGATGAAGCCAAGGTTTCCTTCTGATGGTGAACAAGAATAAGCAGTTAGGCTATATTGCCACTACACACTGTGTATCAAGAAAGGCAGAAAATATGCTTTGTTTTTTCTTTTTGCTATCAGATGGAAGGGGAGAGGGATCAAGGACTCAGTAGACAACACTGTCCTCAGCACTGGACCAACAAGCAGGGCAGTAGAGCTTACTGTGTTGATGGAGCTTCTTCCTTCTGAGAGATAATATAACTGACCTTGAATGTTCATGGCTGTGAAAACTATTGGTGACACTTTCTATAGCTACCCACAGTGTCTTAGGGCATAGAGGGGAAATGACAGGTTAAATTCAGTGAACTCTCAAAACTCCTGGTTAAAAACAAGCAAATAAGGAAATCTTAAAGCAAATGGGGAATGAAATAAATATGTTGATAAAGATAGAAAACATACTGTATGTTTCACATTTATATTTGAAAATGAAGTAAGCTGTTAGATGAGGATTTATTAGCATTGCTAGTTTCCTTATTACTAAATGAAAGAACAAACAAAAAGCATGCCAGGCATAATAATTCAGGTTTTCTGAAAACCCACCAGCACAAATTGTGGGGGGACTTCTGAAGTCTGAAAACTAGCACAACACAACTTATACTGAGATCTGATGAAAGTATCAAATTATGTGCCTTTGTCCAAGAGAATAGATTTGTACAATACAAAGGTGATCTCAAAAATGGATACACACTTGCAATTTCAGTAGGTGACAGTGTCTGTAATTTTGAAAGCCAGTGCTTCTAGCATATCATTAATGGCAGGCTAAAATTTTGTTCTACATGGCTAGATACAATAGAAAATTTTATTATTTATCTGATAACATCCTGTCTCCTACAGTTTAGCTGGCATGAACAACATCTCAAAGTTATTTCATGTCCAAAAATCCCTGACTCATTTGTGAGCAGAAAAATCAAATTAGCCTCTCTGCTTTCTTCTATTTGACCTCAGCTATACTTAGCCAAGCCATTGTCCTCTGAAAGAACACATTTGCTGGAAGTATCTTAATGTTAATATAATGCTCTTATCTTAATGTAGTTAAAGTACTTAATTATGAAATGCACCGTGTGCTTTAAAAGTACATTTATTTAGTTGTCTCCTCTCTGGATCAGATCTCCCACAGAGAAAGATTTTCAGCATTTCTGAACATTTGTTGAAGTGGATAAACACAATAACTACATTACATGTGGATTTATACATTTATAGATATTTATAACTGTTCGTATTCATTCTCTTCTCTTTCAGTACCTTTTTAAGAGGTATTTTTACTGCAAAATAGAAAAAGGATTACCTTGCAGAAGTCTGCCTCCTTTATAAAGATGAATGGCCAGGGCTGCATCAAACTTGTCTGTGGAGGTTAGATTTGCTATTTCAGTTGGACTTTCATACATGAAAGCATCGTTAAGAACACAGATATGACCTGCAGCATGTAGATGATTCCTTCATCATTGGAACAAATAGAAGAAAAAAAACAACAAGACGATACTATTACTGTTGTAGGCATGCCAGTATATTAAATAAGTTTAATCAGAATGTTTTTCCTTAATAATTATTTTTGCTCTGACATTCACCTTTATGCTAATTTTGTTCAAGCAACCATGGAGGTATTTACAAGGTTGTTTGTATTTTTTCCTGGAAAATATTTGTTACCTCCACCCTTGTGAAGCCACAGGCACACTTCCAAGCAACATAATCTGCATCCATTTTAAAGCCCAAACCTACAAAGTATCAACATCACCTTTGGAAATCAGCACAAGTGAAGTATGATCAGGATCTTTCCTGATTGAGCTTCAGCTTAATATGCTGAAAAGACTCCTTTTGAATTGAGCATGTTAGACCTTGGTCTTAGAGATTCTCAGATTTGTTCTGGAGAAAGGCCACTGAGTGAATAAAGCACAAATACATCCAGCTAATCAATGCTATTAAAAATACAGAACATGCAAAAAAATGAATACATAAATAAAACTGGACAGTTGAAACTTTATTCCCTTTCTGTTTGATTGTGGATTTAATTGCTTCTTGTCATAGTTTACCCATTGTAAAACAGGCACAGGGTAATGGAAGTGTAAGAAAAAAACTACACAAAAATAATTACATGAATTCTTTCACAGTCTTTTTTAAAAATCTCAATTGCTAAAAAGAAAAAAACCCCACCAGCAACAACCCCCCCCATTCTAATGTCAGCTTACCCATTCATCTTTACATACAGTGGTTCCTCGTATTAAAATATTGATTCAAAGACTGCCAAAGTCAATAAACTGATTGATTACAGGGAGCTTTACTTTAGGCATTTCAGTGAGCTTTTTTTTAGTCTTTTCTTTTATACTCTAGGCTCATAATTCCTCCCACCAAAACCGGAATCAGTTATCAATGTTTCCAATGACATCAGCCAAAAAACACACAGGAGAAAATCCATGTTTTGATAGAAACTAGCACGCTGTATCTGCTAACATGTAGTGTTTACATTTTCAGTATTATAAAAAGACCACAAGAATGTCTTCTGAATTCTTCTGCAATTACATATTGTTCCAGTTGATTTATTTCTCATAGCGTATTAATTGTTCTTGCATTAAAATCCTGCTAACTCCATAGCCTCTTGGATAATGTCGGCTCTTTCCTTTCCTGATCATTTCATATCCTCCCAAGGAAAGTAATTTTCTGTCCTGCAGAAGTTAGTCATTACTGCAGAAATTGGTGCTAAAAATGTTGTAAAATGTCTAGAGGCCTTGGAAGGAATGTATTAGCACGGTATCAGACAGAGCTCCATTGGCACAACATATGGTGCTGTATTTCTTCCTTCTTCTAAAAAGAAACTAATTTTACTTTTAACTTCACTGTTTGAAACAAGATCAATAAATTATAATAAGTACTAATAAATAATAAAATACAGCCAGATTGTAAGCTCCTTATTTACACTGTTGAGCAATTATTTACATCAGTTGTCCCATGAACTTGTTCCAAGTACCTGCTTGCCTTTTGAAAGAGGCTCTCAATTTATATCTAAATAATGATGCCCAAATCTCATAGCTGTGAAAAGAAAATCTCTCAGGCAAATAATCGGAATGCTCATGCATGCATTCCATAATTTCACAGGTGCTCATTAAATAGTCTAAAAGAATTTTTTCCCATCAGTATTCCAATTACCATAAATCACTATCATGTACAAGCAATATGTTTGCATATTACAATTAATTTGAAAATAATTCTCTCAGGACATCAGGAATCAAGAAACTCAGCTAGGAATTTCGATCTAGAGCATCTTTTTTGTTTTAATATACTAGGAATGAATACTTTTCCTTTCCTCAAGTTTCCACAGCTCTAAATCTCACAGCTGAATGACAGCTGTTTCTGCAGTAAATAGAGGGGGAATTCCTCAAGTGTTCCAAGGCTCAGAAATTGTAGATTAACTCTATTACTTCAACTTTTTTTCTACACATAATGACTCAGGAGCATGTAAAAAAATTTGCATACAGCTTAAGAAGGAAAAATTATCAAATTATTCGCAGAATAATTTGAATTCCCAAATGTAAAGATGCCTTAATCCCATAAACATACCATTGAGTTCAATATGATCAGTCACAGGCTTCTGATTATGCATATATGGAAATACATGTGTGTAGAAGCAGAGTTATTGGGTAGCATTTAAGTACTGAAATTTACAGTGATATTTTCATATTTTCTAAATGACTTTTCATCTTTATAACCAAAAAAATGAGACTATGATTTTCACACATATGCTGTAATCAAGGAACATGGTAAAAGGGTGCTGCAAATCTATTGCAGGAGATTTTTTTTGAAGGCTGATCTGTCTATGAAGTCACAGATGTCCCTGAATCAAGCCAAGACAGAAGAGATACATTACCGGTATCTCTTCTCCTCCTGGCAACTGTGTATTCATATTATTTTACCATTTCATAAACAAATACTTTCCAAATGAAAAACAAAAATGAACACATCTCCTGCTGTCTGTGAATCTAAGACAACATTGAAAATGCTAAATCTCAAGACTACATTTTTTTATCACAGTTTTGTATGTGGTAGATAAATTACCAAGTGTTTTAACAACCAGTGATTATTGCTTGGATCGAGAATTTGCCTTGCTCTGCTTTATCTTTCCCTTCTGCTGAAACTCTCATGGAAGCCAATGCCACTACTTGGGGAGAATAATGGAGTTTGGCTGTCAGATTCCAGATTTGGGGTGTTTTGCTAGGAAGTAACCAAACAGGGAAAACTTCAGTCATTCAGTAAGTTTCAAAGATCACATCTTAGACTACATTATATTAGTCACTGCTTACACTGTGATATTCATACACATCTGAATATTGGACAAAATACTTCCCAGCCCCACTGATTTTAGTATTCAGGGAATTAATCTCTTGTTCTATTTTTATACTCTTTGGAGATCATGAGGCTTATAAGTGAAACTTATAAGTGTCTGCTCTGGATCTATACTGTATGCAGAGAGATACTACTAAAAGCCGCAACCCTTTTCTGACACGTTTTCACTTTATTAAAGACTGCTATAGAAAAACATTTTTCTCTGACAAACAACTATGAAATACCAGGTGATGTTTTACAATGTTTCATTTTTTATTTCCTACATTATTGATCACCACTTTTCACTTATCCTGGCTAGCAGTCTTCCCTCCTTCAACCTGAATCTGCAGTTCACAGGTCTTCATACACAGAAACAGTTTTATAGTTCCAAACACAGCATAGCTGAAGTTAAGACAAAAGCAAGTTAAAAGTATGCTTACTTCTAAAGTATTACAGTTTTGAAACTTGCTTTATTTTCTGTGATGTCTTCCTCTCAAAAACATTTATATTCTAATTTTCAACTGATATTTCAATGGAATTACTTGCAGACAAAGATTGTTTGATTTCCAAAAAGTTCCTGGTAGGTAGGTACACTGACAATTCTTGAATGGCACAAAATAGGCTTCATCCAAAAATACTAATTATCTCTTTCCCTAGACTGTCTATTCTGTAAAGCAGCTATGCATCAACTACTGTTAAATCTATACAGCACAATTCAAAGTTTATTAAGTGAGCAGCGTCACTTCCACTGCCTTTTCTGAAACTTGGCCAGAGCTGAATACTCGCAATTCCCACTGAAGTTGATCGAATACAAGAGTTGATCTTCTGTTTTCTTTGTAAATTATCTTAATTTTTTTCATACTTCTTAAAGCAAAGTAGTCTTCATTTTATTTCTCTCTCAAACTTCTCCTTTAAACAACACAGACAAATTGTGTTGGCATGAATGAAGTATGAATAAAATCCACTGAGAATAAGAACAGAGATGAAAAATGTGAGCAAAAATGGGGAAACAATCCTTCTGTCTCTATGTTCTGAAGTCAGTAACTGTCCTTTGGAGGGACAAAATAACTCTGCAAAGTTTAATCCTGCCTTATAAATAGGTCTAGCTGTGCAAAATATTTTGGGATGTAGCATGTATCAAGTGCAGGCCATGTAAATGACTGCATCTCAGTTCCAAAGGTGGAGGATGAACGCCTGCCTTGCAGCTGTCCTGCTCTGGAAATGGCCACACAAACAACAGCAGGAATTTACCAGCACCTGTGCAAACAGACGTAGGTAAGCAAAAGATCTCTTCTAATCTACCATGAAGAGAAGAGGATCTTCTACAAGTGCTCTTCTGTGTGATTTTAATGGTAGCAGACAGGGTAAGACTAAATAGAAGAAAAGTTGGGGCTCAGAATTACTGCAATAAATGTCTAAGCTGAAAAATAATTGTAAAGAGGAATGATACGCATTATTGAATTTGTGGGTTTAATTCTCTTGCAGTTGATTACCTGGAGATTTACAAAACAGCTATTTCAACTGTCCCATTTCAAATGAGGACTGAAAAAATCTCTCCCTCTCCAAAAGATATTTACATATTGACAAAATACTTCATCTAAATCTTTCTAATTAAGCAATTAATTCAAGCTTTCTATCCCTCCTTACTACCAAGTAATAAAAGATGAACAGAACATTTCAAGGGGCAGAGAAGATTCATTTTTCTCTCCTAACACCCTCTTTGATCTCATTTCTAAGGCTGAAGAATGGCAGCCTAACCAAAGACCTTTGCTTAGTGTTTTATTCTCTACTCATTGCTTATATTTTTTAAGGTGATTAAAGATTATGCACACCAATACAAATAAAGTCCACAGCACATTCATTACATCACTTGTTTTAGCAAGCTGATTTCTAGCCGAATTAGATTTTGGTATCTTTGTGACCAGTTACTTTAAACTCAGGAAATTAATATCTTATTTATGAAAAGATGAAGCAGTTATAGGAACAGCTGTATTATCATAAACATAGTATACCCAGTGATATTAAGCCATAAAATTAATCTATGCTGGCAAGTGTCCAACCTGGAGACAACTTCATTGTTTCATTTATACTTAACCAAAAGTTGCCATGTTTCAATATAAAAAAAGATTGAACAATAAATTCATAAGCATGAATGCAGATACAACTGAAGCCAAATATTAACTGGAATATATATTTTCTGTGTATTAACACATAAGCTACCACATGCACTTAACCTCAGGTATGGCAGACTGGTGCAAGAATTGACATGCCCAAGCCTTTGGCGATACGTGTACTTTTTTTTTTTTTTTAAATGGCATAAAGTCTTAAGAAAACCAGTATTAGATGGAAGTATCTGTGTAGGATGGTTTTAGTGACAGCTGTCACTTGACAGGAAGACAGATTTTATTGCTAGCTAATACTCTTTACTTTTTTTCCTGATCAGTCTTTTTTTTCCTAAACAGGCTCATTTATATTATTACTATAAAGAACATTTATGGTAAGTGATAAGCTAGCAACTGAACATGACATAAGTCATTCTCAAACACTATTTCTGTTAGAAACCTTTATCCACCTTTACTGTAAATGTGAATTAAATTGACCTTTCACTCATTATTTTCTTTTTGTTTGAAGGTCTATGTGCATGAGAAAGCAGCATCCACTTTGTATAAGGTATGCCTATAAAGCAATAGGATGCTAAAGCAAGTTGGTATACTCTACACAGATCACTGCAGATGTGTTCATATAGCTGCAAATGATTGCATTAACATGGTAATATGTTAAACCATCTGTCAACTGAGCTGTTGCATCTCACCAAGTCTATGCCCTCTTTCATACTAAAACATTAGCTTAGGCCACCATGCACGAATCACAGCTGGAGAAGGCTAACCAAAATTGCTGGTTACCGTGACTCATGTCAAGGCACCTTGCTAAACCACTGTGTCTCGACGCAGTATGCTCACATGATCACAATCAATCTCAGTGTAGTTAAAAGACAATCTGAAATAATATGTGGGCATTTGCTTGTCTGTAGTCAGGCTTAGTTTAACTAGAAATAATGCAAAACCTGCTTTCTGCTAGGTTACCTCTGAATGGCTCCACAGTCTAAATGTTTGTCTGACTTTCCTCAAAGTTGAAGTGGAAGATGAAGGTAAGTGAATATTTAATTTGTAAAGGTAGAGGAAATACCTTACGGAGGAAGAATGAGCATTGATGTCCCCAAGAATAACTAGTTTTGTATTATCCAGTGAGAGCAAAAGGTAAGAGATTAAAGGAAATGCAGAATGCCACACAAACCACCACGCATGAACTCTATGCTGACGTGTACAGGTATAAAAATGTGTGTTACAAACATAAGAACGTATTTGTTTTATCTGAACATTTTATTAATAATTATTGTTTTAAAATAGAGAAAACGTCAGCTTTCTCTGGTCTTTATGCTCCATTTGCTTTAGATCTTCGATGCTGTGGTGATTGACATGAGGCAGCAGGTATGTTCTACCACTGTCTTATACAACACAATAGCCCTGCACAAATCCAAGACTGAACTTGTTGTGAAACAACTAGTGTGAACACTTAAACAATGTCAGAGCCCTATTTCTATACAAAACATTTGAAGTGTGATAATACGCAGATCAAAGTTGGGGAAAACTTGTAATAGCAGAACACTATCCTAAGAGATTCATCCTAAGAAAAACAAATAAACTGTGGATGATTCTTTGACAGGTAAGAAGCAACCAAGTTCCTTATTTCGGTCCTCAAGAGGACAAAACCATTCAGAAACTGTTTCCTTTTTATTGCGACTTTTTTTTTTTTTTTTTTTTAAACAAAGCTCACATACACAGGAAAGCCCTCAGAAACGCTGTCAGCCACATCCTTCTTTCACGTCATAGAGAAAGTTAAATGGGGACATTAGGAATATTGGTGCAGTTCTGTGAGTCCAATTTCACAGCACTACAGATTCACGTCCATAATCCCGATGAGAGCTGCACGCTGAATCCCTACAGCGAGGGTGCTAACTGGTTATTGGGAGGGGAACCCCTCGGCTCCCCCTCTCCCTTACTCCCCACTTGCCCAGACAGAGCCGCAGCAAAGCCGCAGCTGGGGCCGTACCCCCACCCCGGACACGGGCTCGGCCCCCCACAGCCAGCAGGCCCCGGCAAACGGCGAATCCCCCCCCCCCCCCCCGGCCGCCCCCGGCGCTGTCAGAGAGGGCCTGCCCGGGCGCTCGGCCGCCGTCCCCCTCACACACCTCCGCCGCCAGCCAGCCACGCGGCTGAGGCGGCAGAGCCACCGCCTCCGTGCGCCAGCGCGGCCGGCGAATGGCGGACGGCCCCCGCCGCCCCCAGCCCTCAGCCCTCAGCCCCAGCCCCGCGATGGGGCCGCGGCACCGCCCTCCCCCCCCCCCCCCCGCCCCCCACCGCGGAGCCCCCTCCGCCCGCCGGACGGGGCAGCGGCGGCCTCAGCGTGAGGGGATGGAGGGGCCGGCCCCGCCTCCCCGCCGGTGAGCGGGGAGCGCAGGCAGGCAGCGGCGGGCAGGAGGATCCCCAGGGGTAAAGCGGGCAGGCGGCGAGACCGCAGGCAGCGGGGAGGCAGGCAGCGGGGATCCCCTCTCCCCCCTCGCATCGCGGGGCTGGGGAGGGGGGCACTTACTGTATCCTGGCCGCGGTGGTCGCGTTGCCGGTCTGCGCTCGGAGGCACGCCAGCAAGAGCAGCCTCATAGCGGCCCCTCTCGTCCGCCCGGGCGGGAGCCACCTCAGCGAGGGGCAGCGTCGCGGCCGCCGCCGCCTCCTTCACCTGCCGGCGGCCCGGGCGCGGCCCCGCGGCCTCCCGGAAAAAGCGGCGCGGAGCGGGTGTGTGCCACCTGCCGCAGCCCCGGCCCGCCCGCCGCCGCGCCCCGGGGGGAGGAGGGCGGGAAGGCCGCGCTGGCCTCGAAGCCCCGCGGTAGGTGGCGGTGACCCACCCGCGGGGGCTGAGCGTGGCCCTTGCGGCGGCGGGAGCCGTCCGGCCAGGGGAGAGTCGCACCCTTGCCAGGTGGGTGTCGCTGGTCAGAGGGCACTTGAATAGCGAGCCAAGCTCCCGGTCTTGCGCCAGTAGGTTTGGGTCGCCGCCTCTAAATAGGGCTGCGTCTTTTCACGGAACGGTCGCAAAGCTGACGTGCTCAAATCATGGCCTCAGAGATGCTTTTAATTGTTGGTTGCACAAGAGGCATCCTGAGAAGAACATCGGGGAAGGCTGGTATCAGCCGCCGTCTCCTGAGGCAGTTCCTCAGCTACGCCGCGGTCACCGTGTGTCTCCCAAGGCGAAGGTGGTTCATATTCGGTGCAGGAATGGAACAAAAACTAATTGTGGATCAGATGCCACCAACCAGAAAAGCGAGAGGACTGTGCTAGTCCAAAGAACAAGGCAACGGGATGGTCAAAGTCCACGCTAAATGCCAGGAAGGCCATACAATAAGGCAGAGCCAAAGGTGTGTAAGACCAGGGGAAAGTTCTAGTGGGGAACCACAGCTGCCACAGCAGCAGGCCAAATCCAGAGTTAAAACAAAGCAGGGAAGGGAAAAACAGAGAGCCCAAACTCAGGACCAAGATAACCATCCCAAACTATCAAGCTGGTCTTCAGGATAAACCCCAGTCATAACCAGAAACACAGCGAGTGGCTAACAGTGGATGGGTGGGGCAGCAGGCAGTAAGACTGAGAGGCCAGTTTTGGGAGTCTGTTGGGAGACTGATAGGGGCCAGGTGGCTGAGTGTAGATATCCACGGTCTTGAACTTGATTCAACATTTTGTAAAAGCATGGAGAGGGTCTGCAGGATATTTGTGGCCACGAGATGAGAAGGAAAGCTTGATCTAACAGAAGCTCACATATTTGCTTGTATACTTACAATCTGCTCTGGTTCCCCGATGTAATGCACCACAGGGTCGCATGGATGCTTGTGTTTCCCCAAGACTATAGAAGATGGGGAAAGGTGGTCTGCAAACTGCAGCGCCTGTTTATTGTGGCTTAAATCAATCTTCCAAGTCTCAATGTCAGGTAGAGGGAGAAAAATATGCCACATACAGAGAAAGGCTCTTAAATTTAACAATTTTTAAAATAGTAGTTCTTCAGATAACTTGTATGGATCTCTGAGGATGACAGGTATTCAGGAATTGAGGGTTTAGGAGTGATAATGATATATATTGGAGTGTATTCTGGCAAATTGTAAGCATATTGGTACGCTGGCTCACGTTTTGCTAATGGGCCTTTATGCTGCAGAGCTACATTCAACTGTCTCCATCTCACTGAGTTATCACTTAGAAATAATTCAGCACAACATTGTTTGGAACATATTAAACTCCATCCAAACTAAAAACGATGGCGACAACTTCAAGAGCAACAAATCTTGCATAAATGCTAAAAGTAGCGTAAATGCTAATTTAAGGCTAGGCAGGACCAAGCTATTTTCATCACCATTTTAGAAAGCATTTCTGGGATGACATCCCACCCCCATTGAAATTTAGAGGGCTTTTGTCAATCTGGCCAGGATTCTAGCCTTGAGATTTGTTTCACTGTAAGTGGCTTATATGAAGCATATTTGGATTCTGAGAGCACTTAACACCCTCAAATTTAGCACCAGTTATCTCTGTTAGTCACTGCTGTCCAATTGTCAGTCTAACAGACCCGTAACACATCACACGGACTGCACGAAGCTTATGCAGCTGCCTTTCAGTATTCTGCTATACTGCTACACTGAACCCTTTCCCAACAGACCCTCCTTCTGGTTCCAAGATCTCCCCCACACAACATAGCTCACCCAGCTGCCATCCGGCTGTGTCGTACCACAAAAGTTTGGCAGTGTGCGCGCCAACCAAGAAACACACCTTCCCCTGTTGCTGCAGCCCTGTACCTAAAACAGCCTACGTAATCCAAAATGGGGACATTCCCTACTGGCATGGCCTAAAGCAGAATATGTGACTCTGCCCAGAAAGTCATGTTTTGGGTTAAAAGCAAGCTGGGGTTTTGATATCTTCATGAGATACCCAATTAAAAATAGCTTGGCCATTGTAACTTTTCACCGCTGCTAGCTCTAAACCAGACAATAGCTATCAAGCACATTTAGTGCATAACACAAAAAAGACAAAAATGCAAACATCAAAGTAGCACGAGGCCTGCTCCATGAGACAAATGAGGAAACTTAACCAGTCATCTGGGAAATAAAGAAGAAATAAAGGAAACATTCAAAGAGGTCTTAACATTTTATTACTATTTATGGTAACTCTGGGTTTTCTGCTATATAGGCCTTGACTGAAAAAATTAAAAATCTGCAAGTCTTTGCAGCATCAAGTATTGTTGTGTATTTGAAAACATGTACATGCACTAATGTATCGCTGTATAGACATAGGTGCATTCATGGTACTCAAAGAAAGGGTCATGGATATATCTTAATGAAGTTTTAAATATACTGTATCTAAGTGTTCTTGCCTGGAGGAAAATTAAAAACCACCTTCCTGAAGCTGCTATACTTCCAGAGAGAGTGTTCAGGTTGTAACAGTAGCTTCTGAATTTTAGTGAGTACCTATCTCTCAATACCTGAAGATTTAAGTAACATTTTATAATGTACATTTCAAATACTATTCAGCATTGCTAGATGTTTGTAACAGTTTTTGGGTAGGCCAATATAAAAATCTCACCCCGCTCATGAAGGTAAATAACGAAGGGCCTAGAATGCGATATCTGCATATTAAAACACACAGTAAAGCAAAGTATGCTTAATTACCTCATAGTCTCTAGCAAATACTACTAGACCCCTTAGAAAATGTAATCACAATTGAGATGATACACTGTATTAAGCTGGGCAAAGCTGAAATGTAATTTTTTAAATTACAGAATCAGTCATGTTACAGTAGTTCACAAAAAGATCTCTCTACAGCTAGTTGCATTTTCCTCATTGTCCTTTGTCAGGAAATTTAACTAGTTAAGACAGCAAACAGATTTAATGAGTCATTTTTATGGCATATGTTATTTACAAAGGCCCATCATTAAATGAATACATTTACTTTTACAGGCATCGCTTGCTCAATTACTGACACTGTTCCAAAAATCTTAAGTCATACCTAAATAGTGGGTGTAACTATATGATGTCAATCAAATTACCTTTTCCATTGGAAACACACAACCAGGAGTATCTTTCCCACTCTGTTCTGGCCAAGAAATGTGACTTTTAAGTCTGCTGTCGAAGACAACGATGTACTTTCACCATCTTTACCTCAACATATGTGATGGTGGAACAAAAGAACATCTTAGGGCTCCAAACCTGCAACCACTGGTGCCCGTTTTCTCATTTTAATCGTGCGCTTCGTTCCATTCGAATCCGAGCCTTCATTCTCCGCGTGTGCGTAGGACGGACCGTGACCGGTAGCACACCCCAGACAAACCGAACCGCGCACCCCACGCTCCCGGCAGGTGCTCGCCCACCCTGGGACGGGGACGGTGGGTGCTGGCGGGGCGGCTCCGAGCGCTGAAGACGCCACGCTACACGGACGAGGAGAGTCATTTAGAACCCACGTTCACGTAGATAGATATACATATAGAAATATTAATTTGGCGGGGACAGTCCTTGCTTTTGCTTTCCCGACTGAGAAGCGCAGCAGCGAAACAACCCGCGTTTCTCTCTCGCCGTCGCCGTTATCGCTGGATAAACCTAAGGAGGCGGCGAGGGCTCTCGGGGAAGCCAGCGCTGAACCCGTGTCGTTTACAAAGCCACACAGCTCCAGTTAGTGCCCAAAACGTAACTCCCAGCCCGACCTAACGCAGGAAATAACCATAATATCGATTTTCCCCGCTGCGGCCTCCCCCCCGCCTCCCCTCCCCTCTCCTCTTTACCCCGCCTGGCATCCTAATGAAAGCGGCGAGGGAAAACCTGCGGGGAGAAAGCTGCCGCCTCTCTTCCCCACGGAAGCTCCGCAGGCCCGGAGGTGCACCCACCCCTGGGCTCGGCTTAGCTCGGCCCCGGCGCTGAGGACGGGCCCCGCGGCCTGCCCGGCCCGAGCGCCCGGCCCGGGCCACCCTCACAGCCGGTACCTCCGAGCGGACCCGCCCCGCAGCTTCCGGTCCACCATGTCCCGCCCCGTCTCGCCTCAGCCGCCGCTCCCTGCGGCCCGGCCGCCCACGTGACGGCGCTGCCGGCGGAGCGACGGCCCCCTCAGCCAACGGCGGGGCGCCGTTCCCCGCCTGGGCGGGCCGGGCCCCGCCGCGAGAGCGCGGCCAAGTTTCCTCAGGGTGGGCCGGGCAGCGCGGCGGGGCCGGGAAGGAGGCGCCGTCATGGAGGAGGCCGAGCCGAGCGAGCGCAGCCCCTTGCTGAGCAGTGGGGAACGCGGGCGGGCAGCGAGCAGCGCTTTTCACGGGCGGCGGCTGGCTTGCGCCGCCGTGCTGCTGGCCGAGCTGCTGGAGCGAGTGGCCTTCTACGGCATCACCTCCAACCTGGTGCTCTTCCTCAACGGGCCTCCCTACGGCTGGGAGGGTGCCCAGGCCAGCCAGGCCCTGCTGCTCTTCATGG
The DNA here is from genome assembly GCF_929443795.1 of Astur gentilis. Classification (NCBI taxonomy): domain Eukaryota; kingdom Metazoa; phylum Chordata; class Aves; order Accipitriformes; family Accipitridae; genus Astur; species Astur gentilis. Next base: position 19,649,437 of record NC_064886.1, on the reverse strand, counting down.
GCATCACCTACCTGGTGTCGCCTTTCGGCGGCTGGTTGGCCGACGCCCTTCTGGGCAAGTTTGGCACCATCCTGCTCAGCATGGCGCTCTACCTGCTGGGCATGCTGGCCTTCCCTGTCATCGCCGCACCGCACACCCGCCAGGGCCTCTGCGGGGACATCCCCTTGTTCCCTGTAGAGAACTGCTCCTCTCCAGCGGCCAACGCCACCGTGGCACCTTGCTCCCAGGTGGGAGCCACCCGCTACTGTGCCACCGCCACCTTCGTTGGACTGGTCCTCGTGGGGCTGGGCGTCGGGTCGGTCAAGGCCAACATCACCCCTTTTGGGGCGGACCAGGTCAAGTATTATTTGGCAGCTGCCGAATCATTTGTGGGTACTGATCTGAACCAGGGGATGGCTGTCAGTCGTGCAGAGGGGCTTGCCTTGGTGGGGTGGTCGGTGCGCCTACTGATTCGCATCTCTGTCAGTGTTAAGTCCCAGATGGAATCAGATCATCCAGCTTTGTTCCCTGTGTAACGCAAGCTGTTAAGTTGTACCCTGTTTGCTGTAATTTTGGTGTCTGTGTGGTGTCAGATCTCTTATGACCCTTGGTTTCCTGGTAGCCCTGCCTTATGTGTGGTACCTGGTTTGGCTAAGCCATCACCGTCTTGAGGAGTTGGGCTGAATACTTAATGGCCATTAAGTGGATTGTTAATTATCCTCCATTGCAGCATTTGTACCCACTTAATTTGATCTCAGAGCTCATTGAGTGAAATATCTGATATACATGTTAGCTTTCACAAGGATAACATGGGCCTTCTAGGGCAGTGGTCAGAGGCCTTTATCACCTGTGATAAATGAAGGCTAGAGAACAAACAGGTTTTTATGCTTTAGGTATTCTCTGTGTACTCCAGTGCCCTTGAGTGGTATTTTTGTGCAGGCTAATGTTGCACCACATGAGGGGTGGGAAGGTGCTCTCAGCATGGTAAACATTACCTGTGCTGTTCTCACAAGGACACGTCCTGTCAAACGACCTTACGCAGATCCACTTCAGTGATGATCATCACTGCAGAACCAAGTGGCTTTACAGAAAATATTTGAGAGACAGCTCATAGTTCAGTATTAACTGGTATGTGCTGTTGCACGTATTTTTTTACAGTCTTATGCGAAGATAGTATGCTGACTGTGGATGTTGGAGTATAATTTCTGCTTTAAATATTGAGAATTTCAGATGCTTGGATACTGAGCAGCTTTTCTAACCAAATTGTTCCTGATGACAAAGCAAGGAAAATCTGGTTAGAGTATCAGAAATGCCATGAAATTCTTTGTGAGAGGTGGGATCTACCACAGTATCTTTGCGAAACATACCTCTGTTCTCTGTTGTGCAGTTTACATCTGTCATTCTTTGGCCTTTCATATATTATAAATTCTGGAGTTCTGGTGAAAGGCAGTATATAAATGTAAAACATTATTATAGCCTAGGATTGTGTGTCCCCCGTGTATTGGTTCTGTTTAAGCCAGCATAAGCCCATCAAGTGAAATAGCTTTAATATGACTTTATCTTGTAAGGTGTTTTTCAAAACTGACTGCTTATCCCCAGAACACTTTATGAACGTTAAATATAAGAGATAAATAATGGCAGGAACAGAGCAAAAGAAGAACCATTGCCAATGGAAGTGTAGCTGTTGTAGCTGGATTTTTTTAAAGGCTTTACCCCCAGGATTTCACAGAAGGCAGTTTTTGGCTAGGTTTGCAGATAATTCACAGTGATTTATGTAGGGTGAAGCAAAAGAAATACTCCTTTCTGGTTCATAATAATCAGTAGAGCTCTGCTGAGGACTGAATTTTTCCCCTTCTCTGTTCTTCTGGCTTATCTATTGTTAAATATACTACAGCATACCACTTATCTTGTTGTGCAATTTTGGGCCCTCTTGGGTGCCTTCTCCCTGCATAGAAATGTAGGAAACTGCTGGGTAGATGGATATATATTGCTGAGAATAAAGTCTGTCTCCCAGAGTCATATTCTTGGGAGGCCAGAATACCATGCAAACATGTTTTGGCTGGATGTGGGCTGATACGATTTGTCCTCCTTCCTTTAAATACCAGACAAAGGAAAATATGAATTATGTATCATGCACTTTAGCTGACATGAACCACCTTTCAGATATTGTTAACTACGTTTTGTTGCAGATCTAAAAATTACCATGTAATTTTTCAGTTTTAACGTATGATCTATAATTTGGGTAGAGAGCCCAAATATAATGAGGATTTTTTTCTTTAGATGAAAATAATCACTTTGTGGAAAATTGGAAACTAAATTCCAATACTTATTTTCCTCTGAAGTTAAAAAGATGTAGTTTCTTAATTTCTGTTAAATGGATGCTTTTAGAAGTGCTGTTACACATGACTAAGTATAGAGTAACTTTTGTCAGCAAAAAAACCAGTTACTGCAAAGTAAGCGTAGATCAGCTTTACTTAACTGTGTTTATAAGTAAGAGCCATTTTTCTAGAAGTTGCAGATTGATCCATCATACAGGTCTAAATCTGAACAGATGGTTCTTAGAATAGCGTTTATAATCATGTGATACATACAACCTGGCACTTTCCAGTTCTCCTTTTAAATGCAAGTGTTTTGCAGTCACTTCCTGTTCTGTGTAGCAGTTTGTGACTTTTTGTAGTTAGGAAACAATATGACTATCCCTCATTATTGTGAAAGCTGGTTTAGCTTCAACACTGAAGCCAAAATTAGCAGTAGACTACTGATCTAGTATCAGCTATAATAATTGTTCTAATTATAGATTAAGTTGGTTTGGGGTTATGGTGATAGAGATGCTAGATTTAAGCCACAGTGTATCTTTCTGAAGTGCTATCATAGTCATTAAATCTATCAGCCCATAACCTGCCAAAAATCTTCTAGCTTGTTGTTACATTAGACCATTGTTGTTACATTAACATCGTCAGAAGCAGGGCGCTATTCGAAATTGCTGGTGTAAAGATGGCTTTAGAGTGATTTTCAACTGTATTTATTTATTTATTTGTAGAACTTAGATTTTATAGCCTCTGAGGAAGGATGGGGGACCTTGTATAAAGAATTGAAGGTCACTAACTGCAAGTTACTTTTTGTTGTTGAACTTCTTAGGAGACTGTGGATGTCTAAGACTCTGCAGATAACAGTTTGAAAACTGAAGTTGTGGCATTCACATGGGCAGTAGTTATTTGTTCTGTTTCTGACAGAAACAGAATAGATAGGACCCTAGCAAGAGGAAGCAGACTTGAAATGTGAATTGGCCAAATTATAGTACAAAAATTTGAAATTATGTAGCAACTAAGTAGTACTGTACTGAGCTTTCTCCAGATGCTCTCAAAGAATAACTGGTGTCTGTAGTGATGGACTACTAGAAGGTCAGAATTCTGTAACAGTAAATTTGACTGTGGAAAACTGTTGTCATTGTGCTTCCTTTGTAGGCTAAGGAGAAGGGCAAGCTTCTGTGTTTTCATCCTTGCTCTGTTGTGTGGCTGCTTGCATAGTTGGCTAGGATAAGTTTGGGGTTTTTTGTTACATTTGTGACTTGTGACTGTCAGTCGATTGCAGGAACAAATGAAAACTGCTAATGTCAGTAACTTTTAAATAATCTTTTTCCTTTCATGTGAGTCAAATAGGAGGTCATAGCTTCGCATTTGTCATGCTGTGAAGAGGGAGAGAGAGAAGATTATGACATACTGGAACTCTGAAATGTTGGTGTTTAGGAAATACTTGAGATCATTGGCAGATGATGTCAGAAATCAGATGTCACAGCGGAATGGTATGCACCAGATAGGCACTAGCTGCAGCAAAAATAAGAAATCCTGTGGATAACCATTTCTTTGAAACTGACTTAGCTGTAGAGAGCTAGGGAATTACTTTGTGACAAAGCAAAGCATCTAAACACAGGAACTATGGAGAAGCAGTGATGCTTGTATAGATTCCTGGCTATTTACATAAAAATCAAGAGAGTCTAATAGAATCTTAATATTTGAGCTGTGTAATATTTTTGGTTTCAAGCTGTACAAACTGCTTTGGTTAGTGCTTGGATCATCTTCTAAGAAAGGTGTTGGTATTGAAAAATCCAGGGGAGGGATAATTCAGCAAGTGATCATCTTTCTCCTAAGTCAGAATGAGGTCTAAGTGTCAACCTTAGGGACAGCTGTGCTGTGGAAGTTATTTATGATGACTTTTCATCAGGTGTTGTAACTAAAGAAATAGTTACTCTTTCTCTCTTTGTTTTAGTTAGATTTAAAATTTTGGTCTCATTGTAAGGTGTTAACCTGATATCCTAAATGAGTTCAGAGTATTGCAGTGCAGAGTTACACAGCTGATGGTGTCTGGAAGTGGCTGTAAATAACCTAATGATTACATGATTCCTATAACATAGTGCACTGAGGATTCTTTATTGTGAAAACTGTGGTTCTAAGTACGTCATCTGACCACGATCAGTCTGATATGTGTTTTGCATTAGAAATCTTGATTTTGAGAACTATTGCTTTACTATTTTGAAATCCAGTGCTCTGTAGGTCCCAGTTATAAAACTCAGAATGTCACTGTGCATTTCTTTCTGCATTTGGATTAACTATATGTAAAGGATAGTTATCGGATATACAAAAAAGCCACCTTTTGGACTGTAGAAAAATCAAGTGTTAGGTTAGATTTTCTTTTGCAAAAGTTATGTTAGATGCCTTGAAAGTAGCAAGATTATTTTATTTCCTCTTTAGAGGCCCACCTGAATGCAGGCAGCATTGACGTGTGACCAAGGACCGACAAAGCAGCTGTGGCCAGAAAGCTTAGAGTTGCTCATTTCCTTCATTTCTTTGTTGGTGGCGTTTTTAGGTGTGTGGGTTTTGTTTAGCTGGGGGGGTGGGGTGGTGAGGAGGGTTTGGGGGTTTTGTTTGCTGGATTTTATTTTATTTTTTCAATTAAAATTTGCCCTATAGTTTAAAAGAGAAAAATTCAGGGCAATTGGGATGCTCCTTGTATGGTACAGTAGGTCATTCTGTATTTTTATTGAAGTAAAAGCACTACTGGATTGTTCCTTAGTATTCTTGAAGAATGATGTGCTGTCCCATTTAGTAGGGGAAAAAAACCTGTAAGGTTTGAAGAATGCAGAACAGTGAAACGGAGACTCAGGACTGGATTTTATGCAGTGGGAGGTGATCTAAATAAGTGACAGCTGTCCAATATTGGCAAATTCTGTGGAAAATGTCTGAATCTGAGCTCATCTGCAAAACCACATGTTGCCTAGAGCAAATAAATTGTGTGTACTAGATACTTGCTAATGATCATTCGAGTCAGGGCACCTTTGAAACAGTTTTACTACAGTGTTTTTGTTCAGTGATAGGAAGACTTGCACTCTAGCTGCAGCATTTTGCTGATAATTGTTTGCATTTTCCTATTGTAAGGAGTTTGACTAAAACATGGTAAATCTAAGGAGGTGATGTTTTTCATACCTTTTAGACACTACTACTGTTTTTAAGCTGTTTTGTTGTGATGGGGACAACATCTTTTACATGTACCTATGTACCTTTTACATGTTTGACTTTCAGTGCAGGGATGTGGAACCCTTAGCCCACAAGATAGACTCGATCTAGGACCCACACCATACTTGTGCCATTTATGTGCATCATTTTCCTGCTGCAGTTGCTGGTAGGATGTTAAGAATATAATGGAGCTGGTGTGCTGGTATCACAAGGAGAGTGCTGCTATGCTTGAGCACAGATGAAATTGAGCGGAGGGAGTGATAGATATTTCTTTCTGCTTGGGTGATTGAAAATAATGCAGACATAAGGGGGGAAAGGAGAATTCCTGCAGTTTTGTGAAAAATACTTGTCCTTGATAAAATAATAAAATTATAACATTTTTTTTTTTCTTCTTGGCCCCTTATTAAAATACAGTGTCTACTTATAAACCAATCTATTTTGTGCTGTCACACAGCTCAAGTAATAACCAGCAGGGGGAATCTTGGAGTAGTCCACTGTAAATGTAATATAGCTAATATTTAGGGCAGCTGATGTGATGTTTGAAAAGAACTAAAAGGATTACCTTTTAACTCTACTGTGTTTTCTGGTTGTGGTAAGACATCTTCATAGTTCTTCCACTTTGACAAGACATTCCACCAGGTAGTTCAGTGTGATTTTTTTATTATGTTATTAATGTTTGTCAAAAAAATGCCATAGTGGCATTTGAGACGTGGCTGTGATGTGATTTTTAGTGCTTATATGTACTTTGATAAGGAAGAAGAAAATGGATTCTTTTCATTGTAAGTCTGATGTGCCTGTCCCTTGAGCATTGCATTCCTTTTTGGTCATTGTTTCAAAAAGGATACTGGAGATGGAGAAGGAAGTTTCAGGGAAGGGCCACAGACATGGTTAGTAGTTTCCATGCGAGGAATCATGAAACAGTCTACAACTTCCTGGCAAGGCAGCTTAGAAGGAATGTGTGATAGTGGTTTGTGGAAATAATGGATGGGGGAGAGAGGCAGAAATGGACCAGGGATGGAATAAAGCTCAGCTGTCTTCTGTTGTTTCCTGGAAGTAGGTAAAATGAGTCGGACTAGTACAGGGCAGGTTCAAAACAGGCAGAGGTGGTTCTTCCCAGTGTGTAATTAGCTGGGGAGCTCTTTGCCACAGGATATTAGGGATTCTAAAAGCTGACCTGAGTTCAGAGGCAGGCTGGACAAGTTCATAGAGAGGAGATCTGCTGCATTTGTTAAGTAGATAGAAGCCATCGTTGGTTCAGGAAGTTTCTCGGGAGCTAATGGTTGGAGGCTGGGATAATACTTGATAGAAGCATCACGCTGTGCTTGCCCTGTTCTTACCTGTATCAGTTTGCTTTCATCTCCTAGCTTTTCTTTGCATAGACATGAGCAAGGTAGTTTGTAAGAGGGAGGGTGGGAAGTCATCTTCCTTGCAGAAATTATAAGACAACTGAGACTTTATGATGAAGAAATGGAAATTTCATAGAATAGTTTGCTAACTCTTTACATAAGTTGGAGCACTGTGTTTATGATGTAATTGTTTGCTAATATCCTGCTGCTGTTTGGGGTTTAGAAGGAATTCCTAGGTTGATACACTACTGTAGGTGATGACTGTTAAAATTAGGAAATGAGTACCAAGTTAAAACTAGAAAGGGTTTAGGCTCCAAGATTGTATTTGACATGCTAACAGACCTACCTGGATGCCTAACAATGCTATTAACTATGCATAAGAGTAGATGCTTTAATATTTCTTTTGTTAGCCTTGGTTAAATGATACAGATGGGTTTGTGCACCACTGAGAAACTTGAAGCAAAACTTAAATCAGAACTGACAATGTTAAAAACTTATTTCAAGACATAGCTTGCTTTTCGTAGTGCAAACTAAACACAGATCTTTTGAAGATCTGGCAAATGAGGAAGGGAAACTTGCAATTAGAAGTCAAAAACAACTGACTCGGCAAGATTGGTGCATGGCACTGACTTGCTAGTCACTGTTAATGGTCTTTCAGTCATAAAACAGTGACAAATATGGTATTATGATTTTTTCTACAGACTAGTTGATCTTTTTAATGTATTTCAAATATTAACTTGCAAAATTTCTCTTACATCACATCTTATGGGTGATGCTGGGTTCCTGTGACTTAGTTACAAAATGTGGGGTGACTTATGGTAGGCAATACAGATTAAAGAGTGATGGTGAAAACTATACAGGATAATTCTATAAACAGGGTTGTCTTTACTTTCACTGGAGAGACATTGAGAGCTTCAAGCAGAAAAATAGCACTATGAACAGTGCTGACTTAATAGAGGGATAAATGTTTACAGGGACCTTGTGACACCTCAGGCAACCCAACTCTAAATTTTTTTTTTTTTTAAAGGTCAAAATGGCAAGTCTTCAATTTATGTTCTGATGAGAGGCATTAGGACTCTGTTAAAAGTTAAATTTGTGTTTTAATTACCAAGTAGTCATTTGAGGCTTAGAAAATGGAATACAGTTAACTTATTGTGTATACAGTTGGAAGAAACAATTGTTGCAATACTACTAATATATTAATTTTTAGGTAGCTTAATTATTTTTTTTTTTAGTAAAAAAAATAATCATTTCAACTTCTGTGGACTTTGGGTTGTTAATCTGAGTGAGGTTTTTCTAGAGAAATGACCAAATGAGAGACAGTACAGTAGAAATAATGGCCTATATGGGGAAGCTATGTAGTTCAGTATTGCATGGCTTTTTTATCCCTATGCTGAACTTCAACAAGGTCACTGATATAGTGGGGTAGCTCAATAGGGTGTCATTTCATCAAATACATGCTAAACCCAAAACACGTAAATCATTTCAGTGTGACTCTAAATTAAACCTAAACTCTTCATGCATTGAACCTGACTGAATTCTAATAAACAGGCTTCGTTTTCTTCAGAAGTTGAATGACTTGTTTTTAATCTTTTTCAGGTCAAAGATCGGGGTCCAGAAGCCACAAGAAGATTTTTTAATTGGTTTTATTGGAGCATTAATTTGGGAGCTATTCTCTCTCTGGGAGGCATTGCATACATTCAGCAGAATGTGAGCTTTGTTATTGGATATAGTATCCCAACAGTTTGCATTGGGATTTCATTCATGGTTTTCTTATGTGGTCAGAGTTTCTTCATCACAAAACCGCCTGATGGTAGTGCCTTCACAGACATGTTTAAAATTCTTGCATATTCTTGTTGCTCAAGAAAGAGACATGTGGAACATTCAACTAATAGGTTTGTAATGAGCTCTTTTGTATAGTCTGAATTCAGTGAATCAGCCTAAGAGTTGGAACTAGTTAGCTCAAACTAGCTGGCAGTAAGTCACACTAGAGAATACACTAGAATGTGCATTTTTGCTTTGAGAACTGGAACTGGAAAAGTGGAGTCCTGGAGATATTTTCTGGGAGTTCTGGGATGAGAGAGAGGCACACTTTGGGATCACTGGATCTCCATGCTGCAAGATCAAGTCTGCTGTTTTCAACTGAATGCGATGTCTTGCCAGTTCAGAGTTTCTGAAAGTGTAACATAACCTAAGTATGCTGCTTTTAAGCATCATCTAACTTTCTGCTCTGCTGAGATATGTTTATGGGATGCCTTCTGATTTGAAAAACACTATCATCTGCATTTAATGTTTTAAGTGGCTTGATGGGCAGCCAAGATGTGTACTGGCTTTTTGCTTTCCAAATGGTTACTCCACTCTTAAGAGATGCCTATGGAATACTGGTGGCTGAATTTAGTCACTGATGATAAGAGATGTCAGGTGCCTCCTCTGCAATGGGCTTTCATGTATTCAGATTGCAAAACAATTCAACGAATTCAACCTGTATTTTGTGATACATTTTCTTAAGTTTTGCATACTGCAGTACCAGTTTTTTATTTGGGGGTGGGGGGGTGGGGGTTGGGATAAAGAACCCTTTATAATGGAAATTTTCAGCTTGTGCTTTTTCACCTGCCAGTGATCAATTCTGGCCTAGTTGTTTTGCTGTAACTTACATGAGTAACTTATTTTGGAAATGTATGAGCTTTTTATAATGAAGTGTCACAAGATGCCAGTTAGGTCAGTTTTTGTTGTTGTTTAACTAAACATTTCAAATTCTTTTCAAAAGCGAAGGCCAGGGAGTACTTCAGCAACCTCGCAAGCAAAGCCTGTTTGAGATGGCCAAGCTGTCTCGTGGGGGCCCATTCAAAGAAGATAAAGTAGAAGATGTGAAAGCTCTCGTCAAGATTATCCCTGTCTTTTTGGCTTTAATACCTTACTGGACAGTGTATTTTCAAGTGAGTAGTTCCAAATGGTTACATTTTTACTTTACATGTCTAAAAATCATAAGTTCTAATTTAAGGACTGTAACTCCTTCACCTCCCAGTTGCATTTGAAAGGTCTTGAGGTGCTAGCATTAAGTTGCAGTTCTGAGTCTGTGTTATAAACCTAACTCCTGTCTGAAAATTACCTTCCAGAGCAGTTACCTGGAGGAAACGCACAAAAGCTTTCAGGGGGAAACTGTTCTATAACGTATACTTGCAGTTAGCATTCAGTAGCTGTGATTCTAACGATGAATATTGAAAAGGATTTTTCAGAACTCTGTTATTGACAGTTTGACTTGTTTAATACCCATGTGTTCAATAACGTTAGCTACTTGTCTTTCACACACCTGGGGTTGCATCTCAGGAGTCATTTTAATAATATTATGTTAGCAAAAATAATGCTGTATGATGGTAGTTTCTTCTGATTTTTTTTATTTCCTAGATAAAATTGTTGTGGAAAGCTGTATTAGCTTACCAATTGTTGTGGTTTAACCTCAGCCAGCAACTAAGCACCACGCAGCTGCTTGCTCACTCCTCCCCCACCCAGTGGGATGGGGAGGAGAATCAGAAAAAAAAAAAAAGGAAAACTCATGGGTTAAGATAAGAACAGTTTCATAACTGAAATAAAGTATTATAACAATAGTAATGAAAATGAATATAACAAAAAGAGAGAAATAAAACCCCAAGAAAGACAAGTGATGCACAGTGCAGTTGCTCACCACCTGCTGACTGATGCCCAGCCAGGCCCTGAGCAGTGATCCCCCTCCCGGCCAACTCTCCCTAGTTTATATACTGCGCATGACGTCCTATGGTATGGAATATCCCTGTGGCTAGTTTGGGTCAGCTGTCCTGGCTATGCTCCCTCCCAGCTTCTTGTACCCCTGCTTGCTGGCAGAGCATGGGAAACTGAAAAATCCTTAACTTGGGATAAGCACTATTTAGCAACAACTAAAACATCAGTGTGTTATCAACATTATTCTCACAATAAATCCAAAGCACACTGTACCGCTTACTGGGAAGAAAATTAGCTCTATTCCAGCTGAAACCAGGACACCAGTATGCCAAAGTATCTAATTTCACATTTTTTCTGGCGGCTTTTTCATAAACATGAAACTTACCCTGAAGTTGTGAGATGAAAAATGGCTACTAAGAATCCTTTCAAATAATATTTTGACTTAATAATAAAAGAGAAAACAATATCATTAAAATTATAATTAAAACATAACAGTTGTACAAATTAACATATCTTAAATATTGTGCTCTGTTTCAACTTGCAGTTGATTAAGGTAGGTCAGGGTAAGTAGTCTAGATTTCAATTTAATTCCTTTCTGGTTCTTCTGTTTTAGTGAGATGAATTAGGATAATAAATATGTTTTTGGGGAAAAATATGCAGAAATTGTTTTAAAGTCACATGAATGATTCTTTGTGCTTCTAGTAAGAATAAAAGTAACAGTTAAAAAAATCTTGCTGTGTTCTAACAAGAATTCTTTTTTTTTTTTCTATATTAGAACTTTACCTCTGGTATAATCTTTGTTAATTATTAAAAATGTAAAAATATCTTGCTCTTGGTAGTCCTTGTCCAAGTAATCCAACTCATCTTTCCTAATGCTAGATGCAGACAACATATGTATTGCAAAGTCTCCATCTGAAAATTCCTGAAATATCAAATGACACCAACTCCATTCATACGGTAAGCAGGGCAAAATAAGTGAAAAGTATGTCTTCTTTAGTTGAAATGCAAAATAGGTAAGTATGGTATAAAAATTCCAGGAAGTTAAGGTAGTGACTAAGGGGACTCGATGGCCGCAGACATTGGGCATTTAGAAGCACGACGCATAATACAGAGATTTTGGCATACCTACAGGTATATGGGGTTCATATCATCCTGTTTTAAATGTATTCAGATAACTTTCACTGCTTTAATTAAGAGTGTCTTTATCCTTCAGTGGACAAAGTATGATTTTTGAAGAAAGCTTATAAATCTACATGCCCTAAGTTTTCAAAGTTGGAAGTAGTACAGAAGCATTTCTACAAACTCAGTAGGAATACCTATACTTAACTGAAACATTAGTATTTGCAAATTTGGACTCTGAGATACATTTGTAACTTTATACTGCTTTATCAATATTCATGTTACCTGAAGTCAGTTTAGCATATTGAAGAAAGTTGTTCAATCAATATTTTTCAAGAAAGGCTGGCATCACACAATTGCAGAAACAGTACTGAGAAGTAAAAAAGTATGAATGTAAGTAATTAACAGGCTTACTAAATGTTCTTTTAAAATGAAGTTTCTTCTGTTTTATTTAAAATTAATATCAGTAAGACAGAATGGCTTCAGTCTTTTTTTTGCAGATCAAAAATAAAAAATGCTTGTACTTAATTTTTCTTTGAACCTGCTTGAAAACTGAGCTGCTTCTGAATCACAGCTGAAGGCTTTATGGAAGTTAGTGATACTGGCAAAGTACAACTTCTAAACCAGTCAAATGCTAGTTACTTACGTTTACACGTATAAAAAAGCTAAAGAAAGAGTAGTCTGAGACTTCTTCTCTTCAATGCATGCCATCAACATAAGGATCTAAAGCAAATTTCCTCAACCGAGTTCTCAGTTTGTGTATTATTTTTTTTTGCATAGCTTTTGGGCACGGAAAGCCACTGCAACTTTTACTTCACAGTTCAGTTTTGTGGTGTTTGAGATGCATGTTCATTTAAAAATAAGATAAATTCTTATTTAAAAATTCTAATTAGTCTGAGACTTCTGTTTTAGTTGTATCAATTTTAATTGTAGACTACATTCAATGTGGTTGGGGTTTTTTAGCATATACCTAATTCTACTTTAGTACAGGTTAATACATTTACATTTTGATACGTAACCTGTTTTGCTCTTTTCATTGAGCTTTTCACATTTCTTTATTGCTTGCATATGAAAGGGGACTCAGTTTTTTTCTGTTATTATGATGAGCCACATGACTGTCTTGTTAGAACATTGTCATTGTTGGAATAGAGAAGTGGATTTTCTTCCCTCTAACAAAGTGCACACAGGACTTCAGAGTCCCATTGTCAGTCTGAATATTAAAAATAAAAATACTGTCAGTCTGAATATTAATTGTGTAGAAATGAACATGGAGCTTTGGTTATCAAACTGAGCTTTCCTCACTGCCTTTCTGGGTGTTAGAATTGGTTTGAAGTTGTAAGTAGAGAGTTACGTTTAATTAAATTAGTTTAAAAAAAAAAGGGGGTTTCATTGTTTTTGCTGAAAAGGCTTTAAAACACCACTTATGCCCTGTATCCACTTTTTCTAAATTAAAAGTGTGGCTTTAAAAGTTAGTTACCTGTTTTTAGTGTTTACTTAAAGTATGCAGAATTTGAGGCAAGGTTAATGGAACAATGGTCCTAGTCCGTCTTGATAATTCTAAGTAATAATTTTCTATCTTGCAATAACAGTGACTGGCTCTTTTTTCTGCAGTGCATCAGTTGTGGTGTTCTTGTTTTATTTTGAAATACTTTGCTGTGATTTAACAGCATAAGTCAAATAAGTTAATTTGATTTTTGCTAGCTTCCTTGGTATGTGGTCTACCTGAAGGATGCTGACCTGCAATCTACATTATGTAGGTAGTATCTTTGAAAGCAATTCTGACTAGTGTGGTTTCTCCAAAGGGAAGTGATTTGAGGTAATTAAGAAAAGGAGCAGTATTATAACATGATATGTGAGCAGCATTGTACCTTATCAGGTCTGGGTTTTCCTTAAGCTCTTCTAGGCACCACTGCCCAATACTAATAAAGACATATTTTCTCTTGATCTAGAGTGAAATATGTGTATGCCCTTTTAATTTGCAGACTCCTGATAGAGCAGAAGATGGAAAAGCAAACAAAAAAAAAACCAAACCAAGTGATTGATTGTATGAACTACAGCAGTGCCAGAGGCATTTGGTATTTCTCTTCTTTCTTATCAGATTCAGCCATGACAAAAAATTCCTACATCCTTCACTCTAATTACACAAGTCAGTCTGTACAAACCGTTACACAGGTTCATGCTGGTGTGATATTTGAAGCAAATGAAAAGGTGAATGGGAGAGTGAGGGAAATTGACAGTTTTAAAGTTTTGCAAAATATTTCAAAATAAGCAAGAATTTGACTAACTCAGCAGAATTCACTGTGCATTTTTCAAAGTATGTGAAGGTTGCTAAGCAATGTATGTAACCTTATGTATCAAACTGTTGAATGTTTTTATATAGGCAAACCAGCTTATTATTCCATTTTCAATTCTATGATCTTGAAATGCCTGGGAAATGTTAAGGGGAGGTTAGGATGAATTCAGTTTTACCATCATCATCGTAACTTCTTGGGATTGGTAAACTATGAACCAGAAAGCATTTGCCCGAGTTCTTTGGAGAACTGCAATGACAACTATAAAGCAGAGCAAGAAAGCAATAATATTTTTAATGACTGTTGTCACAACATGTCTGCATGCAGAGAGTGCTAAAAATGTGCCACATACATACGCTAATGCTAGTTGGAGATTCTGACAAAGCTGGGTATGGACACAGCTTGATGTCAATCAAGGACTTGGTGCTTTTGGTGCAAACTCCTATGAAGGTGCCAACTCCTGCTTAGATTATGAAGAACTAAAGGTTCACATTTTGCTAAGTCTTGTTTTTGTAGTTTGTCATCATCTCAGGCATGTCTGTTATCTGTGTCATCGTCTGCAGTGAGAGATGCATGCCCACACTGTGTTAGAGGCTGAGGGGTTTTGAGATCCTTGCAGTAGTTGAGATTTGTAGCCTTAGGGGAATCTGGTTGTCTTCCTCAGTTACTGTGGCCATAGCTTTAGGTTGTCACAGGCCCCTTGGTCATCTCTGGATAATCTCTAGAAAAATATTAATCTATTCTAACTTTGAGTTTCAATATACAGAAACAGTTTAGTATCAAAAACTGAATCTGCATCAGAAACACGCAGATCAAGCAGTGCTTGTATTTTTGGGTCAAAGAGTCAGTGCAATGCATCGTATGGTATCCCACTGTTCCAAACACAGTTTTAAAAAATATCCCCACCCAGAACTTTTTTATAAATCTTCCTGTACTCTCTTGGTTTGTTAGCTCAGAAGAGATACTAAATATTATTAAGCTTGGTAGAAATTGTCTCATTCATACAGACAAGAATCTTACTGTCAATTACTGAATCTTGCAAATGAGAAAGGATGCACATATTACACCATACTCTTGTTCCATTTGACAAGTGTAATTTAATTTTAATTGAATTTTGTATTACATTAGTAAAACTCTTTCTACTGTTCTGTGGCATATTTCTGAAAGTTCTAAGCCTAATAATAGAAGATCTACAGAACATGGCTATTAACATTTTTCGTGACTGAAGTAGAAAAAAAGTTTAATTCTGTCAGACTAGAGTATATCACTGGAAGCAAAATAGTAGAGACTACTTAATTGCATTAAATCACTTCCTGACTTGTGTGCCAGTAATATTGACTTTGAGTGCTTTTAAAAATGTATCTTGGGGTGTATTAATTTAAATAATCTGCACAATTTTGTTTACTAGATTTGAGTGGTACAATCAGTCATTCCTCAGACAGGTGTTCTATGACTAAAAAAATCTTAACAGCAGAAAAGCTCCCAAAGGATAGTGATTTGCTCCATTAAACAAGTTTCAGGATGTATGCAGAAAAACTCAGATGATGTGATAACACTAATGGCTATTTCATCTTTCAAAAGGAGTTCATATAGTTTTAGATAGATAGTTAACTTTTGTTTTAACAAAAATTAATTCAGAGTAAGGACCTAAAATATGAGCCCTCTGGAACTTAGAAATCTTATAAAAAAATCCTTTGCAAAATATCTTTGCCAAGTTCTACATTTTGTTTTCTTAGAGCACTCTCTTCATCTGCCCGATAATTTTCTTATTCCTCATTTTCCTTGGAACTATGTGTAGTAGTATTTGCTTTTGTGAAAAGAACTTTTTTGCCTTGAATACTTGATGTTGTTCAGTCGCAGTGGAAAGCTCCTCCAACCCTGCCCTCCCCCTGCACAAAAAAACCCCAAAACCAAAAAAACCTGCAAACCAACACCCACCTCAGCACAGCTGGAGGCGCATCTTGAAAGTGAGAATATGCAATACTGTTGGAGTTACTATGGTGAGGAATCATTTGTGCTTCAGAGCTAACAGAATTATGAACTGCCAAATTAAATGAAAACCTGAATAGCTGAGTGTTTTCCTCAGCTTTTACACACTCTTTTTTTTCTTTGCACAGTGTCTATCAGTGTGCTGTGGTTTCTTTTGGATCTCGGTGTTCCATCTAAAACATTTTTTCCTTTATAAAATAATAGTAAAAATCAACCCTTAAGTATGAAATTGCTAACTTAAGTCATCTATCCTGTCAGTTTCCAGCAGCCTGGTTGACTATGTTTGATGCAGTGCTTATTCTGATCCTAATACCCTTAAAAGATAAATTGGTGGACCCCATTTTAAAGAGGAATGGCTTGCTCCCATCCTCACTGAAGAGGATTGCGGTTGGAATGTTCTTTGTAATGTGTTCTGCATTTGCTGCAGGTAAGAAAACAACTTTGTGATCTACTTCCATAGTTATTTATTCAGCTAGTTGCAACAGCATTCTTTAAAAACCTTTGTGAATATTAATTCAAGATTATTCAGAACTCTCTTTCATGGGATAGTCAGAATGCAACTGCATGGATGCATTTCCCACAATGAAAGAGATTTCTATCCAAACACTTACTAAACTGTTCTGAATGTTTGCAATAAAATTGGACCATTTTTCCTGCCTGAAACAGACTTTGAGTATACCTTTTAAAACCAACTTGTTGAGGTTTTCACATACAGTGTTACTTTCTAGTATGGTTGGTAGAGAACTGTTTGGTTTTTGACTGTATTTTTTTCAACAAATGCTTTAGCTTCATGATCAGTGTTTGGATTGCCTGAATAAAGTGTCCAGAGTTTGGATATCAGGCTGTTAGTCCTCTTAAAATAAACTTTATGGTATTATGGAAGTCCATGTTGTCTGATTTATTAACAATTTATCTTGTACTTAAAAATGTATTTATCCTGAAAAACAAATTAGTTCAGAAATAAGTATGTTCATTCATACAGTCTGACTTCCAAATATTAAAAAAGTGAAATGTTACCTAAAATGCTTTCCCTTTATCTGAAATAATAAAGTTAGGTTATGGCTGAACAAGAGTTTCTTCCCGCTTTGGTTTTTTTCTCCCCTACCTTAATGTTCCCTAATGTTTGGGAATTACTGTACTGTAAAATAGCTTAGCTATAGCATGAAAAGAAAAAGATGGCAACTCTGGTCAAACCATAAATCAGCTGCTTTTGAGAAGATTTAAAGTTGTTAAGCACTGCTGATGTGGAACTGCACATCTCTGAGCAATGCTTCATAGAGCCTATAGCCTTCACCTAGTATCACCGTAATGAATATATTGATAAAGCATTATAGCATTAAATAAATTAATTTCAGCACTTGTAATCTCCTATATTTTAGAGAGAGGGACACTTTATATGGCTATTAAGATTTCTCTCAATGAGAGAGATAATTACCTTATTAGGCCAAGGTCACTTTGTATGTGGGCAAGAAAAGTTCTTAAAGCAAAGTCATTTAAACTTAAAATAGGAATGTTTCTCTTATTCCCTGTTACTTAGGACACTGCTAGCAGCAAAAGAAGATGATGTAAAACAGTTAAATGTCAGCTCTTTAAATAGAACCTGCTGGCTCACATACAAGTGAATTCAAAACCAGCAATATCTATCTTTATTAATACCAGGGAAAAAAAGCATATCAAGCTATTATAGCTGAGTTGGAGAATGGGTTCATATAGCAGAATTCTTAAAAATTTCAAATGCCTTCTTGTTTCCTATTCACCTACAAATGTAACATATGATTTTGTTGGTTTGATCCTCCCCTAATTCTTCCACAGTAGAAACTGAGAAGGTGAATTCTTTAGGTGGTTATCTGCAATCCGGTTGGAAAGTTTAACCTTTTGGAGTAACTTAACATCCCTTCATCATAACATGAATTTGAAGAGCTTCAGTTGCAACAAATTTGGGGCATAGGAAACTGTTTATTTCTAGCAGGGTTGAAAGCTTCTGTTGGTTTATACGTTTCATAATTTTTTTTTCTCATTAAATGGTATTTATAGAACCCATATTTTAATATTCTTAAAATAAACATTACTTCCAACCATTTCTGCTTTAGAGAGAGATGCTGATTAAAATCTTAAACATGAAGATGTTAATATCTTAACTTGCAATCTTGGAAGTATCTTGATTTGTTTGTGCCATGTTTCCATTTTAACCTATTTATCTAACTGGCATTAGTTGTGGACACTACTTAGGCTGCCTATTAGATTGTTTAGATTATTTTAAATATCTTATAAACTGTGTGAGAATACAACTGATTAGATTTAATGAACATCTGCTGTGCTTCATGCATTTTATTGTAAATTCTGAACAGCAGTATTTAAGGTTATTCGACTGGAAAATCTACTTCATTTGTAGAGTTTGAATAATTATAGCAAGAACTCAAGATTCTTTAATCTTACAGTTTTAGTAGTTAAAACTTGAAGCTTGTCTATCAAAGTTTAAGAAAGAATCAATAGATTCCAGATTCTGAAGTACTCAGCTTTGAAGATAAATTTATGGCAAAGTTTGGTATATTGTAGTTATGCTCCTATGTGGCTGAATGCCTCCTAAATCTGTTTTTATGCTGTGAAGAGTTATCAAACACAATAAGGATCACTAGATGTTTTGAGGTGCAGTAATTTTGTGTTGAATGTGTATGAATGAAATTATGCCTGAATTCTTAGCTGACTGTACTGCTTTGTTTACATTTTAATTAAGTTCCACTCTAAAATGTTTGTCAGCTATATTAAAACCAAAACATCAAGAAATGCAGCTTTCTTTTAATTACATCAGCTATGCATAGTTCAGAGAGCACTGAGGTGGCTGAAGAAAGATACTTAAAAATAAGATGGGTAAGTGGTCACCTAAAAAGAAATGAGGAACGTAGAGAACATGTGGTGGCCTGGCACTAAGAGGTACTAAGTTCAGAACAGTCTTGACTTCAAAACCAGATGTTATTAAGGAAAACACTCTTTTAAGAAAAATTTGGGGGCCTTAAGGTAGTATTTAAACAAACTTGAGGAATTCTAACCTGTTTTCTCACTACAACTCTTGTGTCTCAGAAGATAGGACTGTAGAGCTGTTGTGAGATTTCATACTTGAATAGATTCTGAACTGCTATGAACGAATAAACATGGGTTATACAAATGCACCTTTCTATCCTTTTCAAAGTACTTTGTAAATCACTTGTTAACGTGTGCTCCCTCAGCCTGGTTTTCAGAGCTCTGGCTCTAACTTCCTGCGATGATAAAGTACAATGTTGTCCGTAAGGATGTGATTTCTAGAACTTCTTGTTTAGTTATGGCCTCACCTACAGACTATGTATAGGGACTACAGGGAGCTTTCCTCATGCTTTCTTCCCAGCTTGGGTCTCTTGTCATGACCAGGACTAATAAGAAACTGCATGTCATGGTATGAGATGGTTTTGGCAAACATCAGTCATTCCCTCGGAACATTGTCATTTAGCAGAGAGATGGTGATCTGGTTGACCCCCTTGAGGTTTGTATGTCACAGATTTGGGAAGAAACAGGAGAACAGATATTATATTGTGCATTAGAAATTGCTTGTGCTTGTTTGTATGAAAAGTGCTGTCAATAGCTTCTGCCAACATCATATTAAATGTCCATGTTATCCTTTGCCTGCCTCTAGGAGAGAAAAAGCTAGAAGTGAGGAGGCAGATGTAATCACTTGTACATGGTGTGATATCCATGAAGCATTGTGACTATCATCTAAGCCTTGTACAATTTTTTTTTTGTAAAAGGAGTGATATTTTGTGCCCCAAGATTAGGTCAGAGTTTGCCTCACTAAGTAGAAGGAGACTGAAACTGACAGGCACTAAATGGGAGGCCATGTGTGTATAACACATATTATAGGAAGTAGTGTCATTGACTCAGTCTTGCTCCTCTGAATTGGTGATGAATAAATCCACCTTATTTCCAAGGATATTGAGAGTTCTTTTATAGAGGTCATTTCTGGGCGAAGCAGGGAGTTTTATTAACTATTAGCTATGCGTTTTATGTAAGAGTGAGGCAAATCCTTTAATCTGGGCAACTTCAACAAACATACAGCATTATTTGATATTCACTTTCTATTCTGAACTGTTGTGTTGAACAAGCTAAAAATGGTTATATTTTACACAATCATGTCTCTTTCATTCTACGTTAAGTACTTTCTATGCAATATATTGCTTGTAAATCAAGGTCTGATAAGCTTTTGGATCTCTTGCGATGGCAAGTGTCATATAAGTGTCATGATCACATTCGTAGAGGGTTTTCATAGTTCTACGGGACTAGTGTAGCCATTTCGATAAGCAAAATGGTTTCTAATTTATTAATACAATGGTGGCATATGCAGTGGTTCAACACTGCAAAGTAGTAGTTTGTGAAAATGAGATTGTCTTTAAAAGAAAAAACAACATGGTTTGTATGAGAAAGCTCTTAGCTAATCCATCTGGAAAAGGGTTAAGTATTTGTACAGTTATTGCTACTGAATAAGAATATAATCACTAATTCTATGGCAGAACAACTGTATGTCTTGAAATAACAATAGCAAAAGGAGTCTGCAATGCTTTATGTTGGGAAATAAGGAAATACATAATTCTATTTTATAATTTGTAAATGCAATGCAGGACTGAATCCTAATGTAATTCTTATATGAAGAAACAATGTTTGCATCTTAGGTCAATCTTTTCCCCCCCCTCCATGTAGGAATTCTGGAAAGCAACAGGCTGAAAATTGTCAAGGTTAAAACAATTAATCAGACAATTGGAAATGTTACATACCATGCTGCAGATTTGCCAATATGGTGGCAGATTCCTCAATATGTGCTGATTGGATTCAGTGAAATATTTGCAAGTATAGCAGGTAAGAGTCTTCATGTGTTTTGTATCTGCTTTCATGTCTATCATAAATGATGGAGTCTTAGAAAAGAAATATTTACTTCTCAAATCATTATAAATAAGCTCTGATGTTTCCAAATAAAATATTATACAATATCACTTAATACAAGTGGCAAAGCACACAATTGTCTTTCACATTTGAAAATTGGCTATGTAAGATCTGTTTTCAAGACTGAGTTTCAAGCAGAGCAACACTTAAAATATTTGCATGTCATCCAGTTAGCGTTGGATATTTGCAACCCCTAATAGAAAACAATACACTCTTTCAATATTGTATTTTAAAGAATAGTTTTAATGGAGTATTGTTTCCTCTGAATCGTCCTCTGTGTTGCTAATAAAATTTGTGCTTTTTAATTTTTTTGCCTTAAAAATTGAGCTCACAGTTTAGAAAGTCAATTAGTAAGTGGAAACACCTTTCTGAGGAAAAAATGAAGAAATAAACCATCTTTAGAAAGATTTATCACCAGTTTAAATTCATCTTACTTGAGTTTTTACATCTGTGAAGTAGCTATTTCTTATACAGTTTTATCTGCTTTATTTATAGATCAGTTTTTCTATAGCTGTTTTAGTACTTCAGTGTGATACTATGCAAACTGAAACACTGTTCAAATCTTGCCTTTCTTGAACAAATGCAAGAGATCTTAAATTTCTTAATACTTTTTTGTGTGATGTAGTGTACAGCTGTGTGATCATATTGATTTTTAAGCTGAAAGTGAAGTGGGAGGAGAGGGTGAATAGGGCTATAAAATCTTATTTTCTGGTCTGTTTCATATACATGCAGGGCTCATTAGCAGGAGGAAAGCACAGGCAACTTATCTGTTGTCACTGTGGTATGCCTAACACTGGTTTACTCTGATTAAACAACTGAAATGCTATTGTGAATCTTTTAGCAGTGTTTACTTATCTAGTGCTTGGGAGCAATGCTTAGTTCCCAGTAACAGAAACCTTTCATGCTCATAGAAGTAGCTATTCTGATACTACTTAAAAAGAATTGCAGAGGTACCTGATGTAATATATCAAAACTCCTCCAGTGACTTGATTTAAAAATCATTTAGTATTTGCTCAACTGTAGTTACTTATTAATGTGTTGAAATACTGTTTCAGAATATTGAACTCTGAAGATCATCCATTCAAACTGGCATTACATATAGCTCCTTTTCTTCAATTCCTTATGACAGAATTTCCTGGTTTCATTTCCCCTGTAGGAGGGTACTGTCATTCCTCACCCTGGGCAAGCACAGTGGGTTAAAATGAGATTCTGTAATTCTGTTAAGGTCTTGCTGGTGATAGTCCCAGCTGTCACAGGGCCCATTTGTTCCCCTCTTAGTGGAACAGAAACTTCTACTCCATTGAGTTTCTGGTTACATGTGTTTTACTGTCATCACAGTTGTTAGGAAATAAAACAAGGTGGTTGGATTGCTTGGCAAGTAGAGGAAGAAGTGGGTTTGGGGTTTTTTTTCTCTCATCTGCTCATTTGCTCTAAGTTTTTCTTCCAGCTGTCTGGCCTGGGATTTCATGTGACTGGAAGAATTAGACATATCCATCAAGTATTAAACTCTACCTTAGTTATTTAGTATGTTGGAGGAATTCTTTTTAGATTTGGCTTTGTCTGGTGTGGATTTGTAGTTTTGCGGTATGCCTTCAAATGAACCACTAGTGTACTCTTTCCTTCCTGGTGGACTGGTAGGTTGACATCTCACACCAGGTTGTTGCTGGGAGTGTCCTGTTTGCAGTGTGAATGCAGGTCCTCCAACAGTTAGCTCTATGCATGCACACAGCATGTACCTGAAAACTAGCACCTAGCACAAACTTTTGTGACAGTAAACACAAGATTTGGACCTAAGGTCCTACTGGATTGCAGCAGCTGAAATCCTAGTTCTTCACTTTTTGTACCGCAGCAGTCAGTATTGTAGACAAACCTGTAAGTGTCAAATGGCTGAAGGTCTGAAATCATTGTCTGATATCTGATAAGGGTCTCATTCCTGGTTCCTTGTGTGGATTCCACCCCCCAGTGATGCATAGGCAAGTCCTTTGCTTCAGTAAACAACTAGTAAGATGTGGAGAGAGTTCATTATCTTTAAAGCACACTAAGACCCAAGATGCTAAACCCTTCAGATTCTTAAATGGAAAGTATGCTTTGGCAGTGCAATCAATATGTATCCTTTGCTAGAGGACATATCTGCATAGCCATTGCTGTCCTATATTACAGTACATTTAATTATGTGCGAACAGTAGCCATCACAAATCCGAACACATAAAATCTGAAGATGGAAGTCTTTCTTAAGTAAGTGAGTTACTTATTAAAAATAAGGCTATATTTAGCATTTTTAATAAAAGAGTAAAATGAGTTACCTTTAGTTAGAACTTTAGGGATTGTGCCAATTAAATTTGAACTCAGATACACAGATGACTTAGTTATCAGAAATGCAAGTGTTCATGCAAAAGTAAAAAAATTTCTTTGTCTTACACATTCTTGTTTCTCTGTCAGGCACTGTTACTTCTTTATAGGTGTTCACAAGGAAAAAATCACAAACCTATCTGCAGGTTGTGGAAAGGTCAAGGACTTGATGCATTCTCTGTTGAACTCCAAACTGAGGGTTGGTTTTTTCAACTGCTTTAGTGGATTTCTTCATGAGAAGTAAAGTCTTCAAGGCTTATACTATTCTTATGTGAATACTCTGCAGTTCTGCACTTGCTGGGTCTGTACCAACAGCTTTGTAACTTCCAAAACCGTTGATCAACGTTAGGAAAAATGCAAATGCTTCTCTTTCTTTGAACCAGAAATACTATGCAGATCTTAATTGCTTTGTGTATTACACTTTCATTTGATTTGTTTTGCAAAGCTTTTTTTCCTGCCTTCTGATTGTTATCTAAACTGAATTCTTAGTATCTTTAAGAAGGCCTCTCAAGACTTAATAGATATGCGTTACCAATTTGATATTAAAAGTTGATAAAGGCATCTATTGTGCTATGAAATTCAGCTTTAAAATAAGCAAAATGTTAATGGTTACAAAACTATAGTGATTTGGAAATGTTTGTTTGTTGAGCAAAAAGGGACTAAATATAAGAGTAGAAACATACATCTGGGTTTTTGTTTACTGTAAAACTAAGCATATTCTTATTAAGCCACATTAGTTACACTTGAGGTACCTTTAAAAAGATAACACACATTGCATTAATCTTTTGTATTATTCTGTCAAGCCTCTTAAAGTACCCTTATTTAACTGGGAATCGTAATCTCACATGACAACACCAACTAGAGGGTTTCATTTCAAAACTGCTTGTTTGAGGTAGCATGAAATCGTTATCAATGGCTGCCAGCAGGCAAAAATATCTCCGAAGGCAAAGAAAAGATTTTTTAATTCTTTATGTCAGATTAAATATTAGGGTTGCTGAAAACATTATTCAACTTTAGAAATGTGCCTTATTTTGTTGGAAAAAGTGTACAGTGTTACACCCATTTTGGTTTTTGTTTTGAGTCGTAACATCTTTTTCCGGCTGTAACACTCGCATCCAGTATATCTGTAAAATAAACAAGAGAACAAATGGGCCAGATCCCTTCATGTGATATACTTGAGTTTAACTTGTGCAGAATGTACAAAAGCCTGGTGACCAAAATGTGACTGATACTCTGAGACTTGTGGCAGCTACGATAACTCAACAAGAGGTTAAAAAATAGGCTACTGTATCCTGAGAGTAGTCTACTTTTTTTTCTTTAAGTGAGATTGGCCAGAAAGATACTCCTTGAAAAAAATCTCAATTGTTACAGTAGTGGCAAAGCGTAGGAAAAAAAATTGAGTTTTTAATTCTCAAAATAAATATATTTCCCCTCCCCCCCATTTGCAGATGTCTGTCCATCTCTGTAGCGATTCTCTCATTATGGTTTGAATTTACAGGAACCCACACAGCCGAGTTGCACAAAGAACGTTTCAGTTCCCTTCTAGAATCACAGACAGGTCGCTGTTGGCCCATTCTAACGTGTTTTGCAAAGGAAAAGAGGAGCAGTGTGTCAGTTATCAGAGGTTTCTCAGGTGGCAGTAAAGAGTGGTGTTAGATCAGTGAGAACATACAGTTCCGTTTCTTTTACAAGAACAAAGTTCTGCCCTCACAACAGGCAAATTGACCTATCTGGATTGAAGTGTTAAGCCTTTTCTTGAAAAGGAATGCCAGTGTATTTCTATTAAACTGTCTGGAGTAGCAAAAGTCAAATACCACTAATGGTGTAAATAAAGCATACCTGTATTATGCAAGACGTAAGATTTGTGCCATTGTCACGTCTATAATGCTCTCTGTGCCAAGAAAAAATGTTAGATGAGGTAACATTAATTTTCAGTATGAAGCAGACTGTTTTGAAACAAGCATTTCAGCTGTCAGAGAAAAACCTCTGCAAAGAATGTATTTGACTGTCTCTTGTGAATAATCCCATTTGATTTTTGACAAGAGTATTATTCTAAAAAGGAGAGTTAATCATGGGCATTAGTCTTTGCAAGGCAGAGCCTAACCCAGTGTGTTCTGTTGGTAGTCAAATTCAGTAGCACAGATTTTCAAATTGATGTCACTGGTATGTTTTTCTTGGTTTTATTGGTTGAAATTTGAGTAAGGATACTTTAAATTTGAAGTCCCATTTCTACAAGTCTTAAAAGGAATAGGCTAGCAAGCAATGAGCTCAGAGAATTCTAGATCAAAATTAAATTAAAACTAATTACTGCCTTTCCAGCTACAATTACTTTCTCTGTCTGCACATTCAGAGATACAGACCCTGAGTCTGTGAGAAATAAATGTTTGTGGTCAATGCAAGAGTGACCCTCAGTTCCTGTGTACTTTGTTCTCAGCAGGGAATGCTGTGTGCTTTGTAAATACTGCACAGCAGATAGGTAATACAGAAACAAGTGAGATGGGAAACGTGGAACTTGCCAGGTTAGAATTAGTTTAATAAATTTCTTTGAGGATAATTTTAGATAGAAAAATGAATATGCTGTCTCAGAATATTTCTGTATTTTACATCTATAATATTAACAAGATCAAAGTGCATGTCTCAGATGTTGTCCATTTAATGCGTTGATATATTGATGACCTTTAACAGGGTTCATAAAGCACTTAGAGGGAACTGGGAAGTGATAGGGATTCACTACCTCAATTCCCTGTCTCCTGAAATCCAAGGCTAGTTTTAGGTCTTTAACATACCAGAAGTAGTATACATCTGTAACTTCTGTAACACTAAACTAGAACAAACTACTATTGTTTTTTAGATCTTAGCTTTTTTTTTTTTTTCATCTTTTAATACAGGTCTAGAATTTGCATATTCAGCTGCTCCCAAATCTATGCAGAGTGCTATTATGGGGCTGTTTTTTTTCTTTTCGGGGATTGGATCATTTGTTGGCTCTGGATTGTTAGCACTGGTCTCTATTAAAGAAATTGGCTGGATGAGTAATCACACGGATTTTGGTAAGTTATTTTCAGTGTATTCATAGTCTATAAAGTAGAAGGCTTCCTTCAGAAGCAGTTAAGCATCAAGCATGTAGAACTCTTGAGTCTTAGCACCTTTATTATTTTAAAAATATAAATTTGTCTACTGTTCTGTTAAAGACAAAGTTTCATTTTGCATATAAGTATAAAGTGATGGGACTATGCAAAATGTTACATTGTCCTCCTGAAAGCATGGGAAGCATGCAGGTAGTGTTTTGCCTCTGTAAGGCCTGTCAATTACCTGCTCAGCTGTTACTGTGTTTCATCACTAGAAATTACTTATGAATTTTTGTATTATTTTAGCAAAAAATATTTAAATTATGTGTGGAAAAAGAATATATTTGGTATGAAGTACTGAAATGACTTCCTTCAGTTATGGGGAGTAAAATGTATCCATCTCTTTCTTAGTGATTATTCAGCTTCCTAGTTTCAAGAGACTTCATTGAAATTAGCATGAGTTAATTTTGTATTTCTGTCTGCTAGCTATTTATACTCTTAAAGTGCAATGTATCGTCTGCTTTGTATTGCCAGTTGAAGTTAAAAATAATTATTGGCACCAGTAGGTGGCACCTTGGGAATTTCAGAAAATCATACCATCATCAATGGGCTAATTAGTTCCAACAGAAGGGGTGTGAAAAGCTCTTAAAGCTCTCTGTATACATGGCTTAAAAGTGCAACCTAAACTTACTTTAAATTTGGTATGAGAGAATTTGCCATTTAAACTTGATTTGCATGCTACCAAAAAGTAATGTTGTCTGGAACAGTACATATGCCATAAGTTGTCATCTTTGGTTTATCACTTTTCTTTAAAAAACTGCAAAAGATGACAAGTAGCCTTAACTTTATGGAAGTGTCCTCACCAAATGAAAATTTAATCACATTGAGACTTCCCCCCCCCCCCCAGTCAATTTCAAAATTAGAAGAGCATCTTTTTCTGCAATTCTATATAGAGATAACTCAGTTGATAAGGGCTCAATAGGAGGATAATAATTTCATACAAATTAATACGTGTGGTATTTGATGGTGCTGTTTTAGCCTCTTGCCTTTGTTTTCTGAAGCAGCCCAAGAGAATACAGTGCCTAATATTCTCTTGGTAAAATATTTAGGTTGTGCTAAATATATCCAGAATTGGCTTGAACTGGAAGATGTTACCTTTCATGACTCATTGATCATCTGTTTTGAATAAACTAGTCAGCTGAGTGGATTGTCTTTTGGACAGCTGTCAGAACTGGATATTTCTGCCTTTCTTAATCCAAAGACTCGATATACAGTCGAGCCTTCTCAGCAGCTATACATCTGGCTCAAGGTTAAAGCTCTCAGTGGGCAATTTTGATTTGTAGCATCCATAGTAGCTACTGTTTTAACTGTTTATATCATAACTGTTTATAAATAGATTTTAATTTCTTATAACACTATTGAAAGGTATCCAGTTCACATCTAAAATTTACTTAGGTCTTCCAGGGTAGGAATTATAAGGAAGAGTCTTTATGAATGAATGACTTCTGAATTTTTTTCATTAGATGCTGTATAATAACTATAAGCATGTGCACCGAGTTTCTGCTACTTATGCTAACTTGTGATATCATTTGAGGTAACTGACTGCTTCCAGAATCTACTGAGAAAGTTCATTCTGCTGGCACTTCAGTGTTGGTTGCTGCCATTTAAATGACTGTTATTTCTCTGACAAAAACTGAGATTTCATGGGTTTAATATCCCATCTCATAAAGGATAATTACTACTCTTTAAATACGTCTGCTCTTGAAATGGAGATTCACATGTATATTGTATTTTAAATGTCAAGGAAAGACTCCGTTTAATTTTATTATAAGTTCATTTAATTGAATCTTAAATTTCAGTAATTAAAGTAATTTAATCTGAACATTTATAGGCATGCTCCATGAACAGCTTGCTAGGATCAACGTATACATGACTATTTTTACTCTTTCTAACCTTTTTGATAATCATAATGGTCCGATTGGCTGTGGCTCATGTGGCATGTTGGAAATGAGCCACAATGTATTGTTCTTGGAAGTACAGCAATAGTTAGTGCACATTTCTTAATAGAGGAGTAATGTTTTAACAATGAACTTTCTTAATTTAACAATATTTAATGTGGTACAAATCACTAATTTATAACACCTTTGAGGGAGTATAAAAGGTGAATTGAACCAAAAAGAAACAATGTATGGTTTCATGAATTCTTAATTTTGTTCCAAACAAAGACTGAGATAAAATGTCAGTAATTGCTTTCTTTATATCTACAGCGTTGCCAAACTTTTTACTTAATAGCATTCATTTTTTTGATTCTTTTTATTTTATCTTTGACTTAGCAGAGAAGGGAGTTACAGGCCTCCAGATGCAGAAAGACCATATAGCATTAAGCAGGCCTGAAAAGGCTCCCAGAGAGGACTCTTTAGTATATATAGTACCCCCCAAAAAATCATATTTTTACCTGTTTCAATTAAGCTGTAAAACATAAGAGACTTTTTTTTTTTTCCCTTGACTAAAGCCTTATCACTGCACTGTATTCTCCAGGCTCCTTAAAAGCATACCTAGTAAAGATGGTAAAGGCTTTCAGTTACTAGCCTGTATGAGTGTAGCTTTGCTTCCATCTTGAATGCTGCATTTCACTGGGAGCCATTTCTGAACAGTTTACAAGTCCAGGTCTTTATTTCCAGAAATTTCTTTTTCAAGTCCCTTTAGTGGCCACAGCACAGCGATGTTTTATTTTTTTTGCTTTTGAAATGAGTTGTCTTCTCAAAAAATTGATAAGTGATCGTTATTACTTACATTACGAAGAAAGTAAATCATATATGAAAATACACGTTGAGGTTTTTAGCTGTTTTATCTGAAGTCAGCAAAGCATTGCAATTTTGCAGCATAAGAAACCAGACTTAAAAAACAAGGGGAATGGAGGGGGAAGAAAGGAAGATTATTAGCCTATTAGCCTTTTAAAATTGTTTTGACTTTCATGAAACAAGCCCACTGCTATAAGTATGTAGTCTTTGCACAAAGGTCTTACAGCGGTAGGAGGAGCTTCCAGCAATTTTTTTGTAAGAAATTGTGCAGTAACAGTGTATGAGCTTCTTCAGGGACTGTACTTGGTCTAAGGCATTGAAGCATAAAAGAAAGCAATCCTTGTACTGTGCACATCTTCCTCAGGAGGTCCATCTTTTGCTCTGGATAATTAAAAATGAAATTATGCTGTCAAATGGAAATGTGATTTGGTTTGGTTTTGCCCATGCTTTGCAGAAAAGTCTTCACTACTTAAGCTTGAAAGGATTGACATTTTTATTTGTATACTCTTTATTAATGTTTATTTTTTCTCCCCAATTCTTTCTAGGTAATATTAATGGCTGCCAATTAAACTATTATTTTTTTTTGCTGGCTGCTATCCAAGGAGCAACCCTCTTGCTTTTCCTTATTGTTTCTGTGAAATACGATCATCAAAAATCAAAGATTAATGAAGTGGCTGCCAATGGGAGGATCTGATATCTGTTACAGAGCAGACTTTATTACAGCAGCACACAATGAAGTGGCAGTGTACCCTGAGTCTGCAAGATCTTATGTCTTCTCCAGTGAGACTCTTAATAGACTTGCATGTTACAAGAGTTCTCGCCCCTGCCCCCTCTCGTGTAACGTAGGTAAGTGCCTTATGTTGGCGGGGCTTGTTTCTTGCACTACGTCCTGGCGGAGGACAAACACAAATCTTGGAAGTGTATTAACTCTAGGCATTCAAGTTGCTCTTCGTTAATCGTGAGATGTTTACGTAACTCTTGAAAGTTGGGACACTTACATCTGGAAACTGAGTATAATGAGTCACATGTGACATGGGTTGTTCCTGACTGAAAAACTCTGCTTAGTGTAGAACAGTGGATCTAGAGAAACACTCAACAGTCTCAAGCTTACATTGAGGACACGGGAAAGAAAACATTTTAAAAAAAACCCTCAAGTAGTGGTTACAAGAATAAATTTGCAGTCCTGAGAGTCATTTGGAGGGGGGGACGGGGACGGGGCAGGGACAGGGACAAATTAAACTGCAGATTAGCTCAGATTAAAAAGAAACGTAGTTCTATAATTGTCCTTTCACTGGCAGTCTCTCGAGGATTTAAGTCCAAACTTGCAGTCAAGAGTATCCAATACTGAAGACTGAATTACATGTCACAGTAGCTTGTCATACAGCTGCTGTAAATTTTGGTGCACAATGAACACTTGTTGGGACTGAAATGGTTTTACTTGAGAAATGTTTTTATTTTTGAATCTGCATTAGATGTATTAGGGCAATATGAAAACATATATCTTTTGACAAAGCACTGTTCAGTCTAACGCTGTTACTTCCCTAAGGAATATTCTAAATATTTGCAGAAAGAAAACTGAGATTGAA
Source organism: Astur gentilis (assembly GCF_929443795.1). Classification (NCBI taxonomy): domain Eukaryota; kingdom Metazoa; phylum Chordata; class Aves; order Accipitriformes; family Accipitridae; genus Astur; species Astur gentilis. The sequence goes on along the minus strand of NC_064886.1, from coordinate 19,618,744 downwards.
TTCTCAGAAGATGAATGCGCAATAACAATTTAGAAGCCTTTCAGCCAGTTCCTTCAGTCTTGTGTCTTACTTCTAGCTAACATGCTACGGGGTTTGTATCTTTCAGCAACACATTCCTATAGCAGAGCAAATGGTTTTATGTTCAGCCTCTTGAATTTTAATGATTCTACAATTGTACTTAAGATTGTGTGCAGACTGGTATGGAAGATGCAAGGAATTATGCAGAAAAAATAAAAACTCAACTTTTTATTAATGTGTTGAACCTTTATATTTTCCTTTGTCTGCATTTACGTTGTTAAAATGTCCTTTTGTACATGGACATCTTTTTAATGAGTTTACAAAATAAAATGAACTTCCATGCTGTGACTTTTGACCCTGTGTTTCTAGGTGAATAAAATTATACTACAAATATTTTGTTCTTTAGCCTTTATTTCCTAAATGTACAGTAGAATGCTATTACATTTTTAAATGTACACTGGCATTCTATTAGTTTTGTCAGATAATATATTATGCAAGCTATCCTGCCTTTGCCAAGATAAATCAGTGTAGACACTTCAGCTATTATTACATTACTTAGCATGATTTAAAATTGGAGTAACTAAAAGAAAAGAACTAAGCAACATCTCATATGAGGAAAATCTAGTTTCCTTTTCTAACTTTGTTTTAAAAGCTTCATATGCTATGTTTCTGGAATATCCCATTTATAACCAGCTAAAAAAGCCTGGTATTGAGATGGTATAAGCTGCATAAGGAACATACAGGGACCAAATAATTTCTTTCTTGAATGTATGCTGTTACTTCTGATATGGGAGTGAATCTGTAGTGTTTCATGTTTAGTTCATTGATTTCCAAAGCATATATAATCACAGCAGATAACTGGGTTGTGCCTGCTAAGTAGTATTCTACTAGATTTATGGAGCTTTTGGTTTTAGAAGTGTTCCTTCTTCTGAAGGACTAGTACTATTCTCAGAACCTCAAGAGGAGTGTTGCTTCTGGCATTAGATGTCATCAGCTTTGGTGTCTGTGTACTTAATCCTTTTCCGGTAAGTGAACTTAATTAATTGAAAAATTTTAGATCTTGGGGAAAAAATACTTCAACAACATTCATAAATTTCCCATCTGATATAGGTCTGCTAATTATAGTTAAAACTGAGTTTAATGAAGAATGGAGAGTAATCTGCAGATTACCAAGGAAACGAGGTGTCTAATAGTAACTGTGACAGTCTGTGCAGGCAAGGTTTAGTGAAACTATTATTAAGGAAAAAGATAATAAATACTAGATTAGCCTACTCAATATTTAGGCAAATGTCTTTTACCATTACAAGCATATAGTAAATGTCTGCATGTTTTTGTAGGGCTGTGGGGGTTCTAACACTCTGGAGATGAGACTGAACATGCAATCAGTTGTATAATTTAATTTTTCTTTGGAATGACTTGGCTGAGCTCCAGGCACAAGTAATTATGACCATTTATGAAGATTAATCTGACACTTTTCATCAAAGGGATAAGGCCTTTTTGTGACTCAGAGGCTTAGCTGATTCTTCCTCCCCGTCTTATCTTTTAGTGTTTCCACTCCAGTCACAGAAATAGGACTAATCAATTAACTTTGTGACTGAGCACTGCACCTCATTAATGAAATACCTTGAAGTGTACAGTTTGAATTTAGTTACATTCACTTCTTAGATTGTTCCAGTGCAGTAGAAAGATCTGACAGGAGTCAACCCTATGGATGTTTCCAGGTGTCTTTAAATTCAAAGCACAACATTGAAAAGTAAGTACTTGTTCAACATGAGAGTAGGTATCTGATTAAAGTTCATTACTTTTACTCATAAAGAATTCTGAAAAGAATAAGTATGTATCTTGTAATGCCTATGCAATCTACAATCTAATCATGCATGAAGAATAGGTGCCTGGGACCCTGTGTTTCATTTGAGATTATAAGGTGGATGCATTGCTCATAATTTTGGATTTGTCAAGAGTACAGCAAGACCTGTTTTCTCAGACCTTTGTGTCTACAGTCTATACTGAATATCCCTCCTCAGAAAAGGGGTGAGTTTTTTTCATTTATTCTGCTTATGTAAACTTCCAGAGTGAGCTTAATTACGGTAGTTGAGGCATCCATCAGTGTTTCCCTTAAAAGTCTGTAGTTAACTCTGTGAGTTATTTTTGTTTTGTTTGGGTGTTTTTGTTTTTTTAACAAAAGTCGCTCAGGGCTGACACTTGTCAAACAAGGTTTCAGCTTAACAATAAACCTGTATTAAAAGATGCATGAAGTTCTTAACTTTTTTGTGTGTTTGAAATTGCTTTTTGAAAAATGTTTTTCTAGTAATTTTGTTTATATGCAGGGCAAGTTGTGTTACTGCAGACAAGCCCTCTGGGGAAACAGATTACAATGCTTTCCCTTTGAACAGTCAATAGTTCGAGATGCAGATTCATTTCTGAGGAAGCAGAGAATTTGTAGACAAACACTCAGTACTGCTGGTGGAATAATGCACATACCTGAGAGCATGGTACCTGCTGGCCCCAGAGCAAGGATGTAACGGCAGTGAAAGAACAGGGACAAGAACTAAGGTCAGAAGCTATTGAACAATAAATATGTAAATAGACACTTTGCTCCAGGTAGCACTAAGTTCAGAATAGCAATGAACAGTACTTTCACTCAAGATTGTCTAGTGACAGTTAATATAATCTGGCTGTTGGCTGTTTTTTCATGTCATGTAGACAATATGGTTTAATAGTCCTTTCCATCTTGGAATTAATTTTTCCATTACAGTATTCAAGGCATAGATTTTGTTCTGCGAGTCAGTGGAAAGAATAGTTGTCAAAACCTAGTTACATAGTAATTGGATCCACTTACAGGGGTTTTCAAATGAGCCTTACTACATGATTAGTAATCTCTAACCTACAGTCTGTTGGACTTAAAAGATCATAAAGAAGGATGAAAAACCTTACACTTTTACAAGCACAGAATTGAGAATTAATTACAATCCATCCCACTAACTTCAGTCTGCCAGTGGCTGTAGTAAGGCTTGAAAGAAGAGGTAAAATAACCTAGCATATTGAAGAATGATCACAACAGAAAGAACAAGGAAGTTTAAGTGGCTACTTTACTTTATACCCTCAAGGGTGAAAGCTTACTTTTCTTTCCATTCTTTGATTAGTTCTATACTCCCTTATATGTTATTTTTTATTATCTTTCTTAAACATGCTTCCTTTATCAGGACATTCTCCTACAGTGAGTAAGTTCAAAATATGGATGTAACATTAATGGATGTCCTTTAATGGAAGGAATGTCTGTGCTCAGCTGAGCTGTGACTGCTTTCTCTGTAGACAGTCGTGAGCTAGCTAGATACAGGTTGGAAGAACTACAGCACAGGTTGATATGGACAATCCTTGGCTAGCTGTGCTGCTTCACAGCAGATGACAGTACATGTCATCAGCATCCAGCCAGCAGTCTTAGGTCTAGCCTACACAAACTGCAGGCACATGGAGACTGCAGTGTAGACATACTCCGATACTGTATTCCTCCTTTGGTGCATAGCTGCTGTACAGTATTTTACTGATAAGACTTCTCATCCCCCTTACTAGGAAGTGTTAGTAATGAGATTTAGTGATACAACAGAGTCCATAAATCACTTTTGACAGGGAATGGAACACTTTAATGAACAAGGGAAAGCAAAGTAAATATTGCTTAGGCTTTTGAAGATGGAACTTCAAACAGATAACATGCTTTCTGAAAGCTGTGATATATACTTGACTATCTCTGCACATCTAATGCTGTACATCACAATCTCTTCCTATCTATCCCATCACCTTTTCAAGAGTAGTTTTCTCTTGGCTCTGAACTCTCAGGAGACCCTAAGGTCTTGAATTGTTCTGTCTGCTGTAGCTATGGAAACTGGTTAATACTGTGTATCAACACAAAATGATTATAGCATATTTAAGTAAATAGTATTAGCTTGATCATAATGACAAATGGTTTTACTGTCAGGCAAGATGCTATAAACTATGAGTTTGCAAACTAAACATCTGTGAAAAGCAGTGTTCTGCTCAGAGTTAGGATGAAGAGGCTTGAGGGAGAAGATGCTAAGGGCTGGTGTATAGCTCCAAGTTTTAGGCAAATTGCTATGCAGACACTGCAATAATTAAAACGTAGGGAAGGGTTTCCGTTAATTAATTTCACATTTTAGAATTTTGTCAAAGTGATCCAGAGTTAAAGCACAACTTCCTAACGTTGTTTGGCAAATTAATGTCCTGCACAGGAAAATCTGGATTCAAGTTCCTAGAGTGAAATAATTAAGACGACACCTTGGCAGACTTTGAAGTGAGTTCTCATCCCGCTGGTAGCTAGGTGGAGAATAATGCAATTGCAAGAATTCTGGAGCCAAGGAGCATGAGTGAGATCCTAGTGATGCCTGTGAAGTGCAGCTTTACATTTTAATTCTTGTTCTTTCCTTTGAAAGATGTCCCAAGCATTTGATAAGCTCTATCCCTTTAATTCATGACACACTGCCTCCTCTGGGGAGAAGGGTAACAGTCAGATAGAAAAAGAAAAGCAGTCAAAGGCTGGCATAAAGCAAATATACAGATGCAAAACTTCATGTACGTTACAACAAATATGATACTTCTCTTTCTAGCTTTGTCTGTACATTTTGGGGAGGTGCTTTTTTCCTGTTGAATTAGAAATTATCTGAAGGCTGGGGTGACTGCAGAGCACAGATTGGCTATCTTATTTGGAGGTTTAAAAAGTAAAGCTATACTAATAAAGCTTTTCTCATAGTGATCTATTTTCTCTTTTTTTTTTTTTTTATTTTTTTTTTTTATTTCAGTGTAACTTATTGTCAGTGAAGTACTCCTTGACAGCTTGATGACTCAGTATGATTTCACAATAACAATTATACCCCAACATTGAGCTCTTGGCTGGATAGACATGAGCACCTTCATTGACTTCAGCAAGTTCCGGTATTGCTCTTAATGCTAAACATCAGGAATTTTTCTAAGACATTACTGATTGATAACCTCCATACCATCTAAATATCTGTCAGCTCATCACAAATTAAAAGAAATGTGGTTTTTGTTAGGTGTCCCAATATTTCCTAGGTTTTTAATGCAGAGTTTAATATTGTATTCAATGTCACTATTGGAAGGAATTCAATTAACCGTTACTTTACAAAAATCATTGGTGGTGGTCATTTTTGTTGTTTCTGCTGCCTCTGTCCACCAGCTGGCACAAAAGACCTTAGAAGCAGTGCAGTGTTATGGCAGATGGTTTATGACTGCAGGTGATATTCTGGGTTTGAGACTAGAGTTCCTGGGTAATAGAGAGAATGTGCCTTTCCCCTTCTCTTCCAAGTAATTAAAGAAAAGGACAAGCGATCCTCTGTGGGGGCTCTGTGTGTAGGTTTGCATGGAGTAAGACCAGAGGGATGGGACGATGTCATTTGGGCTCACTGCAGACAGAGGCTTTTAACTTCTATGGCATCTTGTGCAAATATGTCTTGAGATGTCTGTCTTGAGGCATAAAAGCCTGAAGACGACATTTCAAAAGGTTGAATTTCTGAAGGTCTGAAACCCTGCAGACTAGCCTGGATGAAATAAGCTGGTTATGCATTTCATCTGTTTGGCATAAAAAAGAACCTTCTAAATGCTGCAACCTACAATTTAAGAGTTGATAAATTTCATCTTGATTCTTCCAGAAATGAATTAAAAACAATCCAAATGTTTCTACTTAAAAGCCTGAAGGACTAAAGGGAGACAGATGATTATTCTCAACCAGCAGACATTTCGCCTCAAAGGCATAACTTAGAAACATGAACCAGGTGTTCCTCTGCTTGTAAATACAGCACAGGCCCCGTAAGAGGTAAATTACTCAAAAGAGCAGAAAAAAAAGTAGAATAAAAGTAGCAGAAGGGATCTCTGCTGTAACCCAAGCTTGTATGAAGTCAGTTAAAAGGTGGGTAGCTTTAAAATTAATGAATTACTACTGCATCTTCTCATTTCTTCACTGTTGCTACATGAAAATCCTCTAGAGATACTTCCACAGGGCTGTCAGAGCTGCACTGCAGAAGATTCACAAATCACTCACCAGTTTAGTTTAGTTTAACATTGGTGCTAAAAAATAATACAGATAATATTTTCTACAGTTAAAATGAGGTATAACCCAGTAGCGGTCATGTTATATGATTAGTTATACCTGCCTTCTCTTACTCTTTGGATTACACAGCCCCTTATTATGGTAATTATTAGTGTACAGCCTTGGCTACACAGATTATAAAAATAACTGTTATTCAAATACAAAACCTTAGATTTGTAAGTTAAGTAGTGATGGGAATGACGGACCATTGGACTCTACCTCTGGTCTGTCTTATCTGTCAAAGGTGAAGGTATTATGAAAAAAATTTCTTAGAGGGTTGTTTGGATATCATGGTGCAGAAGGTCTCTGCTGTGATTTAGCAGTAGATTTGAGCACAGTACTCAAATCTCAAAATCAATGCTTGAAGAGTTACTCTATATCAGACTAGAAGAAAGAAGTAGAGGGAGTAGTCATAGAGTAAAGGTCTAAATAGCTTATGTTGGGGATCGTCTACAACGGCAGATATCTAGGAGCAGATCTAGAAGATTAGTCTGTCAATAGCTGTTCTACATTAACTCCTTACATTGATACTTATTCTGTATGGACTATCAGTCTTACCAGTTTTAGCAGGTTTTATCTGGATTAATTCAAATGAGAAAAGCAGTTATAGTATGAAGGAGAGCTTAGAGAGATGTTTGAGTCACCTCTGACAACTCAGTGGTCACCAGCTGAGCCCCTGCTAATTGCGTGTAATTTTCATCTCCAAATTGTGAAGCAACACAACTGAACACAAACCCTTCCCTTGTATTGCAAGTATCCTCTTCATTGTACCAGATCACAGGGAGGGCAGGCGGAGAGCCCTCCTGTAACTACTGACAAGAGCTCAACAGACACGTAATAACTTAAGTGCTGCAATTCATTCTTGTGTCTGAACCTAACGGGTCAACATAGCAAGTCAGCATAGACAAATGATTACACCATAAAATAAGCAAAACTGAATGTTAAAGCATTTTTGCAGCGTAGAGAAGCCAAACGGATACTAAAAGTCTAGAGAAGCACTTAAGTTCAGCAGACTTGAATCTTGGTAGTTTAACCATTACAATTTGTCCCTCTTTACTGCCTTATGGTAGCCTGCATTTCAGTTGTGTAGCATTCTAATTCATTTACAGCTATTAACTGTTACAGTTACAGGCTGTTACAGGCTTTCAAAAGTTTAATAATTTAAAAAACTATATCATGCACATCCACAATCCTCATAATTTCTAAACTCAACTCATCAAATTTGATGATCTCTAATGTTATGAAATTGTTACACGATACAAAACTGTCCAAATCTAAGTACTTACAAAATCATGAGGTGCTACAATAATTTAAAACAGCTGTGTGCTTTGCAAAGTACTCTCATATTGCTGGGAACACTTCAAATATTTTTATAAGGATGTCAGACTGGAATGTGGTCAAATAACCTTTTGAAGTAAAAGCATTGGACATCAAAACACACTCCACAGAGCAAGAAAAGCACTTGGAGCATCTTGAAAAATAATAATTTCAGCTCATTTCTAGCTTGCAGCTTTCTGAAGCAAAAGGGTATGTTGATGCAGTTGAAGGAAGATATTTGCCCCCTACGGATGTGTTCCAGAGTTTGGGTCCTGATCCTGCAAACAAGCATTTGCTTAATTTTTATAGTAGGGGTACTTGTGACCCCAAAGCTGAGCATGTTTTTTGGCTTCTTAGTGGCTTCCATCCTAATCAGTTCTTTCAACAAACCATGGAAAGTTTATGTTCATGGGAGTTCACAGTCAGCATTATCTGACCAACACAGTGAACCCAGTGGAGCAGGGAAGAAAAAGTGCTCTCGAGCACCAAACAACGCAGTCTGGTATCTCCTTCTGCTGTAAGCAAAAAAACCCAACATAATCTGCAGATTCTACATTGTCCTAATTCTTACTAATTTGCATACCCAAGACAGCAGCTGGCTATCCACGGAAGTCTGTCTGGTCTTAACTATCACCAAAATATGTGGTCTTAACCTATGTTATGTCCATACATGTAGTGTGCCTGCCTATGCATACACCAGAAAAGTTCTAAGAAACTTTACATGATTTCTCAGCATTTAATATATGCTGAATCAAGCAGCCTGATTTTCACGTTCCTTGGAAAAGATGGCTAATTTGGGGTTCAAATTAATTTTGTTTAGTTTTGCACATATGAGTAAGACTTGACAGGAGCTGCCTCTAATTAAAATTATGCTACTGCATCACTCAGTCCTACAGACTATGTAGTGGGAAAATATGCCATGATAACATCCTCCTTCAATTTCCTCTTTAATTTTTGGTACAATAGATGTATTCTCTTCTGCTTTCTAAAGAAGAGACTAATGCATCCCTGAAGTTAATAAAATGATATGGGGTCATTTTCACTGAAAGAAAGTTGAACATCTGTTGTGTCTATGGCAGTATATTAAACAATATTTTATTATTCTCACTTCCCTGACCTGATTTGTGTCTCTGGCAGGCAGAAAACCCTATTGTCTGCTTTTCGTATACATGTAGCAATTTAAAATGTGCCTGTGAAATAAAATTTAGAGGTACAGACCAGCTGCAGATACAAGCAGTCAAGGAGAGGTGGTATTAATGGTCCCTAGCTGTCCCACATAAGCCCACCTAGCTCGTGAGCCCTCCCTACTCCCCATTCTGTGAAAGGGCACCTGGAAATTGCTTCAGGGGACAGACGTAGCGCCTTGCGAAGCAAGAGGACTCCTTACAGTGAACGGCAGTGTTGCAGAAGGGCCCACAGCCCTCAGCCACCGCAAACAGCAGCAGTGCTCTGACCGGAGCCGGTGTTAGCGGTCCTCTGCACCGCTGTGTGCGACAGCTGTACCTTGTACGTTTGCTTAGAGTTTATTCCACTCCACTCACACGGATCAGCTAAGGGCTCACCAAGAAAGGAACTTTTTGTGCGTGTGCTGAGCATGATGCAAGTCTAGCAAGAGAGAGCATCTGGCCACAGAGGCATCTGGGTTATGGTACGCAGCGAGGCCGAGCACTGAGGCAGGACATGCCCACACCTCTGCCAGAATGACGTAGGGCTCCCAAGAGATCTGTGTGCCTGGGATATTTAAAAGCAAGCCTAGATTAACAGAGTGCCAGACCTGCTCTTAGTCTTTTCTATCTCTAGTAGGAGTAGGATGCTACTAGCTAGTATGAATGAGAGGCACATCTTATTGTTCCGAGTTTACGCAGTAGGTGACAGATACTTTGTTTAAAAAGGTTTTTTGCAGATGGGAAACAGACTGCCTGACTGTTCCTGCATGTGAAAAGCAAAAAAGGCCTGCCCACAAAAAAAAAAAAAAAAAAAAAAAAAGTGTTAGCTTGCAGTCCCTGCAGTTGTCTGCAGTCATAAACTCTCTTGAGTTCCCACAAGGTACGGCGGGGGGGAGAAGCTTTGGAATGAGGAAGCTGTTCTGGGGTGGGTTTGGGTTGTTCTGGGTTTTGGGGCGGGGGGGGGGGGGGGGGGGTTGAATGTGGGTGATGAGGTAGTCTTGGAGAAATATGCTGACTGACTTTCCCTTAAGCTTTGTGGAAATTACAGCAGTTTTGCTAACGCTTCATATGTACCGTGGGGAAGCACATTGGGAAAAGGAAGGCAGATGAACCTTTTTAGTCATTTCTTATCCAGTTCTGATGGAGTCTGGGAGCTCAGGGACAGGCATGAAAGAAAAACACTTCACTTCCTATTAACATTTCCTGACACCCACTTAAGAGCCCTGTATGTGCCAGCAGAAAAACAAAACTAGAACATCCGTGGGAAGAGAACACAAAAGCGATGTGAGCGTAGCCAGAGCTGTGCTCAAGTGCAGTTTACAGCGGGAAGGAAAAGACTGGCTGAGGCATTTGCCCAGCTCTAGATATTTTTTAGAGATGTTTGCCCCTAGTTGCCAGGATTTAAAATAGATTTGTTTATAGTGAGCGTAGTAAAGTGACTTGTCTACTGAGAGGCTGACAGTTACAATTAAGCCATCACTGTTGGCATGAGATACAAATTAAAATAGACGGCAGGTTCAAATGGTATTAGAAAACGCCCATTCATTCCACTACTGCTTTTTCTTAAATAAAACCAACTGAATTCTGTTAATATATGAAGTGAGATAAAGTAACACCTATTCAGGCCAATACCTTGTCATTGGGCAAATCTGCCTTTGAACTCTGATTCTCGTGGCAGCAGTGGCGTTATTTCAAGCTCAGCTTCCCAGCCCCTCTGCACCCCAGCACGGGAGGAAAATGGGTCTGAGGTCCTGTCGGTGGCTCTGCATGCAGCCGGCACCCCATGGGCCTTCAGCAGGGTGCGAGAGAGGTTTAACTTACGGCCACCGATTCCTATCTGCTGAATTTGAACTTGATGTTGTGGCCCAGTGAGCTGCTGCTTCAGATTATTGCTATGTAGGAAAACCAGCCTGGGCTGCCTGCAGCTGTACCCCGGCCATTGCTTCCAGCCTATTCTAAGTGGCACTGAGGGATGAAGTGTTTCAGGACAGAAGAGAACCCTTGCCCTTTCCCCCATCCATCCCCTCTCTTTCAGGTCTGTCACAGCCGGTCACAATTAAAAGGTAACTCATATTTATGGCCTTTCTCAGAAATCAGCCTCTCTGCAAGTTCACCCACCCTTTATTGCTGGGATGCCTACAAAAACAAAACTGGCAAACAGTTCAGCTGCCTTTTGTGTTACGTGGCATTGCTTCCCTCTTCCCCAGCAGACTCTCATTTTTCTGTAAGCCAAGTGCACATCTAGAGAGAAATAAAAGACACTTCAGTTCAGGATTTCTGCTTGCTCAGTGCTTAGCACGTTCCTGACTCGTCTGTTAGGGATCTCCTCAAAACAGAAATATCGCTGATGGAGGAGTCTCAAGCCTGAGACTGCATTTGAGACTAACCAAATGTCCTGCTTCATTTGCCTTTTGTCTCGTTTTGAGTTTAGCAGAACCCTATAAGTTTGAGTGACAGCAAGTGGCCTCATCTCCCCATAACAACGTGGTACAATTGCATAAAAGCTTGTGCTCAGCGCAAGCTGAATATTCCCCTTCTTACCCCAATTCCCACTGCAGGAAGGCCTCAATCTATTCACAAACATCTTGCAACTTGTCCATGATGAGCCATTGACCAATTCACCACTAGCCTTAACTGTAATTTAGAAAGTAACTATTTTCTCACTGCCTCCGTGTCCTCAAAGGGTTACACAGCAGCCACAGCCCAAGATGCAGCTGTACAGCGAGTTTCAGTAACATCCAGTTCATTAGTTAGTATCACAAAGCTTTTGTTCTTGTGAAAATAGTGCTGTAACTACAGAAATGAGTGACTTTGTGCGATTAGCATGGACTGTGGAAGTCGCTTCACAACCCATTGAGAGGTTTACATGTCAAGGCATGAAAACACAAGCTGTGCAGAGCCCAACGGAGGGGTCCTTGCACTGCAGCACGGTCTGGAGGCCCCCGCTGCACCTCGAGGGATGCAGCCCGAGGGATGGGGAAGATCTCAATTTGATTCCTGACATTACTTTTTCAAGGTCAAATAACAAGTCTGTGGCAATTATGTGTGCCTCAGCTCCCCCCATTTGTATAATGAGTGTAATGATTCTGATTTATCCGACAGGCGTTTTGAGGGTCTCTTCAGTTCATTAATGTGTTAATGCACCTTGAGAGTCTTTGTTTTAAGGGATTGAGCTAAGAATTAGAATAGAATCAACATCTTGTCAGATTCAAGACTTCTTCATGTAAACTATAATCACAGGCTTAGGTAATTATTGTGTTTCTATTCCAAGTGTGGCAAAATAAGACACAAATAGATAATTAGCATAGCCACATGTGAAATTCTAGCAATTAAAGCTTTTTCATACTACTGTTGGAAACCAAAGCCTGACCATGGAGCCTCAGTAGCTGCTGAAACCTCTTCTACACTCTCTTCTCATCTAGAACTAGAGTACAGACGTCTCTGCACTCTCCAGCCCACAGCTTACAACTGCACGTTACTCCACACACATTACCTACTCTCAGCACCATCAGTTGTGAATCAGCCATGAGAATTTCAGCTTTCAGGTGCAAAGAGGCAGGACTGAGTGTCTAGTACCAAGGTATTGTACAGTTTAGTAGAGCAGAAATAGGGATAAAGCCATGACATAGCAACACACACGACTTCTTAGGATTTCCACACCAAACAGCCAAGTCCAGAGCACACAATGCTCTGAATAACCTTGTTTGGGCCAGGGAATCCAGTCCAAAACCCTCCACATAGCCCAGGAGTCAATAGTCCTTGGCTAGATTTGGTAGGGGGAAAAGCTTCCCCCCCACGAGCAAATGTAAGTCAGAGTCTGGCCCGGTGTTATCTCCTCCTGACACTCGGTATGCTTTCCTCTTTGCAAACTGCACATTCACCTTTCTGGTGCCACTTCAGTACACCCTGTGTGATGATCTTCATTTGTGTCATTCTTCCCAGTCAAACACCAAGCCTATTAGCACTAATGCACTCTGACGAGCCAGCCATCAGGGGCAGACTGTGACTGCCGTCCTGCTCACATTTAGCACTCCCCTCCTGGCACGTTAACTGCCTTTTGAGCGTGCATGGATCCAGCTCCAAGCACGTCACTGCGTTAGGTGAGCCCACCCTCTCCTGGCGGCAGCGCTGGTGGTGTCTGCTGGCTTTTGCAGGGAACTCTGTATTTTGGATGCTTCAGGCTCTCTAGAAAAAGCAGCTATAGGACATCTTCTGTTTTTGTTTGTGGTAGGACTTTCTTTGGACTTCATCCTGCATGCTATGAACCCCTCTCTCATTTAAACACTCGGGGGAGCAGCACCTTACTTGTAGGTGGCCAGAATGGCTCAACTGCCATAAGAAGTGCAGCATCTTCAAGGGCCTCCCAAACTGCTCCCAAGTAGTGTAATCCTCCTGTCCTTGCCTTCTTTCAGTGATAAGGAGGGGATCCAGCTTTCCCTTAATGGTCATACTTAAATTACAGACTTGAACCAATTACGGTATCCTACCTATTCCATTTTCTATTCCATTCCCAGGGCCAAAACACTGCTTTCTGCATGGCTGCACCATTCAATGAGCAAAGGCAGCTTCTGCTCCAGGGACTCTTTCCAGACTTCATGAAATTCAAGAAAAAACTGAGTAAGAGTCACTGCTGTCAGTCCACTATCTGTATATTAGGAAGCATTTGAAGGAAATACGTTCTCCTTCCCCCCCAGTTGTTTCCACCTAAACCCTTCATTAACACCATAGTGAAATTTTCCAGCTAGGAAATCAAACTTTGTTTTCCCCCAGGGCAGCTCAGGTGATAACTGCTTAGCCACTAGCAAATTTTATCATACCGAGCGGTATTCTCCTTTTGTTTTCCATCAAACTGATTTTCCAGCTCTACTCTGTATCAGTCAATGCATTTGCTTCTCTATTTCTTGCTTGTCAGCTATGCTATGCTGTGCTTCGTGTGAAGGTGCGAGAACCACGAAGCAAAGCTGAGTGCTGCTGTCACCTGAAGGGACACAGACAAGGCAAAAACTCATGGAACTAAGACATGAAAATGCATCTGTTAAAATATTAAAAATCATCTGTGCTTTGGGTGTGCTTTCAGAGTTTATGGTCCTCTAGAGGCAATGATGCATTAAATTGGAAAGCTATTTTATTGAATAATATTGGAAAGGTTGTTTGCAAAAAAATAAATGTTGGGGGACTACTGAGCTCCATCAGTGGCACAAGTACAGTTCAGCAAATTCATTGCCTCCCAGTATCCTGGAATTTTTAACTGAATCAATGCATAGAAGTAAAAAGATAGATGAATTTTTTTCCCCCCCAGTTAAAACAAAGCCTAGACCTCACATATGCATACTCCAATTGCATCATTCACAGCCACGACACTGCAATCACAGATTGTATCACAAGTAAAACAAAGAAAAGCAGCCTGATTAGGGATGCTTGTGTAAATCTGGCTGTCACAGGATCCCATTTTGCTCCCTCCAAGAAACCTGGGTGGGCACATTTCTGTCTCTCTCAATTATCCCCCAGGGAACAGGGACAGACCTTCTGAAATGGAGGCCTAAACTGCTCTCTTCTGGGAAGACATTAATTTAAACATTCAAAAGGATCAGCCTACACTCCTGCTCAGATCTCTGCATTTCATCCTGCCTATCACTGCTTCCTCTGCGCTACGAGGGGTAAGGCTCAAGAGCAGAGGTGAGGATACAAGCACAGCGAAACCCAAGTTGGCATGGAAAACCACACATTAGCAGAGTACTACCACTTCTAAGCAGGCAACAGGGCTTGTTGGGGCAGTTTAGCAAGATTCAGCTTCCTCCCTCACCCCTCATCACCATCTTCAAGCCCCAGATAAAGTGTCCTGTTGTCCTTGACCTCGTACAAGCACGTACCCTAACCACCTTGCATCCAGACAGGCATGTCAGACAGCACACACCGTATCTACATCCCATGTGCAGAACCCAAGGGGGTAAATAATTTGCCCAGATCACCTGAAAGCTTGGAGGAAGATTGGCAATTCAAGTCAGCTCTCCTAGACCCATGCTTAAAGCTCCCTGCCCTCTCCTGCCCCGGCACATCCCCAAGCCTATGCCTGGGGACTCCTTTACTCTGAATACGCCTCTAGGGACTCAGCCCGAAGAATGCTGAAGGAGGGGCAAGTTACTCATAGGAGTACTGGCTGCTGTGCCATCTATTTGCTTTTTTATTATCTCTGAGGAGCTGAAAGCCTCCCAGAGCTGGGATTTTTCAGGACACTTCATTTTCATAGTGACTGTTTTAACAAAGGTAAAAGCCTCACCAGGGAGCATCCCTGAATACAGAGGACAAACAGTGGGCTTGCTCGGCCCGCTCTGTGTGTAAGCATCACTCAGGCTGCTGGTTTTTCCTTGGTACTGTCCAAATATTGACTGTGCTCAAGTGCCACTAAAATAACATTCAGTGCTTGTGCAATCACTTCAGGCTGTGGAAGCTCTCTGAGAGAATAAATATTTTGCTGGAGTGCTGCTTTAAAAAAAAAAAAAACCAACCCAAAAAACACTTTGAGAAGAGTGTTATTGTCTCACAGTCAGTTTTAGAGCAGGACTTGAAGACATGAAGCATGAGCTGGCCTACAAATAATCTTTGGTAGAATGAAAGAAAGGAGGGAAGCAAGTGAGGAACCCCACAGCACTATAGTTTGGCATCTGTCGTGGTTTAACCCCAGCCAGCAACTAAGCACCACGCAGCTGCTCACTCACTCCCCCCCATCCAGTGGGATGGGGGAGAAAATCGGGAAAAGAAGTAAAACTCATGGGTTGAGATAAGACTGGTTTAATAGAACAGAAAAGAAGAAACTAAGAATGATAATGATAACACTAATAAAATGACAACAGTAGTAATAAAAGGATTGGAATGTACAAATGATGCGCAGGGCAATTGCTCACCACCCGCCGACCGACACCCAGCTAGTCCCCAAGAGGCGATTCCATGCCCCCACTTCCCAGTTCCTAAACTAGATGGGATGTCCCATGGTATGGAATACCCCGTTGGCCAGTTTGGGTCAGCTGCCCTGGCTGTGTCCTGTGCCAACTTCTTGTGCCCCTCCAGCCTTCTTGCTGGCTGGGCTTGAGAAGCTGAAAAAATCCTTGACTTTAGTCTAAACACTACTTAGCAACAACTGAAAACTGAAAAGTGTTATCAACATTTCTTCGCATACTGAACTCAAAACATAGCACTGTACCAGCTACTAGGAAGACAGTTAGCTCTATCCCAGCTGAAACTAGGACAGCATCTCAGAGGGGTTGAGCACCCTGCACTGGGGCACGGGATGCCCCAGGAAAGCTAAACTGAGTAGTTGGCTCCCGGTAAGGAGCAGCAAGATGGGGCCAGGACAGAAGAGGCCCCCAGAAGGGCAGTGTCATACAGACTGGGCTCATGTGCAGTCCTGGAAAGAGTCTGGATTAGAGAGAGCACGAGGAGAGAGTAGAAGAGGGAGCACCAAAGCCAGATGCCCTCTCCAGAGGCTGCAGTCCCCTGCGCACTCTGTGTCCAGCAACTCACAACTAATCTCCCAGCAGGGAGAATTTCAGCACCAGAGCAATCCCACAAGGCTGCAGGTTTCCAGAAACAAGTAACTTCTGACACAATGAGCATGCCTAGTGCCACCAAGACCATCCAAGGAATTTTCTTCCTTGTACCAGAGCAAATCTGACGCACAACATCCCTGGCTGCTGCATCTTTCAGAATATTTTTAAGTGAAAAATGAGTTTTTAAGAAAACTTTAAAGCAAAGCATGAAATTCTGCTGCTCCTGAGGCTCTCTAGGGCTAGAGTCCTTTCCCTCCAACATAACAAGCAGTAGGAGAGGTGAAATGACATAGATAATGAAGAACGGGAAGATAAATAATAAGGAACGGGGAAGTGAATGAGGGAAATAACTCTTCCATTGTTAGAACAGTGCTAGTGGCAGCTTTATAGCAACTTATCATTTCTATTTAAAGCCTGGTTTGGGGGCTATAATCTCTCAGCTGTTTTCTGTACCATCTGGCTGAAATTTAGCATAACATTTGTTATCTCAGAGATAAATGAATTCTTTTCCCTTTATCAAAATTGCAGTATTTGGGCAAGGAAACCAAGATATAGAGACCCACGTTCAGGAGTGTTTTGATCAGCCAAGGGCAATTTGCGCTTTAAAAATAGCTTTTTGAGATAATCTGGTCACGGGAACAATCTCCAATCCTTCTGCAGTATTTTTAAACATTGTTTGAACGCATGCCCTAAAAGTCCCATGTGTGAAGCCTCAAAGCTAGATATGCTGAAACAGCCCCCCAAGAAACTGCCTGGTTAGTGCCATACCCAGAGGGTTGTCCTCTTGTTTCCCCCAAGCCACTTGCCAGGGCTCACAAGCAGAAGCCCCATGGCCCAAGCCCAGGTCTGGCCACTGTGGGAAAACAGCACAGCCAGGGCTCGGGGAGCTTCTGGAAAGAAGTGTGCCATGGGCACCTCTGTGCAAATCCAGCAACTCAAAGCTATTGAAGCTATGCACACCCTGGCACTGCAAGTGCTGCCTGTTCCTACCTTCCAGCTTTGGCTTTGCCCCAAGTTTACTGTATGTCCCTGGTCCTGTCACCTCACCCCACTACACTCATTGCATTGACTTCAGTCAAGCACTCGGAGATGTCCAGGAAGGAGAGCTTTGCTCCACTGATTCCACGTGCTGCTGTACTTGCCAAAGATGGACAACATACCCAAACATCACTTCTTGCTCCATTTCCAGGCCACCACACTTGGGAGACCGCGCACGCCCTGGGGGGAGCACAGGATGGTTACGAGTAGCCCTGGGACACAACTCACAGAAGTCAGTGTCTCCTCACATGCTCTTCATCCATCTGTTAACCTGAATAATGGCTTCTTCCAGTCCTGGCCAACTAACAGCGACAAGAGTTACCACCTACCCACTTGCCCCACCAAATGCATCAGCTCCCATTTCACAAGCTTGGGATGCTATAACTCCATTTCTGTGTTTCACAGCTGAACATTTCTTTTCCAGTTAAACCCTAGTCAGCTACTTTCTACTTCATTTTACATTAAGCTGATTATTTCCATGCTCTGTGCTGCTTCACCCCACTATCATCTTCAGCCATCCTTTGAGTTAAAGGTGTAGAGCTTTATCTGCTGAAAGGAGTCTCTATTTTGCAGTCTGGACTTCGATTATGCAGCAAATAATATAGCTCAGTGGAGGAAGGTTGTTGGAATAATTTGTATCTTTTATACAAACTGATAATAAAAATTTAGCTCCTTGATGTATTTTTCTCCCTTAAACTGTAGTTATGTTTCCTTGAATAGATAAATGCAAGATAAATTCAATTACAGCATAATTTCTCCCAGGATGAATAACCTTTAAATCAGCTCTGATCTCAAAACACATTATGAGATAACATACTGTCCATTACATTGTTGAAATTGGGGCTATGGCAGTGCCTAGAGTTGTCAGTATGAATATCAAATTATTTATGCCCATCTTTGCATCCTTGAATACCAAATAAGCTCAGGAACACTGACAGCAAGAAGCCCTGTTTAAACACTGATTTTTAGTGGAGGCAAGAGGTGCTTGCTTGACAGCTCTTGAAATTGCAGTGCACTATTAATCATGGAGATGTGCAGCAGCACTCTGAGCTCCTGCTCTGCTGTCACCTTGCCGAGAGTTTCCCCTCCTCTTGGGGAACAGTTCAGAAATGAAAGCTCAGTTAAGTCTTCCACTTGGCTGACTGCACTGCTGCTGCTCAGAGCTGGTGCTGAAATAAAAGGGGAGCCGCCGTACCATTTTGAGTGGGTACTTCGGGTTTGAGCTGTTAATCAGGAGCAATCCTGAAATGCATGCCTTTCCCCATCACCCCAGTCACAAGATTTATGACTTCTCTTTACCTCCTCTTTCATTTTCCAAGCCTGAATATTTAACACAGCTATTGTCTGCTTCTGGGGGACGCTTTTGTCAAAACAGTATTCATTACGAAAGTAACATGCCCTAATGTAATCCCTCTCCAAGGTTAGCAGCGTCACATGCTGGAGTTTTAGTGCTCGAGGAGAGCAGCAATGACTCTGCACCATCTGAACACACTGTGCTCTATGCCATGAGACTCCCTTCCTGCAAATCAAGTTAACCCTACGTTACACGTGGCAAATCTTGAGATGGTCCAACTTTCTGAGACCAAACAATCCAATATGATTTTAACTGCAGACCTGGGAGAGGGAGGGGAATTTTTTTTCTTTTTAAGCAAAAGGGTAAGTCCAGTTTCACTTGGAAACACATGGACAAGGGTCTTGCTCAAGCTAGAAATCTGCCAGGTCACATTCTGCAAAGCAACCTCTGTGCAGGTGGTTTGAGACATCTCTTCTGAAAAGCCACCATCCAACAGATACAGTTCAACCCCGCCCCCCCCCCAAAACTAAAGCCATTTGAACAAGAGTCTGGGGGATCAAAATCTACACCAAAACAATAGCTGTGCTTACAGATGTTACTAGTTTAAACAAGAGGAAGTTTAATAGCTCATTTCACATCGGAAGAGGCAAACCAAACAATGAACCTACAGTGGACTTGTTTTAGTGGGATGGATGAGGGAACGCTGAAGTATCTTTTATTTGACTCCAGATAAAAATCCCCTTGGCTGACCACCTAACTGTTCAGTTTGGTCAGCAAGTGAAAACTAAAACTGAGTTACTAACAAAACCCTCCCAACAAGCTATAGTACATGCTGGAGCTTTAGAAAGCAGCTTTTTAACTCTCTAGCAGTTGTTTTCTTTCCTAATTTTTAAGGCCATCAGCACGTCAAGCAGAAAATTCAGTCAGCTGTAGAGAGCTGTAATTATCGGGACTGTTTACAAGAAGCTTTGATGGCAACAAGCCTCTTGTGCAGGAACAAGTTTACCATTGAAACAATTTGAGTGTCAAAGTCTCCAACTCAAGTGCTTGGACGGCTTGTTACTACCTAATGAAACGATGGGGGCAGAGCAAAAGGTGCCGTTAGAGCTGCTTGAGGCAAATAAGCGTGAAAGAGAGAAGCCTTGAGCAAGGAGCATGGATCACCAGCTTCTCCAAACCTCACGGGAGCCTGAAGCACTGGCAGCAGACTGAGCACCCAGGTTCGCACTTCCCCATGCCGGCAGCGTTCCCTGGACAGCGAGCCAGCAGCCGGCCACAAGAGTTCCCCTGAGTTCAGCAGAGGCCAAAAGATACTCAGAGCTTGTCAGCAGGTGACCTCAGTGAAGACTGTTGAACATTATGCCAGGCACGGAGAGGAAAAAAAAATAAAATACTGGCTGAGCAATGCAAGTGTTGGCGGGTACAAGAAGAGCCGAGAGGGAATGGGGAAGGGCAGGACTCTACTAGGAGGAAATGGTTGTTTGTTTAATGCCCAGACAACAGGTGAAATGATTGTTTGACAGAAGTGCCTGGGAGCTCCTATTCCTGGTTTTGTTGCAATTTGCATTTTCTTTTGTTAAATACTTTATGACAAAAATAACCTCCTGGGAATTCAGTACAACTCGGGGCCAGGCAGTCTATTTACATGAATAAGGTTATGTCTTACATTCAGTGGTCCTGGGTACCCACTACGTTTTGGGGTTCTTTTTAAAGACGCAACCTAGACTTGAATTAAAATGCAAACACCGCACCCAGCTGACAAAACCGTGGAGCTGCCATGCCCAGGGAGTCTGGGCCTCCCCACGGACTCAGGGAGCACCGAGCTGCGGCTCCTCTCTCCTCATCCTCCCGAGGACTCTAGCCAAGTACCAAACAAGGCTTTTTCTTCACTCGTTACCAGGCAGCCTTCTGCAAGCCACTCGCAATGTGCTTTCTATTTCCTACGAGACAGAGCTACCTCCAGAATCAAAGCTTTCAGATATAATTCAATACATGCATCTGACGCCGCTTACAGGGTGCTCTCGGATGCGAACAAGCTGCTTTCTCCAAAGCAGCAGCTGAACTTGACAGTACAAAAAGCTGTTGTTGGTCACAAACCAGCCAAGGGCCCACGTTTATCACTGGGATTTAGATGGCCCCATTTGACAAGCCTCCGCTAAGCGACTCCGCAAATCACATTACGTTTATCTGCCTTTGTTTTCCTCCAGCCAAGGCAAGTCACTTTCTAAAAACAACAGCTGTTAGTCACAACCTTCCAGTCCCAGGGAGTCAGCATAACTTATGAAATAAGACTGCCGGGTGTGATTTACCAAAGAGGGAAAACCATTTAAATTTACTTGACATAACCAACAATAATCATTCTCTCCGCCTGAATTTTATTAATATCTGTGCATTGCTGGTGATGATGTATGAAGGAGACAGAAGACGATGCTTTGAAGCTGGGAAACGAGGCTGGCCCTGCGGGACTGAGGAAGTATCTGTGTTGGAGAAGCACACACGTACAACAGAAGGCGTCATTTTTATGGTGCAGTGAAGCCTCTGTGACAGAAAGCAAAATTATTGTGGCAGTAATCTTTCTGAAGAGACTCTCAGGTGGGCAGGAGAAAGGAGAGGTCGTCTGATTAGATGGAGTTGTTCAGCGGCTGAACCTGGGAGTATTTCGCAGTGAAAATACATTTGGTAGGTACTGCCTGTACATTCTTATGAAGTCATTTTGCTCTAGGTCGGCCATAGGAACCCAGACACATTTTTGCAGCAAGAGGCAGCATTGCTCAAGGCGTACCGAGAGGGCACAGGGACCAGGCATACACCCTTACCCTGGAGCGGCTCTGGACCATCAGATGCTGAGGAAAGTAATTTTGTACCTCAGCCTCAGTTTCCCTTCATTTTAAAAAGGCCAAGGTCAGCTTTTCATGCTATTTAATCAACTTTTTCAGTGTTTTAAAACACCTAATACAAGTGTCTCTGTCTAGCAGAAATTGAAGCTCGGACTAGGCTGCCCATGACACAAGGCTACAACCCTGGAGAAAAAAAAAGTCCACAGTAAAGGCAAAGCCTGGTCTCAGACATCACATCTGCTGTCCCTTTGCTGTGGCAGAGCTCTCAACTGCCCAGAGGGAGCTGAGCATGAGCAAGGCTGAGGAATGGCGGGTGGAAAACAGTAGAGGGTCACATCAGCCAAATCAAAACTCTCCTGACCGTGGTGGGATTGAGCCAAAGTAGCCCCACATAGCTCTGCCCTATTTGCACGAGTGATCCCACACGGCTGGGCCCAAGCTGTGTTCAGAGGGCAGCAGGCAGGCACAGACCTGGACCGATACTCAGCATTTAATGCTCACCCTTGTCACCTCCGCAGTTCAGATGTGCATTTGGCTGCTCCATTTCCAGCTCGAGAGCACGGCAGCTCTCACCAGGCAAAGCGGCAGTCTCTTAACAGATGTGTTCTGCCTAATTATAAAGCTTTTGCGTCTTTGGCTGGCTGAAGGTTATATAGACCCTCTTTGGTATAAAGTATGAGACCAAACTGAAGTAGGGTCAGAGCTGGCAGACCCATACCCCTGGCCTGCCCTCCACAGTATCTTGTTTTCCTCTGAGAAGGTCAGTCCTGTGATTAAGACTTCATAGGGAGGTCCAGATTCTTCCTGAAGCCACAGGAAAGTGACTTCCACTAACATCTGCTAACTCGTTCGAGACCTTTAAATCCTGCAGAGGAGGAGAACATGATCAAAACCCCTTTTTTATTGCTAGAAGCATCAGGGGAGCTGCCTGCCTCCCCTCCAGCTTTCTTAATTCTGCAACAACCTCTCCAGGAAAAGCCTTCCTCCCATGCATACCCCTAGCCATTCACCAGCATCCTTTCCAAGGAGGTGGCTCCTGGGTACAGCAGTCATGTGAGGGTAGAACAGCACGAGTCAGAGCTGCCCAAGGACTTTACAAGCGCATCTACTGTCTGAACCATCAGAGATCCCTCAAGACTAAACAAAAATAATAATAAAAATCCCCATCAAGATGGAGCAATAAAACCAGAACCAACCCTAAAGCGTTTACCTGCTGCATGGAATCTCTCCAGAAACTTACTCTGTTATTCTAGCCACTTGCTACACATTAAAGAGTTTCAAAACCTCCAGTTTTACGATAAACAGAACTTTCCTAAACAGCTTTTGTTTTATTCAAAGTTTTGGTTTGAGGCAGGCATTTTTCATTCACGAAGATTTTAAATGCAAGCCAAGCCAGATTCAAGAAGCTACTTACTGAGGAAGCTTCATCAAGGAGAATTACACCTTTAGACAAATGGTCGCTTTACTTCTATTACCTAATGCACCACAAGTGATTTAAGAAAGACAGTGTGGAACTTCCAGTACAGAAATTAATCTACTTTATGATAGCAGATTGCTCTACGATTCTTTTCAGAAAGCACTTGCACAATAATTAAGCTAATACGTACATGATCAACAACACACCATCTATTTTATCCATAATTTTTTTTCTCCTTTAACTGTCAGTATTTTCCATTTTTACTTTGCAACTATTTATAACAAAATGAAACAAACCCCAGTAAAATGTTTACATATACACACACAGTTGTGGCTACAAACTGTAAAACAAAGCTTTCAGCAGCAGATTTACCATGGGGATTTGAGGGACTAAGTGTTTGACTCTTCCCTTTCTGTCTTGACTACTAAATGCAACACAATCATTCTTCAAAAGCAGCCCTCCCTCAACACCTACAGTGTTCTGCTACTAAGTTTTGCCAAGTTTTCTGCTTTTATGAGTGAAGAAAGAGGGAACCCCACTATGCTGCTGTATGTTCAGGTTCAGACTTCCCTTTGAAAGCCTGAGCAGGGAAGACAATAGCAAAGTTTGCTATTTATTGTACATGATGATAAAAAACATTGCCAATTAAATAAGCGATAGTATACATCCATGAAAGTCGTATGCAAGACTTAAGGAGAACTCTGCAGGCTTACCAAAACACCACATGAATGGCACAAGGCAGTTTTGTAGCTGTAACAATGCTCAAGTTGGAAAGAAAGGTTTCTCATATTTCCAAGTAAAAATGGAAGCAATGGTGATTTAGGACTCTAATTTCTACTTGCAAGAGTGATTGAAGCCATATTCTAATAATACTTTGTACACAACAATAAGGACAGAGCAAGATTTCTGAATCACTCCTGGGAAAATTACAGAATTTTAAAAGATTTCTAAAAATTGTCATTTTTTTTGCTACATGGGCCCCTGGATCACTTTAAATTATTAGCTCATCTTTTACATGATGCATGGCTTTCTCTTGGAACTAACCGATCTTGTTGTACACGCACTGTGGATGCACTTAGCATACGCCACCCTTTGAGATCAGTCGAGTTAAGCATGCATGTAACAGGGCACTAGAAGAATTAGATAGGGGTTTATTTACACTGCTGCAAGCTTTCTGAACACAGCAGAGATGCAGAGTTACGACCATGGGTGAAAGTAATTACAGGCAGTGTCCAGGGCAGAGGTATACAGAAGAGACCAACACAGCGACAAGGGCAATTGAACAGAGCCTGGTGAGAGCAGAAGGAAGGAGCCAGACAAATGTATCAGTGCTCAGGTCGCAGCCTTCATGTTCCATTATCTACAGGCACTGGCTGAATAATCCTGCCTACAATGAGGCCCTTTGAAACGCCCCAAGAGATGCTGTGGACAAGATCAAACTAAGAGCTGAGTATGGGCATAGAGTGGCATAATGAGCTTCAAATGGTGACCGAATGTCACAAGAACTGTCACCGAGGCTGGAACTCAAAGGCAGGTTTCATGGGGGATGAGTCAGACAGGCTGCAGACCGCACTGGTGGGACTTCGACCCAAATGGCGTTCGGGACCTGAATTTTTTGGCTTACGTCTATATTCAGAAAAACAAATCCCAGAAGTTCTTAATGGAAGAAAGAGAATAAAAATGTAAAATTATTCAGAGTAAGGAAAAAGGAGAAAAAATACCCTAGCAGCTGGGGCAGAGATCAGATAATGGACATACGTGAAGTCATGAAGAGGAAACAAAATCGAGGAGTATCAGAAGTGGCAATCAAGCTTCAGAAGACTG
This sequence comes from Astur gentilis, assembly GCF_929443795.1. Taxonomy (NCBI): domain Eukaryota; kingdom Metazoa; phylum Chordata; class Aves; order Accipitriformes; family Accipitridae; genus Astur; species Astur gentilis. The sequence goes on along the minus strand of NC_064886.1, from coordinate 19,594,174 downwards.
ATCACAATTCAGTCTTCCTGAAAAGGTCATAGTATTTCTTTTACATTTGGGTTTTTTTCCTCCTAGTTCTAATTTGCCTTCTTTTCAGATCTTCCCTTACCTTTCTTGTAACACAGCATCTCACTTTGCTTTTTCCAAGGTTTGTTTTGTATGGACCATGAAGGCTTGAATGCTGCTAGAGTACTCAAAGGAAAAAGCCCACTCAGATACTTGGATTATTTGTAGAAAAATCATTGCATAGTTCAAAATACAGTCACATATACTCTGAAAAGAAAAAAAAAGTATATCCATCCATTGGATCAAATGGATGTTTAATAAGAGGGATTAAGTAGCTGTGAACCTGCAGGGAAGTCATGGGTCATCAGTGACACAGTTAAAGCTTCAGCTGTAATGACAGAGTGGAGCTCTCCGCCTTCGATCACTTTTGCCCTTCTACAAGCAGAATACTGGTAGAAGCTCATGCTCTTCTCTAGCCTAAAGCTGACAAATGCTTGATAACCTGGGGTGTGTTTTTACCACTACTTTGGTTTGTAAATTGTACTTCAGTGCGCTGAAAAATGAGCAGAAAGAACTAACTGAGGAAGGAACTGATTCTACCTTAGTCCTCTGGCTTATGAGCATCCAGATATAACTGACATCAGCACCACTTTCATGGAGCCTGAGGACAGCTTCTTTTCCTCAAGGACCATCGAAAAGCTCCCTACACCCAAACCTTGACTGAAGGCAGCAGAACTATCCCAGATCCACCCAAAAACATGGCAAGAGAAGCCAACACAAGCCAGTCCAATAAGGTGGCACATTGCAGCTTGATGACTGTGCAATTCATTAAGAGCTTAATAAGTTGTGGGAAGTGCATAAGCATAAAGGCAACCCCAAGGTGTGCAGAGGCAGGCTCCCTGATGAATTAAAAGAAAATGAGATTTATGTTTCAGCTGTCATCCTGATGCAGTGGCTTGGAGAGCAGCCAGGGATGGCTGGGGACTCGGCCATGTCAGGATCCTCCAGTTAGCAACTGGGCTCTCTCCCAAATGTGGGGAGGCATTTCAGTCTGCTGGGGCTCTTCTGAGCTCTCCCAGCACTCCTGAGAGGGCAGAGGATGGATTTGTGTTGAGGCATGTATTTATATGTAGGTGTTTAGGCTGTTCATAGGGAAAACAGAGAGGAGAATTATATGCCCTAAGAAGAATACTAGCAGCACTAGAAGGGAACCCTAATCCAAGGCTGTTCCCCACCCACTAGCACACAAGACCATCTTATCCTTGGTATAATCCAAGGCAGAAATCTGGACTCTGGCAGCCTTAAGCTAAACCAAACAGAGATAAGGAAAAAAAAAAAAAAAGAAATATTTGACATCCACAGTCGCACATTAACTTTACAGTAGGCTGTACTGATTCCTCTGATGGATTACCCTTCTTGGGATTCTTCAGTGGGTGTGCCTGGATCTGGAGAGGATTTCCAGAAACATAATTGGGAACTTAATGCCTTTTCTGGCTTAAGCCAACCTCCTTTGTCCTTCACAGGTCCCAGCCTCACCAGCTACTCATTTAGATGAGCCATTTGGCCTGTCTTTACTCTGTAATCAAGAGCAGCATATGGGAATCAGAATGAACCAAGGCTGCTCACTAGCCTTCTGTAATTTCATTTAGCTCAGTAGGATGATAAAAGGAAATCCATGGAATCAGTATTAGCAATACCAAGTCTGAGGGCACTGGTTGTCCTTTTATTTTCCTAAATTCAGCCTCAGAAGAATGGTTTCCAGACAGGAAAATTAAAGCATGCCAACATCATAGCAATGGGATTATTTCCCCAAGTGCTGAAGGAAAGAGAAAAGGAAAAGAAAAATGAAAAATAAGAGACTCGTTAATATTTGGGCTTAAGCACAATGGAAGCATCTGCTGGTAAATGATGAGGGAGAGAAGTACAGATGTGGCAATTTCTGGGTTGTAAATACTGCACGGCTGTGCTCACTCAAGTGGCCAAAAATGAGGTCTGGACGGACTTCACAGTTCCTTCATTGGCCTGATGTGAAAAGATTAACCTATGCCCCGTAACTACAACTCTGCTTGATGCTGAAGGGAAAAAAAGAAAGATTTTATTGTACTTGCAAAGCAAAAGTAATTCTCTTCCATTGCTCACAAACTTTATGTGCTTTTAGCTTAAGAAAAGTCTGTGTGAATGGACCGTAAAGCAAAAAAGGAAAGGAATAACAACACGTGGGAGGGTTTGCTGAGGGAGGGAAGAGGCATCTGTGTTAAAACTTTTTATTGCTTACTTTACAAGATGGCAGGTGAAAGGGATCAGTTACTCCTGGAGCATTCCCCGGGAAAACATTTGGTATGAAAGTTGGTACCGCATCTGCTAGATTGCTCACAGCTATGGATCAAGGAAGGGAATTGATGCTCTGCTGCTGAGTGGGGTGAGTGCCCTTTGCATTCTGATCTCTATTGTCATGGAAAAACGCCCACCGATATATTCATGCCCCAGCCACCACTTCAGGCTCTGCTCCATGGCAAGTTTAAAACACAGCAACAGGAGATTTTGTATGGAAATCTATGCAGAATACCCAGTCCTCATTTCTCAAGCACTACACTATGTTTTCCTTTAACTGCTTACCTTCAGCCCTGCCCCAGCAAGATGGTACAGAGCTGCCTTTGTCACTCTGTCAGGAGTGCTCACAGTGCAGCAAGGTACAATACAGCTGTGCGCTGGTTATTCAAATACTCGGGGGATGTCCTGGTTTTGACTGGAATAGAGTTAATTTTCTTCCTAGTAAGTGGTACAGTGTGCTTTGATTTATTGTGAGAATAATGTTGATAACACACTGATGTTTTAGTTGTTGCTAAGTAATGCTTATCCCAAGCTAAGGATTTTTCAGTTTCCCATGCTCTGCCAGCAAGCAGGGGTACAAAAAGCTGGGAGGGAGCATGGCCAGGACAGCTGACCCAAATTAGCCAAAGGGATATTCCATACCATAGGACATCATGCTCAGTATATAAATTGGGGGGAGCTGGCTAGGAGGGGGATCACTGCTTGGGCATTGATCAGCTGGTGGTGAGCAATTACGTTGTGCATCACTTGTCTTTTCTTGGGTCTAATTTCTCTCTTTTTTGTTATAATTCTTTTCATTACAAATCATTTGTTTTTTCTTTAATTTTAGTTATGAAACTGTTCTTATCTCAACCCACAAGTTTTAATTTTTTTTTTTCTCCCCAATTCTCCCCATCCCACTGGGGGGCGGGGGGGGGGTGTGTGTGTGTGACTGAGAGGCTACGTGGTACATAGTTGCTGTCTGGGGTTAAACTTCAACCTGGGGGTACAAGAGGGAGGAGATACCCTGCAGCCTCCTCCTCTGCCTAAGTTATAGTTAGCTTAGGTCATACTTATAGGTAGAAGCACAACCAAAGCAGGGCAAGAGGTGTGTACTTCGGGGAAGGGATGTGAGCAGCCAGCCCAACTGTAGAATAAAGAAAGAAGGTGGGGGGTGGCATATTCTCAGCATTAATTTACTTTGCTATAGTTTTATCTGTGGACAGAAATATGATTGAAGAGACCCAATTTACAATGAGGTATCATGCAGAATAGCCTATGCCACAACATATGTGTGAGGAGCAGCAGCATAGTAACCCTGGGGCAACAGGACCCGCACAGCCACCAGTAACTCACTGAAGACCTCACCTGCGGTTGAGTCCCAGCCTTATTTCTCTCCTTGTTCATGACTCGTTCTCAGTCAGGTGTGGACACACAGAGAGCCCATAGCCTGAAAGCTGCTGCTTTCATAAAACTATTTGTACTCTGCAGAGATCATCAGCAACTAGCATAAGGTTTTCTGATGTTCTTTACATCAAACAGTGATGCAGAAAGAACAGTTCTACAGGTTTCTCCCTCCCCGCCCCTTCCTTAAAAGTAATTTTTCTACAGACAAGACACATTGTGAAGTTGGTAGTGTTTTCTTGCTGCTAAGAGCTGCAGCTCCACCTTAGGTATGATACAACTCCATCATAATTATACTTTTCATCTTCATTTTTGAACTGCTATTCATTCAGAAAAACACTCTATTTCTGCCCCCACACACTCAATTATTCTAGGAGGTCCCAAAGCTAGTATACCTGTTATATTCAAGGTGCAACTATAAATATTGACAACACTGTATCTGTATTGGCAGACAGAGGAATTCCACTGCAGTGGAACTGTACTATCCAAGGGCAGATCCTTCTCCCCAAGAGATACATAGTGATGCTAAAATTGTGCAAGAAACCCCTGAATCTCTCAGCAAAGCTTGCAACACCAAGATAAGTGTTTCAGCAGTGACTTCTTGTTTGCAGAACCCCCCCCACACACACCTATTTGCCTGGATCACAGACCCCTTTTAGGCATAAGGATGTAGCTGCTTACAAAACCTTAGGCTGTACTGATTATACAGAACTCCATCAGCTCTAGGTCTGTGTGTGCAGAAACTATTACCCAACAGATTAGGAGCAAGCAGATAGGACTCCAAAACATGTAGCATGCCATACTTTGAGTGCCATCTTCTGGCAAATAGTACTGCATGCCTGCATTTGTATACAGAGCAGGAGTACAACGCACTGGGTTAAGCAGCTAATCACCTCCTGCAATCTTGGCCAAGATTTCTGCCTAGGTGAGCACTAGGTAGTTTCCATTTACCGTATCAGGTTACCACTTACATTCCTGAGAAATTTCTTCTTGGCTATGTAGGAATACATCAGCTCCTGATCTTCCCCACTATCAGCCTGGTTTTAATTAACCTTGAAATCTTAGGACTATCTTTTTCTTATAATAGATGCATTACAGTTTTTCTTTATAAACATCATAATGACGAAACCTCTGGATGGAAGCCCAGGACAGACAGTGCTAGTCCTAAAGGGCACTGCACAATGCCAAATGAGTCTGGCTCTTTCAGATTGAAGATTTTCTGCCAGGTAATTGCTAATATTTCTGCTAGATGGAGAGCTCAAAGAGACGAGCTCAAGGATCAAGATTTTCTGGAGCTGAATTTTACTGACTCAGAACTGGGTACCTGGCATGATTTTAATAATTCTTTACTAGATCACATCCTTGAATCCAGGAACACCAAGCTACCATTTAAACAAGAGGATTTCGGCACGTACAAGTGAAAGAATTTACACCTAAAATAGCCCTCACTCTTCTGTAGTGCTCAGTGGCATTCCTAATGCACCTGAATTTTGACTAACAGCCCAAGGCTGAAGAAAGGCATTTCCTACAGCTCTGCATTAACTAGGGATCTGCAAAAGCCTGCAAATTGCATTTTTAACCATTGTGTCGCCAATATCTGAGGGAGATTCAGGAACTTCCAATTCTTTCAGATCAGCAATGCTGCATGGAACTGAACTAATTAAACTTGTCTAATTAAGCCACGGGGCTTTGGTGGGAAATGGCTAGCAAGCATATTTGCAGGCCTTTTTAGAACCGAAATTGCATCAAGCCTTGTTCAACCATCCATTTTCGTTTAAACATATGAATGCAGCTGCTTGTGTGCCACCTCCCTGTGACTGCTTTTCCTTAAGGCAATTCCTGCACTATCCGAAAGTGAATTCCCACTTTCCAATAAAGGGTGAGTTTTGAATTTCATGATTATTTTGGTTGCCTTATTTTGACCTTCTTACTAAAGGTCCATAGATTTGTTTCTGAATCTAGGGTTTGCTATGCCAGCTTAGTGCAATGAAATTCCCTAGTCCATACGGACATGAAGTGGATAAATTTGCAGACAGAATTGGAAGTGAATTTATTCTAAAGAGCAAGGCAACTTGTTCTAATAACTCCAAAACACAAGTTATAACATTACCTATACTAGTTTCCTAATTTAAGGTAGGAAATAGCTGTTGTTAGAAAGATGCTTGATGAGAGAAGAGACAAATGGGCTAATTAGGTTAATACTTTTTCTTAAAGTGACTTCTCAGCATATGGAGATTTTTATGTCCATTACCTCAGCTAGAAGGCTGACATCAGGCTTCCTGGCTGGCCTCCCCCTCTCTGCCCTCATGCAGCTATCAGAGTATTTCTGAAAGAACATATGCTTACTGCTAACTGAGCAGGTTTTGTGACATGAAAAGGTCATTTATTATTGCCTTTGCTGTGCCATTGAAGGGTCACGCTGGCAATGCAGGATACTGCTTCACACAGACACCCATCTAGAAGCAAGGGAGGTGGGAAACAGCCACCTCGTCTCTCCTCAAACTTCTCCAAGCATTACTGTGATACCTCAAGACGCCACAGAGCATCATGGTCTCTAGCTCTCCTCCCTCCCCGTATATGGCCCCTTCTGCCATGAACGGGTCTGTAGTAGAGACTGGCATTCCTATGTTTAGTAGCAGTACCCTAGAAGGGAACACGAGGCTGTGAAATTCCCCCTTTCTCAGACACCAAGAGGTCTAAAGAGAAACAGGGTTGCCTACAATTCAATCAGTCTCCAGAGCAAGCTTGCTGGAAAATTCAGTGGTACTGAAGGTAAAAAAGCAGGACTGGGAGAAGAGAACAAGACCTAAAGAGGCCCTGCATTTGCTGCAGATGCTGATAATTTCATGCAAGATATACACGCAAATCAATTTTCTGCATTTGTCTGCACTGAGGTACATCCCTGGGAAAGGTTTAATTTAATGTCCCATTTGCACCTACTTCCCATGTGCCTACACCCTTCACCAGCTGAAGGATTGTACCGGCCAAAGCACTGGTTTATATCATCAGTTGAAAGGACTTGGCTTCTCCCTATGTTTTTCCAATGAGACCAACACAGAGCAATTCTTCTTAGCATCAACCCTATCATTGAATTTGATTACCTGCTGGTTTAATTTGGTGAATTGTTAATTTGAATCCACTGATTTATGGATTCAGTTTTAATAGCAGCCTTTGATTGCTGCATTATTCCATTCTGGTAGTTTAGGGAAATTGTACTGGATTAATTTAGCAATATGCCTATTTCATTTTATATTTATTTGCTCATCTTTTTAATAAAACCTGTAAGTACATAGGACTGGTTATTTTATCAAAGCATAACCTGGCTCATAAATCCAAAGCTAAGGGCAATTTAAGCTAGGGTATTAAAAATATTGAACTAAAACAAGACACAACAAAAGCTGGGAATACATACAGGCCTTCTCTCCTCCTTCTGCCCTTTCTACACAAGCTTTCACTTTCTCCTCCCCACCACTCCCCAGTAGCGTATGCAAATGGAAATGTAACTTGCTACAGGTCCACACAATATATGTCAACCTCCTTAGGGACCAGACGAATACAGGAATATTTAAATACTGTGCAGTTGGCCGTGCCCTACCTGTGGAGCTCCCATGCCATTGCCTTGGCCCCATAAGTCCTGCATCCAGAAGCTGCAGTAACAGAAAAAGCTTCCCATGGCAATCAAAAAAACCTCTGGGACATCCCCACACCTGCTCTGGTGAACAGAATGGCACTGAGAAGAGGAATGAGACATTTGCATCCTTAGCCTTGTGCTTCCAGCTACCTCAGTTTAACTGGACTAGATTTTTTAGCCCAGCTTGTTCCCACTGCAGGGCAGGGAGGGGGCAAGGGGAAGACTTGATGACGAAAAAAACTAAACGCTTCTGTGTCTTTAGCCTCTTCTAAACAGAAGAATCATGTTTTGATCTGCTTCTTTTACAGGTAGCAGCTGAATAAATACAAGACCTATTATAGCACTTAATTCATGGACAGACGATGCTACTGGAAGGACTGCCAGGAAGGAACCTGAAACATGGAGGGCTCTCCAAAAACCTGTATTACAAGAGGTCTGTACTTACAGACCTGTGCAAACATGAAGCTCTGTGAAACTTCATGGGAAACGCTTTATTTCGTAACCATTCATTGCTATGACGAACCACAGCACTCCCTTACAATCGCACATTATCGCAGGTGATAATTCACTCTGGCCACTTCAACAAGAGTGACACACTCATAATTCTTATATAAATTTTTAATTTCTTCCTACTTAAGATTAGCTGAATATCTCATTAGCACATGTTTAGGAATCTTCCCTTTAGCCACAAGTGTCAGGCCAATGCCAGGTTCTATCACCAGAGTCCCCAGGCTTTTGTTCAGAGAGCAGGAACCAGGGCAGCTTTGTGGGGAGCTGAAGTCAGAGCACAGACATTCAGGTTCCCCATCTCCTTAAAGCCACTTACAACTCACGTAGCAACAAAACCCTCGCTCACACCTACCCAACTGTAGCTACCTGGGTCCTGCTGGTACTGCCTGAGGGTAAGTGCAGGTCTACAGATAACACAGCAGAGTTCTGGTAGTCATGGTAGAGCAGTGGAGAACAGCACTCCCTTTGTGGGGGAAGACGTCTGGATTTATAACAGTTGTTTCTTCCCAGTTGGGAACTAATCCCTTGTACTCCACATTTGGGGGAAACTTCCATTTCAGCCTGCTTAGTGGGTTTCCAAAAAGCCCTGAAGTTGTCAGTTATCACACCCGCTCATTTCCTTCTTCCCACAACATGATCTTGCATTTTATTTTTGTAATAGTAGGCTTTAAAAGACTAAGACACAATGGCATACAAAGCAGAGAAGATACTCTAGGAGCACTTTTTTAAAGTGTGTAAAACTCCTGCCATGCTGATGGATGTGGTATGACGAACCTAGAGGCATGATGGAAAAAATAAATGGCAGATCCCAAAATGCAGGGGTGGAGTGGAAGAATGGGAAATGGTGACTTGATTTGCCAAAGTGTTTCTGTTAAAAAATATTAATCTTTTCAGACAATCCATGAAAAGGCCCTGTAGCAATATCGTATTAAATTAAAAGAGTCTCATCATTATGGTAACCTCAGCTCAGTTTTATAAGATGTATAGTGTCATCATAACCCAAGAAGAGTCCCCAGATAATTATGCTTCTATAGCAATTGCTACTAAATGACACTGAAGTGACAATCGTTAGCTACACAGCATTTTGGGTGCCTGTCCATCTCGAAGCAGGCTTTCTGCCTGCAGTGCAGCTGTCCAACCAGAGCCTCATGAGTTGTAGAATTCAGTTTGGGAACCAAAATCTTCTCTGTCATCAGAAAACCTACAATTATGACCTGCCCCTAGAATAAGTCACTATCACATAGAGCCAGATTATCAGTTATACAGACAGCCCTTACCAACAGTACTGTACATCATCCAGTTCCTCAGGTGTCAGCACAGACGGTCAGAATGGAGGCTCTGGTACCTGCTCTGCTGCTCCCACTCCACGTAAGGGCAGCCAGGCAACATAGCCATCCTAAGCCTTGGGTGGGTTGTGTAGATCTTAGCCCCAAACCAGGAAAATTATTACTCCAAACCAGGAAAGACCACAACAGTCAGGGAAATTATACATATGTTACAGAAAGCAAACTAAGAAAGCAATCCTAGCCTTCATAGAACTTAAGTCTTTATCTTTTCTCTCACAGGACTTTGTTCTCACCCTTCAGTTCTGCAACACAAACTGTCCGCATCTCTTTCCACCTTCCCTCTCCCCTCAGTCCACAAGAGATCTGAATACTATGAATTTGTACCAGTGCCTTTTCAGTAGTAATGCTGAAAGTTAAATCAGCCATCTCAGGAAGCTAGATGGCAGCTTAAAACATCCAGCAGTAGAAGAAACAAGCAGTGAATGAGTAGAGTTTGATAGGGCCGATGGCAGAACAGGCATTTCTCAGTCAGCTACCTCTTCCACTAGGCCATGTGCGAGACAGTGGCAAAAACACCAAAAGCCTTCTATAAGATTTTCCTCCTATCCTGCATTTGTAGCCAGACAGAAGTGCCCAGATAATTATGGTGCTGCAATGTGTTTATTAAGGATTCCAACCTAAATCGTGGCTTCCAGGAATGCAGTTGCTACTTACATTTGAATTCAGGGCATTAAATTTGCCCCTCGCAGCTGTCTTGCAGCACAAGGCTCAGAAGGGCTGAAAGCTACTCCAGCAGCTAGAGCACAGACGTTCTTCAGTGTCCCCTGCACCCCACCACCCTAAATACCCACAGAGCATGCTGGAAACTGGCTACCTGAAAAATCTTCAGGTACATGCTTAAAGGGAAAATGGAGACGGGGGAAGATACCAACTATCTCTAAACATGCTACTGCACCTCCAGAAAGTTGCATGACTGGCTGTGATGTACCTGACAGCACACAGAGCAACCCCTCTAGCAGCCAAGGGGATGATTAGTACCGGATGCCTTTGCGACGTGATATGGCTCAGCTGAATACCAGACATATTGTCTCCAAGATGCTTGTGGCTGGCTTTGACACCGTCACTTCACACAGAGAGCTTTAATCCCTCCCTAGCATAAGCACAAAAAGAATGGGTCTGAGTTTGTCCAAAATAAGTAATCAAGAGGGAGAGTTACTTGGTAATTTGCATCATTATCTCTGTCTGCTGCTGCATCTTTGCTGACAGTTTATTTTTAAGCACTGAAATCCAGCTTAGGAGTGTTTCAAAACAGAGCAACGCTCTTGCTGCTAGGCTACTTGGTCTTGGAGCTTGGCAAGAAGGAAAGAAGAAATACATGTTCAAGCACGGGGGGGGGGGGGGGGGGGGTGTCACTGTCCTATTTCCAGCCCAGCAAGCTGGGTGTAGCACCATGAACTAACTGCAGCCCTGCTTTCCAAAAGCGAGAGCCTTTTTCACATCACCTCTCAAACTTAATCAACATCAAAGTACATCTAGAAGCTGAGGGCAAGTCAGCATGCTCACTGGTGGAAGGAATATGGACTTCCTAGCAGTTAAGCTGTATCAGAAGGATTCAGGATCCAGCATCTGATCCAGGATGTTCCATATTGACTTTGCACTATCAGGTGTTCCCAGGCACACGTACCAGGCAAGCTGCATCTTATTCCCTTAGCAGTGGTCTTCCCCTTGCCAAAGGTAAGGCACAATCAACACACCGTTTCTCTTGCTGATTCCCAAACTTGGGACACCTAAGCAAGCAATTAGAGTTCTCCTTCCCTCCACACACAACCCAGTAATAAAAAAAACCAAACAAGCAGGACTCACTTTTCACCAAGGTCCATTCTGTACCAGCAGCCTCACAGCAACAGGAAAGCTCCACTTCTTCTCTCACCTTCACCTACTCTCTCCTCCTGCAACCATCATACTTCCATCCCACGACTGCCTTGCACCACGCTGCACTGCCCCACCAGCAGCACGGCTTTCACAGTGCTTGACCTTCATCTGCAACAACCCAAGTGCTCTCCTCTCCCCCAGCAGGCTGTTACTGACTGCACCAGATGATTTCACTAATTACCTCCCTCCAGCAGACAGGCCTGGCCCTCACACAGGTACAGTTGTGCTCCTGCGTTCACCTGGCATGTGTCATTTGAGAAAATAGGGCCCCTTCAGCCTGCTCACATTTTCATCCTTTACCAACAATTGGAAGTCACTGAGCTTCTCAGATGAAAGGCTCTCCTCTAAGTACAAATTATTATTAATGAATTTCCATCTTGGCTCCTTGACAGAAAAATGTACCTTGCAGTGTGTTATCTTTGCAGCCACGCACCCCTGGCACTCAGAGATTCCCTCATCTGGCAAGTAAGGCACGCTGCCAAGAGCGATGTTCAGAGCAGCTCTCTGCGCCCGATCCCAGTGCCTTTGTAACTGCAGCACAGCAAAGCTTAAGAAATGTAAATCCTGGCATTTGACCCAATGTGAATTTCTCAAATAAACGTTATTTCACAGCCTGGTGGTTTCCTCCCTGCTGAGATGATCATTTACGGTGGCTCACTCAGAATTGGGCTTTGACGGAATTTTTGGTCAGCAGAAGACAAATTGAAAAACTTCAGTATCCGCCTCTGTCTCTGAAGTACCACATTTTGTAGCTTCAGAAAAATTAAATGAGAAGGCAGGGCTGAGTTTTTCCCTTTTTTTAATTCCCTCTGTTGTCTCTTCAAATACAGCCTGTCTCCCTTTGCAAAGACCACGCAGTTTTGAAGACGTGCTCCTGTTCAGCCATGAGTTACAGGAGTCAAAATCAATGGCCTCTTCTAAGCATCCTCTGGGCTTAAGACCTACAAAGAGTATAGAGAAGCACAGTGCCAAGATTTCCAGAAAAGAAAGCAAGCCCCTTTGCAGCTCAGCCAGCCCAGACCTAGGCAGCAGGTATGTACGACAGCAGGCTGCTGCAAGCAGCAGGAGACGCTCTCCCTGCTTTGTTTGAAGCAACATCCTGAACAGCCAGGCTGGCAGGTGCTAGTAAAGGAAATATCCAGACGTGTGAAACAATTCCTGCTGCTGAGGAAGAGAGCAGGCTGTGCCAGGAGAGGCAGGCATTGCCCCCATCCTGCCCAAGTCTCCACAGCACTCCTGGTAGCCTTATCTCTTCCCACTTTCACGGCAGGGGGAAACAAACCCTTCATCCTGGGAAGCACACAAATTCAGTTCTATCATGTGGCAGACCAGCTTTAAACTCTTCCTAAACAGTCAGGGACTTCTCACATACATTAGATCAAAAGTCCAGGCTCCTGGCTGCTGTCAATTAGCATGGCTATACCAGATGGCTTCAATGGAGACATACAGATTTACAGCAGGTGTGGTTCTCAACAGAAATGCTGTAGCTGTGACTAACAAAACAGTTGAAGCAGGACTTTGGGACTGGAGAACTTCCCTAGTCCTCCTCCCTGCAACCATCACATGCCTTGCATCATGTGGGCCTGTGGTTAAACATATCATGTCCTGTCTGAACATATTTTCCACATTTCAACTACTATCACACATATGGTACAGAACCTGGAGCAGTGGTTCTTCTTCTTCACTATATTATGATGTCATATTGCAATAGGCAGTATGTCAGGTGTCTTTCTCTTACAGCTTTAAACCCCCCCCCCCCCCGGGTTGCCAATGGGGAGATTAGCTGAAGTCCATTAGTTGATAACTCAGGAACTAAAAGACATCAATAACAGGCATGTGTTAGTAAGAAAACATCAGAGAAAACCACTTTATGTGCTTCAGGGATGTTATGTTGCCATTTAATTTGCTGTGGGAAAGTGGCCGCACTGACTGCCCCTGAGTGCTGCAGCACTTAAGAAACTGCTGCTTAAGCCTCTCCCTTTGGCCATGCGTGTGCTTATGTTGGCAGTTGTACATGATTATTAGCATTTACAAAGTGATTATTATGGCACAGACAGGATAAAGAGTAAGTCAGAACTGTAACAAATGTCCATGGTAATCTGCAGCATTTGTAAAATGCCGTATGTATTTGTGAATGGCAAGCATCCAACCCAGTGTTACAGGCTGCAGTCAATGGACTCTACGTGTGCAAGCCTCTGAAATCACCCACTTTGGAGAGACTCTACAGAGACTATTTTTTCTAATTTAAATATAATGACAAAATACTGCCACTGAGAACTGAGACGTGGCTAATCATCAGTGAAATCTTGCTCCCAAGGAGGCATCATGGGTATATTGGCCAATGTCACAAGGATCATCATTGTATATTAAAATTAATTTTTCTAAAGGGTAGTTATTCCAAACAAACTGCCTAAGTCTGAATCTACAGACAACAGAGAACTATACGTGCAGTCAACAAACAAAAAGCAAAAAATAGTGATTATTTCAATTACTGTTGAAACAATGAATAAGCTATAATTTTCCTATTCATAACATAAGAGCTCTGCTCCTCTTTGGGAGTGTTGCATCCAATATGAGTCGCATTAATACAGGAGTTTGTCTTTCAACAAAAATTTACATCACTGTTTTTGAAAAGGAATTGCAAAATAGTGTCTCACGGGAAACTTTGATCCCCTGTCCCCTGCCTTTTAATTTCAATGAAGACATGTTTATCTTTCTTGAAAAAAAGCACTTGAGGTTTTGGAGAGCAGGTGAATTAGGAATAATGTTTTTGTTCACTTTTCTTAGACAATGCAGCGAGATAGCAAGACCAAGAAAGACGTGCACATGTCACCATGAAAATACAGAGCAAGATAAATTCTCCTCACAAGGTTTGCTCAGTAGCCAACTGTTTATGTTTGATGGAGATACCCTTTTCTCTTCGGATCCTATAAAGCCTCAGCTGCGAAAACCCATGAGCAAAGTCAGGGTGCATGGACTAGAAACAGTAGTTTACTAATTACCCCTTTCCTCCCCAGCCAGTGCTGTACCAGTATCCCAGAAAGTGCTTGGGAGCACAGGGTTACTGGAGATGCCATTCTTCATATGTGCTGTAACAGGGGCTGTTCAGCACATTAACAGCCTTCTTAAAAAAGCACTTTGAACAATTATATTCTGTGCTACCAAGGGGTGTTATTTTTGCTCCATGGTATTTCTCTTGTTCCTCTGCTGTTGTATTTTGCAGCTCCATGCTGTAAATGCCTTTTTCACCTCAGAGACACCTGTTTTCCCAGGAAGATATACTGATCCCTGAGGTGTGGCTGATGCATCACTGTGCTTAGCTTGTAAAGTAGCTTGGGGTCCTTTGGGATACAGGGTGCTTTGTGCATGTCAGTTGTGATTCAGTGAAACTTGCTTCCATCTGAACCTACTGTATCAATCAGAGAAGCAACATAATTAATTATGACTGGGCTGCACGAAAGTTGCACATATCAGAAGCAAGAGTCCTGGAGTTGTTCATGCTGATGGTAGGCATGAAGATGAACAAGATGAATAGTGACACTGCCATGAACTGTGCCCGACTCCTGTCTTCTCCTGCCATCCATCATCATCACCACGTTAGGTGGGAAGGGGAAGTGGTTCACAAAAGAAGGGTCAGAGTAGTGAAAAACTTTCATATATCTCTATTCTCCTCTCTTCGGAAAGCGGCTTAAATTTTGTTTCAGCTGTTAGGCAGTACTTCAACACAGAAATGACAGGAGCCCCCTCCCCTCAGAAGAGAGAGGTTAATTTGTCAAGCCATGTAAAGCATTTTAATTACAATTCGTATAACATGTATAAATAAATATTACATTCTTTCAGTCTACAATGCATACTAGGCATATCTTGTTAAAACGTCCATCTATGTTACTGGCTGGCAGGATTGATTTTGTCCAAGTAAAAAAACCAAACTACTGAGTTTAGTAATAAAAAAACAAAAGAAATACATGGTAAAGACAGAACATTGCAAGTGTTTCTGGCTAACAGTCAGGACATAATACTGCTTTCCAAAAGGCTGGATATACCATCTTCCTTTTCGTTACAAAAGGTTTTGGATGACAGTGGTTTCCCCATTGTATAGATTTTGATCTGCTTCCTCCATTAGTGTAAACTGGCACTGAGTCAACACAGTTCTGCCAGTTTACACAATATATCTATGACTCTATTTTGTGTTTGCTTCAGATTGATTACTGGTTTTGTATTTGTTTATTCAAAACATCAGCTTTACTATCTAGTCTAAAATTTTCAGTCTTAGCTTGTCCAATGGCAAAAAAAATCTATAAAATAGCTCCAGATATTTCTTGATCTTGCTTCAGCAATATTTCCCTCCCTTCCAACAGTCTGTCCAGAGGCCAGCTCTCCCAGTACAAGGAAATAAAAGTTTTGGGACAATCAGTGTCTTTCTGTCCATTCTTCTTCTCACTTTCAGAGCTTGTTGAGAGCTGGCAACATTAGAATAAGCAGAAAAATACCGCACAAAACTATGAATTCATGGACTTCGCAAAAAAACAAAATCCAGGCTGTACATATTTGGCCTGTGATGGTCTCAGTTCCAGGTACATTTAAAATGCATCAGTGGGCACTCCCATTGGTTGTTACTTCTAAAAGCTAACATAAAAAAGCACCTTCTTCCCTTGGTGAAACATGGGAACTTTGGTTGTGGAAATTTAAAACAAACAACTAAATAAACAATCCAAACCTGAAAGTAAAATGAATACTTCTTCCAAACAGAACATATTTCTAGCTAGGGTGAAGCAATGGAGGCTTAGGCTTTCAGAAGAAACACCACATGGAAATTCTTAATCAATACTTATCCCCTGAATTCTTTAAATGGCAGGAGATTATTTATAGCTACCTTAGAAACAAAATGTTCTTGGTCCACTGTGAACTTAGTGAATTCAAAATTTTCCTGTTTCTAAGACATTTAAAAGAAAAATACAAGAGGGAAAATTATTCTGTTTCAACTTACAAGACAAACAGAAAAGTAAAAAGGAAAATACCAGCTAATTTCTTCCTCCTTCATATGTAATGCCAAAGACACATCTTCACTTCAAATAAAGGGAAAAAAAGAAACGGCTTGAGTAACAATCTAACTAGTCTCCCTGTGGGTCATATGTCCATAATTTTGATGTTTTATTAGAAACACAGGCAAGTTATTGTTTGTCTCTTGCTTATTCTTTTCATGCTCTTAAATTCTCTCTTCTATTTTTACAAATATTTTTGGTACTTTGAAACTTTACTATCATTATTATTTCTATGACCCATAAAACAAATTTTCACAACCTCATCTTGCCCAGTTCATCATATGGGTCATACAATTTCCTTGTTCCTTTCTGCTATTTATATTCCACTTCCTAAATCCATGAGTAGCAGAAAAACTGCTGAAAAAACAAAATGAAGTGAAAAACAAAAATAAACCATGGACAGTTTGGCAAATTTCTTTCCCTGATTATAAAAACTGCCTCATCGTTTCTCCTGGTGATTCCTTCCCCTCCCCCTCTTCTGCCCCAATATATACTGTAGAACTGAAGGCATCAAGGTGTGGTTAAACCCAAAAAAAAACCAGCAAGGAGCTACACTTTGTCTTTGAACTTCTCCATGTAGTTTCGTATCTCTTTGGAGTCCCCCAGGTCCATATCCTGGCACACCCACTTAATGTCATCGTCATTGCTACTTAGGATCGAGTTGACAGTAGGACAACCATCGTCGGGTGGGATGGTAGTGAATGTCGTGAATTTTACCCGCTTCCGCTTAGAAGTCGGCGAATGTAAAGGTTCAGATTTCTGTTCCTTTCCAAGCTTGCCCCCTGAGTCCGCACACCTGTGAACCTGGCTCTGAATGTTCTTCTGAGCATTACCATTGAGGAGCTGGTTGCTCTCCTCGCAACCCGAGCCTCGGTCAATAATAGTTGTGTGCTCATCCTGCTGAGGTGATGCATCTGCTGTGTTCTCCAGCAGTTCTGCTTCATTTCCCAGCCAGACCCAGTCATGGGAATGGGTCATGGTGGCCTGTCCTTCCACCAGAACCTGCTTGTGACGGTACTTCAGTGCAAATGTTGCACAGTTTATTAGGAAGACTAGAATTGCCAGGCAGAAGACCCCTAGCAGAGCATACATGCCGATCTCCAAATCGCTAAGGCCCCTAGGTGTCTGCACCAGGTCATTTTCCTCCATGCCTGCATTGCCTTTTGGTAGGTCTACTTGAGCAGGGAAGTTGGTGAAGTCTATAGGAATGTTCTGCAGCTGGCTATCATCCAAGAGTTTGCCACCATCCAGCCTATTATTTTTAATTACTTTATTTTTTATTATGGATTTTGCTGTGGTGCTGACTTTCCTGATGGCACCTTCCTCTCGCTCTGCTGAAGAGCTACCATAATATCGTCCATCCTGGCCATACCGTTCCTGATCTGACACTTTGTGCCGCCGGTCACTGGCATGGTTTTCAATCTCATCAGCATCATAATCTCCACCCGTATCGGAGTCTGCATCATTCTGGCCAAACTTGACTTTGATATTGCCATTCCCCACAGCCAGGACACTTTTCCTCTTGGACTTTTGGCAGGCTTCAGAAATCATCATGTCCACCTTGATTAACGTGCCCTGACCTTCACCTTCTGCTTCCACGACTGGCCATTTTAAGGCAGAGTTCTGGTGGATCGAGACAACAGCTTCATCTAATGATACAGCAGAAAGGGAGAAGTCCTTAGAGTCATAAATGTCCAGCGGAGTCACGGAGCTGTCACTGAACTGAATCCAGGTGCTTACTACAGCTTCCTGAAAGGAGAGGGATATGGTTAAAGACAGGGGCTTAAATAAAACAGCTCAACCTATTGCAGCTCATCAATCTCTCGGCTCTGAATGGTAGCTGGAGGAAATGGAAGACAATGGCTCTGCACTGCTTTAAAGTAAACCAAGCTTCAACTGATGGAGCAGAAAATCAGTCACATTTTTCACTAAAGGTTCCACTGTTATTCTTCCTGCAAATATTTTGCAAAAGAACATAGAAAATAATTGATATGAGATGTTCGTAATACCAAAGTCCCCATTAGCAAGCTACAATTTACATGATTTATAAAGAAAGTCATTCCTGTCATATAACACCTGAAAGAGACAAACCAGAAAAATTACTAGAGGCACTTGACAGTACACTTATTTTCCTCATGTTCCCCATGCACAGGTGTCATGGGGAGCTGTCAAATTAAGCTAGGCATAAATATCTTAGCAGGAATAAGGAGCTACCACAATATCTTGGAAATAGTTGGAGCGGAAGATTCACCTGAAAGAAAAAGACTCACAGAACACTCGCCATCTTGCTGGAGAAAGGTTTGTTTCAAGTAAAACACACTTCATCCTTGAGATAATTAAAAAGTCTGCCACATTACTGTGTCAGAGAGAGGAGGATGGGGATTCTGGTATGATCTCTACAATAAAAATACAAATGGCCTGGATTTAATTGGCCTGTCTTTGTTCTCTGCAGGTAGCACTGTTAGAAGTCATCATTAGAAGCAAACACAAAGCTAGAGGTCAGCTCTCTGCCATTTGAAATCCCATCCAGATGATATAGATATTTACTTCTCCACGTCTCAGTAGCTTTCTTTGCAGGAGATTTTTTTATTTTTTCATTTGCTCTATGTCTTGCCTGTTTAGCCAGCAGACGTGCAGGCAGATTGTCAGAGTGCAACTTCACACAAAACTAAAGTTCTTTTCTTTCCCGACTTCAGCCGCAGATGGCCCTAATAACTTTACACTTGGGTGCATCAGAACAACTGGGCTGAAAATCACCATCCACCATCAGGGAAAAACATTGCCACCCTGTTAGCGTCCAGTCATAATACAAATTTACAACCTAATATGGTTTTCAATTGGCTACAATTTGTTACGCTATGGTTATAAACAAAGGGAATTGCTACCCTTCTAGTTAAATTTAAAGCTTTTCAATGAAAACAGCAAGGGGCATTTAGCTGTGCAGAAGGTTGGACTATAATGAATATTTGATTTCCAAAGTGCTATCAGCAAGTTCTTGAGGGACTGAAAGAAGAAAAATAAGTCGTGGCCCAACAGGAAAGAAGGCAAAGTTCTTGGTGATTCAAATGCACTTCAAACAGCTGAAACAGAGCCAGGGTAGCTCAGAAGCTGGGAAGGGTGAACTGTGTAAGGAAATTAAACCAGCTGATCTTTCATTAGAGAAACAACCCCGAAATGGCTGAACAGACAGAAACATAAAGCTGCAGGGCACAGCTCAAATATATATAATAGAAATCTATAGTACAGCAAACCCAGTCGTGGGAAAGTAAAGGAATTTTATTTTTTTTTAATGGATATGAGTAGAAAGAAAAAGACACATCTCCTCTGGCAATTCAACATCCTGTTGCCTTCCTTCTCCCTAAAACAAGAGGACAGCCTTGTGTACCACTGGGGAGGTGTGTAAGATACACTTACTTTTCATCAACCTACAGAAGGAATAAACACCAGCATTATTTCAAGTATATATGACAACAGGCTTGACATTGTCTGCCAGTGGTGCTCTCTTTCAGAGAGCAGAATGAGAAAGTAAGTGCAGAACTTTGTACAATTAAGGTTGGAAATTACGAGGCCTATGCCTCCTCCCAGCTCTGCTGGGGACTTCCATAGTTCCACATCTCTACAAAAGGATTTACATTACTAAATCCTTTATGCATTCCTTAATAGCCAAATACCTACCTTAATAGCCTAGCATACCTAGCCTTGCAGAGCCCCAGATCTGATTATGGCCCTTACTATGCAAATAGGCTTTACTGGTGGTAGAACAGCACCTCTGAGGGATCTGGGGTCTCTGTCCAGACACTGGAGAGGAACAAATATGAGGAGCCATATATTCTTCTTTCCCGTCTTCTTCAAGATATCCACATCCCTGTTTGGTTTTCTTATCTTGATGCCTGTCTGCTTTAACAGCCCTCAGGCACCTTTCAGGTTAAGCATTAGCTAGCATAGAGAAATCCAGGCCAAATGGCTAGAATTTGACAAAGTTGTAAGCAACTTCAAAACAACTTTTATTCTTTACACTATTTCTCCACTATTCTGCATTCCTGGTTTTATGAAGCAGAGACAGAGAAACATGAAATGGCAGTCAGCTGAAATTTGCAGGCACACATGTGATTTACTACAGATAACAGAGGTGTGCAATAGCTTAGACATTATTTTCAACCAGCATCGACGTTTTTTATTTCCAAGAGACCCCCTTTTCATAGGAAGAACCAATTTTTTCACAACACAACACAACACAACATTGTCACCCTTATACTACGGACAACATTACTTAAAAGGAAAGAAAACAAATGAGAGAAAGAGGGACAGAATTTCAAATCCTGCCAAAGTATATTGTATCAGCCCAAATATTCTATTTGGCAAGAGATCATCTCCTCTCATTCACATCATTAAAGGAAAGCTGAAGGCAGAGGAAGGAAGTGAATTTCCCAAATGATTTTAAATTCTGAAAAGATAAAAAGAAAAAAAAGAAAGAAAAAAGAAATGATATAGTACCACATCCTTCAAAAAGCTGTTTCTGCAAATCCTATGTACCGCATCAATAAATCCCCTCCAAATCTCTGACAAGGTCCTCCAATTACTACCAGCAGATGAGGATGGATTGGAGCCTTCTTACCTGCGAAGTTGCTGCCCCTAGTCTGATGCCCTCAACACTGAGGTGACAGATGCTTGTGTTCATTAATTATCAAGCATAAACAAATAGTTTGAGGGATCATCTGGCTCTCCAGTCTTTCTTTCTTCCACTTTTCCTCTCTCTTTCACATATGCACGCATGCGTGCACACACACACACACACACACACACACACAGATATACTCAGATGCACTGCCAGAACAAAAGGACCACAACTACACATCACTGCCAGTGTTTCTTAGAGAACAGGATGATTTGTATGCTGACTGTGATGATGTGAAGTGAGTCAGATAATGTACATTAGATTATGTTCATGACAGCAAAATCCAGTCCAGAAACTGCTTCCCACAACCACTGTCGATTATCAAAAATCATGCTTTCCTTAAGCACACAAAAAACTTGCTTTATCAAGACACATTTTGAATATATTTTCTCTTTTGCCTTGCTGTTCTCTTCCCCCATTCCACGTATAACTTCAGCAAGTTGGCCAGTTCTTGATCTGCTGCAGTTCCACCACCTTTTCTGCCCTTGAATTACATTGCTGTTAATCAGTCCAAAGATGCCACTTGATAAATCTTCCTGGACAAACTTGCATTTTGCTTTTTGTTAGGAGTTTTATCTCCCTCCATTTGTTACATTTCAGTGAGTAAAACCAAGGGGAAATTACCAGGGTACAGAAGTAACATGACACTAATAGAAACCAACAGTCCCTGAGGAACTGTTTTGCCTGACCTGGAATACTTCAAACCCTGCCACATGAGTCACCACAAACACTATTGTTTGTTGGCTATGTCTGTTCCACCTAGATAAAACAAGGCTCACACTCCAAAAGGCAACCTGAATGCAGGAAGCAGAGCTGGTTTGGAAGCCCAGTAGAAAGCCCATCATACAGAGATCTAATGAGTCCCTCTGTGCTGGGACTTGCACGAGTTGCCTGTGAAAATATGGGAGCACAGTGATGATTATTTTGCCCTCTAAAGCATCATACAGCATTTGAAAGTCTGCTTATCTTAGGATGTTCCACTGAGCCCATCTGTAGCATCACAGTCAGTGATTACAAAGTGTCCCTTCAATACCTCCTCAAAAAGCTGGGGTCAGCTTGATACCAGGCCATCCTACCTTGTATTCTTCAGGCAAAAAAACAGGGGAGTAAAGTGTGTAGGACTGGTTGCATTTTAGAGAATTCTGCTGCTTAGAAACACAGAAGTGAGGACTGATCAGTATATTTGATTTTATTCCACGATCTGAATAAAGAGGCTTTTTATTGGTCTTCGTTCACTAAAGCACAAATAAAAGTATTTGTTAATAAACCCTCAATTGCTGGGGTCGGCTGCAATAGTCCTGGGGTGAGGCAGGACACCAAAGGCAAGAAATGGACGGCTGGATGGCTCTGCAGAAAACAAATACATCCCTCCCTCAAATAAAAGCAAGGGAATACTGTTCTCAGCAGCTTCTATTAGACCAGCTCTGATTGTTCTATCAAAGTATTACATGTGCATTTATTTTTAAGCCCGTGGCTTGTGTAGTAAAAATTGGGCTTGATCATTATGATGTGGAAATGAAAGGCAGCCAAGACTCAGATCTTAATTCAAACCATGCATTCCCCTACTGTGTATTTCTTTCTCTCCTTTTTGTCCAATCTGCTAATGTGACATTCCTTTCCAGTGGGAATTTGCTTGTATTTGCAAGGGAAGAATTCAGATTCTTATCTAACAATACATCCTTTCTCCCTTTCCCATGCTGCTTAATTCCTTTGTCGTACTTGTAAGCCATTACGTTGCTCTGCCAGTTTAAAGAAGATATAAATACAGTTTAAGTGTAATTTATACTGCCAGGATGGGGTAATGAATCCACACCACAAAAATACTCCTAATATCTGTTACTTAACTGTGAGATGTCAGTGAACTCTCAGAACTAATTTGCATGAAGGACGTAAGCTAAAACA
Source organism: Astur gentilis (assembly GCF_929443795.1). Taxonomy (NCBI): domain Eukaryota; kingdom Metazoa; phylum Chordata; class Aves; order Accipitriformes; family Accipitridae; genus Astur; species Astur gentilis. The sequence continues at coordinate 19,571,485 of NC_064886.1, read as the reverse complement.
GGACAGTATCCTGTCAATTCAAAAGGCAAGGACATGTAAGTAACTCCAGCTTGTCACTCTGACTCAGGTGGTGCTGAGCACCCTCACCTCCTATCAGGGGACATCCTGGAGGACACTCCCTGAGGTTAGAGATGACCTCACAGGGTTGGGTCTTGTTGCTCATGTCAACGGGAGCTACACATGTGAAAGAGAAGAACTTGGCCTTTAGAAAGCACTAATGCTGCTCTTTTTCCCTAAGAAAATGTCTGCAGTTTTCCAGCAGCATGGAGAGATATATTAATACACACAGCTGTTTATTAAAGGCTTTCTTTTTCCTTTCTTCACTCTCCCATTTCAGTTCATTAGACCACATGCAATACCCTACAGTGATGAAAAAGCTATGATATGACTGTGAGTTTCCCTGCAGAGCCAGCTGAAATTTAAGAGTCCTTGAAGCTCATTCAGATCAGAAAACACTTAAACACTGTAGGTTTTCTTTTATTTACATTTTGGAGAAGCCTTTAAGATGGCAGTGTTGATTTTAACAACCATCAGCAGGCCAAATGGAACAGCTTTCCTACCTGAGCAGATGTCACAGCTACAGTTTCCAAATTTTCAGAATATATTTCAAATTTGATATTTAAAAGTTGGTCAACCTGCATTTATTTTTAGACACCTAAATCACTGATCCACTTTTCACTGCCAATGAGCTCCCTACTGATTCAAAAAAAAAGAAGTATGGGCTCAGCATCCCTCAAGGTCACCTCAGGTAATTAGTTGCCCAACTACAGATAAAGACACTTAAGGTATCCAAGATAAAAAATTTTAGCTTATCTTCTTTAGATTGCTAAGTACTTGGAGAAACTGCCAACTTTTCAGGACTTGTGTTTTGGCTGCTTTGTGCTACTTAAGCAGACATGGTGTGGTCATTATAATCAAGGAACTAATCTAGTTATTATATGCATTGAAAGAAAGTCACAGTGAAAATACTAAATTCATTCCTATGATACTGAAAGATCTGTAATAGCACAATCTGTATAATGCTTTATGCTTTCCATTGCATGCTACAGATGTACTGCTTAATCTGCTAGGGACAATATTGTGCCTGCTGGAGTACCAATTACCCAAGGACGTTTGCTAATCTATGTTGAAGCTTGGCTATTGAAGGTGCTAACGTGGAGCCAAGGAAAACATTTGACTAAGAACACATTGACTGGTTTTTTCCATATAACAGTGCTGAGACATACATAGTCATTCCTGAGAAAAACAGAACCCTCAGCTACCTTAACTGTTATTTTGTTTTTGAGTTGCATCAGTAAGGTTTGCATGAGTTATTTGGTCCTTTTTATAAACTTGTTTGAGAGGAAAAGACACACTTAAATAATGAATTCCTTGCAAAATTCAAGTATATGTTTAGTTCTGGGCTGTCTCCTTGAAAAAAACCCTCTTTCAAAAGGGCCTGATTTTCAGAAAACACTCAGCACTTGCCTTCTGAAATTCCAGCTCAGTAAGGATCTCAGCTGATATACTCCAAATCATGAGTCACTTCTTGCAAAATTCAGCCCCAAGTATTCCTACATTTGCATTAATTCTTCTAAGGGCAAGTAACTTTAATGTTATATCCTTCATTCAAACTGCAAATGAAAGGAAAAGATGTATGTGACTCTACAGGCCACTCCTGCACTGACTATTTCCTTCAATGTATTTTCTAGTGTGAAATCTATTCCCATCTTATTTTTTTGGTGATGCAAATGCAAAGTGCCTAAGGTCTCTTTTCACCGGCCCTTCCTTGGGCAAATCCTGTCTATAGGCTGAGTAAGATTTAGGCCTGAGAACAAATGAGTGGCTTACAATAAGGTAGGAAGTGAATTGCACAGTATGCGGAATTAGCTCAGGCCTCCAGGATGAAGGCACTTGCCAAAGTGCCCGAGTAACTAGGGACTGTGCTTACGATCCACACTGACCTGGCATGACCAGAATCAGGATCGCAAACACTCACAGTGCTTGAGCAGGAACTGACCCTCACAAATTCCCCAAAGTGAGAAGCGATGCTCACAGCGAAGCCTTCAGCTGGGAAGCAGGCAGGACACTTCTTTTATTCCTGATGAAGAGAAGGTGGTGGGAAAACAACCAGAGGCAATGGGGGTGGGCAGGCTCCAGACTGGAGGAGCTGGGAGGAGAGGCAGAGACTGAAGTGGGATTCCAGAAGAACATGCTGCTCTATGTATGCAGGAAACTGGGACAGAAATGCATTGAAGGACTGGGAAAAAACTGACTAATTGGGACTACTACTACTACTAAGCAACCAGATTTCCTTGGGCGTTCCAGATCCTGGTGTAGAGAAAGTTTTCCACTGCCTTTAATAGCATCTAGGTCCTGGGGTTTTTTCCAGATGGAGTCTGGAGAAGAAGCAACAGATTTTAAACTTCCTTTTACTGAGAAAAAGATGCTTGATTTTCTCTTGCGTCCTGTTTTACAGTTGGTATCTTCAGTGAGCATGATGCAGTAGTGCTGTCTGTAGGCCCAGAAAGAGGACAGTAGGGACAGCAGCATCCCACACTGCCCAGCAGTACCAGAAGTAGGAGGCATTGCTCAGAATGAGAGCCTGATATGCCCAGTCACTTCTGTATCAGAAATGTGCCACTCTCAGGAAACTGAAATTGTCTCGCAAAAGAACATCAGCTTAAACAAAATATTTCACTAAAATTGTTCCGTAACACAGATGCTGGGAAAAGTAATTTCAAAACAAACCACGTTTACACATTTTTACTCTTTTGTATTATTTTATAACTAGCCACTTGTAGTGATAAGAATCATAAAATCATTTAGGTTGGAAAGGACCTTTTAAGATCATAAAGTCCAACCATTAACCTAGCACTGTCAAGTCCACCACTAAACCATGTCCCCAAGCACCACATCTACACGTCTCTTAAACAACTCCAGGGCTGGTGACTCAACCACTTCCCTGGGCAGCCTGTTCCAACACTTGACCACCATTTTGGTGAAGAAATTTTTCCTAATATCCAATATAAACCTCCCCTGGGGCAACTTGAGGCTGTTCCCTCTTGTCCTATCGCTTGCTTCTTGGGAGAAGAGACTGACACTCATCTCCCCACAACCTCCTTTCAGGTAGTTGTAGAGAGTGATAAGGCCTCCTATGAGCCTCCTTTTCTCCAGACTGAATAACCCCAGTTCCCTCAGCCACTCCTCATAACCCTTGTGCTCCAGACTCTTCACCAGCTTTGTTGCCCTCCTTTGGATGCAGTCCAGCACCTCAAAGTCTTTCTTGTAGTGAGAGGCCCAAAACTGAACACAGTGTATAATGACACGTGATATCGTATCTTGCCCTGCCATAATACAATAGGAGATGTCATGTTGTGCACTACTGAAATGCCCTGTCATAATATGCCATAACCTGCTGTTGATAAATATCTTTGCATACTCAGGACAGATCATCTATAAATCTGAGAAGTTGACAATATAGCTGTGCAACTTTTCCAGATTCACAAGCTCTTTTATCTGCAATCAAAGCCATGATTCTTGCAATGATGCTCTGTCCTACATAACAGAATTGGGTTAGGAATGGTTTAGCTTTTGCTTTTACAGTCTCTGTCTGAAGCCAGTATGTCAGACATGGTTTCTAAGCCCTGGAGAAGGTTATAAATGGGTTAATTACATAAGATTCTTATGTTTACAGGATGCAGTAAATGGAACAGATGGGCAGCATGTCCCTCTAGTTTGGACATTTTCCTGTCACTAAGTTATAAAACAATCTGAATTATTTTTATGTTCCAGAAAATTAGGTAGCAATAATCATGAAAATGGGCCATAAAACTTGACTTGAGATCTCTCCCTATCTCTGTGAGATGAAATACAGTTTCTGTGAGAGGAGTAGCTGTGGACAGACTTAATTGCATGGTCCCCAGTCCTACTCTTCAAATCAACTGACTGAAAGAGCAGTGAACATATAGTTTGTTCCACTGCTACTGACCCTTGTTTTTAATCTGTTCCAGAGCAACTGTTTGCCTTGATCTGGTGGTGTTGTCCAATCTTCTTTTCCATGTGGGTTGTGACCTGAAACATGCTGGTTGAAAGACTCCCTTCACAAAGACAGGAATTTGCTGGCTTAAATTAAGTAGGATCAGCACATGAACTGCATGATGAACCCCCCCAAATCCATCTAAAAAATAAAAGAGGAGAGGAGCCTGGCAGTCTGCCGTGACTCCAGGAGGAAAAAGAAATGTATTTGGCTATCTTCTGCCTCTATTTTATAGCTCTTCAAAATATTAAATTGTTGTGACACACAGAGCTCTGTGCTTTCTGGCATGGAAGACAAGGGCATGCTCATATAGCAAACAAGGATCACTGTCCAAAGACTGCCTGTGTTGCGAAAATAACAGATGTTGCATCATTTAAAGAAAGTTATTAAAAATGTACATAATATAAACGTCAGTGTAGCCAGAACTTTTACTGCAGATTAAGTCCGTATTTGAAGTGAAGAAATGAGAAGACAATTCCAGAGTAACTCTAGAGGAAAGCAATTGACATGGACATGTACTACACCTATACTTTAACTTCTAAACTTGCTATGAATTATCACCTGTACTTCACGTTGATAAAACATTTCCCCATCCCAAAAGGCAACGACAGTAAATATGGAGCGTATGCTACCTGCTTAGGAGTATGAAGCAACTCTTGGGCAATGGTTGTAGCCACAATAGCCCGACTACTTGCTGCACTTGGCTGAAGAAAGAGTGAAAGCCCAGCCACCAGCTGGACTCCAAGGTCTGTTATGGTCACTTTGTCATCTAGCACAGTCACTGTCTTCTCTGCCAGGATGGAGTCAGACAGAGGAGACAAAACCTTTGGAGAAACACAAAAGAATCAACTTAGGAAAAGGCTGATCAATTAAAATAACCTTTCTTAAGGTCATCACCCCTCCTTGTTCCAAAGCTTTACACACAGGAATGAAACAGCAGAGCACACTGAAAAGGCAGTCTGATTTCATTAGCAGGTGCAGAAAAACCTTCAGTAGAGAGGTTATGGCTGAGAACATGGCATCCAATACTGAGAGCTATATCGTCTCAGTTGTGCTATTTGCATCACTTCTCTAGAAGAGTTGATTTAAAACTTTCTTCCCGTTATTCTATGTCCCAGTATGGATGAGCTCATCAGACTTACTTCCCAACCATTTCAAAGGGAGGTTAGCAACATCTAGGATTTGTCCTTCACTGCTTTGCTTGGAAATTCTTATTTCTCTCTCTTTTCTGTTTCTGATGGAATATCAAGGTAGTATGATATCCTTCTCTTTAATGAAACTAAGGGCCATACTGCTATCTTCAGGGAACTAAGGATAGCTAGTTCATGGACATACTGTCTTCTCCACCTTCATCATCTCATATCTACAGTCTAGATTAGCTATATTCACTCCTTTTGCATTGACTTTAGTAAGGATTCAGCTGGGGCAGAACTGGGATATGGTATTGGCCACTTGTGCCTTGAAGGTTTTTAACCCTTGAAGGGTTATTAACCAGGTTGTATTTTTTTTCCTGAATTGATGTTTAAATAAATCAGAAGAAACTTGGCACAATCCAAAGATCTCTGTCTCAAAAAGCCAAAATGGTGCCCATCAGCTGACTGGTGGTAACCTGCATCCATGTGGGGCAAGAACTCTGACTTCTCACTGAGCCTGGAAATGCAGCCTCTCCTAAACACCTCTGAAGGCTCTATGGCTTCCAGCTCCCAGCCAGGCTGCATGCCTTGGACCGCCTCTAGCTTGGATCACTGTCGTTGGGTTAATGCTGTGTGTGACATTCTAGAAGGTCATAGGAATGTAATGGGAAATTATTCTGCTTCAAGATAGAAGAACACTATACTGGATTTATGCCCCCACACAGGTTCTCTATGGGAATGGCAGAATGTGGCAGTCTAGAGCACAGTACCTGCATCGTTGTCATTCCTACTTCCCGTCCAATCAAAATCCTGCCTTCCTGCAGCTTGGCAATGTGAGGATCCTCCAGTTTCATAAAATCCTTCACCAGGTCTGTAATGTCAAACTGCCAATCTGAGCCCAGCAGGTAGCTCAGCTGACCCCAAGGGCTAGAGTCCTCAGCTACAAATTGTGTGAGGACTCGCACCATGGCATGCTGGTACTGCAGAGTGCATCCTCTTCCTTTCCGCTCATCTTCATCCTCATCATCACTGTCTCTGGTGGGTCTTTTTTTGTAAGAAAATGAAGCATAAAGAAATGTTTTAAAGAACATTAGTGAAAACTAACATTAGAGTGCTAATGGAGAGTACCCCCTTAAATAACAGCCCTCCCTTCTGGTTTTTTGGACCATTGCCTATTCATGGCTATCTAGTATGATGAAGGACCATACAAATGGCCTATACCATTTTTCATCTAAGCTGGTATGTCTGAACAACACCAACTCTGTAAGCAGACCTTACCAGAGCACCACACAGTACTCTGTTGCAGAGGTCAGACACACACACAGAAGCAAAACTCCCACAAATTTTAAAAGCTTTATTATATCTGCAGATGTCCAGTGCAAAGCTGGAGATTCCAGTACTGCTGTTCCTCAGGGAAAGTTGCTGCATTTTGGGTGTAGGTGCTGCAGCTGCTCTCGCTGAGAATTAAAATCAACTCCATTCATCTTACAAAAAGACCCAAGAAATTTAGCAACTCAAACTCACCTTTTGTTGGAAACAACTGGGACTCGCCAGCCTTTTATTTGGCTCAGCTCTGTGTCTGAAATGTCTATCTGAAGAGGCAAGCGTGGAACCCAGACTGTGATTTGCAGAGGAGCACTCAGATACTGATACGTGAAGTTCACAAGCGCATTCACCTTGCCCTTCATTTCTTTGCCATTGACAAAAACATAGTCACATCTGTCAGAAACCTAAGGGGGGGGAAGAGAGAGAGAAAGAAGAAAAGGTATTCACTGTGACAAAACAAGCTCAAAGGGCAACCCTAGCATCTCAAAACCACAAACAAACAAAAAAGGCTCCCTTCTCTTTATGCATGTTAATGGTGGCCTTTTACAATGGGAGCAGCTGAACACAAAAATCCTTCATTGGTTTAGGAGGCATAATTACGCTGGAGATGCCTAAAGACTGGATACTATTTATGAAGCTGGTGGTTGATTTTCTGTTTGTTATGCAGTAAGCCACTAGCTGATCACAGCGCTGTGGAATTTATAATGAACAAGGCTCCTTCATGGCTTGGTCAAGAGGAATCCAAAAAATCAAAACAGGTCTCAATAGAGGCAAGCAGCAAATCAAAGCTCTACCCTGATGGGTACCTTCATCAGGGGGTGTTGCTGCTTTCAGTTCTCAAGACAAAGCTGGCTGTGGAGTGGATTTCATCCACTGAAGAGTAACAGAAATCTACTCATTTCCTCCGCAATAAACATTATCTGTTTATAAATGTTTACATTTGGATTAAAGCTGTAAAGTATTTCTAAACACTGTGGTAGATTTATCATTAACATGTAAATGCTGTCCTGAAATATAAGCAAGCATTATCATAGTCGTGTAAGAGTTATATCAGTAATCACTTCTTTAATCAATGTTGTAATTTACAGACCATTGAGTTTTCTCATTTATTACGTTACTGAGTACTAGTGATAAAATCACTCCTGAATATACAAATCATTAAGAGGGATGCAGATAGTATGAAGTGACTCCATGTGATAAAGTCATTGTCATATCTATTCCTAAAGGTGTCATAAATGTCTGGGGAAATCCTGTGGCACATTAATCATACATTAAGTGGCTAGCAACGGGAGCTGTTACATTACTAAATGAGCTGGTATGTCTGCAGAAATTAACACTAAAACCAGCAGATCTCTTCAACTCCTGCTCTTGCTCCCATCCCGACAGAATTCTATTTCATCACCCATAATGAGTATCGTTAGTGGTGACAATGCGTCTCCCCACCTGAACATATATTTATATTATCATCTGCTCCCTTTTATCCACACTCCCATTCCCAGTATCATTTTATTCAAATGAAGATTATCAGCTGGAAATGCTTATGTCCCCAGGCTAATCAAACAGATGGATGTCCTCTGTGACCACAGATACAGGAGCTAAACTGTTCCCAGTTTGACATACACATCCCGTTTGTATCCTCTGTCAGGTTTTGGCACTGCTCACATTCTGGTAAAATATCCGATGGCAAGATTGCAAAATGAAACTTTAGAGAACATAATACAAACGTTTCTATGACTCATTGCCTAAGAGGGTTATGCTGTAACTGGTCTCTGTTGACTGAAGACAGTACTACATACTACAATACCTGACCCATCTGTCTATTTAGGCTTCTCCCTCAGACCATCTAAGACAGGTTTAAAAGCCTGAAGGTGGCAGAAATTTATTCATTTTATCACTGTGAATGGCATGCCCTATTTTCACATGTATTAACTTGAATGGCAATACAGAAAGGAGTTTAGTTCACACTAGGCTGTTTCAGAATGGCATCTAATCTAAAAGTACTATGCAGCAGAGGTGCATAATACAATACCTAATACCATGCAGTAATTCAGAACTCTTTCCTAAATGGGCTGCTCTTTCTTTCTGTGGTGCCATTGCATCAGCTTCACCCTGGGAGAGGAAACATCATGAAAATGTTTCTCATGAAAACAACTCCAGCTGCACAGCCAAGCAAGGGCTACCTGTCAGGACTTACAGCCTTTAAGTTCCTGACCATGGAGGCATTTCTGCCTAGAGCAGTATATAACCGCTAGCACATATTGGGGGCATTCAGCTCCTGTATTTGAGCTGCTGATGTATTTGAGCAAGCCCATTGTCTCACTGCTATCTCAGTTACATGGAAACAGGAACGACCAGTGGGTGACTTGCCTCTCTTGATGCTTACTTACTGATGTGTTACTACCCCTCTCCCTGAAAGTCCCCGTGTCTCTCCACCAGAGATGGAGACCCTGCAGAGTATCTTAGACCAGATACCTAAGTGTTAGGTGGCTGAAGTTAAAAGGAATTCATATCAAATTAATATACCACATATGAGTGTTACCTATAGCACAACATCCTCAATGAAGTTCAGGGTACAAGGAAGTCCTGGCTGATACAGACTCTTAATTTCTGTCTCCTCTGTAACCTCAGGAAAGTCAGTTCAACTCTTTCTGTCCATTTTCCCCCACTGGTGTAAACAACAAAACCCAGGGAGCCTTGGTCAGCAACAGTCAGAGAACTGCACTGCAGTTGGAGCACGGAACAAATTCTGGAGCCAAATGGGAAGTAATGAGTGTGCCTGGGGGAGAAGACCCTATGCCTGGAACATTTGACAAAGCAGCTTCAGATACAGCTCTTCTTTCCTTAGCCCTATCTTCCTTTGAGCAGAAGCATTTGGGAGGCTTGTCAATAAGATCTAAGCTAATTCTTCTTGGAGCAGCAGCCATTGCCATCCTGAAACTGGTTCCATCCCATTCACTTCTATGGAGTTCATCCCAAACGAATGAACTTTCTGAGGTAGTTAGTTGTACAAGTTGCTTATTTATGCACATAGTAAACCACATGCACACGCTGATAAAAGATTTGTGGTAACATACTGGGCTTCAGACTGACCAGGTCTGGTCTAGATGTATGATTTAATATTATCTAAAGCCCAATGTTGTCAGTAACAGAACAAATGCAACTGCCAGGGAAAAAACACAGTAACAATAGTAGCAAAACTGCAATTCCTAAATGGTTCTGGGCTGAGATCCAATCTCCATCTGTATTTGTAAAGCTGCTATATGCCTTCATGGGTATGCGACAAACAAATAGCTAAACAAATATATACAGCATCCTAAGGAGGTGGCTGCTGTAGCTACCACACAGCCTTTAGAATTGGTACAGGTTAATATTTATTACTGGACATGCATCAGCAATAGTGGCAGGTCTTTAGGAGTTGCATTGAGAAAAACATTACTCTTTTCACCAAGTACAAGCATTGCTAATGTCCTTACACATGCTCTTTCGTCTGTTCCTGTATTTCTGATAAAGAGGCAGTACACAGAGAGTACAGGAGGGAGCAAAGCTTATATGGTGTTGTATTACCGTATGCATTTTAACTCTTGTGCTTGCAGGTATCCATTCTTGAAGCAACACTGATTGCTTTTGACAAAGAAAGGCAACAGACTTCCCAACTGGTGCTATACAGGGGATGAAAGGGAGAAAGTATCTTAGCATCTAATTCACCATGTGTGTGTGCTCTCCATATGTACAGGATTAAGGATACTCCTTCTCAAGAAACATTCAATTAAAGCTATTCCATAGTCTACAGCCTCTGTAAGCAATACATCTCAGCTAAGCTTAGCTATTCTAGGCTAGCAGAATGAGAGCAAGTGGGTTTGCTTCCCTTGCCCTTGTCTCACACAGTGTCACTTGAAAAATAAATAAAAAGGATTTCTCAGCCTCAGAGAACAAATCCAGATGTACTGATTCTGCTACAATTTACAACACCAGCAAGCCATGTGTAAGGTCTGATTTTCTAAGCAGACACCCCTCACAAAAAAAGGTAGGGGTTATGTGGTGCAACAACAGATCCCCTTAGCTCAGGTTAACACAGATGGAAATAATATCACAGTCAACTTGTTTGTGGAGTTATTGAGCACAGACTTGGCAAAACTGTTTTGATCTGTTCTCATATGGGGTTAAAAGAGATGGAAATAGGACTGGTAGGGACAACCTAAAACACTGTTGCATGGAATCATGGAGGAAGGATAGCAAGGTGATTAAAAAGAGTAATAAATTAAACTGGATCATATTAGAACTCAAATGCTTTTTAATTAAAAAGGTATATTTGTTCAAGCATTTTTGATAGATAAAAGTATCTCTCTGTTCTCCTCTAGGGTTTTGCAGGGCTTCTGGAAGGTCAGTGAACAGTACAATGACTGTCTCTCATCTGTGAGTCCTGCCCACAGTAGTCTAAGGAAGTTTCTAATAGAAGCTGGAGACTCTGTGAACAGCGATCGGTCTCTCATCTCCTGTAGTACTTATGCTTTTACTATGAAAACATCTTCCCTCTGAAAATGCTTTTTATCTTTGGCATCAGAAGAAGCGAGAGATGATGAAGGGAAAGCCTGCTTAGCCACCACCTTTAAGTGATTGGGTTTTTTCTATCCTGCGTAGCAGATCAGCAAGAAGTTTTGCATTTTAAAGAGCTTTCTGATGCTATTTCAGCAGTTTCTTTCATTATTAAGCTGCATTAAGCTACCTTCCCCCTTTTTTCTATTTTTCTAACTTCTCTCTCCAGATTAAAACTAAAATAAAGAAGCTAGACAGCAAAAGACAGGGCTAAGCACAATTCCCTAGAGGTTTCTTCTTTGTCTTTCTTTTTTCTGGCATTATATTTTTGTGCCCCTTTGTAACAAAGGCCATTGCCTTTCCAGATGACTTGGATAGATTCTGTCTGCAACAAATCACCTTTTATTGAGCTGACAGAGAAAACTACTGCCTGGAAATCAAGAGACAGTCACTCCTGAATCAGTACCTATGGCACTATGTGACTTTGTGATCTGGGGAGTGAATGTACCTTTCCATCTCGTAATGAACAGATTAGCTGCAGTGAATATTAAGGAGACTCCTAGTACCGTTACCAGTCAAATGCAGAACCTCTGGGTCTTCCTTTACTTACTCCTTTCACATTAAGGTCTTGATCCCACCATGCCCTCTGTATTGCAGAATTGCAAGAAGGGAGTCTGAGTTGCTTGAGGTCACCACAAAGGATGTACTGCCTTGGGCTCTGCAGCCATAAAGGGGCTGTTGACACTTCTGTAAGAATATCGGTTTTACTGGGTTAAATTCTGCTACAGATTGCTGAGAAATCTTCATTCAATTACTGGTGGAGGCAGATAGTTTACAAAAGACAAGTTTCATGTCAAATATAAGCTAAGACTGTCTTTCAAAAGATGGTGAACTCAAACCACTGTCTGTTCTGTTTCCTACCTGTTGTACACAGAATTGGAAAGAACAGCAATTGTAAGACCTAAAAATAAATGAGTGGTACTGACTCTGTGAGTCTAGTCTAGTCTAAGCTTGTTTATTCTCCTAGTGGTTTTTCACCTCTGGAGATATCAGCCCAGTCTCTGAAGGACAGTTCCGAAGGACAAAAAGAGACATTTTTAATATGGCAATCCTGTCAAGTTTATGAACACTGGAAATTTGTGAGGCATCAGTCCATTTTCTAGGTAGAGGTCTGTGTGGTTTGCCCTTAATTAAACATCCTGAGGTTTAAAAATTCTCAGAACTTTAAGACTGAACCAAAGTGAGGAGATGTGATAATGGTAGATGTCCTGCTTGTATTCATCAAATTCAGAATCTTGTGTTTTGGTGTGTAAACACATTTACCCATTTCTATTATAATAATGTAAATGTTGCTAAAGTATTCAAAGGTTACATAAATGTTTAAATATTTATGACAGCATTTCTATGAGCAAAAATTTTTCCAGTATCTCTTGAAGGAATCTCAATTTCAATGAAAAAAAATTACAGGATAATTCGTAAAGAATAGTGATGTCCAGTACTTTTCAAATATACGACACTCCTAGTACTTCAGCTCAGTATCATCACTCTTACATACCAGAAGGGCAATTGAAGCTCATGGAGGTTAAGCTTTGTGAACAAAGTTATTCATTCCATTAAGGAATACAGAGCACCAGAATGACTTATCCCACTGAATATAATGACACTTACATAATATATAGAAAATATTAGACAGTGTTAATAATTCCACAAGCTTTTGGGACAATCCTTTAGAATTTTTTAATATTCATGTCCTTGCTATAGAATTTCTTCTGAGATTTTTTTTAAACAACATCCTCTGTAGAAAGGGAATTATCCTCTATTAAATTCTAGAGGTTTTGAGAGAGACTCTATATAGCTCTCTAGCCTTGATTCCAATTAAATACTATGGTTTTATACATAAAGGAAATCCAATGCTTCATGAAGATTAGGTGATGGTAACTGCTTCATAAAATGGATTTCAATGCCTGGCTGCATAATCCTGAATAATCAATAACCTACTACTACTGGAAAATGGAACCTGTCTCAAGGCCTATACTACTCAGTTTTTCATGTTAAACTGTTTAAGTCTGATAAGAGTTAAAGCTTCAGACCTGAGCTCTTCCATGATCTCTGGAATGATATTTACAGCTTTGTGACACTGTTAGAGAAGCCTTTAAAATGGAAGCATCCATTACAGGAGTTGCTAATTGCTAGTGTGACTTGACTTGCCAGAGCCACCCCTCGTTTCCACCAACTACAGCTGGAGCTGTGCTCAGTGACTTGGAAAGCGAAGCCAAAAGCTCCCCTCACAGTGCGAGCGTAAAGGTAAATACAGTAATGCAGACTTAGCACTGGTAAGACTGTCATCTTAATAAATTAAAGGCTTGATTTTTCACATTACGTGCAAGAATAAACCTGAGAGTTGTTTTTACCTACGACCCACCAAAAGAAAAAGAATGTATTTGTTTCTTAAAATAGTTGAGGAATAATTGCTCCCATTCTGGAAACAGTGATGAGAGACCAGGGCAAGTATTACACTTTAATAACTGATTTAAGCCTCATTCTGTCACTCTTAGAACTAACCCTCTGCAATTTTCAATGGATAACATGGCTTGTGCGTTGGTGTTGCTTTGTGCTTGTAAACAGCTGCCACATTCCAAATGCGGTTTCAGTCCTTGCAATCAGTCCTCAGGCAAAGTTCCCAGCAACATGCACTACTAACATGGGGATCGAGCCCTGAGCACTGAAGAAGAGAACTCTGTAAAATCAGGGCCATAGTTTAGAAGCAATTTGGAGACTCTGCTGAGAAGGGTCTGCATTTTCAGTATCAGCAGCCAGATTAGCAAAACTAAGTAGAAAACCCCCAAAGCTAGAGAGCATTTCTAAGGGAAAAGGCTGTACATTATCTAATCTCATTACAAAGATTTTGCTGGCAGCTTTGCAGAGCAGAAGCAGTACATTTAATTAACTGAATATCATTCACTACGACAGAACTGAGAGAGTAAAAGGGGCACAAAATGCCAGCTGAGACTGGAGGGCATCTATTTGCTCCCAAATGACCAGCTTTTGAAGCTGAACTGTAGCTGCACTGAGCCACAGGAGCTCTCTGCAGCTAGCATTATCACGTAAAACAAAATCTGTCTTATTTTGTGCACTCTCGAGTCAAGTAATTTCTGAAAATAGGGCCAAACAGAGTTTGGCTCCTACTCAGTAGGGATATGCCAGACTATGTGTGCAGCATGGCCCCAAATATCTTGCATGGCAAAGCAGGATCACAGGGTAAACGTAGGGACTTTTAATTCCATCTACAGGCTTTGGACAGTAGTTGCATATTTTAGAACATCACAATGCTTGTCATTTTCTAACTTAATATGTATCTACAGTATACAAATTCACAATGTGTAAGTTACAGCTGTTGGCAGAAAAGGAAAGGAGACACAAACTACTGTTTCTTCTGACTGTATTACTCAAAAGGGTCTGGTGAAAACCGCTTATCTTCCCATCATATCTATAGCTGTCACAAGACAAATGTTATTTCTCCCATTTACTTTCCTGGTCTTGATCTTGCAGCTTTGAAGTTCATTTTGAAGCACTTTCTATGGACCTTGAGGCACTGTTATTGTTGCTCTGCCTTGATTTTTCATTTGGGATGTATAGGTTCTCCATACTGACATCACTAACAGAGGTAGCGAGCTGGGTGAAGGCATGAGATGACAGCGAAAGAAGTCTGCAAGGATATGGTTTAAAAGTTTCTTTAGCTGCCCTTGAAATTTTTGCATATTATGTGATGGCAAGGTATTTACAACTTTATTGCTGAATTTAAGTATCTCAGACCATGTCAATTTTGAGTTTCAATTTCCACAGAGGCTGACTGCTTGGAGAGTAGTGGTATACATTAACTATATAACATCTTATGTGAAAGCTCCATGTATTGCTGGCCTATATGCCATATTTGCATCTGACAGAAGTGTGTGGTAAAGCTTCATTTTTCTAAAGCTCCTCTGAAGTTTTTCCACTCTACTGATGTATATTAATCCCAGTAAATCACAGGACTATGAAAAGTATGGAGGAGAGCAAGGAGGTGAACTTTCTATTTGCAATTCTGTTCAGAATATAACATAACATATTAGATTTGCCAGAAGAAAAGCCTACAAAAGCACAGGGCTTCAGAACAGCAAAACAATGGAGTTTCCATGCTGTGACTTTCTTTCCTGTTTTTAAAGCTTTTCAGTTTCACACAAATCATAGGAACACATAGTATCAGAAGAGGAAAGAGGAGCCATGAGAGAAATAGGCTTCTGGGTTTGGACTCACAAAGAGATATGGCTTCTGCTTTTGAGGGCTTTCAAAGCTATATTAGGGTGTGGTGAGTAGGAACTGTATTTGCAGTTCATCAGCTACCGAATGTAAGCTTCAGGAAGGTCATTTGTGGTGGCCCTTCAGGGTATCTGCACCATGCAGTGGATGTGACAGAGATCCCATGCTTGTTCTGAGCCTGCTGGTGCGTCCCTCCAGACCCATGAAGAGACCCTAGCCCAGGACCCAAAAGCAGCATAGCTGTGTTAGCTCTCATCACGGTGTGACATGGACTGAGCTTTCAGCTCCTGATTCTGGAGCAAACCGAGGGAAGACTTGCAAGCCTGAGAATGAACACATAGACACCTTAAGAGTAGTCATCCAACTTTTCTACATTCCTTCCAGAAAGTTATACAACTACTTCATTTTTTAAAATGAGAGTACTGCTACAATTCTGACTGTGCAGGCTGAAGTATCTGAAAGAGGCATCAACCCTCCAAGAGTAGCTGCCTGCATGTTACAGTGGAGGAGGACTGGCAGTAGCTGCTGCTGTTTAGATTGACCCCTCCCTGCTTTCACTGAATCTTGCCGGACTGCCATAAAACCACAGAAGAGAGCATTACATTAAAGTGACTGCACAGAATATGGCCTGTCTGTTAGTAGACCACACTGGATTCCTGGAAATCCCACCTAGTGCGACTTTTCATTTCTCCCTTTGTTTTACAGGGTTGAGTTAGGAATGAGACCTGTTTTAATCAGAAGTTTATCCACCTACTCATTATTCAGCATGCTCAGCTCTCAAAGAGTTGCACCTAGCTAACAAACTCCAAACAGAGTTTTATTTGACCTAAGTAAAAAATGAACGATAAATCAATTGCATTATATTCACTGTAGGAGCTTTTTATTGGAAGTTAGTGTTCTTCTGCAATCAAAATAGCTGGTAGGAACAACCAGTTCTTTCTAGTCAGCCCCTTGTTTTTATTTTCTCCTATAACCTGCACTACAAACATAATGTGAAGCCCTAAATCCTCTGAGTCTTGAAGGCTTTGCAATAAAGCCCCATATGAAGAATGGAGGTGTATGCGGAGGTGCAGAAATGCAATGTAAGTTTGGACACTTACCCTGCTGTATGCAGCAGGAGCTGAAAGGTATGAGTGAAAATGTAACGTGACCGTGACGTGCCAGGGTTTCTAACGGGACAAAATCTTCTGAAACACTGCTTCCCCTTGAAATCACCATCTGCATCACACTTCATCACAACCCACCACATCATTATCTGCCTCCAGATGCTGCTGGTAAGAAAGCACAGGGAAGAAACCTTAGATGCCATGGGAAGCCTCGGTTTGAGCAAACTTAGCCTTCCTCTAACTGATACTTATGAGACTCCTAATTTCTATATTTTGGCAATATCTGTTATAATGTTTCACTGAACCAAGTACAATTATCTCCAAGCTATGTTTAGGATCAGAAACACAGAAACATTGATACAAGATCAGTTCTGTAATGCTCATGATGTAACACTTCAATTTCAACAGAAAAAGGACCAGATCTTGAATTAGCCCCGTGGAGAGTAACACACTAGATATTTAGGCCCTTCCTCAACAAGCTCAAGCATTTCCATATCCTTTAGCACTGCAGTGCACCAGCTAAGGACATTCACACCCTGATTCCCATAGAGATTTTGACAGACCAATGTGGCACTAGCACTTTATTGTAACACTTTACACCCTTCCATCACACCAATGTTTCTGTCATCGCCCATCCCCACCTCACCATTCCCTGGGCACCTGTTTTGCTCTATCTTGGTTTCATGTCTGGAAAGTTCAAAGGGATCCAGGGACCAGCTGAGCCCTTACAGTAAGTAGATCAGGTAGCAGAAGCTGGTGCTGCAGCAGGATGTTATCCCCCATCAGTCCACCAGCTGTGGGGAGAAGCTGATCCCCGGTTAGGTCCAGATATTTACAGAGTGCAGCAACCTCTGCTCTCACTTGCAGAGTATCAGGCTTATGCATGGATAACCACACTTTTCTAGGTAGGGCTAATACAAACAAAGGTCAGGATGATTTCCCTTAGTGGTGGAAGCCTGCTTTTGAATTACAAAGTCTGGAATCCAGCCCCTTTACTCAGAGAGCAAGTGATCATGTTTTTTCCAGTACATAGTCACTGGTTCAAGTCATAGTAAGTATCCTTATGTTTGGTGCCTAAACAATACGATGAAAGGGCATCCATAGATCTTATTTTTATTAAGACTTTTTTTTCTGGAATAGCCACGGTACTATCATGAAACGTTAAGGAGCCTGAGGGACTGTCCCCATACCATTAAAACTTCAGGGTGAGCTTTCCTGATGGCTTTAATGAGTGCAGCACTTTAATGAGTGCAGGATTGAGGCTTAAGAGTTCAATTCTTTAATAGCTGCCTGTAGCTCAGCCACTCGGCTTGGAATTGCATTCAATCTACTGGCAGAAAAATGCGTAACTCAACTTTTAATAAAAATACCTATGGAGGCTGCTAACTAGTGGTTCCTCTGCCTATCAAAGTGAAAACAGTGCTTCTGTATTTAGTTTTAAAACACATTTCAAGTTTTGCAAATACTGGAAAGTGAGGAAGAGCAGTGAAATTTCTTTGTAGTTTAATAAACAACTGTAGAGGTTGAAGCACAGCTATTTGAGTAAGATTGGGTATATTAAGACAATAGCAAAGTATCATCTAAATAATGAAGTGCTGATGACTCTTCCTTAGTAAATAGGGTATTGTGATATGGTTCCAGATACACAATTTTAAAACTAAATTACTACAATTAGTACACAACTATTTATTTATCTCTTATGAATATGTCTGTCTGTCAGCTTCCTTACTGGCAAACTGAGACGTTCCTGCATCCTTTGTTTCACGGCATCCAGACTAACCTTTAATCTGAATAGATTCACAAATGGACAGCAGACATTTCAACATGAGTTTGGGTCTACTAAGAATCAATTTCATTTCATAAACTGTTTCTACCACAAATGGCAAAAACTCTGAAACATTTATGAATCCTAAATGACTCTTTCATAGGAGTATGTTCCCTGATGTCAGCAGTATTCACAGTAAAGTTACTCACGTGTGTAAACGATTACTGGATTGGACCTTTAAACAAGATCTGTAACCTTGACAGGTGTTTATAAGTCCCATCACTATTGATTTGAAAGTGTTGATACCAGCAGTAGCTCCAGTCTTCTCTAGCTATTAAGCTAGAGTTCAACCATAAACCCCCCTAACCAGATTTTCAGCCCCCAACAGTTCACTGTTGCTTTGATCTGGGATTTTGTTTCAAGTGACTGTGATAAGAGAGGGACAGCTGTGACACTCTGTCCTGGATTTTAGCTCCTAACAGAAATTCCTAACATTCTTGCAGTGGCCTTTACCTGCAGTTAATGTCATCCTCTACTCATCAGTCCCAATGAAGCCAAGAGCCCACTGTTCATTAACAACTACTGAGGGACATATTAAAGGTAAGATCTGTGTTTCCATTTCCAGTGACAACCACAGCAGCTGCATGTGTGGACTAGTATTATCTGAATCCATGTTTTGATCTGAATACATCTCTGTCCTGGTTTCAGCTGGGATAGAGTTAACTGTCTTCCTTCCTTCCAGTGCTATGTTTTGAGTTCAGTATGCGAAGAAATGTTGATAACACTTTTCAGTTTTCAGTTGTTGCTAAGTAGTGTTTAGACTAAAGTCAAGGATTTTTCAGCTTCTCATGCTGAGCCAGTGGGAAAGCTGGAGGGGCACAAGAAGTTGGCACAGGACACAGCCAGGGCAGCTGACCCAAACTGGCCAACGGGGTATTCCATACCATGGGATGTCCCATCTAGTTTAGGAACTGGGAAGTGGGGGCGGGGAATCGCCGCTCGGGGACTAGCTGGGTGTTGGTCGGTGGGTGGTGAGCAATTGCCCTGCGCATCATTTGTACATTCCAATCCTTTTATTACTACTGTTGTCATTTTATTAGTGTTATCATTATCATTCTTAGTTTCTTCTTTTCTGTTCTATTAAACCGTTCTTATCTCAACCTGTGGGTTTTGCTTCTTTTTCCCAGTTTTCTCCCCCATCCCACTGGATGGGGGGGGAATGAGTGGGCGGCTGCGTGGTGCTTAGTTGCTGGCTGGGGTTAAACCATGACAATCTCAAAGCTATTATTTCCATTTAAAAATGAAAAGAAACTAGTAAATAAGGTCTTTAGAGTATGGTTCAGGGCTAATACACTAAGACTAGTATCCAGCTTTTAATTTACCGATTATAAATAACAGCAATACAATAAGAACACAATACCACGTATACAGCAACACAATACCTCATGTAACAATACCTCATGTAGCAATGGGGTAAAAGCTAGTCCAAGAATGATGAAATACAAACCCAAAATGTTTACAGTAGCTTCTGAAATACACAGCACTGAAGATTTTTGAACTCAGGTTATTTTCATGGAAAAAAACATCCTCAAGTTCATAAGCATCATCAAGAGTTTTCAAATGGGAAAAGTCACAAGGTATTGCAAGTCTCCTGAAACTGTGCTCTTCTTCACAGCATGAAACCGCATCTGTTCTAGCAGCCAGGTGACCCTGGAATCCAGAGCAGTATTCGCTCTTGAGCAAACTGCACAAAAGTACCAGCAAAAGCAGTCACGTTCCACTTGAATTTCCAGGAGATGCAAAGAAGCCTATGCATATAACTGCAATTACTATTAATGGATGCAGATATATAGATTCTATTGGTAAATTCCAGCTTAGCAAAGTAAAATTTGGCTGTTGCTTCATTTTTACTGCCATAATAAATTTTGTGTCCACTTTTAAAAGGTTGGACCACTGTGTGAAGGACTAGAGCATTCAAAGACTTTTAAAGTTCATGAAATCAACTGTAAATTTGGAAATAAAGAGTTGAAACTATAAGACAATAAAGAAAGTAAAAGGAGTAGTAGTCAGCAAATTAAGACAGGACACAAACTGTGCACTGAGCTGCCTCGAGACCATGCTTATCACTGGGGAAACTATTACCTGTTATTTGCAGATATATCTTACGTTTAGACTTCCACTGGGCTGTGTTACTGAGAATAATGTAATTGCAGCCAAACTGAAGGCACTGTTAAAATTAATACAAATAAGCTTTTATCTAATGGCCTTTCAAATTGCTGGGCAGAAACATTACCTTTAGGCTCTTTACATGAACCATACAAATGGACACTTATTTATTTGGTGACTAAATATTACAAGCCAAGCGCTAATAGGCACCAATCATCCTCAACTTCTAGCCTAATGCTGTTATGTTTGCCTGAATCCAAAGTTGTCAGAAATTCCACACAATTGAAATCAAACCAAAATATCTGTGTGAAACTCTAGATGACAATAGTCTAAGTATTGAATAGCTCTCATCAATAACTCCTTTTTTTTCTTAGTTTGTGGTTTAATCTACAGGCTTTCATACCTGTAAACGTGTTCTGGTTCTACTATGACAGGGATGCTCAGGAACATTAACTGTAAACACATGCATGCATTCTTTGTTGAAGATACCATGAAGTTTTCCCAGCAGATATAATTTATGATGACTGGATTTTTTTTTTCTTAAAACCCAGAAAGGTTAGTCCCAACAAGGTCTCTAAAACAGTATTTTACAGAGGAAAATGATATATCCAAAGAATTTAACATAAAAGCTTGATGGGGAATTTCAAAATGAATTAAGGATGAAAGGCCTTTGTGCCCCATTTGAAGCTTTCTGAGTGCTTTTTAAAATCAAAACCAATAGGAAGATGTCAATTTGACTTGAACCCCAAACTTCATTTCCCCATGTAAAGAAATTTCCTGGAAACTGGAACATTCTAGATGAAAAAAGAGCCCCTTTTTCTTTATGATGAGATGATAAAACCTTTTTGTTAAAGCATTTCATTGAACTCTATATTTTTTAACTAGCTGTATGTTTTACAGCAGTTAGCACTCATGTCACAGATGCATTCCTCTACAGATTCTGCATATATTTCTAAATACATAGAAGATAGTTTCTCTATTCATCTGAGCAATTTCAAAACATTTCTGAAGAGAAAGAAATTACACCTGAAAAATTTCTCTAGTTGATTCCAATAAACACTGTGCGTTAGCCTCCAGTTATTTGTTTCACTTCAACTTCAGAGTGGCTGGACAGGGAGGCTTCTAGAAGCCACTTAAAAATGTTCTGGTAGCGCAAACAGGCTCCATTTTAAGAAACCCTTTTAGTGTAGATAAATTATTTCTGTAGAAAATAAGAGAAGAGCACAGCAGGGTCCCATGTGCTAATCAAAGGACATAGTGCTTCAAGAAGACATGCTTTCCAAACAAATTGTTAGAGAACTACAATAGTCCAGGCTGTACTACAATTACTGCAAGAACATTCTTTTTTTGTAAGATTTGGGAATTTCATTTCTCCTTGATCAACATGCTCCAAAGCTATAAAACCCAGGAGTCATTTTTGCAGAGGGATTTTTATTTGGGAAATCATTGTGCTGTCATTTTCTATGCATCTTCTGGTGATGTATAACAAATGCCCATCAGAAATACATTTTTTTCCCTGACCTGAGTTTTCCTCTGAATGGAAGAACTTAACACTGGTCATTTTCATTGTCGGAAAGAAGAAATCCCCATGGGGCTGGACTTATTTGGGGAAATTTTGTAAGCTATTTAAGCAAGATGGCTAATCTGGATGATTGCAGTAGTCCTTTTCTAAATTATTATTTTTTTTAATTTGTGAATGCTATCTCCTATTTTTTCTTACTCAGGAATGTGTTTTCCAATAAGGTTACAATCAGGATGACCCCTAAACTAAATTCCAGCTTTTACTTTGATTTGTAGTTAGGTGGCTTCCTTAGGAAAAAGGTTAACAGGAATTCTTGAGATTAAAAACTCTGTAAAGCATCTGATGTATGGGAGCACTTCAAGCTCCAGCAAACTGGAGAGATTTGTTTGGCTCTGAAGGATCCACTGAAAGCAGAAAGCTTTCTGTAAAAGGCTTCTATAATGGCTTCATTAGTTCAAAGTATGACTATTTTTCCCACCTCCTTGGTTACTGGTATAACAAATCCTTCTACATAAATTCTACAATAGCACACAAATTATTCAATAGTGCAAAAGTTCACAGGAGTTTTATTGCTCTCCATGAACCTACAAACTGAACTGACTGTAATACATAACGCTGCGGCATTACTATTTGTATACTATACATCCAAGAGAGCTGATAGCATATTAAAGACACCTAAAGAGTATCATCACAAAGCCCACTGTGCTATATATGCTGTAAAATCACATAATACAATAAAATCCCTATTCAAAAGAGCTTATAGATCAAGGGTAAAATCACCCTTGCTCAAAGACCATGCACCATGAATGTCGTGTGTGGGAAGTGCAACGGGATTCATGCAGAGCATTGTCTTTTTACTGACACCCTGCACAACTGTGAATTTCCTTCAGGGCTTTGACTACATATTCACAGCTGAAATAGCTGTGTTGCCTTAAGACAATACCACCCCACTGGTGTTTGTTACTGTGCGACATTAAGCTGCTAGTGCTAAATTGATGGACCAGTCATGTGAATGCTTTCTAGCCACTTCTGTGCAGAATCAAGTTGTTAATTCAAAACAGCTCTTGGCAGAATGTGAAGTCGACCAGGATGACTTTGCATTGCAGTTGCTGAGGAATGCTCATCCAATCCATTCCACTGATGCAGCTGTGGAGGTGATAAGCACAGCTGGAAAGGTGCTAAGAAACATCTGGAGAGGCAGTACTAACAGCAGAGCTGGTTTTGTAGTGAATGAACTCTGTGCACAGAGGACTTGAGGTGACATTACCAAGACATTTTAAAATTAGGACACAAAAATTAAACATTGATATTCTACTGAAACTCAGTGTGGTGGCTGTACTGTTGCACCTAACTCTCTCTTTTCTTAAAAATCCTCTCTTGATGCTTTTGAAACAGTAGTAAAATTAATTTGCTGGATGGATTTAGCGGTTGTTCCCAGGCTATTGTCCTTTTGTGTATAAAAAGACATGAAATTTCAGAAACCAATACATGGCATAAACTTACTTTAAGGACGTCTTCATCAGAGGATTTGCACTCAACTGATTCAGAGATGTCTGTCACAGCACTGTTCTCCTCAATGGAGACCACTTTGATGGGCACTGCCACTGTTTTTCCCGTGAGAATTGCAGTGTTCAGGATTTCCGTGTCCTGTACACAAAACAAAGCACAGCACCGTTCAGAGACAGCTAAAGAGATTTCCAAAAGGCAAGCATCAGCTCTTCAACTGGATTTACACTCAAGAAAGATGCAGTAGTTCTCAGTGGCTAATGATTTAATCTCATCTTCTAATAGGCGCAACTTGGTAAAATGTAGTAAAACCCCAACTGTATTTTATCTGCTAAATAATCAGCTGCATTGCACACTGTTAAACAGCGAGCAACATGACTGTAGCTAAATTCAGCCCAGACAGGCACACATCACAGGTAGCTTCTACTTTTTAAGTATGAGGGACTTTTCCCAGTATTTACTTTCCATAACATGAGTTCAGAGTTTTTACTAAACTGGATTGGATTGGCAATGTTTGGGACAGGATACAAGAGCCTCGAAAGTAAAAATATTGCTCTTTGAATCTAAGCCCATTGCAAAGACGGGACCTCTCTGTGAACTTCATATCTGGAACTGTTTCAAGATTATTTAATTTCCTTTGATATGGCCAATGAAGCAAAGTAAGGAATCCAGGAGGAGTTAGTGATGCTATTAACTGCAGGGAAATAATAAGGAAATTTGAAGTTTGAACTTGGGTCGTGGCATACAAAGGCCTTTCAATATACCATTGACTAAGCCAACTCTTCTAACTCCTGAACTGTTTCAGCATCAACATACTTCCCAAGATTCCAATGCAGGAAGAACTTCGATGTATTCTCCAAATTTTCAACTTCCAATTCTGTAACGTGAATAAAATATTCAGCAAAATCCTCAGCACCAAAGTCATGAGGAATGCAGCCACTGACGTCAACAGCAGCAAAATGGGGCACTGATACTGTTGATACTGTTTTCAATTCAAGTTTAGTGAGTTTGAAATCTAGGTCAGATTTTCTTTTCATCTTGCAGCTTGTTATTTCTCAGGTTCTCCTACAGCTCTCATAAGAAATCCCAACAAATTAAAAAAAAAAACCTGTTAAAAAAAGAATGTTGACTGTTCTAGAAAAGTAAGAACCCTAAATAATTCCTATGGCATATATGAAAACAAAGCTACCCAATACAGTAAATCAGAGCCAGATTTATAAATAACATAACTGGAAAGTCTAAAGCCATTCTCAGAACTCTTGTCTTTCAAAGGTAGAGCCATCCCCCACACAAATTCTGCTGGGTACCTGGCATTTTCGAGCAACAGAGTGCTGTAGTAAAATGTATGGGTTTTGGAGCTTAGCTTCTGTCACCCACACTTGAAAACTTTGTTCCAAAAGTATTTATTTCCATGTACTAGCATTTTGGTAAATCCAGAAACAGATGCAAAGGAGCAGATATCAACATTTGTGAAAAAAAACCCTCAGTAACAAACCCATCTACTCTCTGTCTGCAGTCTTCCAAAGCAACAAGCACTGAATAACCCACAACAGTTCACAAAAAAGCAGCTTCAGCATATTTTCTGTTGTGTATTTGGCTACTGCAAGTGCTGTATGTCCTTCAAAATTAGTCTTTTGCCTCAATCCCTCAAAGCCTTATTTTCTGTGACTCAGTGTTAAACACTTCGAACTAAGGAATCCAGGGCAAAGGAGCAGCAAGAGAGTTTGTGGAAATGACAGGACATCTTTTCAGGCTATCACAGCTCTGCTTTGAAATGATTCTACTCAGATCCAGTTTTTCCTTAGCAACTGATATGTATTGCTGATAGAGAAATCTAATTTAAAGGGACAGGCTCAGATGAAGAGAAATCCCATAAATAGAAACGAGTTTCAGATATAAAACATACCCTGATTTACCCGTATTTGCATTTAATGGTAATTTATGAAGTTCAAGACAAATTGGAAAATCATATACACACAAACCAAAAAGGAAACAAGCTCTGCACCACTGCCAAGAAGATAAAAACAAAGACCTGATTGTGCAATGAGGTGAAACTTTTGTGCCACAAGCAGCAGAGTAAATTCATCATCCAGGTTTAACTTGCAACAAACTGCCTGGGAGTCATTCAAACTTCCTCCAGCTCTGCTTTGCTCATGCCTGCAGCGTCAGTGGCCTCAACATGAAGTCAAATGTTAAGAAAAATAGGAGAGAAGAGAAGCGGGAAGCCCAGCAGACAAGACCACAAGGCACTCTGACCCACGTGAGGATCCTGTGCTTCTGATTTCCTAGCCCTGCATGTCACCAGAAAAAAGACCAGCTGCTTAGTCCGCTCCGGCATTGCCCTGGGTGATGGCGAGACTGCCACTAGCATGATGCTAAATCATGTTTGCTGCACCACCACCCACGGCTGCAGCTCAGCTCTCAGCCTACACCACAGCACCAGGAGAACTCTACAGGATAGGATTAATATCCAGTATTGCAGATAGGGTTTAAAAAACATGGGATGCAACAAAGTTAAATGCAAGTTCCTTCGTTTCTGTAGGCACAACTAATCCTATAAATACAGGACAGAAAAGATTCAACAGGAAAAGCTGCTCTTAGAAAAGCACTTGGGGACTAGAGTAGATCACAACTGAACACAAGTCAGTAATTGCATGCTGTTGTGGTTAAAAAACAAAACCAAACCAAGCAAAAAACCCTCCTGCAGTAAATTGTATGGAGAGGAGTATCACCTGTAAGATGTGAGGTACTCCTACTCAGCACTAGCAAGGCCTCAGCTAAAGAACTATGTCTAATTTTAAGAACTATACTGTCAAGAAAAACCTTCTCAAGTGAAAAGAAATAAAAAAGAACAAGGAGAATAAAGACTAGAAAATAAGATTCGTGACGAATGACTGAAAGAATTGGGAATGTTTAGCCTAAAAAAGATTATGGGGAAGTATGATTACTGTCTCCATATACATAAAAGTTTTCAAAAAATGAGGAAGAATAAACTATTTTCTACATTCATGGACAGGGCCTGAGGTAATGGGCTTTAACTTCAACAAGGAAGATTTGTTTGACATTAAGGCAATCTTTATTATAAAAATAATGATAATGAGTTGATGGAATAGGTTGTCTGGGGCAGAAGAAAATGTCTAGCCTAAGAGATCTTTGCAGAACACATTATGCATCATTCAGAAATAGCATAGGTTCTTTGAGTTAGGTAGAAGAGGAAATGGAGCAGGTGACCTCTTGTGGTTCCCTCCACCCCTGTATCTTAGTAGCCTCCATTTTTTCAAAATTGAATGATAACACAATAACCTATATATCTTGTTTTCTAAATAACCCTATTCTGCTTCACCCATCCCAAATAATATGATCCTTCTTCACTGAATAAAAGAAAATGATCTATACCTTTAAAATGGAAAAGCCTGACAGGCAAATGTGACAGATACTCCTGCTTTCTGCACTATATAGAGCAGAGCTGATGTACCAATTGTGAAGTAATAATCTGTCACTTCTGTTTCTGTCTTTCCAATAGGTCATTATTGGTGTATCTGAATTCTAAGTGGCTTTGATATAAAGCCATTATGACAAAGGTTAAAAAACCTTTTCAAATTTCCCAAGACCCTTCTGGAGAGAAGACAGAAAATTTGGCTACTGGCACATTATCAGCAATTAGAAACCTCAATGTTCTGCCCTTTGCTAATGGTTTCATTAAAGGAAGTAGTGTGCATCTGAATGAATTTATTTTGATTCATTATTTCAGAGATGCATCTGCCCCAAAACTGTAAAAGGCATCATTTGTCATGATAAAGGGCTATTGAAATCTTACATCCCTTCTCTGTAGCCCAATATGAACTTCAGGAATTTCAGGTTCATGATGTGCACAAAGGGGATGGAAACATATCATAGATATTATCTATTGGCTTCATAGCTAGTAGCATTACAATCATCAGAAATCCTCAGCATTGGGAAGCAATTGGTAGCCAACTAGCTACAGCTTTGAGCAGAGGTGGAAACCTTCGTATCTCATCTCCACTGAAAGCAGTCATAACTCATCGGTATCACACAGATTAAGAAATATTGAAGTATAAGCAAATTAATATATTACACACTATGCTAAAAGCAATTCTCAAATCTGCCACTTCTCTTAGTCTGTAAGTGCTCTATGCTATTCAACTGTGATATTTAAAAAAAACAAACCCAAAACAAAGAACCAAGTCTTGATTCTATTGTCTTATGTTTAGAATTAAAATAGAAAAATGTGTGTCCTATATCCGTGTATATGGAATAGCCTTATGGCACAACTTCTGCCTCCTCTGTGTTTTCTTTATATTGCTGCAGTAAAGCCAACAGCTTTAATGCAACAGAGAATTGACCCATTGTCTGCACCCATACACAAGCTGTTAGGCAGAAAATTCTAAATAACATTATGAAAGGATCCATGGTCCAAGACTCCCCAAAAGCTGAACCGAAATTCATAAAAATAAAAGAAGCTTAAATAGAATTCTGTCTGTCTGCTCTGCAATAGTGAGCACTCTGAACATGCACCACAGATAATGGGGCTCTGATTCAGCACCCAAACTTGTTTCGCTTGCACTCTGCCACCTCCTGTAAAATACTTGATTATACACTAATAACCAGAAATAACAGTTGACTCTTTAAAGATATGTCAAGCAACATTAAGAGAACAATTATTCTCACATCAGAACAGGAAATACGGTAGCTAGTATAGGTGGTGAATTTTATGGGTTTTTTTAAACGCAATATACTATCCTGTTTGCAAGCTAATTTGGGAGTATACAAACAAGATTACTAAGAAACCTTTAGAGAGGCTAAGAACTCATTTAAAATGTAGGCACTTTTCAAAATCACAGTATCTTGGCCATTTCCACATTCTTTAATTTTTAAAATCCCCCAAGAACTAATCTACTTTCTGTGCAGGCAGCAACTAAAGTTTTAAAATCAAATTTATTTTGTATGGCAAAACACTGAAAGCATCTGATAGCAATGTTTGGACTTGTTCCCAATAAATTAAAAAATGGGGAAAGCAGTGTAAAGTAAATTGAAAAAAAACAGAAACAGGATGAGTTATAAGTAAGCATCAATATCCAGGTTGGAAAGAAGCTTCTGTAAGTGTATTACAAACTCTAAAAAAGCAAGGGTTGTCATTTCCAAAGTTGAAATGGAGAACTAAATGTATAATTCTCATTGACTCAGAAGGGAGATTTGAGCTCTGAATTTCTTTGGAAGCCTCAAAATGTCTTTGCAACACAATGACCAAATCCCAACAACATCTGACTCTGCAGAGTTGTTTTTGTTGTATGAAGAACTACCTACCAATTCCCAATTAGGATGGTTCTTTCCTGTTACCAGGGCATCCCTTCAATGAATATAGTATATGAAGGAAATAATTACTATTTAAACATATTTAATTAACAAACAGTAGCACTAAAGAACATTTTTTTCTTGTTCCTCTAATGTTTACAGGAAGACTCTGGTGGTTAGACATAAGGCTGTAATCAAAGGAGATATTAAAAAGCAGACCACTGAATTGTGTGCATAAGGAACTACTTCAAAAAATTTATTGGTAAGTTTTGACTTCAAGCTAGATCTCATAAATAGAACCAAGTAAATGTCTTCACCTGACATAGCATTTTGATCATCCACTAACAAAACATCTCCTCTTTCCCAGCCCAATATCTTGTGTACTAGTCTAGCTCAAATCAGTACTACATTTACCTCCTCAAAACCCCAGCAAAGGACCCGAACCATCAGACTCTGCATCAGGGACACAGAATTCTACCTCCTCTACACAAACCTTCAGCCTGGTTCAGTGACTTCAGAAATGAAGCCCTGGGGTCACAACCTGATACCAAGTACAGATAGAGAAAAGCTTCTCTGCTGGCATATGTATACAGCAAGTGTGGTATGAAATCTTCGTAACAGGAGCAACCTCTCCTGCTTATCTGCCTTGCCTTCCCCAGATAAAC
The DNA here is from genome assembly GCF_929443795.1 of Astur gentilis. Taxonomy (NCBI): domain Eukaryota; kingdom Metazoa; phylum Chordata; class Aves; order Accipitriformes; family Accipitridae; genus Astur; species Astur gentilis. Next base: position 19,542,136 of record NC_064886.1, on the reverse strand, counting down.
AAAGAAAGTAAGAGGGCTGAGTGGCTTTCACACCTCTTTATAGCTAAGCACTTGATAAGTTGTGACTCAAGTGCAACTAGTTAGGACAAAGGGGTATTCCCATTCATTTCTCTGCATTCTTGATTTGGGAAAAAAAAAAGAAAAAAAGATTTAATCAAGAAGTCCACAGGCTAGAACTGGTGAGTTCTATCAGCCTACTGGTTTGGAACTTCTCTGTGTGTGCCTGTATCAAGTTACCACAGTTAGGAATCTTGTTATTACATTTGAGTAGATCAGGAGAATAATTAACTGGCATTTCAAAGAAAAATGGTGAGATCGGAGTCAGGCAGGGAGTCAGACACTACATTATATCACACTGAGACCTGAGTTCAGTGAGACCATTATATAGAATTTGATGTATCAAAATCCTGAGACTTCTACAGAAGTCTCTGAGTTTTCCTGCTTGAAGCCAATGCTATGATTCAGAGTACTATAAACCTTTGTTGATACTCTGGTCTTGGTTACATCAGGGTTAATTTGGATAAAGTCCACTAGCAGTAGTATTTGTCTAAATATTTTCTTTCACAGCTGCACTCATTGTGCTACTTCACAGAAAACTCAGCAGAACTGGTTTTCAGAAAAATCAGTTCTTTTTTAGAAAGGGAAAATAACATCCATAAAGCTGATGTATGCTAGCCAGAGCTGAGAAGTGTGTGCTCGTATTTGGTCATTTGAAGTCAGGTAACACTACAGTTGACTCTGCAGGAATCTCACAATTTATTCCATCCCAGTTTCAGTCAGGGAACTTCCACCGATGTCAGTGGGAGCTCTGTGCAAAGAGCAAGAATACAGAATGTGAGCCTTAGTTGCTTGAATTTAGCTGAAGAGCAAACCTTATGTTCATCCAACCTCTCAACTGTAAGAAGGCAAGCATTCAGCCTTGACTAATTTAGGAACTAATTCAACATTAAATTGCAGCAGAATGAGGAAGCAAAGTGACAGCTGTTTAATTAAACTCTAAATCCGATTAGATGGTGTTATCAAGAGAAATCCATGGGAGCCTGAGGTCATGAGAATGGTCCTGTTTACAGGCTGAAAACTCTGTAAGTGGAATCCCATAGAATGATGTTAATCATAGCTTAGCATTAGAATTTCTCCCTCACACAAACACACTACCTCATGAGTAACAAACCTATGCTGTAGACCTGAAGGTGTGACACAGAAGTGCCAATTATGTTTTAATTTACAAGGAAAGCTTCTGGAAAAAGTTTGTGGAAAAGAGGCAGCTGGGCACTGTTTACCTTAAAAATCAAAACACTATTTGTCTTATGGAAAAAGGACAGAAGCAGCCTGCTTGTATGCTGTTGACAGCACTTGAATCGGTGGAGACAATGCCTATGCAGGAGACCTCCAGGAGCTGTACTGAGCTTCCAACTATTGTTCAACCTATCGCCCTTGATGAACAGTGACACCTTGGCAACACATTTACAAGAGAAGAAGATGGAGACGTGGGACATATAAAGTAAACTCCACATATGCCAGTTGTAAACACCATAAATAGTCTACTGATGAGCACTAAGTTATGAATCACAAGTTTCCAGGGCATCCTAGTTAGAGTGATGCCCAGAGCTGTACTGCACTGCATTGTTATGCTGATTTGTGAGTCTGGTAACACAATGGTTGTAGATTTGAGTTATTAATACTACTAAGATTACAGCCGATTAACGAAATAACATTGTTAGGCAGCAGACTCTTTATCTACATAATCCTATGATTAAAAGTAAAGTATACATTGTGCTTTCTGCCAGCTGGATTCACTGACACTCCACATTCACAGACAGCATATACAAGAAGGGAAAGAAGCTGACATTCTGTTTTTAAATTCTTAGCACACACTTCAGAAGGACAGGAGTGTTTCTACAGACCAAAGAGTTTGCATGATTAAGGACCTCCCTGAGGCAGATTCACTCCATGGCAGGCAGTGGGGAAGGGCAAATTTTGTTGGTCAGGTTTTGGGTTGCTCTCTTCTTTCACTTCATTCCAATGCTATTGGCCCATCACATGTAAATCGTGCTCTGCTTCATTCATCAGTTTATAACATGAGGACTTTTACTTCATGAGTAATCTCACATTGCGAAAGAAATGGGGTAATGCCCTCAAGCAGTAAACACGAAGGGGGACAACTTGCTTACTTACTAGTATCCCTCTGTATTCAAACATGGATCCAGATGGAATCCAGGTTACTCCATGACTCTAAGGTCCATACTTCCAAGGAAAATGTCAACTAATGAACAAATTAAGAGTGGTGAAAAATAAGCCCACTCAAAATCTACATAAGAAACAGACTTATTCAATGAAAGTTGCCATTTCTGCATTTTGTTTTTGATGAGCATAGAGAACAAAGGATCTCAAAGTTTCTTTTGGATGCTAATTCTTTGCGACACATGACAACACTGTGAGGTATCATCTCTTTATTAAATCTTTGTTACATGGCCAACAATGTACATGGCACAAAAATTAAGGACCATACCTGCCCTGGAGAACAAATAATGCAGAAGTCAAACACAGATAAAGCATCACCCATGGAAAGACCCAAAGGTGCATGTTGGCATTGTTCTGTCCCTAGGATGCACAACATTTGCTTGAAGACCTTGATCAACATGATGTCTGTGGGTCTCCAGGAGTCTTAAAGAAGGTAAGTGGAGGAAATGTGGAAACAGGGAGATAAGAAAGGGATTCAGACTCACATTTCTCACCTCCCAGAAGAGTAGCTTTGACCACCATCGGTACACAGGTAAAGTCCATGAATGCACAGGCTAGGCTGGGGTCCCTCACCCATTTCTCCTGGGGCTGGACCACTGCAATGAAAACAGTGCCAGACTCCTGGGGCCAAAAGGAGAGGAAGTAAATGGCACTCAGTGGGATGGGAATGTCTTGGGCCCAGTACACTCTTCCCTGTAGTTTTTGTGAACCATGTAATTTATGACAAAGATCTGAGTGTCTTTTCAAAGTGGGAACTCAGTGTTCTGCAAATGCAATGACTTTGTAATAAATGATCTTGTCTCTGTTTAGTCTCCATATTGAGATAAATCTTAATTACTGGTCCCCTACATTAGCAACAAACCGTTCTATTTTATTCCCTGCTTGTACAGTTTTCAAATACTCTGCTAGTGGAATTTTTGAGTCCTGATAAATTATGCTTTGCAGAAAGGGGGAATGTAGAACATATTAACAGATAGGGATGCAGAAAAATATCTTTGGATTCTTGGATGACTAATCCACACTTTCCTTGCAGTGAGTCTACCCTGCTAGCATTCAAACGTGCAAAAGGGAACATAGCCAATGATTACTTTGATTTAGCAGATGCTGGCTGTATTGCTAAATATAATTCTATCATCACTCAAAAGTGAGCATCTCTTTTAAAAAGTAAGAAGAAACTGGAGCAACTGAACAAAATTAACCATGCCTTTAATTGCTTTGTTCTGTTTACAGTTGGTGACGTAAAATGATGAAAGAATGTTATAAAGCCATTACTCAGATCTGTGTATCAGTATGAAGGCCACATTGACTTAAGGTCAGGTACACAGGTCTGGACTCTACCCAGATTATTATGACAACAGGATCTCACTTCTTATTGCTTGTAATTTTGAATAAAAAAGTAAAATCTTACCAGCATAAACTTCCCATTTGCAAAGTCTGTAAACAGTATTCTAGCTAGCAGAAAAACGAGCAATAGATACAGCCTGTTTTATAATAAGGATGAATCCTCCAAAAAGGACAGTAAGAAATATTTTGCTTCAAGCTGCGGGCTAATGAATGCCCTTTCTTTGGAGCTTATGGAAACAGCAATTATACTAGCAGACAAGGTAGCTTTCTGTGATTTGCTGAAGAGGGATAACCAGTCTCTGTCTCTCCATTTCCAACATGTTTGAAACTTGCTGGAATGAAGAAACCTTATTAGCCAGTAGGTTTAGAGAAGTTTAATGCCTCTGAAGGTCCTATCACTTCTTCCACTTCTGAACAACTGAGAATCAAATTCAGATTTAACAAATTTGTTTCAGAGGTATTTACTTTACTGTATTTGTTATACTAAGTTTATCATATGCAGTTCACAATAGCAATTCAAAACTTGATTTTGGAGCTGTAATAGTTTGCCACAGGCACTGAGACTAACCAAGAAATCTTATTTCCTCTCCCTTGTGGAATCAGGATCCAAGTGCTTCCATTAATATTTCTACCAGTAAAGTTCCACTGCCTGAATATCAATGCTACTTGTATTGATTATTTGTATAAAAGTAACCCCATTCTGGCTCCACATAATAGCTAGATGTCAATATGCTGAGCAGTGACTATAATAAGACACTGTTTCTACACCAAGGAGGAAAAAAAAGCAACCAGATCAACTGATTCTCAGTACATCTTGGTGAATACCTAATTCTTGTTGTTTTCTAAACAGATATAGGAAAGAGAAAAAAATCATTCCCACACCATCTGATCCAGTTTGTGTTTGGTTTTCTTGCTGAAAAAAATACTCCAAAAATACTGAAGTGTTCTAGTTTTCTTTCCGTTTTATTTTCCAAAAATATTTGGGGAAATATATAGCCCCAATGTTATATCAAAACAAAACAAAAAATCAAATTACTTTTATTTATAAATTATGGACCCCCAAATAACACATTGGCTAAATGGGTCTTGATTTGATCCCTTATGGCTTTTTAAATTTTTTATATATAAAACCTTTGTTTTATTTTATCTTAAAACCTTTCTTTACCTAGCATAAAGTAAGGTGGAAGAGAAATGTATGGTCCTTTTCCCACAGACAGCATGGGTTCTGTTAAAACAATGATTGCTGACTCCTTAGGGAACCTGCATCCTTGGAGGAACTTAGAAGATCCAGATAGCTAAATCATGAGGGACCAAACTAATTACGAAGTATGTTGGGAGAGGCATTCCCTACAGCAGCAACAACCAGCAAACCTTCTGCAAGGAAAGAGATGTCAGACAGATTCCCCCAAGACTGCAGACAATGAGTACAGTCTCCAAAACTCCTTCATTCCATCTGTCACAAGAACTGTTACCCTGCTTGAGTCAGACAGAGTAACATGCTTAGCTCACACATGACAATGTATTACACTTGCATTCAACCCCTTTTTTTTCAATGAATCAAGTCCTCAAGAAATAACTTAAAACCTTCCCTACCACCCTAAATTACTCTGACAAGATGATCTCATTAGATAATCTAACCCCCTAGGTGATGCAAAATGCAAATTAATAAGGACATGAAAGAAAATCAACTGAACATTTTCATGCTTGATTGTGTCTTCCTTTACCACCTTAAAAGCCGCAAATGTGCATCATTTGTCTTTTTTTAAGTGTCTATCATAATCAATATGTATCAACAGTGACTGAGCCTCTGGCTGGGGGCCTCTGTTTTCTAGAAGCTGTGACACTAAATTCAATTAGGCACAGCTCACTAAAACACAAGTATTATGCTAGAGCTGTCTCTATTTCCTGTTGCCTAGAACAGATATGTCAGGATCCAGTGGCAAATATGTATTTTCAAAGAAAGATGGTATTTCCTGCTGTGTGGAGGAAGAGTCTGTAACTGAAAACGCCTTCAAAGGAAACAATTCTGGAACCACTTAAAACATAGAAAAAGTTTAAGGACAACTGCAGGAGATGGGAAGCAGAAGCCCACACTTCATTTTTCTATAACCACTTAAAATATAGAATAAGGACATAAAGGTGACTGGAGAAGATGGCAAGCAGAAGCCCACATTTTATTTCTCTATACTTAGACACAAATGAAACAAAAAAACTGATTTTTTAGAAGATGCATATGTGTAACAGAGGAAACTACCTGCTCCTTTTTCTGAAATTTCATTCCTCACTTTCAGTATTTTGCTAAATTGACTTAGAAATGAAAGCACTTACATAGGAAACACGTTATCTAGAGAGAAAAAATTGTAGTTATGGGCTGAATTGTGAGCGATTACCTGAGATATTCCAACTCCAGCATCATTATTGGTTATTTTGAGCATAGAAAATGCAAACAGATGAAAAGCTGTGAAGTGACAGGTTAAAAGCCCTTATTCTGAGACCGACATACTTGAGAACCACCGCTGTTGTTGTTTCAGAGCATTGCTACTTACGGATATAAGTATACTTACAGATACTTATGAATACACTTACACCTGATGAATACAAGCAATAAACTGTCCTAAGTTCTCTTGAAAACTTATGTTTTTATACATTTATGTAGTGCAAAAATTATACATATTTCATCTACAGTAGACATATGACAACATCTAAAACACATACTCATATATGTAATTTTTTACCTAACAAGCACTCTTAGAAGAGTAGCCACGTGCTTGGATAACAGAGTGGAGAGAAACATATTAAGAGCGTTAGTTCAGTGACTGTAGCTACTTACAACATCCCCAGGAAAGGATAAATATTTGTTACAGATACCAAAAGCTATGCCAGTAAAATGGCCTCAGAAACTGCAACACATTCTATCCTTTCTAATCACAAAAATAGCTTTTCATTTACTCAAACGTCTAAGGAATAATTGTCTGAGAAAGCCTTCAGCTATGATGAACACCTCTCATGTTTTCTCCATTGCTGAATGGTCCTATTAAGTTTATCACAGATGGGAGTGGGAATATTGGTAAAGCCTGAATGGGAGAGAAAGGCAATAGCCACCTGGTGATCTTATAATGGAATAGTTCATGGATGCTTAAGCAGCCATGGATGGAGCTATATAATATTTTCTTGCTGAAATAATTTCATGGCTTACAGTTCTCTTCTGTTGCAAAAAAGACTAATATGTGAAATCTGTCAATTTAAGGGCATTTTCTGGGCTCAAGATCTGTCAGTCATTTACTTTCCTTTTTCATGAGTCTGAGGAAGTTATTTGGAAATGAACCCCCAGTTAAATTGGGCTTGCTCCACCATTAAGCAGAACCACCACAGTTCTGGTGATGTCTCCAGTCTGTGACGACTGTGGGAATATAGCTGGTAGTAAAAAGGCAATTTTCATTAGCAATTTGAAATTCTTCCCATGTTCATTTCAATTAAACCAGCAGCCCTGTTATATAGTTGGCTATATATCTATAATAATATTGCTGTAATAGCTGTAATCAATAGACAGTTGCAGATTGAAAATATACAAGCATATTAGGACACATGCATGGATGCACACACAATTACACACTACATGTATATATGTGAGTAATCTATACGCACACAAATACATACACAACTATAATGGAAACAAGATTATGAGGCATTCCTTGTTAATAGAAGCCACATACTTGATTATAGGCAGACAGAGACAGTACTTTTCATTTTATATATAACACATTTTTATCCCAGATATTTCTTACTGTAAATATTTTGCAAACATAATTTTTTAAAACCTGACCCGACTGAAATCAACAGTGGTTTTGCCAGTGGCTTCAGTAAACCCGAGGTCCATTCTATCAAGCATTATGGAGTAAACCTTCAAGAGTCCTCTGTAATGTGCTTTCCTTTAGACAGACCCAAGCACTCCTATAAACCTCCGCTGACTTCCACCTGAAGGATTGGGGACCTACTCCTCAAATAAAACTGATTGATTTATTTGGCTGTTACGCTAATAAGATATGGCAGATACAAGGGGTTTTCCACCACTTAGTGATGATCTGGACCACAGTGATAATTTTGTTGTTGAGAGTTTATCCCTTAACATGTTGCAGATGTTCACTGTGGTCAATATGAAACCAGCATCATCACTGACATGGCTGGAGCCTGCACAGACATGGAGTACAACAGTAGCACAAAGTCATGCTTGGCAGCAATGATAGTAATCTTAACATGGTTTCTGTATGATGGCACTCAGGAATAGCTTAAAGAAGCCTTACAGTGGGCTTCTGATGTTTACAAATACTTATGTACACTTTTTATTTGCTGCAGTTTGTAGTGCTGTGTTGTTCAGCAGTAGCAGGAAAAGCTGCCAAGGAAGTATAGTTTGATAAACTAAACTATACACTGAAGATATCCACATAGTTACAGACAAAAAAAGATGGCATGTTTGGGGATGTGCTTCACAACAGATCCAATTCACAATTTGCAGCTCCGGGAAAAGACTGAAGTGCTTACGAACACAGTGCCATTTACATGCTCTTCGGTATCATGCCTGGCCTCCAGATGCTCCTCCATAAGGCCACCAGTCTCCTGTAGGTCCTGTGTCATACCTGGTAGTCCTGGATGGATGGCTCAGACTCTGCCACACCTCTAATGGTATTAGACACCTATGTGTAGGACCTGGATCACCTCCTTCTTTCTTCTTGAATTAACTTATGCTAGTTAACTTTCCAATCTGTTGTCTTTGTGCTTCAGCTCCCCATTTACAGAGGGGCTACTGCCCTTACTCCATTTGTATACAGTGGAAGTAGAAACGCTATTACAGTCAATGAAAATAGGGTGCCTACTATAACCCACTCCTGGAATTTCAGGTGGAGCCCCCAGACTCTACTGAATACGAACCAAGTTTTATATAGTGCTACAAGCCACACTGGTGATGAATAAACTGTTCAGTGTGGAAAATCAAGGTAAAATCATATCTAGCCTAATTGTTTCAAGGGAACAGCACAGTACTGGCCACAGTGTGGGGTGGCATGCGCTCTACAGCTGGGGTGAAACAATTTTAAATGCTTTATGGACTTTAAGGATTAAGTCTCAAGGACAATTTCTTGTTTTAAGTAACTGGGGTACTGTATGATACATGCATGATTTTTATGGCCACTGTGGAGGGTTGTGAACTTGGTTTATTTGTGTAGATTAATATGTCATGGATTATTAATGAGTTACTTTCTCCTTCTAATAGGTAGTATTCATCTTCTATAAGTTCCTTAAGGTCCTCAATTTTGAGCTGTGGAGCACACATGAGCACTTGACTCAAGTTTGTGGATGTCGGAACTCTATTTAAACCACAGTGAAAGTGAAGCAGGCAGCTTCTGATAAATTATTTCAATTTAATTTAGTCTATTTTGAAAGCAGCAAGAGAAGAGAGAAATTTGCTCTTTTCTTATTTTGGCTGTACAGTTTTTAATTTTCAATAAGCAAAATCTGTAAAAAAGACATAACAGAGATTCTTATAAAACTGCTATGAAAAAGTAGTAATAAAAATGCAGAAAATAGTCATTATTATTTCCTATCATTGCCTCTAGATTGTTTTTTCTTTTCAAATAGTTTATTGATTTCACTGACTTCATAGCAGGTCCACATAAGCAAAACACACAGAGGGCAGGAACAAGATTACTGCATTAATGAGAGCAGATACTGTACAGACATCAGAAACTTACTACAGTTAAAAAGATGAGAGTGAGACAGGAAAATTAAATTATTGATCAGACACATGTCTAACAGACTGGTAGGCCTTATAATATATAGGAACTAAACCCAGCATATATGTAGAAGGAGGCAAATTAAATATATAAAGCATGTATAATCACAGATGCAATTATTTTCTCCTTACTCAAGCAAAAACATGTTTTACCTTCAGGGGTTGCTTTGCAAGATCATGCTGGCTAGAGGTTCATGGCTAGAAAAGCATCCTTGAAATAGGTTGCTATGATCATTGTGTCAGTCAGTGATATGAACGACAAAGGGATCAAATCCATTTGTTTAAAGCAATATTTTATTTGTTAGTATAACCTGGAGAAACCACAGTGATCATTATCTTTATCTGAGCATCTCACAGCAACTTACAACACTGAAAGAGGCTTGAAAAAGGATCTGTGTGCTTGAAAGCTTGGCTGGTTTTCCTAACCCTATTGAATGGCCTAATAAAAGACATTCCCTCTAGCCACAGACCTTGCTTCACTTATATTTTTACTCTTCAGGACCAGAACAACATTGCCAGTATTGAGTAGGGGAGACTGGCATTCATGGTTAAGCAGAGAATTTTCCTTTATAAAGAATCAGTAGTACAGAATGATCCTGTAAGCCAAATACTTACACGGTAACAGGAAATATTAACTACTGTGTCCATTTTAAAGATGAGTAAACTGCTGTGGACCTGAGTGTTGCCAAAGATCCCAAAGAGGCAGAAGCTAACTCCAGACATGCAGCTCCCAGTCCACCAGAGAATTCCTATTTTTGCATATTGGAGTCTCTCAGTGCTCAATGAGTAGTCCATAATTTGAATGAGGTAAGAGCAGCGAGGAGGAATTGCTGAGTCTCGAATGACTTATTTATTACCACACGAAGCTCACTCCTGAAGCTTCCAGGCATTCTTAAAACATATGCCGCAGGATACCTCATGCCAGCTGGCAGCTCCACTGTTAGTCACTGCTTTTCAATGCTTGCAATTGACATTTTGTCCCACATCCAGAATCTAAAACATAGTCTTCTCTGCCGGCTCAATCGAAGCTTCAAGCCATATAAAAACTTGGTATTGGCACACGGGCACGTAGTACCCTATACAAAATGATTCCAAAGTACATCCAGGTCTTAGACTGATCACTTTGGTTTCTGCTGCTGACATAATATATGCAGCAGGAGGCCTTCTACCTTCTGTTAGCTCTCCAAAATGAGAACTCAAGATCACAAAGAGGTTATAGCAAGCCTTTTGGATCTCACTCAATTGTGTGCTGTTTCAGAACACAAAAGGAAGAGAATTCACCTTTCGATCGCACAAGGTGATTTTGTCCACATGCTCTTTCCCCAGCTACATCCTGGTAAAATCTGGTTTACGCAGATGAAAATAAAAGTGTTATGCTGAGGTAAAAAATTTCCACATTAAAGAAAAAAAAGAAAATAAGAGATAAAGTCGTTCTCCCTGGAATGGCATATTGAGAGTAAAATTCAATAATGAACCTGAAGGTTTGAACTGTCAGAAGTAGTTTGGGGGTAGAGGTATAGATAAATGGGCTACGCTGCAGAACCATACTATACGTAAGCACATTATGTGGTGCAGTAACATACTGGTTTGTTTTTCAATACTGAATTTACAGGCTAACATTTCCCTCTATCATTTTCTCAAACTCCCCAGTGAACTTGAATTATTTTTTTTACACTTAGTTTAATCAAAATACTCATTTCACAACCTCCAAAACATGCACAGCTCTGGTCCTATAGGGCCTTGGAGAGCAGAGTACAACACAGTCACTAATCCTGATAGTGACAGTCAGCATTCAATATTCAACCACTGTAATTAATAAAACTGTGCTGTTGCTATTTTTCACTAATAGAGGATTTCCAAAAGCAAATTGCAGCAATAAATTACATCATTACAGCCTATATTACTGGTTTGTGAGGTAACAAATCTTGCAGAAAGACAATCAGCTTTGCTAGACAAAAAAATACAGAGGACAAATCAGATGACTAGGACCCGATTAAAATTAATGTCAGTGTTACTTTTGTTTCCATTTGCTTGCTGAAATTCCCTCTCTCACCCCAGCGTGCTGGTTTGCTGATGCTTATGCTATGGTGCTGGTGCTTTAAATATTAGGCATGATTTGTTTCTGAGGGGAAAAACAATCTTGATAGGTTCACTGTCTGTGCCGATTTACATTGCCAGGCCCTGCAGTTTAACTATGGTCTAAAGCACACACCACAGCAATGAGGCCACTGCCACAGTGTAGTTTTGGTCTGTTAATTCATTTAGCATATGTGCATCAATCTGGAGAGCTGGGGAGCTGCAGAAAGACCTTTGCATACAGCCCCTCTAGCTTGGCAAAGTAGGTTTTGTTAGTAGCACAAGCTTTGGTGTGGTCTTGGTACCCTTTTGATACCGGGATTATGAATAGATCAAATCCCATCCCCACCGCTGCTCCCCATGTCTTTATAGCAGCTGCTACGCAGGCAAAAAGAAAGAGCCAGAAGCATGGTGCTAGCTTTCTCCCCAGGACAGTACTGAACCCTGTTCTAGGCTTTAGTGTTTTATCTCCCTCAAGCAGAACAACTGAGTTTGAAGTACAGATTCCTAATGAATTCTATGACAAACACCCTCAGTGATGAGACTCTGGCTGGATAATGAACTGTAAACTGAAAGCAGCGTAAGGCAAACATGCATCTAGTAGCAAACTGAAGGTGAAAAGTTGCTGGTTTTTTTAATGCTTGGGGTAGCTTATTATAACACTGAAGCTTATAAAAGTCCTGGTGATTTTTTTTCCCCATGCTCACTCATCATCTTACATTACGGTAAAGCACCTCCTTGTTTTCTAGATAGTTTCACTGTCCAAGCAGGACCACCTCAGGACCTCATTAATTAGAGTCCAGCCTAAGCAATTCATAATTCTGCTAGATGAGTATTTCACCTACTTGTGAAGAACGAGGTATTCCCCAGAAATATTAAAACTCTCTTTATCAGATCAAAATAATCATTAGAAGCTGCCAATTAAGAAATTGTTCTGTTTTTCAGTATGGGTCACAGCTAACCCACTTAATGCTCAAGCTGGCTGAGTAACTGCTGTGTTTGCAAACATACCTGGTCTGCTCTGGCAGACATGGTTCAGCCTGTCTCTCTTTTAAGTGAGAGCATAAGAAGGTGGAGGCCATTTACTCTCTAAGGCAAACCACAAAGGTTTGTTTGTCTGGAGTAAGTTCGGGCAGTGCCTGGACTTGTATTTATCAGTTAGGTGAAGACAACAGATCGCTAGCTAAAGCTAATGAGAGCACACTAGTTTAGAGGAAAACTAGTATACTAACTTCCATAGAAGAGGGCATAATCTAGCAATCGAGTCTGCTTTCAATTCCCCTTCCAGCTCTGCCAGTACCTCATGAACAAAGTTGTGCAATGTTCTTCCATCTCCCTTTACGTTTCTTCCAAATCCTTCGCAGCAGAAGTGCAGTGCTGCAGGAGATTCAGAATCAGGCATAGCTTTTGCCTCCCATCATTGGCCATGGATGAACTCTGGTCAAAGTCTGAATTGCTTAACACAAGCTACAGTCTTACAAATCAGTAACTGCTCTGCCTTTAAATTCCACTTCTGATTCAGCTGTAAACTTTGGCAGAGTATCAGCCTCTGAAATTGGTCTCCTGCTCCTGCTGAGAATCAGGGCTTCTCTGCCCTCCTCCATCTGATCTGGCAGTGAAGGCAGCAGGGGAGAGCACCCAGGGTAAATACAGTCCTTAGCAGCTACAGCATCAAAATACACAGCCCTGGGATGTCCTTCTCAAGCACTATCACCTGGGTCCAGAGCTCACTTTCTGCTGGTTCATTATTATGGCTCTGCATGGTCTCTGCTCACATGTGTGTGGCAGCTGTGAAATTGCCTTTGTGGTTATATTAAACATTCAGAATTTTAATCAGCTGTCACTTCAAATATAAACTGCTATTTAAGATGTCTACTTTTGACGGAGCAGTATCACAAACCTGAAGCAATACTTAAAGCCGTCCCAAAATCCTGCCCAATAAATCACAAGAACAAAAGAATCTCCAGACTTCACACATTACACAAGGCATTGCCATGAACCAATACCAAAATTATCTGCAGCAGAGTGTGGACTTGACTCAGGCTAACTTGCAATGCTGAGAATCAGCGTAGGAGCACCTGGCTATCTCCATGCAGCCCTGCACTGTGCCATGTTGTCAGCAGAAAGAGCCCACAACAGTACTCTTTGAACATGCACAAGTGATCAGCATCAAGCACGGACTGGCTGGGGGATCTCGAATCCCTATGCCTGCTACATTAGGACAAAAGTGTGATCCTATGTCCCAGCGTCAGCTGCGCTGTCCCTCCTTTCCCATTCAGGGAGCTCAGTTTCAACCAACCTTGAACAACACCTTTACTTTCATCAACTTGGCTTGCAAACTGAGAATTTTCCAGAGGTTTCTGACTTGTCTGTCATTTGTCTGTGCAGCACTTAGTGTTGTGAGACACTCCTCTTCGAGGGGAGCATTTAGGTATTACCACAACACCAAGCATCCAATAATTAAGTTGCTGGCTGTCTCACTGTACATTCTCATTGTTCTGCAATTTTTCATTTGGTTTGCAGGATTTCTCTCCCGTTAAGGCTGAGAAGCATATATATTAAGCATCATATTAATATCTCTCTACTACAGGCAGGAAAATTAGCAAAGAAAACCAAATGTTCTCTATATGACAGAGATCTTTAAAAATCTGGAAGCTAGCTGACCCCATCTCTCCTCAGCATTTTAAAAATCCCAAAGTAATCCATTCAATAGCATTGTCAGATATGAGGGATGCTGGAAGAGGAAATTATACATACTGTTGTGCTGCATAGAAAATGACATACAACTCGATCCAATGGCAAAATTAATTCCAGCCAGCTGAGATAGCCTTATTGATCCATTCTCATTTCCTGCAAAAGGTAGGACTGAATGTGACTGTAGTAAAGGAAAACAGAAGCTAGAGGCAAAAGTGCAGGGCTTGTAGAAATGATGACTGCGACTTAAAAAGACTTAAATTGAGCCATTTTGAATTCTTTATGTAGACTGCATCTTCTGACCAATTTAAGATCAATGAACAACAGTTCATCCTTTTTTTGCTTTTGTTTCCTGATGGGAAGACAACAAAAAAGCCAATTCTTAACAGATAAGATTAATCGATACGCATTGCTAGTCACAGCTCAACACACTATGTGACACAGCCAATTTATAAGCAGGTATGCAAGCTCCTGCGTTCATCTGGTACAAATATAGAGCAATGACACAATCTTCAGTAAAATTATATCCACCATAAATCTAAAGGAAGGAATGCTATACTTGTTTAAACAATTGTAACCTGCCATGATGGAAATTGTAGGCATATAAGTGATCGCAGTTACTGCTTCTCCTTTAACATCAGAAGATTGTAACTCTGGTCTTTCATGGAGAGCACTCAGTCTTGTAACTGTAAAAACTCTTGACTTCATAGTATTATTTATGGCTTCACAATTGATTTAAGTTGTCTCAGTTAGTATTACTAATAGTAATAGGATAGTTTTATATCAAATAAATTGACTTCAACTCACAGTGTTTATTTGATATGATTCATAATTAAATTAATCTGAGACAACACCTGTCAGCTGAAAAGTTTGACACATAGATTATCTGTTTGTTTGTTTGTGATAAGCAAATCAGGAAGTGGATGCATTTATATAGCCTCAGATTTTATCTTCTGGAAAGCTCCTCAGTGCCTGTTGCCCCCCCCTGCTTCATTCAAGACTGAAAGATTAACAGGAGTGAGAATTCTGCACTTCTGTGACCTTGAAACAGATAGAGCTTTACAGTGTGAAGTCACAGACTGTGCAGGGATGAAAACTCTGTTTATTTAGGTCCGTATTTTAAAATGGTATTACAGGGATTTCATTACAATGAAATACCTTAAAAAAATCTTTACCTTAGGGACTGGCATACATAAATGTGTGTATAAAACAAACATTGCTTTGGGAGCTAAATTTTTGATCATCTGTGTTTTAATGGAAAGCAAGTTAAAAAGCATACATAAAAATGTCACAAAGTGGTTTTGGCTGAGTCACAGCTCTGCATCTTAGATGTCCATTCACTTCTGCAGCAGAACTGTCAATACATTGAGTTCTGAATGTAAAGAAAGTTACACACAAACCAAGTACTTCCTAATTAAATAACTTGCCACTAAGCAAAAAGTATGTGTGGAATTGTGCCTAATGAGAAGCCAAGGAGAATCTCAGCTACACATTATTGATGGGTTTACCAGGGTACTCTACATAAAAACTCTGAACTTGGATTAACCAGCAGTTCACAGGATGCTATTATGCAAGGAAAAGATGCAGTTTACATTAGTAGAAAGGCAGGATGTGTAGAGACAGATTATATCTTTTATTAGACCCATTGCTATAGCTGCGGAGAAAAGACAAGCTTCTGAGCACGAGGTGTGAAACAGCAGCAACAACCTTTAAGAAATGCCTGAGAGCCATTCCAACTTCGATTTGCTCATAAGCAGTTATCAATGGATTATCGAGCCTGATGAATGAAGCCTGAAAGACCCACTGAAAATTAGTATTATCTTAAAGAGAAATATGCATGGATGAGCAAGTTGCATGGCTTCCCATGGTGACCAATGTCTTTTGGAGTAAATTCAGACTAGAACTCTCAGAACAGACTCCTGACATTGGGTTTATGCTTCAAGCACTTTAAATACCTGGATTTCATGCAAGTCACAGTAAGAGATAAACTAATTCAGAGGGAGTTTATCCTGCTGTTGAAGGACTACTACTTCAGTTCCATATACAGGAACCCAGATGGTCTAGCATAAATATTAAACCATTGATTCCCCATCTTTGTCCCATGAAGGAGTTATTCAATATTAATGTGCCTTACCGGCATCAAACAATGAACTTACACACAGGTCTTCTACCTTGTTCTATCCCAAAGCAAAATATAATAGTACTAAAATATGTATTATCCATTTAAAACATGAAAACAAATCTCTTGATAAATCTCCTAAAACATGGTCTTGGGTTGAACACAAACATACAGACTTCTTCAGTGCAATTTGTCTGTGTGTGCATGCTCCAAATGTGAACAATTTGGGGTTTGTTTTTTAATCTAGTCAAGTGGCAAAATCAATATAGTTGGCTACATTTGCTCATGACAGGAGTTTGAGGAAAATGTGGAAAGTAAGTTAAGCAACGTTGTACACCTTAATTGGCAAGTTCTGAGGTTACTTGTGATTAATTGAGGAGGTTTCCAAAAGCAGCTTAGCAGATAATTAATTAAGCTCCTATGAAAGCACTTTCCTAATTGATCCTGCAACAAGTAACATGAAATAAAAAATGCCAGAACAGGGCACAACTCAGACAGTAGATTTTCTCTACTGGAAGACTAAATCTTTAGGGTAGATTTTTCCTGTCAGCAGACAGTGGGATATATTTTCTGTTTTGCCTTAAGAAATCTTTTTATTTTCTTATTTAACTCTCCTACTTGATGAATTTTACAATCCCCAGTTTCTGTAGCTGTAGTATTTTGCAGCTGTTGTAATTTAAGTGAGTCAAGAGATCTGAAGGAGGGACTGTGTGCCTGAAAGAGCATCTATCTCCATCTCTATCAGATGGTCTCACAAATGACATTACCTCTTTACAAATCTTGCCTCAGTTAATTAATGCTATTCAATGATGGAAATATAACATATATATTTAATCTCATACTTTTAGTGAGACATATAGAATCTCATACAGCCTGCATGAAAGATATATTGAGTGGATGTTTGCACCAAGTGCCATACTCAAGAGTTTGGTAGTGAGAGTACTGCATATGTCTGACTAGGATCTATTTTTGATGCATCACTCCTCACAGTACTTACTTAACTAAAATTCTTGTATGTGAGAGTTAGAAAGCAACAGAATCAGTTATAACATACGTTTTTCTCTCTAAATACCTTGAAGGGTGAAATGTCCTCCAAAATTACTCAGATTGATTAACTTCTTGGGAAAATTTACATCCTATTTTTCTGGGGAAAAGTTATTACACTTATTCTGAGCCCAGTACTTTTGATATCTCTTGCTCCTTTTATTTCACTGTAGCAGCATCACTGTGTTGCTGTTTCTTACTTGTATACACTATTTAGTGCAGTAGTTAGGCACACAGGGTATGGATTCTACTAAAAGCCTCTCTTTTGACTGTATGATTAATTTCCATTGATTTTTCAGCAGCTGTATCCTACCACTTGCTCCACTGATCCAAGTGCCTAGGCTCTTCTAAAATTCCAGGTTCAGTTCTTACAGACAATGTCAATTCTTTAATCTCTTTCATTCCAAAATACTGCAGCAACAATTGCACTAACCTTTTGAAGACCCACTTGTTTTTCATCTTACTATTTCTTTGTAATGCAATCGGGCATAGGGCAATAAAAGATATGAGATCTTTCTTCCTTCGTAAGTTTGGAATGGCTCACGACACATGCTTTACTCTGTGAGTCAGAGACAACCTTTATGTTATACTCAAACCAAGCAAAAGTTTGCTGGTTTCATTCTCAAAAGACTGATTAGGATGTCTATCAGATCAATAGCAGAGACTCAGTCAGATCCTACATCCTAATCCAGTACAGTATCTTTGGGCAGCTCCTTCTTTCCCTTTTTTTTGGCCACTTGTAAGAATTCTGAATGACAGATTTTACTTTTGATGTTAGCAGTTTTGCTGTAGGAACACTCCATGCTTAAATCAACAAATTCTACTTTACCATCTAGAGGGTTATGAAACACACTTCCTGATAAACATCAAGATCTAATTTTTGTGCACAATAATGCGCTGTTGCTTTACAGTGTGTAGTTGAGATAAAGAACATGGTCCAACTTCTCAGCAGATACAGTATCACCCTCTCTCTTTTCAGTGTGACTCTTGTTTCTGAACAGGAGAAGTGCCAGGTAATCAGCTCAACTAGAGATTAATGCCTAAATGAAGAAAGCACCCTGGCCTGATATGCAGAGTTAACTAAGAGAAAACTCTGAAAATTCCCTTTATCTACTAACATCATGCTAGCAAAGCCAATTTTGCATTGGTATCCCATCCAGTTGGATTCTGTTAACACAGTATATTTTGGCTCCAGCCAAGTGTTATCACAAGGTACAGAAATGAGATAAACACAAGAAAGCTTTGCAAAGAGAAAGGTTTAATGATTTCACTGTTTGAACCCTTTGCACGACCGAGAGTGCTAATGGTACATCTGTTGGGAATAAAGAATCTCATCTTATATGATTTATATAAATTCATTCATTTAGACCTCCAGTTCTTAAAGGAACCCTTGTAGGCAGATGAATTTTAATCTAGAATAGACACAAGTCTGCAAGTAAATCTTGAACCTTCTACGCAAGTGCAAAGCCATTAGACCCTGACATGAGAGATTAAAAAGGACCCTTGATGCCCTCAGATATGGAATACAGAGAAGCAACTGATTAATTCTTTCAAGAAATGAACAACAAGATTTTAAGTCTGCCAGTAGACAGATGTCTATCATCTACTGGATGGCATCTATTTAAAAATAAAATCTGACCACAAAAGCCTTCCTTATGCACGTTCTTGAGTCTTTAGAGGACAGATGCTCAAATACATATTTCCTGTTCAACTCCACAGGTAATGAGGACAATTATTTCCCTCTCAGATCTGGAATGTAGCACAGGATTTCTGCTGACTTAACAGACTTCGGGGAAATTGGTGGGCATGACCTCATTTGATATGAGCAGCAGTTTTACTCTTCAAAGGGGAAGAATATATTGAAGACTAGGACTTCCAGGAAATAATACTCATCTAATTATCTGCTTCAAACCACTGAACACTGTTCAAAGAAAAGACTGCCAGAATTTCACCACCAAGATTATGCACAGGAGAGGCAAAATTCACAAATGGGATGGATATGTCTAACTCTTCTTCCAAATCCTGAGCTCTAACATTGACTAATGGTAGCATGTGCAGTTCCTCTATTAATTGCCACTTGGTCCTGTTCTAGGTAGCTGGCATCTTTGTGCTTCTCCCTTTCCTGAGGATCAGCAGGACTTCCAAAATAAATGCTCAATGCCTACTTCACCTGTGAGCATGGAAAAAAGTTCTCAGCACATCTCCACAGAAAATAAAATGCCTACCTAAAAACGGGGCACCTGAGATGTTGGAGACTCCAGTGAAACTTCTTGTTTGCTTGACTCAGAGCAGGAATTTAATCCTAGGTTGTTAAGGGGGGGATGGGGGGAGCGGGGAAGAGCAGGAGGCCCTAACTCACAGGAGGGGGCCCTAACGGCTAAATCTCAGTGCTCCCACTCTCAGCCTTGCTTTGCAGAAGTAATTATATCTTCACTGGGCAAGTAGATTTTTACCCAAGGCGTTTTTCCACATGAAAGTCCATATTTCATTTTTCTTAAATACATTCTTGAGGCTATAATTTTTTTTCTGTGTCTTCTTTGAAACAACAGGTTCTTATACTATTAGGGAAACAGCCAACAAAATTAGTATCAGCCTCAGCCTACTAAGGACCAAGCAACTTAGGCTTTAGCAGAAGGTGCTTGAGGCCCTCTAAAGTTGCTCTACAGCTTGTGAGTTCAAGCCATGTAATGGCAATTAGAAATGGGAAGGTAAATCTACTTGGCTTTGTGTTACCAGCTGATAGCCTAGAGGGAACCATGCATGACAGAAATTCAGGATTTAAAGTCTGAGAGAGATTTTTAAAGTGGCAGCATCCCTTTCCTCTGTGGTAAGTTTATAAGAACTGAAATCTTGTGATGTGTACAGACCATTAAATGAAGGCACGATTTTAGCAAGTAGTCCTACACAGCTATAAAATGGGGAGACAGGGCAGAGAGCACTCCTTTGCAAGTCTGTCTGAGGCCTGGTATACATTTTCTCAGACCACATACAGATCGGATGGAGCAACATGCTGAAACAGTTTCTTACCATCGCCAACGGAACTATTCCAACAAGATCCTTCTGGCAGATGAAGATTTCAGACAAGGTTATGTCTGTTGTCCCCTTCCGAGGATATTCCACCTGCCAGGTGATGGGCTGGGTTCCAGAAAGGCTGCTGAAACTGGCTATTTCAAAGTTCATCTGCACGACCTCATTGAATAAACTGTTACTTCTGAAAAAAGGAAAACAGGAAAGGAAAGAGCTATTACTTTCGCTGAAGAAGGCAAATGAAGTGAATCATATTAGCTACTGGAAAATGCAGCTATTTATATGCAGATATAACACAAGGCCTTTTCCAATCTACAACTTCTTCAGAGCACACAAACTGGAATTATTCAAAATGGGTCAGCTGCTTTTAGTATGAATACTATGTAGAGGGATAAAATTCGGGATATTGTATCTGATGAAAGCAAAATATACTTATTCCATTACATGTTTTTTATGATTTTGCAAGTATGATTCAACCCTACTGCAAGATGGATTTGACCCCCATCAACCAAAGTTAAGTCCAGTGTAGCTCATGAAGACTGAAGAGCCCAGAATTAGTGCAGCCAAAAAGAACTAGATTCATTGTATATGTCCACCATCAAAATCACATAAATCCATAGCAATGAAACTCAGTGTAACTGATGTTCATATATGCTGCATGGAAGCCGTTAAAAAAATTAACATGATCAAATGGCAAAATGACAAGATTAGTCTAAACTTAGAGGTATGCTCTGGAAATTAAAAACCCATGTGGCTGAGACCGAATAGAAAGAACAAAGCTATGGCAGGCAAAATATACTATGAAGTCAGGAGGCATAAGATAATTTGAATAACAAATATGAAAAGACATGCTGAAATTCTTTCCCTGGCATTACAGTTCTTTAACTACCTCAGAAATAAAAAGAATATATGAAAGAAATTATCTGCTAGTTTATTTTTTTTAAAAAAGTACAAACTATTTGCATCAGAAATCATACATTACCTTTTCTGGAACTTCCCAAATATGTTTCCACAGTGTAGAAAGCCTTACTATTTCACAGAATATTACTTCAACCTAACCCTACGCTGTAATAATTTTAAAATGAAGAGAAAGACAGGCATCTTCATAGCTTCAGTAACCCAATCCCAGCTCCATCACACCTTTGGATGCATTCATCACATAACAGCTTCAATTTTTCCTCTTTTTTTTTACATACAATACACGAAGGCCCATTTCTCAGAAAAACCATCAAGAACTGATCATGTACAAAGCACTTATATTCTCAAGTGCTAGACTTTCTTTTTAACTCTGAACAGAAATCACCATTTTTTATTACTTAAGGCATATTCTGTGCTTTACTTTCCATGATTACTTTGAAAGCAAATACATTCCCCTGATAATTATTATTTTGATTATGGGTTTTCATTTGGTTGGCTTACTCTGAAAACTCTTAATACTGCCTAATGCTTTAAATTTATTTCCTTGCTGTTTTCTAGGTGTGTCAAAAGAGAGACATTGTAACACTTTTGCAATAGTGGTATATACTTCCTCCATGCATTTAAAGAGTGATTTTGTGTAGTAATGCAATAGATGGATGGGTTTAGCAATTCATAACTCAAGACCAGCCTATTCCCATTTGAAGAGTTCCTACTAAATAAATCTTACAGCTTGTAAATACAAGGCAACTGCGATAACTGTAGTTTACACACTTCTGGGACATCTCAAAATGAATACATAGTAGATTGAACTTTGTAATTTATTTGAAAGCATGATTATATGCAAAGATACCTGAATCACCTGAGCTACAGTGTTCATTTAGCTGTTAAAGGCACCATTATGCCTTAGATTAATGACACCCGAAATGCTATTATTTTCACCATTTCTAGATCTGATGCTTAGTAACTGACAGAGGAAAAGTTTTTGCATGTGATTGACTATCTCAGTGCTTTCACTTACGCTAAATAGAGAATAAATTTTTGCACACATCAAAGCTGTTCTAAGAGATAATATATGTCAGGAAAGTTTTCCTGATAAGAAGTCTACACTTCCCTAAATAGCCTCTGAGCAGATGTGCAATGTGTAGCTTTACAACAAAAGCCCCACAACTCTACTGGTTGGATCAGAGAGCTCTAGGTGGGAAGCTGTAGGTGGGAAAGAGCTCATTTCCAGCCAGCCCACTGATTCCTGATGCATTGACTTAGGTGAAGGCTGATCACCTCCTTCTGGCTCCCAGCTCTCGATTCACAACACCTAATTTTCCCTGGTCCTTCAGACAATTTCTAAGAGTTGCCTAGTGTTCTGCTCATGAGCTGTCCATACTGTTTACCTGCAGCACACACTCGAGCCTGGGTTTGAGCTACACAGGGGAAATACCCTGAACAAAATCTTTGGGCATCCTGTTTCTATGTAGCATTTCACGGTACACTTAATTGCAGTGTGGACAGACCACAGCCTCCTGTAGCTGGCCATATCTAGGTATCCACACACCTTTATAATGATGTCCTGTGATTGAAAATGGGAAGTGCAAGGTGACCACATCTTTTCTACATGAGTCCTGCGATTGCCTGCAGCTGAACCTTAGTTCAGGCTGGCTACAGTTAGCATGCACACATGCACACACGTTCGGGAAATTCTCCAGGGATCATGTTGCAGGCAGGGACTAGTCAGCTCCCAGTGTACACATAGTTTCTTTAAGTTACTGGCTCAGTATTCCTATTTTGTATTTCATATATCCTGTAGTTTATATGTGAAGGGATTCTTCTTTTATTCCAACCTAATAATACATAGAGGACTCTAGTACATTGTTGGAATTTTATATTTTAAGTCCACGATGCTCAATGACTTTGATTATTGCAATCAAAGAAAATGTCAACATTTTTTCATCTATTATGTACACACACACACATTTGGAGAACTACATGGCAAACTGCACAACTGTAATGTAGACTGCACTTGACTGCTATTGCCTCAGTTGTATTCTCAGCAATATTATTTTCACTGGAGCCACAAACAACAGCCTGTATCTCTAAGAAGCACTAAGCTCCACCATAAACAAGTCTGACATAAACTGACCTCCTTCCTCCCAAATGTAGAATTATCAGAATCACTCCTCCACCACTAACAGTTACACCTGCCACCGTCTGATCTAGGACTGAAATGAGGGACTTACTGTCCATGCTCTATTTATATACCATCTGTTGCAGTGGGGCTTGATGGTCATAACACTGCCAAGTTTCTTCTTCGTTCCACTGTAGACATAGCTGTCTCAGTTTTGCACATGAGGACTGAAGGAGAGGCTATATGACAACCATAGGGTCATATGGAAGACTGGGACAGGGTAAGGAACTGATCTCTGCTTTTCCAAATCTCTTGTTAACCACTGGACCATCATTTTGGTATCAATGGAAATGGGAACCATAGCACTTGATTCTATAGTCTTAAATGGTCTTCAGTGTATGCATCTTAAATTTCAACATCATTCTGTACATGAGGTGTATTTTTGATAATTGATGAGCTATTCTGTGAAAGAAGTCACTGCAATCACCATTTACAACACTGCCTCAAAAACACCTGCTTTATTTGGATTTCCAGTTCTCACCGAGCACTTGGTACCACTCATTGAGCTATTTCAGCCAAGTATCTTCAGCCATGACAAAGATAGGCTGCTTCTTCCCAAGGTATCAAGCTCTAGTGGTGGAGAAATACAAAAACGGTACCAAAATTCTTCTACAGAATTCTGTAAAACATGGCTAAAATGTATCTTTTGTAAAATAAGTGATGCAAAAATGTCCAAAAATATGCATGGTATAAGATAAAGGTTTTATTGGTACTTTCTCAGGATGACCTGCATAATTATTTCAACATCTGCATTTGTGAGTAATGCACCCATCTCTCTCCATAGCGATAAAGCCTTTATACAGTGTCACACTATCATCAGTTTCCTCCTTCTCTCTTCACACAGAAGAAACAGAGAGATGATCAACAGCTGGGAAAGCATCCACTTGAAAAAAAATATGCCTTCAGAGATGTGTAATGGCTGAGAAAAAAAACTCCTCATGAAGCACATTTAATGTTCAGAGCTTGTTCACTGACTGAAACAGCAATTCCTTAATATCTAACATTTAGAACTGCTCAGCAGCCGGAACAGCAAGTAATTATAAAACTTTTCTAAAGTACACAGTATGTAGTGATTACAAATGAAGCTTCATGAAGGCAGGGCTTCTAAGGAATTGCTCTGGGGTGGATATATGAGCCTAATTTCACTGGATTGAGAGCTCTCCTGGGCCAGTTCACTCCTTAGATTTATTTTAATTTATAAATATGCTAATCATTCAGGGCTAGACTGGACCACGCACTTGCACAAGGGAGCAAGGACTCCCTTTGATCTGCTAAACAGCCACTCCAGCTCTGAGTCTGAGCACACAGACATAAGTGAGGAGCACTGAGCCCATAGATACTCCTTTGCTGGAGCAGATGGGCAATGATTAGGTGCTACTTACTGGTTACAGCAGCTGAGCCAGCAAGTTAGTGATGGGGTTAGTAATTTACTACTGGCATAGGCTAGCTGTAAATTATTACCCCAGGAGAATGAGGAGGAACTGTGCTGCAGAGCTGTGTGAATGCTTCCGAGGAGCACAGTTTTAGAAAAAGAAGGTGGAACAGAAATACTCTGTTAATGGAAGGGTAATAAAAAATGCATAAAAGACAAAACAGAAGTAACATAGGGAGAAACTGCCGTGGAATTCACCAGCTCTTGCCAACTATATGGACAGAACACACACTTTTTGATATCAGCTAGCGTTCATTTAACCAGGATTCTTGATTTTAGGATATTTTTGAGTATGATATTAAGCATTCCTTTGCAACTATTTATTGATTATTCAAACCTTGGGTGCCCTGAGAAATATCTACCCTTGGAAGGAGATTGTTCTTACATGGATACCCAGGACGGGCTGTATCAAAAGCTGTACTTAACCCTCTCTTCAACATAGGGGATTTAGAACATGGTATCATGTATACACAACCCCCATGTAAGCCCACGGATAGACTTACAATGTGGGTAATACCACAGAACACAAAACAGATTCTGTTTATCTGCAGAGGTCTAGTAAGAGGTGGAATGATGTTCAACTTGTCAACGCTGAAACAGCTTGTACTGGCCACGCATGGTGAGGGCTCAGTGGAGCCCGGAAACAGTGAACCACAGGCCCAGTGCTGCAAAGGCTTTCACAGGGTGCAGTGGGAGAAGGCAGGCAGATAATTACTAAGAAAAGCAGTGCAGAGATCTCAGCTGATGTAAGATCCATAAACAGAAATCTTTGTTGAATGCCTGTGTACACGTGTAGACCACGAGTCTCTGATGAGAGATTTCAAAGTGTTGGGTTATTGCTCTGAGTAATAGAGCAGTTTCGACTCTTAAATGAGTGAATCTTAGGACTGCTAAATCAATAATTTCGATTTAGTACAGTGGCTCTCAAAAGAGAAATTTTAAAAACCCTAGATTAAAAACATTTTTTAGCTATCCTTTATTCCAACAGATTTCTACTGAAAGTGCCGAGGGATCCGAGAACACTTTGACCTGCTGAAAATTTAGCAACTCTTTTCCTCTTTAATACTATCCAGTTTGACAGTGACATCTTAATGCAAGATCAGCACTTACTAAATGACATAAAAAATTGAAAAGAGTGCAAACCCCATTATTCCTCAGTTACACTGCACAACTTACTCTTCACTAAAATTAATGTATTGAAGTATGTTACTACCACGTACAAACTCTCATCAAAAGCCAACGGTCAAACTGGACCCCAGAGCAATCTGTAGTTCAGCCCACTTAGATGCATACACCAATGCCTCCTCCCATCTTGGAAAAGACTATAGTGGGGTATAGGATATATGTTCCTCTATTCCGGCTATTTTCAATTTCTTGCTTCTCCTGCACCTTTTCCTAACCACATTTGATAACTGGGCCACTTCAATGGACACACTCTAGGATCAGGATGAATCACAGCAATTTAAGAAAAATAACAAACACAGAGATTAGAACCTGATCTAAAAAGTGTGACTGATGATGACTTTAAAGTTGATGAAATTATGTGGGCAGCTCTTTACACATCAATTCACTTACATAGTCAGCACTCAATGCTAACAAAAGGTGGGTCATTAGCAACCCAGGTTGCCTTGAATCAGTCACTTATGAGCTAAATGCTATAATATCCACCACTGGGACCTTAAGCCATCCATTTCACTTCTGAAACACTTGATCAAGTGGAGTAAAAATGCTTAATATAAGTTTCTTTCAGCAGGTCCTTAATAAGAGCTGTTACAAAGCTAATCCCTTTGAAAAACTGTGGAAAGAAGGTAGTAGTTAAAGAAGAATGCCAACTACTGGAGACAAAATACAGTTTAAATTTCTTATTTTGCAATATTAGCCTAGCTTTCATCTTTAAACCATAAAAACCAGCAGAGGAGAAAGAAAAGGATGATCTATTCTGGCAATTAACAGATATGGAGGACATAATTTCATGGAAAACTACCACATTAAAAGTATTATGGAGGTCTTCAAAGGAAAATATCCAAGGTATAACTTAGCAAACTCTTGAGCAACATAACATAATATACATGTATATCTTCAAAAGGATGATATAATGCTGTACTTGATTTCTTCATACAGCCCAGATGAGAGTTAGATTAGTTAATAAGGTTTCTGAGCTTTCTTGTCATAAACTGTGATATAAAACACAGCTTTTTGATTAAGGTATTGGACTGAGACAGGAAATCTCATTTCACTTCCCAGCTATTCCACAGCATCCTTTAATGACCTCAGGCAAGACATGAAGATACAGATCCTTACCACTAAAATAAAATCAATAGGAGTTAGGCATCATAGGGCTTTAAAAAACCTCTGGTGTCTGCTACTTTAGGCACCTGAGTATGGTATCTTTATCACATTGGTCCTGAGCCCCAGGATCTCAGCTGGGTTCAACCGCATGCCATGTAGGAAAGAGTCAGAAAACCACTCATGGTTCAACTGCTGCATTACGCTGAGAGCTCCCACTTGCAAGGGAAATGCTTAGCTGATGAAATGTGCACTGTCTGGGTGGCATAAGGTAGACAGAGCCTGGAATGTGATCTTTCTGTGCCTTTATTGCCCAGCTGAACAAAGTGAATAATAATTTTTTCTTCTAGTCTCAGAAAAAAATCAAGAGTATGCAGTGTCTGACTTCTCTGTACCAGCCTTGCCCACAGATGCTAATCTCAGTGATGTTAACTGCTATACTAGAACAAACAGCAAAAGTCATGTTGCTAATTAGAGTACAGAAAAACAGAAATGCTCCTCTCTTGGACAGGCAGAAAGCTGAATGAGATAGTCCCTAAAGGAGGAAGACCTGACTGGGGATCACAATAACTCACCAATTCCTCTTATGCAGAGTATTTTTTTAGAGTCACTAATCACCAATAAATGCTGCAGTCAAGATAGCAGGCTCATTAGTCTTCTCTGATACTACTTCACATCCAGGCACAAGGTAGATGAGATTGATTTTTCCCTTTTCCCAAAGGAAGCAGTCATGCAACCCTCTGCCTCAGACTGGTGCCATCGTATAAATGCTATGTGCAAATCCCAGTACTGAGCTATCATCATCTCCCACCTTTATTTCATTTTCCATTCAGTTTGCGCAAGATATTAGTCTGCTAATGTCCTCATTATAATTTCAGATAACAAAATACATAGGCAGATTGGTCAAGAAACAAGCTTTCACAGTGATTCATCATCTCTTCCTGCCTCTGAGAAGGACATTTTCTACTTAGTATTCATTCATTTCTGGAATCTCTCCAGAATCACTGTAAGTAAGCAGTATTTTCCTCTTTTGGAGACAGCAAATGTGTAAGCACTGAAAATCTTCCAAAGGACATCACTGGAAAGGAGACCCTAAGCAAAGATTTTCAGAGAGATTCACTCCAAACCCAGTGCTTTCAAATGGAGAAAGGAAGTCAGAATCATTCCAATTATCAGCATTAGATTATATGGCTCTTTCAGCCTGCTAAAAGCAGCAAGATGAGATCAAATACACAAAAGCATGTTTTATCATTCACTTTTAACTGCTTACTTTAACAGTTTGGGAGCAGCCAGTGAAACATATTCAGAGACAGGAGAACTTCTTTGAAAAAACAGCCTATATAACATTTTCTGGTTACAAATATCTTGCCTGTGTGTTTTATTTACATTTATAAGCAACAGTACCCCCAGCATTGATACAGAACAAGGTACTCCATTTTCTAAACCCATTTATGAGACGGATGGACTCAGCCTCCTCTTTCAGTCTCCCCTTGTGTCTGTCATTCATACCAAGCCCTACTTGCAGAAACTACAATGCAGCATGACTCAAGAGACAGACCACCAATTTCTTGAGCATGCACTCCCAGGTGCCAAACTGGTATTCTCTGGGGGGATATAAAAAAAATCAAGGTACACACAATTAGCAATGACATTTTGAAAATATGATCAAAATGGCACAAAGACATAGAAGGGTCTGGTTACTAGAGTAGCCCCACACAGGCTACCTCCTCCAGTGAAGATGTGTCAGTTGCTGTTGACATGACCAATTCATTTCTATAATAACTGGTTACTAATATTGGACTGTACCAGATACTTGTGGTCTGTTATGCCCTCACATTGATCATAGAAAGGGATGCAGCCTAACTCCTGATTGCTATGCATAATATCCCTCCAGGTACTGTTCACGTAGATGTAAGCATATCAGGCATTTGCACCTGGTTTGAAATGAACTGAAGATGAAACTGCATTATGAATCAGGTGGCAAGACAAATCACATTTATATGTAACTGCATATGTAAATCAGATGTGTGATATGCACATCTGATTTCCGAGTCAGGTGTCTTCAGATTCCAGTTCCTATAGTTTTTACTGTGGGGTTTTTTCACTGCTCTGCTAGCATATCTGCTTTTGGACTATGCTTGAAACTCCAAAAATATTTGTGCATAAAGATCCCCATTCCTTTTCAACAGGGTAGCTGCACTTGCTTACTGGAAAAACACATAGAACGTCAACCATTCACCAGGCATGTAAAGTTGATAAAATATCTGCATTTCATAGAGGCAATGGATGTAAAGAAAGCATACATTTATTGGCATAGTAAAGGAAAAAAATCATGTAAGTAAGTATTGAATATTATGGTAAAACAAGGAAGAAAATAACCCAAAGGTGAACTAAAGCAGTTTCTCAAACCTGCTGGCCATGAACAAAGTTCATGGGGCAATGAAAAGTCAAGTTGGTGGGTGACAGTCCCATGCTCTCCCCTACATTCCATTTGGGCACGATTGCAGCTTTTTAAGTTCAAGTGCACAAAGAACGTAAAGGGATTTTTCAGATCAGAAGCAATGATCAACAACTGCTTGCTGGAAGCTATCTGAAGAGACCTCCAATTTAGCTGAAGAGCTTTTCTAGGTGTCTGTGAAGCTGCCTGAATAGAGAGTAAAAGATCTTGAAATGAGCTGCATCCATTGAGAAATACACTCAACAGCTGCAATTTCATCACAGAGCAAACTCAGTTTGTGTGAGTCCCTCCGACTAAAAGCTGCAGGGAATTGAATAATACTGTGTACAATCTAGAGCTAGAGAATACCAGCCTGGGGAAGGTAGAAAAGGAGTTTTATTTCTAGAAAGTCAATATATTTTTGCAAGCTTCACTAAGGAGCAGTCTGCAAGCAGGAATGTATTCGTTTTCCCCAATCTCAGGTCATAACTCCTGTCTCAGATCATATTATTCCTCTTATTAGTATTTGTAGAACATATGATAAACTCTTTAAATCCTACTCTTTTCTTGTAAATTCTCTTTAATGTTGTATGCTGCTCACATGGTCTTTACTATGCTAAAGTAAAATACAATTAGGGTAAAGCAGAAACCCAAACTGGTCTAAGGAAAAAATAGTCTGAGCAGTAACAGTAGGATAAATATTGAGCTCAGCTGAAACTCCATGTAAATGAGAATGTCATAGGTGAAAATTGTGAGGAAAGCAGAGTCAGGTATAGTGGTCTTATTTGGATCTAATCATTATTTGCAGGTATACTTAGACTTCAGGACTCTGTTATGGACAATTGTAAAGACTGGTCCACTCTCAATACATGTGTCCAAAAGTTATCATCACAATCCTGAGTAATAATATTTTCTTCTTTCACAATCTCTGTAAACTGCAACTATGCAGTATGATCTTGCAAGGTCAAAATTGCAAAGGAACATTTTGCCGTCTCTTGGCATAGCTTTGCTGCAGTGCATTTAGTTTATAGTATAAACCTGTGACAAGCACTGTAAAACCAAGGCTGTGCATGGAGAAGTGTGAAGGACGGGAGGCGGGGGCCAGTTTTGAAAGTACTGCTCACATTAAGCCTTCCATCCCTCAATTCACTATTTTGGCATCGTCAGGCTGGCCTTTACATGGTGACCATAAAAAGAAAGTGTAGGTATCCAGGAAGAACACACATCTAATACCCCTCAACGTACACTACGCATGCAGTTTACCAAATCTGTCCTCAAAAGACAGGAAAGAAAAAAACCCCAACCCAAAGCCAGAAAAGTGTAGGATAAGGTGCACACTGACATTAATCGAAGAAGTCCACTGAGATGGGGAAAACAGTAAGGCAGCACTTATGACACTGAGTAACATCCAAATACCCCAGCATAAGGAGGGAAGTTTCCTAAAGTAAGACAGAGGAAATATAGGTTAGACAGCAATAAAAAGGGAAGTTTTAGCTTTTTCTCTCTATCTTTCTCCTTCTCCTGAAGGAGTAAAGAAGGAAAGGAAGCTGCAGGAGCCATGTTAGACAAAGAATCTTCATTTTGAGTGCACAGTGGAAAATCACAAAATGCCAGCAGTGGTTGCTTTCCCTTTCACTTCCTTCTTCCTTGTCTGTTTTCCCTTTCTTTTTCCCTTCCCCTTCTTTCTGCATGTTTAAAACAAAAATGTATGATGGAGAGAGCTGGTTCTAGTGAATATCCTGGGGAAATTAGACAAAAATGCAACCAACTTCTTCAGTCTGCAGTTATAAACCAGCTCTTATTCAAATTTACAAAAATCATGGACCCCAGAGCTTTCAGCATCTGTAGTTCTGAAGTCTGATGGGCAAACCTTTATTTTACAATTCACAGAGCAAAGCTTAAAAACACTGCCTTCCTAGTACTATCCAAAGATCTCATTTATTGCAAATTTAAAAAGAATCTTATTAAAAGCCGAACCAACATAAATATTGGAGGAAGATCCATTACATTTCATGATACAGTTATCTGGTGGCTAACTCCAGTAGTTCACTTCTCCTGTTCAAGGATAATAAAAGGAAAAATGTCCTCATGACATTCAATGGCAGAAATGTCATTGCTGAAATGCCTATGATGTGCAATTAACATTTTTAAGGAGTCATTTAAAAGGATACTGTCAAGGCTGATAGATTTGAGATTACACCAACTATCTATGTTTGGATTTCTGCATAATTCAGCAACTCCCTAGCAAGTTCACCCTTTCACTTCTGGATATTCCTATTTTTCTTTCTCCTTATGTCTACTGTATTGAGGGTACTATATGTATTTATCATTGACTTCTCCCCCATTGCAACATTATAATGTTGTGTTATAACTGCAATCATCATAGTTTCTATCCAAAAAGTTTTCATTTTTTAATGTTCTGCTTTTCTCAAGCAATTTGTAATTTTCACAAGAAAAAAACATATAATTTTGGAGCAAAAAGTAACTTGTGGGGCAAAAGCAATTTGGTGTTAGGGTAGAGTTAAAAAAAAAGTAAAGTTATTTTGTGTTGCTACTGAAGATGACGTCACCAGCAGGATGGAGACTCCAGGTCTAGACTCAGCATGTTTGCATGGAGAAAAGAAGTCCTGGATCTTTGTTTCTTGGCATTCATATCTGATACTTCTGCTTAATAGAATGAAAAAGCAGGAAAATACAGAAGATATTTGCTGTAGTAGAAAAACTGTCTTTAAGCAAAATGTTCATCAAAGTTTCTACGAGATGCCAGCTACTTTTTAAAGATTTCATTGGATGACAACTGAATGTTTGTATTTGCAGCTAAAATGTTTCTTCTAAGAGCTGATAGCAGACATCAGTTTTCAGGCAGAGTGCAGACGTTCCTGTCTGACTGTCAGGCACATGAAGAGCAATGTGTCCTCAATATTTCAAGAAGACAAATGAAGGAGACGCGATCCTAATGTTAAATGGCCTGTGAGAAAAGCAAGTGCCTACTCGACTGACAAAACACTTACAGATAAACTCCAAGAGCAACTTTGAAGTGATGACTCTGACATCTCTGGTTCTGTCCAAATCTGTTTTTTTCCCTACAGCACCTCAATTAGAAAATAGCTATGTCTAATTTGTTGGGAAGTCTCAGTTTCAAATTTACTAAATCAGGCCCCGATTCAAAGCAAGAAAACACAATGGATTTGGATGAGGCTTTTGAGAGATGCCATGCTTCATAGAGGCAACTTTCCATTGCTGGGAAAAAAACTTCATCTTAACTTGACCCCCAGGAAGAGTGTAGGAGTGCTAGGGGGAACCATAGGCTGGATGATATCAGAATACTCTTTAAACAACAGCGAGTTTTTTATTGCAGAAAGTAATAAACAAGTCTAGCACAGAATCTCTCTATGCACCATATAGTTATACATTTGTCTCACAGCCCAAAGCAAAGATTTAAAAATCTACTGTGATTTTTTTCCAAGCAATCATTACTGCCTTTTTATACCCTCCTTTCAGTGCCTTTCTGCACTAGGTGAATTGAAATAGGTTTTTGTGTAATTATACAAATGACATTTAGGGGACACTGTCAGAAAGAAGGAAAAAAGATTCTGAAGAACAAGCCTTCCCTTTGTTACTGATACCTTCAACAGTATTAGTCACCGCTCCTGCTCTTCGCTGACTTTCAACACTTGATCAGACAGGTGACATTAGACTGATGAAAGTCCAGCTTTCCAAGGCTCTGAAGAAATGCAAAGCCAATAGCGAAAACTCATCTGCACACATAGCTTATATATGTGAGATTAGAGTGGTGCAACGCTCAGTGAGATGAGAAAGAGAACAAAGAAGCAGGAGTAATCATGTTCACAAGGAACACACAAGTTTAAGATAACACACCTGTGATAACATTACTCTTATGAAATCATAATCTGTCACCAGCAGGCTGATGGCAGCACAGGTCTGAAATAGGTATTTGGGATGCATGGGAAGTAGTGGAAATTAATGATTTGCAGTCACGTGAGTTGAAATTCACCACTGTCTCAATTTGTCCTACACAAATCCACGTATCAGATCTGAACTCAAGACTGCAGACAAGAAGAACACCTGCTGACTCACCCCCGAATCACAGATAGGCTTCCTTCTGCTGCTTCAATCTAACCAGCAGGTAAGTCTGATTAGTTTAATTTCAAAAATAAATTAAGGGTTCTCTTCTCTCCAAGCGAAGATGGAACAGGAAAAGAGTAGAAAATCAATCCTACAAGGAAATCCTCACAGAAGTGTGCATTATCTGATTCACAGTCCTCTTCTCCCGGCAGGTACTTGCAGGAGGCAACGAAGCTTGATGAGATTTACAGGGGTGAGTGCCACATGCTCAGGTTCTTTGCTGGTTTCTAAGGGTGAAGTTTATTTTCAAAGAACTGCCCACATTGCACTGTACTTTACACTACAGATGGTCTGAAATGGTGTGAGTTTCATACATAAAGGTTTCCTTAATTTTATAATCAAGATTTAATTTGGATCTGTAATAACTACTTGCTAATGATCTTTCTACTAAATCTCCAGATCTCGAATCCTATCAATTTGTCTATCAGCCATCTCTTGGCCCAGTTTGCTCCCCTGTAATGCTGCTTCAAGTACTTTTGCTGGAAGCAAAAGCTTCATGCCAGCAGACACTTTAAAAATTACAGATGTCATTAACAATTTCTTCCTTAACCCCAGGTCAGAAGGCCCAGCCTTAGGAGCACAAATGGCCATGTTACTGTGGATTGCCATAGCACGACTGCTCAGCTGAGCCCCAGCAGCTCATCTCAGTAGATGAACGGTTCAACTGGGGTACTTCAGTTGTATTTACACCTTTGCCTGTATGTTAAGAAATCTTCTTACACTTGTTAATTGCTCCTGTATGAGAACACCAGCAGAACTGACTCCACAGCTGCGTGAATATCAGGTAAGAGACAATTCTCAAAGACAACCTTTAGATGTCTGTCAGCCCAAGCTGTGCTACACCCTCATCTGAACTGCCAATGGGAAAATGCACTTATAGCTGTATGCAAAGAAAATCCAAGAACACTGCCATGGATTCTTATTTGATAAAGCAGTCTTGCAGGAAGAGTATGAAAAAAAGGTTAAAAAGGGGGAGGGATGACAGCCAAGTAGGCTCGGTGGTCTTGGAAATTAACAGTACAAATATAAAGGAGTTTGCCCCTTCCAGCCTCTTCCCAGCTACAGATCCTTAATCTAGTTTGATTTTCCTGGGGTAGCAATCTGTCAGATGCATCCCCTTCAGAACAAGATTATAAAAGGAGTGAATCATGGACATATTATTATTCCCCTCAGCATGCAGCACTTTTTCTTTAAATACAGAAACCGTAGCGTGCAGGAAATGATCCATCTATTAAAATTTGTGTCAACATCTCTCAAAACTCTTGAAGCTGTACAGCGAATATTGCTAAGCATTCTCCTGTGTCTGAAAAACCAGTATGATGACAACACTGAAATATGTTACATGCGACACTTTGGTCCTGACCTTACTTTCACTCAAGTCAATCAGCGTTCTCCTTTTGATTTTGATGGGAGCGGGGCCACTGTTCCATTGTCACCTCTCTCGTACCCTCAGGCACTCTCTCCAGCAGCACTGTCAGCTTAGAGAAGCCAGGGCACTTTCAAAGTATTTTCTGATGCCCAAGGCAAACCAAGAGATGACCTTTTCCACCAGCAGAGAGCTGCTTATAGGCTGCTATTGAATATTCCACCAACTGTAATGCTCTGCTCCCGAAGATGACCTGGCTGCACTGCATATTAGATGGGTTTTCCTTTTGCTGTCCCTCTCCCCCCATTAATTCAATGAATTGGGGTCACAGTCTGATTCTCCTCTGTTCTGCACCTTTGTTATTACCTTCACCTGGGACAAGCCCTATGCTTTAGCATCACTTGGCAGATTATTCAACATCAGGCTGCAAAGGACTGGACAACAAACAGTAACCCTTTCTTTGCTTGGGAATTATTTCAACAGACAGAGATTTCAGGAATGCACATGGCTGAGTGATTGTCCATGCCTGGCCATGAGAAGTACATGTTTGTGCCCTCATTTTTTTGGTCACAAAATAAGGAAATAGCTGTAGCTGAAGTGACCTGATTCATTAGGTGACCTGAATCGTGTGGGTTACCTCGAATACCCTGATCAATATAGTGCCTCTATATCACAACAGAAACGCAGGTGGTGTTGGTTCAATGGAATTAATGCTAAAACCCCTGAAGAAAAACTGTCATTTCCAGAAATTTTAAATTCTGACTAATGCCGAGATAAAATCTCTGTGGAGCAATCTGACATTAAGAATTGAATTTCCAGGGTTGTTCAACTCTGCTGCTCTGGTGAGGGAGCAGTGCTAAGCCAACATGGTACATACAAAACTGTCAAATATGGGTTATAAATCGCGCAAACAACCTACTGTTGCTGACTGCAGAATATACAATTTGTACCAGAAAAAAAGAGGTTAATGTATTCTGGATGCGACAGTCCTCACAGTCTGTTATACATTCTAAACATGCTCATATCTACATGACATTCAATTGAAAAGATTTTTGAAAATGGACAAATATTTTCTTAATAATTTTCAGCAGCATTGCCAGCTCTTCCAAGAACTACATTTCACTAGGAAGTTAGCTGTTATTTTTGCAGATAGGATGTCTGTGTCATCAAGTTACTTCTATAAAGAGACTTGGCCTTTATGACTAATTTAAAGGGTTTCCCAAAGCAGATGGAGCATTTTGAATATAGAAAAAGGGATTTATAGGAATACTGAGCTCCAAGTATTCAAATATAAAGACAAAATTTTGTCTAAGGCAATACCGGGAAGTAAGAGGTGCTCTAGGCTATTGGAGGTTGTCTCTTCATCTCCACCAGATGTCACGTAGTGTAAATTGACATTATTTCCTGAGATCAGTGGATTTTTGTTCGATTCCTCTTGCTGATGATCTGGTTCACAGAATGAAAATGTCTTGGTGAAATGGACAGAGAAAGGGAAGAGAAGAAACAGAAGATATCTTAGCTGGCTCTATTAAATTATTGTACACTACTTCCATGTTCTGCCTATGCCAGCAGACAAAAAAAAGGCTTCTGGAATCATTGGTGTAATTTACTGGCAAGCACAAAAACATCTGCAACAAGCCAAAGAACTGAGGACTTCAAAGTTGTGAATGAAATGCTGTGTGTATGTGTGTGTATACATATACATACAGTGGGAAGTAAGAGAGATGCAAGAAAACATGTTGGACAGGCTGAATTTGTCAAGCTTAAATTACACCTACTTCCCTTCCCCATTCTCAGTTCTCAAATTACACATTAGATTTACATTATCCTTAGCTAGCCAAGATCTACCATCAACCTCCTATGATATTAACCACACAACCTGGGCTCTTTCCATGCAGGGGAACATTGCCAAAGGGGATTCAGATCAGATCTTCTATTTATAGATAAATTCTCTTGCTCACTTGCTGCCCCCTTCTCTCTCCCTACTTCAAAGCTTTGGTAACTGGCCCTGGGTTAAGTGGCAGGCATCTCTGTTAGCTGTATCCTGTTGGCTTACAGAAGTACCACGTGGGCTAGTGTTAAAAGTCTGTGTCAAAGCCCTTTCTGGGGTCACGGACTATCTGTATGATCTCACACCAGTCATTTGTCTTGCCTGTCCTTCTGTTAAGCCTGTCAAGAGAATTGGCTCAATAGAAGAAAAACAGGAGCTCCTTAAAAATGTATTGGCACATTGGAGTTGAACCTTTTTGGGTGAAGAAGCTATAAAAAATGACTCTGCAGTGAACTTTGAAATACCAATTTGTTAAAGAGGCAGTGATCTCCCTTCCTGAGCAACGCTTTCCATGGTGTGAAGCCTTGCAGAGGGAAAACAATGTGCATTTAGAAACATTTTCAGAAGTATTTATATGAAGGACTGGTGATGAGAAATGTTTCAAAAAATTTTAAGGCTGCCTAAATAACTGTTCTCTAGCGAGCCTAAGTTACAGTTTAAATCCTGGCAATGTATTTATCAATATTTTCATTCCTGGCTGCATTTCCTGACATTTATGCCAAAACAAAATTCTGTAAAAGGTCATAACAGGACTCAAGTGTTATTAAGTGTGTGATCTAACAAACAAAACAAATGACCTTCATTCATACTTGCCTGATCCTTCTGTGAACTCACAAACAATAGATCCTGACCGCTTTCTCAGACTCAAAGAAATATCCATCTTGGGTGAAGTCATCCATATGCAGAGAGTCAGCAGATGCTTTAAATGCCTCTACCATACTTCAAAGCAGGACTGAATTATAGCTTAGATTCTTTGTAACTACTTTCCCTTCTTTCTTTTTACAGTATTTCACTGAATACTGGCACACCATTGTGCTAAGTGGTATATTACATAGTAGAAGATGGTTTTACATAGCAGGAGACCTTGTGACCCACACAGACAAAACAAATGAGAAAAAGAGTGAAAGGATGTTTATTAGTTCCACTTATAAATGGAAAAATGAGGCCTAGAGAAAATTGAGTGACTTGTTCCAGATCACACCAAATATCTGCAGCAGCTAGAAACTCGACCTAACCTTCACTACCATGTCTGGATTGCAAAGGCTACCCCTTCCTTCCACACTGCTGAATAGCACTTGCAAAGTGAACGCAGGAAATCTGTGGGTGATATGCAACCCGAAGCTCTATCTTCCAAATCACTGGTGGCTTTGCTGCAAGACCATCCTTGCACTTTCTTTTCCATGAGTACATTTAATTTCATTTCATTTCTCCCACACCGTACCTCAGACTTTTGGGATATTTCATAGTATCACACCAAAGGCTCCCAATAGCAGCCAGAATTGCTTTTACTGCTGTTTAACACAGTATTGAATTTAAATGGCTAATGTATATGCCTCTCTCACACATGAACACAAACTGCTGCATAGCAAAACTTTAATTTATCAAATTAAAATGCACTATAGCACGAATTTATTGTATCACTGCTCATAAATGTTTTTATGCATTTGATTTTTTTTTGGTCTTTTATGGTTTTGGCAGTAGATGGAAAGCAATCAAGGTTCCATTTGAAGCAGCCATGTAAGCAATTCTCATTTAACAGAAGACAATGAAAAATTAATCTAAAATGAGTGTAACTAAGTTTTCATAGAAACAACAAAACCACTCAGACATTATCATCTTCAACAGCTGTTTACTGTCTTCATTTACAAAAGTACCTGTCAAACTTCACTATTTCCTCCAGGAAAAAAAAGCCAACCCCAAGTGCCTCTCTGAGTTAATATAATGCTCCACATGTAACAGGGATATTAAGGATCCCTTTCTTGCAATCATAATACTTAGCAGGGATGATTGAGGTGAAGTAATGTTCAACACTCCCACTCCTGCAAGTTTCAATTCTACACTTTTAACTACAGGAAAAAAATTCAAACATGTCTGATTGGTAAAAGCCTGGGTATTTTCCTCTCTTTCTCTCCTACTTGATGGAACATCTGTCTCCTCTTTTCAATGAGCAAAGCAACATTTTTCATTCCTGGAAAGTTGTTTACTACAAAACAATCACAACTTTCTCAGCATAAAATGAAAACACTTGAAGGAACTAAAAAAGGGATAATAGCAGAACAGAATATTTTTCTGGTGGAAGGCTTTATCGTCTGGGGATGCATCTCCCAGTATCAGTTTGTTTCAGTGATGAATTTGGTCTGAAGAATCTGTTTAGCTGGGAGAACACTTGCAGTTGGTTAATACTATGCAATGTGCATGATGGGAAGGATGCCAAATAAACATCAGAAGGAAACCAAAGGGTTCAGGGAATGTGCTGCCTGGCGGTCTGTACCCCTGGCACAGAAGTTAACAGGGGATGGGCCAACCTTCTGATAATTGCAGGAGCGGTTGCTCACCCAGCAACAACAAAGTCAGCAGCTTAGTATCTCAGGAAAGAGAGGAAGACAGAAGTAAGAAGACAAATACAAAAGAGCTGAATTAATTGTCCCTTACATGCATATTCCCAGGCTGAATGCTCTCAAAGGCTGTCTCAAGTACTGTTGCTGTGCCTGACTCCAGATTTAGGAGATGGGAAGGAGTTAATTATTGAAGGGCAGCTACAGTGAGTGGGATGCACAGCTCCTATTGACTTCCTTAATAGTGGTAAAATGTGCAAATCCTGTGGACTGTAGCTGAATTTAAATTACAATGATTACAAAATATAAAGCCTAAAAAAGAGGATTTATACATGAGCAGATTTAGCCAAGACACAGACTCCCTCAAGACCTACATTTTGTTTACATGCAAAGCAGACTATGCCTCCTGAATGACTTTAAATCCTGATGACAATTATTTATATATCTATCCACTCTCCTAACATGGTTCTGTACCATAATTCCTGACGCTAAATGCCTTGGGGAATATCTACTAGTTATAGGTTCATCCCTATTTTCTGGCCATTGTCCAGCAAACCACTTTCAATGTGTAAAGAGTCCTGATGCCTTCAGTGGGTCTACTCATACGATGCATAAGACCATAAGGACACGTTGCTTAAATAGATACATAATTTCAACAACAATAGCAATACGTTTCTCTTACTGCTTTCGGACAGAATTTTTATGCACAGCTCTCAGGAGTACAGTACTATTAGCCTGTTTTGTGATATGCAAGCTGGGGAAAAGATAAATGAAGTGACTTGCCCAAGGTCATACAGGAGTTCATCAGAGAAATGAGGACACAAACAATAAGTGCATGTTTAAATTGAGTCCTGAGGATTTTGCAGCGCTCTGCCTACTATGTGAGTGGGCCTTTGAGTACTCTGACATTGTTATAAAGGAAATCAGTGAGGTTATATAGTAGGAATCAAATCTTTTAAAAATTATTTGCATCTACTATCATGTTAACCAGTTCACTTCCATCTTATCCAGAAAGGGCAATGAATGTTTAATTCATGTTAAAGCTAAGCAATCACAAAATGAAGGCTTTTATATACTCCTGATCCAGCTGCAGGAATAAACTTGAACACTTTTCATTGTTCTAAATTCCTTAACAATAATCAATATACAGTTAATTAGAATGGATTAAAAAAAACCCAAACATGCAGTGCCATCTTTAAACAAAACCTAGCAGCTTAAAAGGTTTTGAATTCTGAAAGTGGGAAATATTTCTTGAGAAAAAGAAATGGTGACACACCCAGTAAAGCCCTCACAGCTTCCTACAAAAAGATTTCTAGCCACAGTCATATCCATATG
The DNA here is from genome assembly GCF_929443795.1 of Astur gentilis. Taxonomy (NCBI): domain Eukaryota; kingdom Metazoa; phylum Chordata; class Aves; order Accipitriformes; family Accipitridae; genus Astur; species Astur gentilis. The sequence goes on along the minus strand of NC_064886.1, from coordinate 19,501,321 downwards.
GATTTTACATTCTCTCTCAATCACACCTATCAAAGACTTTGTATATGGTCAAGCTGACTGGTGTGGGAAATGTTAACAGGAGAAACTGCTACAATCTGTATGCAGTAAAATGAACCAGAGGCAGACTTAGACTATGGTTCTGTTTCGCTTCACTAGCATGTTACTGTAATAAACCTTGGCAATTTGTATCCATGTCATCTGGATCCAGTAGTAAGAGTGAGCACTGGCTGCAATTTACCAACTGAATTTTTGTCATCAGAAAATGCAATGGCATCAAAATAGAACTGTTTCCATCAAGCATTACAAGTCTGAAAAAAACCCATAGTGCTCAAAATTATATGGATTTCCAGATTCCATTGTCCTTCTGCTCAAGGAGTATCACAGGGGAGGACCAGTAAGAAGTTGCTGCTGTTCCTTATGTCTTTGATCAACAAACTCTCTACAGTCTCCAAAGCTCTCAGAACAGCCACTTTTCAGCAGTATCAAATTCACTATCAAATGAAAAAGGAAGGAAGGTGACATAATCCTGGAAAGTTATGGAAACTGTCCCAAATAAAATTGGATATTGAAACATTATGAAGATGGGCCAGAGCACCGAGAGCTCTCATTATGAGCCTCCCCTGATGTTAAATGGCCTGGAGATGGCTGTTCAAACTGCATTGTGTGCTGTTTCCCCAGACTAGTCATTTCCTTCAAGGAACAAAATTAAAGCAGTGATGGATGGACTACTCTGCTGTTTATCTGGCCCAGTTTCACAATGTGGCAGTGAGGAACTGTTGAACTCCAGTTAAAACAAAGGAGGTGCAATAAAAAGTTTCTATGAACATCCTTATTGAGCTTAAAGGAAGAGTTTATTATTGCTAAGTCACATAGCAGAGAATGAAATATAGGAATGAGGATTGCCACCTGCTTACACTAGAAAGGAACAAGAACAAACATGACTATCGATTTCACGTTAACTTTGCTATTTTCATCTGTCTCCCTCTTACTGCTCCCCCTCCTGCCTCAGGCAACATGCACACCAGCCAGGGCATGCCGGGCAGCCAGCACAAGAGTGATCCACTGCTCCCAGAACGTGTTCAGCACAGCCCTGCTTCCCCCTGCGGCTCCACAGGGCAACTCCGGAGCAGGTCCCTGCATCTCCTCTCTTACTTGCTCCATTTCAGTGGCACAGTTACTTCTGTGCACTTCTCCTGCTTTGACCTACATAGCTCCCTGACTCTCATGCATCTCATGGATGTTGCTACCACTTTTCCTAAGCTAGACTTTTAAACCACCTATTCTTTTATGTCCTCTACTCATCAATCTCAAGTCTTCTGTCTTCTCTGTTGTCAAGCTCAAAATACAGCTCTTTTCTTAATGCCAAGTTCTTCCCAAATCATTCTTGCTATCCCTCCCATTCCAAAGCACTGCTCAAAAGCTGGCATACTCTCTCTATGCTGGACTATAGCCATATCTGCCTTTCCTGCCTATGTTCAGTTTGAACCAGTAACAGAAACAGCATTCCCAGTGCCCCAAATGCCCGTGTTTTCAGTCTCAGCTCTGTCCTCCATGCACATTCTCAGAATCTATAGACAAATTTGCAATAGAAGGTTCCTATTATATATGCTACCATTTTACATCTAATTTTTCTACCCCATTTTAAGAAATACTCTTGGTTTTCAGGTTCTGTTATCAGATGTCTGGTTGGGATGGCAGGTGAAATTTCTGGAAGTGCCTAAATTCCACTTTTAAAAGTGATGGGGTAGCTCTGAGGTTTTCAAAAGCACAAATTCATTTCAAACTCCAATTGCTTTCAAACACATCTGCTTTCTCTCAGGCAGTGGGAATTCGAGGCCCCAGAACTTCTGAAAATTCCAATAGGTGTCAGACTGTTGAAATAACTGCTTTTTTAAATTTAGGTACTACAAACTATAGTCATCAAAGTATTTATGCACTGCTTCACTTGGCACTGCAAAACCTAAGTGAAACAGATGGCCAATGCAGGTTTCCAAAAGTGACTCAGATACTCAAGAGCTCAACTCACACAGGAAGTCAATACCAGTTTATCTTCTAAATGTCAAATGGCATTTTTGAAAATAGCACTTTCCATTACCAATAAGGACCTGCAACTCTGTGCTTTTTAAATGTTTGCTTTGCACCAAGGAATACCCCAGGCTCTACCTGTCTGCCTTTTCATGTTCAAAGGACAAGTGAATACTTGAGTAATACAGTCCTTACAGGCAAGCCACTAGCAAACCAGCCAGCTCTGGAGCACTATAGATTTTTTCTTGTAAAGGGCAGTTTTAGGCAACAAGCTTAAGGCTTGGTGAGGGGGAGAGAGCTAAAGAACATATATACTTAGAATTAGCTGCACAGCCTTCCCTTGCTTGCCATAGCTTTAGTAGTAAGGTGCAGAGGCTGCAACTACCCCACATAAGAGCAAAGTTCTTGTCTCTGGGGGCTTAAGCAGCGTTTAACAGAAATTTAAGCTGAATGAAGGAGGGCTGTGTTAGACAAGCCTGGATGGCCTTAATGACAATGGGTCATTAATACATGGGCACTGCTGAGGCTCCTTCTGGATCCCCTGTGACATATAATCCAGCTCTTCTATAGCACAACACTCCCAGAGCACAGACAGCTTTCTGGTCATTGTTATACAGTGGCAGATACCATGACTCAGAAGAGGTTGAAACACTAAGAATTAAGAAATGTTTGGATGCTATCCCACAATGCAGCACCTAGGAGAAAGTGCAATGGGTTTAAAGTAAATGTTATGGATACGAGACATTAACTGTTTCCCCCTTCTGACACTATGGCCCCCGAGACTGGCACAGGCCAAAGCTCTGCTTGTGATGGTGAGTTCCCATGCATCAGCCATTAGATGATCTAGAGGTCACCCGAGCTACTTTCAGTATATTTCTGCTGCAAATGGGTAATTAGTCAAATCAATGTCCTCCCCAGAAATTGACTGAAACTAGAGGGAGGACTGAGTTGAGTGCATTTGGTATTTTTAACCTGGAATGTCAAGTAGAGGAATAATGGCCATTATCTCCAGTATATATCTTAGAAGAGGGAGAAGTTAGGGAGGTGATTTCTACCCACATCAGTAAGTCTAAGACAGAGTAAAAAGACAGATGAATGTGGAAACTGGTTTACAGAAGAGACTAGAGGGACACCAGTCCTACAAAGACTTTGAAGGTTAAATTTACACACTTTTAGAAAACTCTGGAAAAGCCTCTAAGTTCCAGACTTGCAAACCTAAGTTTTCAGGTATCATCACAGTTTATTTTATTTTCAATGGAAACAGATTTGGGTTTGGATATATACATTCCTTTGTACAAATGTCAAAATACTGTCACTGACTGATGGCAATATGGAAACTCTCTGTTTCCATAGCCTAGTGGGTAGGAATGCACAGAAGGAAGCCAACACCATAAACGGTATACTGTAAACTATAAAGTTATATATTTAAAGTATATTTCTAATAATTTAGATCTCTATTCTTTAGTTAGTACTATGCTGTTTTCAGTACAAACAAAGAACCTTATGGCATTAGCCCCAAGGAGAAATGTGACTTCCCCTATAAAAAGAACAACCATTATAGTTTTAGATTCCCTTCCAAGAGTAGTAACTTCAATACCTTCTTTTAAAATTTAAACTACATCTAGTTAGCGAAGAGAGAATTACTTTTGGCATCTTTTTCCTGTATCTAATAATCACTTCCATTCACATAAACTACCTTTCTTCCTACAGAGGATTATTGTCATTAAGCTACTCAGAGTGTGACAATAATTGAGAGGTTTTGGCTATTGGAGTCAGAAGCATTAGGATTTGAGAAAGAGTAATACAGAGACATGGAAGACAGAAGTTGAAATGCTTACATAATCTACACTTGATTTTAATTAGAGACAGAAAACTTTTCAAGACTCAGGAGAGATTTGGTCTGGACAAGCACCTCTTTGCTTCTATCCTACATACAGTTGTAGGCTGGGTTCCTACAGAAACAAGTTGATGACTACTATCAGTAGCTGATAGCTCTTGAACTTTAGGGGCAAGAACCTCGTCACTTCAGTGCCTAGGAAAATGCCATCTCTTTCCTTGCTTAAGATGAAAAACTGGCAGCAACTATAAAACTAAAGGGTTTATACACTTTCCTGAATCTGTCTTCAGAGATATCTGGAATAGTTCTAATAAACACACTAAAGAGACCATTAGATCTCAACAATTACTGACTAATTATATGCATAGATGGTTAAATAGCAGCATTTCTAAGTCTTGTAGGGTACATACTGTAAAACTTACATGAAAAGGAATTGCATAGAAAGGAATCCTCAAACCCTCTTTAACATCTTAATTGGAACAAAAGATCTTTCTGTACACTCTTTGACATTACTCAGGAAACAGCAAATTATCTGATTCAATTGGCTCATGAGTAAAATAGCAGGGAGCAATTAACTCTTCAGAAACCAAATCCCTCTATGAGAGGATTTATTATAAGAAAAAGCATTAAATATATAATAAAATAAGAAATAAAAGAAATTCTATATAAACATAGGGAAATACAAGAAAATATAAGAAAAAATATAAGATAAAAAAGAAAAAAATATTCTTAAATGTAAGAAAAATTCTCATGCAGGGATGAGCTACTCAGCAGTCATTAACATTACAAAGGGATGAAGTCTCCAAGGTCTAAGTAATCTGAACAGTTAAGTCACCCACCACAGTCCACAAAGACATGGCTTGAAAGTAGGCAGGATAAATGGTCTTGCTTCCTGGCAAAATGAACTCATGCTTGTATATATGTGAATAATTTTACAGAATACAGGAACATCTATAATAAAGCCTGACAATTACTTCAGTTAACTGTTTACTCCAAATAAGCTAGGGTTTTTATCTTGAGAGACTGTCACTGAAACTAAGACTTCTTTCTCTGTCTAAGGTACACAAGGAACTCCAAAACTGGAACCACAGAAAATATGATAGATATTGATGAATACAAATGATTTACTGCACTTTGGTAGTTAAAGCATCTGTCCATCCAATGTGTGGGTTACAGCCAAACTGTGGGGTCTGGGTGTACTCTCTTGCTCATGTGTCTGTGCATGTCCATGCTGCGCGCTTGCTCCACTTGGGTCAGACTGTGTGACCCAAGTGCAAATCTTTCCTTCCTCTGTATCCAAGTTTTATGGGGAGTGAGCCAAGCCTCGGGCCAGAAGGGGCCTGTAATGTGCTCCAGCCAATTATTTCATACTGTTCATGAGACCCTGGCAAGAGCTGTATGTGGTTTCTTAGAAGGAGGACCATGTGGGTTCAGATGATCTCAAGAAGAAAGGAATAAAACACAGGACTCCCACAGCTGGCTAATGATCTCTCCGCGGGAGCTGCTGCCAGTGGCTGCTTGGTGCACACTGAGGGCAGAATTGGATGCCTGATTTTTCTTCAATCCACAGCTAAATTTGCAGAACTGTAGAAAAGAGGAATATCCTTTCTAGCAACCTAGGAAATTACTTGAGAACTTGGCAAAGGAACAAATAGATCACTGGCATGATGACAAGTTGACATTATAAGCCTGGCAAATACAAACAAAAGAATATATATTCACACACACAAATGTTAAAGCTCCTAATGTGAAAGGCATGCTGCTATATTACCCACATGAGAAGAAACCACCACAAACTCTTCCCCTTCCCAGGATCCATAACTCGAAACTAAGACTTGATTAATACTGTGAAAGAACTCAACAGTTAATGCAAATCTCCTCAGTGGCTGGGAAAGGGGGCATCATTACATAGAAAACCCAATGGTCCCATAAAAGACAGACTAGAGAAATCTCTGTCAGGTTATTTGACAGGATACAAAGAGACACTAAGGCCCAAACCCAGACTGGAAGACATAAAGCAGATCCTGCAGTAGATGTTGTCATTATACCAAGAATCAATAACAAATTTCATCCCAAACCTTTAGTTAGTAAGGAGAGTAAAACCAGAAAATGATTAAATGGTAAAGGTTCTTAAAAAAAGACAACAGAAGGGAGAGGGATGTTGGAGCCTGCACATTGAGAAGGTATAAAAAGAGGCTCTAAAAGGACTTGGATGGGAAAACCTGAAGAAAACAACTGAGAGTTGCTGAAAGGATATGTTTTTTCATCTTCTGTCCTTTAGGCAGCAATTAACTTGTGCTCAGTGGTGTGCATAGTTAGTAGTTGTATTCTTAAACATATTCAGGGTGTACAAGTCGTAAAGTTCTTCATCAGGAGCAGGACTCAAACCTAACGGACAGTCTTCTCTAAACTTCACTGAATGCTGAATCAGGCTCCAAATTAAAAACTTGGTTATTTCTTTCTGTCCTGATAGTTAGGTATTAACTCCTATTAAAAAAGCGTAAATTCTACTGCAAATTACAGACACATCTTTTCAAAATCAGTTGTTGAGGTGTAGCACTCAAAGCAAGCCAGTGAAATCAGTATTCCTCTGGGAACAGATAATGGTGAAGAGTTCACACTTTTCAAACATTTACGAAGTCAGAGCCTATTTATGCACAACATAGTCAGCAGGGTCTGTAAAAACCACTGCCCTCAAATGTCCTGGGTTCTGCTCTAAATGAAAGTCTGTTCTGTGACTCTGAGTATCTTCTGAGATTTTTTTTTTTAATAAACGCACACGGTGAATTTATATGTGATCCACAGTGAACCACAACAAATCTCCAATGATTTGCATCACTGAAGGATGTGGCAATTATATGATATTTGACGACTATGTGTTTCATCTCACCTCAGCCCCAGGAATACTGAAAAGAGCAGGAGAGGCTGCCTGTCAAAATAATTAACACACCCTTGATTAACAGAACATGGAAACAATCCCCTTCTTGGATGGTTCTGGGAGTAATGTTAGCAAAAGCTGAGTTTCTAGCCAATTCTTAGTGATCAAGTCCCCTACACTTACCACAACATTTCTAGGTTAACTTTCCTAAGTAAGAGTACAAGGAATAGCTTGTATTTACTATGCATTTAAACAGTGTTCATCTGTAATGCATAGGAGTTCATCAGCTTGTTGTGAGGAAATCACAGCAAGTATAAATAAGCTATGGAACTATGCATGTATAGATAGCCAGAGAGATATGCAGCAATAAACAAGATCTGTTTTTAAATATTCCTTCCCAGTCTCATTAAATTTCTGAACATTTCTCAAGATAAAAATTAACAAATAGCATCTCCAAGTGGAGACCCTCATCACCCTATAGCACTTTTCCAGAGATGACAAAAACACTGTAAGAAATTATAATAAAATACAATTAAAAACTCTAAACCTAGCTGAACAATTGCTAAACTAACCAGAGAGATTATATTCCTTTGAGGATTGTCAGTGGTACTTGCTGAGCTCTGATCTGGTCGAAATCTATTATAACAGAGTATTTTATGCAAATCATATACATCAGAAATTTCTTTTGCTTAGTACATACCAATGAACATTGCCACACAGAAGTTGTAAACTATTTTGGGTAAGAGAACAGATATAAACATTGAAATTCTTGTTAGTTGGTCTAACAGTAATGCTTTGGTTGACAGGGCACTTTGCTTTGAAGCCATGCAGTGGCATTGTTAAATACGCCAGTCTCATTAAAAATAGTTAAAATAGGAATGAATTCAGTGGCTGAGGTCACTCAAGTACTCTGGCAGAACCATTATTGAATTTCTACTAGTGTGATTACAAAGTGTGCATGCTCAGTCCATTAATTTGCAGGATGGAAACCAAAAATCAATGGGGTGCTACTTAAAACTCCTTTTGTAATAATTACCATCATGTATGCAGGTATACACATGGAAGGGGAGCATATAAGCTGTTGTTCACAGCCTTGAACAGGGAAGAGATTATCTAGTTTTCTGGGCTGTATGTCAGAGAGAAGGAAAGCGAGAAGAGTAAAAATTCAGTCTAAACTTGGGGTGAAATTCAGACTGCAAAAGAAATTTTGCCATTTGCTTCAATGAAGCTAAAGTTTCTTCCCTGGAAATTTAACTGGAACTCAAATTCCTGGCAAGCAATCAGGAATTCAGCATTGATCTATCCAAAAAACTCTCTACAACAAGCATCTTGCTTTTCTTTAATAAACTTACTTCCCCATGAAATTACTAGCATGTTGGTAAAGTAATAACAGGAAAGTTGTAGGAGTTTTTTGTGGATAATAGTGGGACACACTGGTATACATTGTTTCAGCAGACCTACACTGATTTATACCAGTCATTGACACTTTTCATTGTGACCCTTTGAAGTAGTAAGGACACATCACAGATTTTTTTCAGGAAAAAGTACTGAATTTCCTTGCTTAAGCAAAAAGTGCATTCAAAAAACACTGGCAACTTTGGTATAATATTGCTATTCCCATTTCATTTTTCATTCTTAATTTTGAAAGTGTAACAAAATAATATGCTTACAGGTCTTAATTGTCCAGTATCATATACTGAAAGAAACAGAACGCCAGCGGTCTTATTTAGCCAGGATTTGATGGACCATAACCATTTTTTCTGAAGAACTCACAGACATCTACTACCTTTCAAAAGAGCAGCCCACCTCTACCTTGTTCAACTGCCAGGAAATATACAGTATCCTCCAAACACTTCCTATCTCCCCTCCGACCCACCAATTTATGTAACAAAAACCAACTCAAACCAGATGATTTGTACAAGCACTTGACACAGCAAGACAAATTCTACAGTGATTTACACTTAAGGGACTGTGGCTGCACAGCTCAAAAAAAAAAAAAGTTGCCTTTTAAAATGTCAGTATTTGCTGATATTCACCATGAAGCGATAGTGAAGAAAAATAAGATCTTCCTTCATTTCCAGAAAGTGAAATACCAGAGGTCTCCCTGCAGCCTGAATTCTAGATAAATTATGACTTGCAAATGATGACTTACAGAAGCTAATAAGAGTTAACTACTCTTCTTGTGTCAGTTATGTGTGGAAAACTGCAATGATCTCTGATACAAGCTACTTTTATAGACCCCAGGAGTTGCTTTGTCTGTAATAGGCAAAGATTTTTACTTTCTAAGTTTGTAAAAAAGCATGTATTATCTCTACCTAGTATTTAAAATGTGCAGGGGGAATTGAACGGAATCCATCATAACAGAACTCGAGAAGTCCTTGGTTTTGCCGAGCTGTGTTACGTCCAGCTTGAATTACATAAACCGTTGTGTTTGCTAACAACTGCTCATATGCTGTAAAGTGTTTGCAGAACAATAATGATGCTGCTTCATTCAGCCTGAAGCACTGGTAACGTGGCCTATTAGTAGTTATGCAACAAATTAGTATTATCCCCATATCAGCCTGCAAAAGTTTCAAACATGCTTCACACCAGGAAATGGATCTGTTCAACTATTTTCAGGCAGAGACACAGAATTAACCAGATAAAGGACGTGATTATTTATTATTACCGTTATTAAGAGTAGGAGCCTTGTCATAGGCTAGGACCCTGCTGCATACAGTACAAATAAGCAACATGCTGCCTGCTTCAGCAAGCCTACTAGCATAGACAGCAGATGGATGGAGACAGACAAGAGTACATGGAAATACTGAAAAAACCACTAGGGAGTTGTAGGATGAGAGCTGTATTTGTTAGCCGCCCAGCTATTGCAAACATTTTTCTAAGAAGATAACTGAAGAAGAGCAAGGTTTTCTAAGCCTGAGATGTGAGTGTCTCAAAGAAGCAAACGCACCTGGACTGATGCACTAACACACCACCTGTCAGATCAGGTCTTCAAATTGTTCGAGTTCAGGACCTCATGCTGGTTTGGCATTCAAACCAATATATTTGTAATCACAGAACTGGATACTACAAATGAGTTTAAACAAACATCTTGTGATCGTGTAAGGCATAACCCTGGTTTAAATTTAAAAAGTGAGAATCAGTAGATTAATTTCATTCCACTCAGTGGTGCTAATGAGACAACAGTAAGGTCTGCCAGGTGTTTAGAAGACTGAACTTGCTCTATAAACCCTGTATCAACCATATAAGTGATTTTAAGTGATAATTTTAATGTGCTTATAAAATTAGTTTTTTTATTACAACTATCTCCAACTGGAGGATATGCAATGGATGTAATAGAAGAGGCTAATGAAATGCATTTAAACTAATTTTGAATTTTAAAAAGAGAGAAAAAAAATGCAGTGTGTAAAAACCACCTGAGTTCTGCATTTCTATTATTTAGGCCTGGTGGGAAGTACAACAACAAAAGACAGATGATGTGGTCTCTGAACGAAGGCAGCAGGAATAGCGTTTAACCATCCCTCACTGCAGGTATACAAGTAACATCACTTCTTTAATTATATACACGGGTCATCTGGGAATAGAACTTAATGATCTGAACCAAAATGACAGCCGGAAGTGGTGAATGGAGGGAGACCTATGCTATGAGTGGGGAGGAGGAGCCCACAGCACCAGCAACGTGCCATAAAATCCTACAAGTTAGCAACTACCACAATCTGCTGGTTTTCTTACCAACCTTGCTTAACTTGTAAGACTTACAACGCAGACTTAGCATCTGTATAATAATTTTCCACCTGTTTCATAAAGCAGTTACCATTATTATATAACAAAGGAAAGAAACAAAGAGATTTTTATCTGTACTTTAAATAGGCAAGAACACATCAAACTAAAGTAACTTTGAGTGGAAAAGTAAATCTCAGTAAGCCAGTGCAGAAACAAATGGTTCACCTGTCCAATATATTGTGCTTTATCTAAGGAAATGTAAAGGTCTCGGATAAACGGTGGTACTTTACCACTGTCAGCTGGTTAGTTGCTACTGACCTCACAGAGGCATGAGATCAGAAAAATGTTTAAAATCATCTAATTCTCTTTTATGAGATTGTAGCCTATTTCCAGAGGTCTCTCCTGACCAGTTTTAAGTGCCTTGAGTTCAGAGGAGTTTTGTTATTATGAAATTCCTCAAGCAGCAATGGTACAGAGGGCTTACATGTATAAGAAACATATTTCAATTTGCCCTGCCGAATACTAACAAAGATCTTACTCACTTTATTCTTGAAAGGTTTGGCTTTTGGTGCTTTTTCCTAAATTTTCATCATTCTTTATTGCCTGATTTATTTCCTCTGCTGTGGAAGTTAGAGGAAAGCAGAGCTGCTTGGCAGCATGATGTGGTATTGCTGAACTCAGCTGTTTATGGCTTTCAGCAGATGCTTCTGCTTCAAAGACAGTGTGAGAAAAAATACACATGCACAAATTCCTCCCACCCAGTTCTGCATCTTTTGTCTCTTATCTTCCACTGTCTCAAAATCACAAGGAAGGCTACATTACAATAGCTGCTAAAACATCCATACCATGCCAACTGTCACAGATAAATAAGAGCTGACCTCACCCCAAATTAGAACTCATTATTTAAAGTGCAAAGAGAAAAAATTAACAGAAGTGTCGGTCCATGAATGTGCTACATCAGAAGGAGATTTTCATGGATGATGTCGCTATGAATTACAGCTTATTAAAATGGAAAGTGATAGGGATCGCTGTGTAGAAGAGGCAAGAACCCAGCAGCTTTCAGTAGACGATGCAAGTGGGACAGCCAGCTTTTCCTACTGCATGTTCCAGGAGCTCTGCAAAACACATGCTCAGACATAAGTAAAAGGCTGAAAAGTAGACTGTATGTTTTCTAGTCAGTCTCTGAGAAATGATTACTTTGTCAGATATCAAAAAATAATCTCACCCCAGACATCAGGAATTACAGTAATTATTGAACCTGCCTATCAATTTGGAATGGATGTAAAGCTGTTGTCCCATTATTCCATGGCTGCAAATCCTATTCTATTTAATATGTGTGGGGCTCTGCTCTATTTACATAATAATGAAATAAAACAATATACCCAACCTGACTGGAAAGCAGGGAAGGCACTGATGGCAGCTTTCTCAGCAAGGCTGGGCTACTGCATGCACTGGCTAAGCCTCCAGCATTTGGTTTTGATAAGCATGTAAAAAGCTTTTCCAAACTATAAAGATTTGCTGAGCAAACAAATTTGATGCTTTCATTTGGGCAAGAAATATGTGAAGAATGACCTTTCTCTTGGTGCTTCAGCCCTTCTGCTTCCCAGCAGACCCAGGAACTCCAAAGTAGACAAAAAAAAAAAAAAAAAAAAAAAATTACTGCAACTGGGCTGGAACTTCTGTAGGGATCATGGATAGATCTCATTTCATGTATTTTGTTATCTCATTTCTATTAATTAATTTCTTTTCTTGGAGAGAAAACTCGTGGGAATGCCTTACTCCTTGGCTAATACTATGTTAAGTTATCTATAAAGACTAATGTAGTATTTTTTGAATGGTCAGGACCAAGTCTAACACTGGTTCTGTTGAAATCCAACATGAATATTCATTTCAATAGTGCCTAACAACAGGCTTTCAAAAATCTCATCTTAGATTATAACATCTTGCTTTGAATTTCCAACAGAAGAGAGAATGTTGTGACATACCTGATAAGAAAGAAAATACTTTCATTTAGTATCTTCCACAACACTTGTGCAGACCCTGTTGGTTTTCTGACTCAGTCCATATCTGTTATAAAGCAGGTATTTATGCTGATGACAAATTGAACACAAATTTCTATTGAAACAATTGACTGATTATAGCGTTGTTGGATTTTGGTACAGCCAACACTCCAGTTATGGATCAGGGCCTCGCAGTGGTAGGTGCTAGATGAAAACTAGACAGATGTATGTTGTTGCCATGACAATTGCTATAGTTATCTCAAATCTGATCTTTCTGAACTTGCATTACTGCAAGTATTGAAAAGAAAGGGTCCTTCAGGCTCAGTGAGAGTCCTTGTCTATGAGGGCGCCTTTGGAATTTGCTTTTCCTTAATGCAAGCGAGGGCTGCCCATTAAGTCGAAACCACTCAGAATTCGTAAGGTTCAACAAGTTGCCCTGCTCCCACAAGTACTCAGTAAGACAGCAAGGTGTAAGGAACAAACATTCCCTCTCAAGACAGTTTGTGCAGACACTTGCTTAGACACTGCAGCACACAGAGAGAGCGAGGCAACAGCAACAGAGCACCCGCCTCCTTCCTGCAGGCAGCCTACTCCTGAAAGAGACACGAGAGACATTCTTCATCCTTCCTCCCTCCCCAGCTCGGGGCTTTGATAAACACTCCTGACATTCAAAGCAGCAAAAGAGAAGCCATATGAAAGGCTCCTTTGGGAAGCAACCTTCTAACCCTAGTCTTCTGTGCCCTAGAAAAGATATTGTTACAAGGCACAGCTGGCTGATCCTCCACCATATGTGCAGATGTCCAGTTTGTCTTTGGCACCTACACTGTATGCTGGGAGACATCTGTGCCCTAATTTAACCTGAAGCAGGCATCCTAACATAAATAGAAATCTTAAAATGCAAAGACAGCAGGCAGAGATAATTTATTTGGGAAATCAGATGAGAAAGGGTGGAGGAAAAGTATCTTTAAGGCAGTAGGTAAAGGCTTAGCTATATTATTTCTTATAGTGTTATTGACAGCTATACGCATACATTCCCACTTGTCATTTTAAGCAGACAGATGCACGTCACAAGAATGACTCACCTTGGAAGCTCTGAGGGTTGCACTGGTAATTTGCCAGCAGCCTAAAACACGGTACCTAATTTGCACCAAAATATGCATGATGCTTAAAACAAAATACTCAGGAGGCCATAATGCTTGTTCATATGTGACTTTCTCATAAATTAATGGAAATTGTTTCTGTTTCAGGGTTAACAGTAAAAGAAATCCACTGCTGATATCCTCCTCCCGAAGTATTTCTACAGTTTGTACAAATCAGTTTCTACAGACACAGATGTGACCTCCTAAAGATGTATACAACTTCCCAAGCATCTACTATTACAGCACCGGCATGTGCCATCTCAGGTCTCATCCTTGCCGTAATTATCAGTCAGAAGGATAAACAACTCTAATGAAAAAATCCTGACCTATGAGCACCAAACCTCCGAGTCCTTGTGAAAACCGTGTCCTCTGCTCAGACTGCAAGGTTTTGAGGTCAGCAGGCACCACTGCCACTCTGCTGAGCTCTGCAAACCACTCTGACCCAAAACTGTGCCAGGGGAAGATGACCCAGATTCTAAAAGAATTAAAAACATCTATCCTGGTCATAATGTGTGAATACTCTTCTCAGTGTCCATATATTGGGCACAGACTGATTGTCTTCAGGTATAGCCAGCCACACACCACACAGCTTACAGTTTTTCAAGTTTGAGGCATTTTGTACATGTAAACTTTACTTTTATTTTTCAATTGCACGAGAATTCACTTTACTGACATCCCTTGGCAGCATATGGTGCTGCCAGACAGAGGAGGGACCTGCACAGAGTTGTAATGGTTTTGTTGCTTTTCTCCGTGCCCTGATGATATGAAACACAACCCAGTAACATCATTAGCTGTTTCTATGTGAATGCAATGATACCCAGACAGTGTTAAAAAAACCCCAACAAACCAACCCCCAAAAATGTATGCGCATGTGGTGAGGGGGAGTAAGTGATTATGACACAGTCTGAAACATAAACATAACATCTGGAAGCACTCTTCCCGAGTCTGCCTCTTTATCAGACAGATGGCTAGAGAGCTGTAAGCCCACAGGCCTCTCAAAAGGTTCAAGGCCAAGAGGATAAAGTGGTACATCACAGCAGTTTTCCATTATGTCAGTTTTTCTAAATGTCTCTTCATTCTCCCACACTCAGTTTCTCTACCCAGTTGACAGAAATCAAAAGCACTGGGTGACTCCATTCCTCCACAAAGTACAACATCCACGGGCAGAAACATCAGCCCAAGAACAGACTGAAGGCAGCTTGTTTCAGCCCACTTCCAGGTTTGGAGGAGCAAGAGGAGTTAGGCCTAGATTAGCCCCAAGTGCTGCTTCTTAGTTCTAGACACCACAGTTACAGGATGCTCTGGCTTTGGCAGAGAAGCTGGCTTAAGAAATTCTCCTAACCCTCCTTGCTCTTACCCTTAATCCATCTTTCTCTTCCCCACAGCTGATTGCATAACAGCTGGTGGAGGTACACTATTAAAAAAAAAAAAACAACAAAAAAGACAATTAAAATTACTTTGGTCAAAAATAACCTTTGCTCTGTCTTGGAACAGTTCTTGCACCCTGTGGTGGCAATCCAGAATAAACTACACAGCAAATGCAAGCCCTTTCCCTGAAGCTGTTCTCAGGGTAGATGTGCAACACCATAAATCAACCACACAAGCCTTAGGCTGGAACCAAACAGAGGCAATACTAAGATACAGAAACAGTTATAATAGTAACCAAAAATATCTCTTCATCTACCCTGGGGATACATTTAAAACCTACCAACTTTCCTCCAGGAACAAGCAACAAGGGAAAACAAGTGACCAAGCAGTAGTCAGACTTGTTTTCACTAATCAACACTGTTGTTATCCTCATCAATAGCTACTTGAATCTCAGCACAAATTGCATTATAAGGCAAACACAATTGCATTATAACACAAACATTGTTGATTTCAAGCTGTTTTCAGTTACTTGCTATAGTGGTAAAGTCTTTCTGAATAAATCTAAGTTAAGAAGCTACGGCTCTTGGCTTTAGCAGCACAAATTCAAAGAGAACAACTATTACTTAAAAAAGTAAAAAAGTGTGACCCACTTAAAATGTAATGGTAAACAATTATTGATGTGATGTATCTAAAATATGTCCCTTGGTTTTTATTATATAATGTGGAAGGTATATTAGCTGCTAAGTGGTGTTGCATTAAGATATAACTGCTTGTTCCAAAGTGCTTACAATGTAATTATATCCACATACTAATGATAATAGAAATATGCAAGAAAAGAAAGGCAACATGGCAATGAAAACGAGTAGTTTTACTGAGTATGGGCATTTGTTTCCCGTGATATGAAGGGGCAAGAGCGCAGTGGTTCTCCATGGTGCGTCAGGGAGATTTCCAAGTACGTGAGAGCACATAGAGGCCAGAATTTCCTGTTCATGTGCTTAACAACTCAACACATCACTCTCCCCATTATGACCTGAATGAATCCTGGATGCAGTTTAATCTGGCTACCACAAAACAGTTTGTAGGAGGCAGCACTCCAATGCACTGAGAATCTATTACGAATTTAAGTAATACTCTGACTTCACAACCAACTGGGGACATGTGACAATACAAGGGGAGAGCCAAATTACTTCTGTTGGCTACAACAGAGGAATAAGGCACAACTGTGGAAGACCCTTCATTCTCCTTTCCTGCTAGCTAATTCTCTGATCTGTGCTAGAAACAGCTGGTCATGTAAAGAAAAATAACATACTATCATCTTCTTGACAAGCTGTGTGAATGTTCATAAAGCATTCAAGAACTATGAACTTGCATTTACTTGCTTTTCAGAAGCTCATTTGCAAAGACAATGGAAAACACCTCTCTCTGCTTAAATTAACCAACATATTTATGAGTTGGCTGAGTTTGCTGCAAAAGAATATTAGCCTGTGTTGATGCTGGAACTCCAGAACAGTACCTCACATCTACGTTGACCTTGTTATAGAACTGTACATCACCCAAACAAACTGCACTGTTAAACTAGCCTGAAGAAGCTGGTGGCAGCACAGTAAGATCCCATTAGGGACTTGCAATTCTCAACCAAATTAAATTAGCTTAATAGAATATTTGTGCTCTGCGCAGAGGGCTCCAAGTGACACTTAAAAACTCAGTAACTGTAATGCCCACCACACTATATGCTTTCCCACTGGGATCTCAGTACACATGAGTCTAGGTTTCCTTATCCAGCTCTTGTACGAAAACATTTCATTCAAACCTAGGTTCATCATGCTTTCAGAAGACAGCAACTATTTACATATACAAATGAAAGAGGCATTAATTAAAACATTGACTTTTATTTGCATAATTAGTGCTAAAAATATTTTTATGGGTTAATTAGACTTTATGCAAATCGGATTGAGAAGATTTAATTTGGGGTTTGATAACCTGACTATTATAGTTCTGCAGTTGCTAATACACTCAGTTACATGCTGTTCTAAAGCCACGTCCTCCCTTTCAAACTGTTTTGGTTTTTACTTCTGGCAAGCTCAAATGATATATTTTTCCTTTCCCTTTACCGTCCCTGAGGTGGGTTGACTGTGGCTGAATGCCAGATGCCCACCAAAGCTGCTCTATCACTCCCTTCCTCAGCTGGACAGGGGAGAGAAAATATAACAAAAGGCTTGTGGGTCAAGATAAGGATGGGGAGAGATCATTTACTAATTACCGTCATGGGCAGAACAGACTTGACTTGTGAAAAAATAAATTTATTACCAATCAAATCAGAGTAGGATAATAATAAATAAAAACTACATCTTAAAACACGTTCCCCCCACCCCTCCCTTCTTCCTGGGCTTAACTTCATTTCCGAATTCTCTACTCCTCCCCTGAGCGGCACAGGGGGACAGGGAATGGGGATTGGGGTCAGTTCATCACACTGTCTCTGGCAGTCCTTCCTTCTCAGGCAAGGACTCCTCACTCTTCCCCTCCTCCACCGTGGGGTCCCTCCCATGCGCTGCAGTCCTTCAGGCATAGACTGCTCCAGCGTGGGTCCCCCGTGAGGTCACAAGTCCTCCCAGAAAACCTGCTCCAGCCTGGGCTCCTCTCTCCACGGGGCCACAGGTCATGTCAGGAGCCCGCTCCAGTGCAGGCTTCCCACGGGGTCACAGCCTCTTTCGGGCATCCCCCTGCTGCGGCGTGGGGTCCTCCCTGGGCTGCAGGTGGAGATCTGCTCCACCGTGGACCTCTCTGGGCTGCAGAGGGACAGCCTGCCTCACCATGGTCTTCCCCACAGGCTGCAGGGGAATCTCTGCTCCAGTGCCTGGAGCGCCTCCTCCCCCTCCTTCTTCACTGACCTTGGGGTCTGCAGGCTGTTCCTCTCACATATATTCACTCCTCTCTTCAGCTGTGGTTTCTGTGGTGCAGTGGTTTTTTCCCCCCTTTCTAAATACGTTATCCCAGAGGCACTACCACCATCACTGATGGGGCTCAGCCTTGGCCAGCGGCAGGTCCATCTTGGAGCCGGCTGGCGTTGGCTCTATCTGACACAGGGGAAGCTTCTAGCAGCTTCTCACAGAAGCCACCCCTATAACCACCCCCCCCCCCACCCCCCCTCAAAACCTTGCCATGCAAACACAATACTTCCCCCCACAAACTCTCTACTGAAAATCTCACTAACTGCAATGATATCAAGTGTAAACACACTGAATCAGTGAGTTCCTCATGACAAGAGAAATTTCTGCACTTTACAGAAGTCCAATATTTCCCAGGCACTCTGAATGGGCACAGAATACAAATGTTAAAATCTGCTCAGGTTTTCTGTGCCTGAAGATAGTACAAACCAACCGCATAGGAAAGTAATAACCAACCCAGCATCCACCAAAGATTTTACGATACTCTTCAATGAGCCCAGGTTTGAGGCTAATAATAAGCACAGAGCTAGGGAAGCATTGCTCAGATCTGTACAATGGAAATCCTCTGTGTGGACTACATGTACAGCAGTGTTCTGAGAATTTGTTAAGATGATATCCAGCAAGAGCAAAATAATTTCCACTGAAAGCAGCAACATATGACTTACTATGTGCCACGGAAGACAATCATACTTACTGTAAAAGCACTGCTTTTATGTCTGTGGAACAACTAGACCAAGTCTTGGTAAAAACACATTAAACAGGAAAGCAGGCACTGGCAGGCCAGTTCATACCAGTGCTCCCTGGAGTGCACTGCCTCTGACAGTTACCAGTGTATGGCTTAGCAAGGGAACCTCCAGTTCTGGAAGAAGAAACTCTTTGCAAAAAGGGATTCTTCTGTATTACATACAAGACACTAAATACTGAAAGGTTTGAATTATCCTGTACCAATGCTTGAAAGTTACAGTGGTTCACTGTGAAAGAATTCATTTCTTGCTTGATGAACCAGCCACAGAGGCTGTGATATGTTCAGAGAAACAAGGTCAAAACTATCAAGCCAAAAAATTATGTTCAGTAGAAACCTGTAAAATTAAGGATATTCATATTCATGCCAAAACGACACCCCCCCACCCCTGCGTAGGCCTATTCTATTCATTTTTTAATTTAAACTGATGAATTTTATTACCTGGAAACTAAGATGCTCTGTTATAGATCAGCAGATGGTACCATAGTTAACATAAGTGTCTCCAGATTTCCAGGCTACAGGTTTAATAGCTATGAGTAGTGGTAATATGAGCCCTAAGTCTTTCAACCAATGAATGGTATCATGGATATAAATGAGTTTAATGTGCCGAGAATATGAGGTTTCATACCTGTTCCTTGAACTTGGTGCTATCCTCTGACAAATAACTGTTGTGGTCGAATGCTTTCCACCATTCCCCACCTCTTGTTTCACGTCCCACTGCCGGGGGTCACTTGTCTTTGCATTGAGAATGTTTACGCCTTTCTTCACCTTTGCCCTGTTGGAAACAGCAATTGTAAAAAGTTTACAAGAGAGTAATTCAGGACTTTTACCTTCCAAATGTAGCTCAGGCATGGAGATCCCAATATACCAGCTTTAAGCTAAGTATTAGCTATGTTTCTAACCCATCAGTAAATAAGAGAGTGCAGATCTAAGGCAACATACCACTTTTTTTGGACAGAACCAGTTAACCATGTGCCTTTATATGTTCTGCCAACAGCAGGCTGGAGTTATGATTAAGACTGAACCTGTAGGAAAACCTGCATTCAAGGTTATTTTCTCTATTCTGGCAATGATTTCTCCCAAAGAGAAATTTGTCCCAACGCAGAAGACTCAGGAAGGTTCTGTTCATCTGTATCACGACAAACTTGTGCTTCATCATTGCACAGAGGAATACTTCACTGAAGTTTTTTAAATAACCTATTTTTATTCCATATGATATTCTTCTACGTTATCAGTGGGCAGGTTGTTGCTCTTCTGCTTGACAATTCCTTCTTTGTCACAGATTCCCAAGGAAATTTCTGTTTGAAATCTCCAGCCTAGAGACAACACAGCTGTTGGTTAAGACAAGACTTTGTAACTCAGAGATGTTCTTACAGGATGCAAATTTCTGCCACTGTTAGTTGTTACATCCTGTGGAAAAGTTAACTGTATTTATCTAGTGATGCTAATAACATCAGCAATAACTGTATGGAGGTTTAATTAAAGAGGACTTGCTTAATTAAGAAGCATTTGTATAAAGAACTCCCAGCAAACATACTATTTGGGTGCGCAATGTTCAATTGCTGATCTTCAGTCCTATTACAAAGCATCAGGAATGAGAAACAGAGATACTTATACAGCCTTTCTCTTCAAAAGACACTGAGGGAAAAACTTCCACCAGCCCACTGGACTCACACAAGATGATGAATATGTGGGGAGCAGGATGCCAGTTAGAAGTACCAGGCTCTGTGAGTAGCTTGGCCTCAGCTTTGGATGGAGAAGGCAAAGGGCTGCTTAACTTCACCCTACCAGAGTACGTTCGTCATGGCCTCTACTCAGCAGGAACTGGCTTCACCACAGCAAAGAGGCTAAAGCATGGTGAAAAATCATATTTTTCTAAAATACTTATGTAACACAAAAGGTTAGTTATTGAGCAGAAATCACCATCTAAAAAGATGTTGATATCTTCTTGACATTTATGAGGACTCAGCACCTAACTAAGTTCCTTGGAAAAACTGGTCTTTTTGCATCTTTAGACACTAAAACACTTTAAAAATGAGTGAATTGAGAATCATTGAGAGTACTTGTCTTCTCATTGCAGTTTTTCAACAGTGAGACAAAACACAATTAAAGGCATCAAAAAAGAAAACTTCTTTTTCTCAGTATAAAAGCATAAGTGCTTAATTCTCTCATTTGTAACATGAAACACCACGGAGCTTCACAGATTACTGTCTTGCTCTAGTAAAAGTAGCACAAAACTGATGCATCTCTAATGCCTTCAGTTGAATTACTCAGAGATGAAAACAGAAAGAGTAAAAGGAGAATCAAATCTGTTACTGAAGGTTCATTAAGGCTTTAAGTCCCATTAAGTTCTCCAGTATATTACGGTTCAAATAAATGAACAATAAATAAACATTTAATTAACAAGAATACAGTACCACCAATCTTGAAATCTGTATAAATCCACCAGTGTGGTTTTGGTAGTATCTATTTTAGGAGATGTTCGGATGTATTTTAGGATACTGTTATTTGGCAACTGGAGAGAAGTAAAAACTGATCATTTAGATACTTTGTTCAGCTGTTCCTGAAGATGGGCTCTGAAATGGCGTAATGTCAGTCAAAATGAGGTTCCTCATGTTTGGATTTTCAACATAATTACAACTTTGTCAGCAGCTGCAAATTGCTCTTTCCACCATATAGCTTGACATAGTCAATACCTGGGCTCCTGTTAATTAGGACGGACATTTTGTATGGCCTAGGTTAGTGGTAAAATACACTGCCAGAGGATGAAAGACCGTGTCTACAATACCATTTTGTTAATTAACTACAGTATGGAGCATTAAGTTGAGTGGTTTTCACATATGCCATTATATAAAGCCCATTAAAAAAAAAAAAAAATTCCATCCCAGGGTAAAGTAGGTTATGTTTGGTGAGAAAAATCAATGTTGTGATTGCACTTAGCACTGGAATTAGGGTACAAACACCCAGAAGATTGAACTTCCTAAATAAATATGCAGAAGCACAATTTGCAACTCTCGCTCTAAAAAGGGCATTGAGTTTTATATAACAAGGTCAATGGATGAATCAGAATAAAGTCAGACAGTACTGAGGCCCATACATCTTTAAATGCAGTCCATACGCATATGCTACAAATGTTTTCACTTAAATTTTTATTTACTTGGTGTTTGAGTGCTAGCAAGGAAAAGTCTATTTAATTCTTTACTAAAGATTCATTGACCTTGTTGTATGCTTGTGATTAAATATTAATTTTTTAAATCAATAGTGCCAACTTTGTACATAAAAATTTGTAAGTTATACTACCTCAATAAACCCTGAGACTGAGGACCTGGAGGCCAAATTACTTGACGGTCTCCTGTATTTACCCATCTAATCTATGCAGTACATATACATTTACCATGTTTACTTAAGGGAGGTAGGTACAGTGACAATAAATGGAGATGACAAACAGCTGAAGTACTCCAGATTTCCTTAGTGCATAGTTCCCCACTCCAACTGGAAAATTCTTCCCTTTGCCACATCTGCTTATTCACGAGTAGATGGTTGTCCTCACACAGAGGTTTTTCTGCACAGCTCTACAACCTGCAAGTATCCACCAGCCATAACTTGTCAGCTTGGACTTCCACCCAAAGTGGAGTCAAAATCTTCCCCTCCAATGTTATTCTAAACAATTATTGTATTTTCTGTGGGTGGCACTAAATTGCCTCTGTCACTTTGGCTATATGCTGTCAACAGTAGTAGTAACTAAACCATGGCCCCAAGTTCTGCTTCCCAATAATAAAAATCACCCTTTCCTTTTTCTGGATCTAAACACAGACCCCGCTAATCAAGTGACCTATGTATGTACAAAACCTAAGGGCAGCAGCTCATTTATTTGCATTTGATTGTCTATGTGCTGAAAGTTAAGCACAGTTTTTGATCTTCTGACAAAAGCAGACCTTGCAATGGGAAGATGAAAGAAAGACCATCATTAAGAATGGTACAGAATATCAGAGGTCAGCTTCAATCCCACACTGGATAGAGGACTCCATCTGAACAGGTTTTTGAAGCTTTATAAACACATGGTAGCCAGAACAGTGAAAGACTTTCTTGCTTGAACTCCTAAGGTTATTAATTCATAGCACAGGAAATGTCTGCCTCAGCTTTGTCTCAAAGTAACTGTCTCTCTTTAAATCTCTCTAATACAGATTTAAAACATTTTGCTGGCATGCAGAACAAACAACATCTCAAAGACAATACAGGAAAAACTCTCCAGCAGCTTACCTACAAATCATTACTTAATTTTTGTCAGGACCAAGTAAAAACATTTACTTACACAATCTCACAGCAAATACACTTATGCAAATGTGCAATTTCCAAGCAAATATTTCATTTCCAAATCAAAGCTTTTAGTTGTACACAAAGATTTCCATTTAGCACCTTATCTTCCTAACATGTCAAACTTAGAAATTATGCTTCTAATTAATACATTCCGATAAACTACAGATGAAAATCTAGCTGTTCCACTTCACTGTCTTCAAATTACAAGAAATCTCAGCAGTATTTAGGCATAATACTATACATCTGATAAAGACAGTAACTGAAAGGCATTGAATCAGCAACAGCCAGAGCTGAAGATGTGACTTACAATTTCAGGAGCTCAAATTATAGTTTCCTATTTAAATTTAGATTTTAATCTTACAAAAATGCTATGGCCATGGAAGGGTTCTGCCACCTGAAGAGGTCCTATAGAGAGGGCAGACTGCTGAGTACTCCACACAGTTCTTCACAGGCTGTATGATTTTGCTGATGTATGCTAATCCTAGAGAGCATCACCTCTCTTATTCCAGAGAAAGTCATCCTCAAAGCACAGATCCAAGCGGGGTTGCATTGCCTGGATGTGCTATGATACAGGTAATATATATACTGGCAAAGGAAGAATCTGAAGTTACAGGTAGGCTAACACTGCACAAAGCTGATTAGGAGCCCCTGGCTGTACAGGTCCCTAACTCCCTTTAGCCTGACACTAACACCCAGCTGACTCACTGACAAGCTAAGTTGGTAGCATTAATCAGTGGGTAATTCAGCTTCTTGGATGGCTCACTGCAAGATCAGATAAGCAGCAATATCACTGCCAGGGAAGTGCAGAAGCACAAAGTGAGGTGTGGAGGGGTATCAGGGCAATACCCTCAGCAGCATCAGGTACCTCTTACGTGGGGTTAGAAGTATTGTCAAACTGTAGTCCAGCAGAAAGTTTCACTGCAGCAGGGTAGACAAGGCTGCACTGAAGAATAAAAAGCTAAATCAATAGTAAATTCCTATAATCAGCAAGCTTCGTAATATGTGGAATAGTTTTCCAGACACTAAACCTTCTGGTTCCTGTTAGACTGTTTGTTTCCAGAGGGTTACTTAGCTCTGCATCTTCTGTGCTCTTCATAAATGCCATGCTATTCTCCACGTGATATACTTTGGTCTGAGAACAGTCTGGTTTTAGATCAGTGACCACTGCTTTGTACAGACAGTCTCTATAGCTCGCATCTGTTGTCTAAGCTGCTGTGCCAGAAGACTTTTCTTTATGAAGTATTCAGAATGTAAATATTAGAGACAGATGCAGGTTCAGTCGAAGCGGGGGGATCGGCTCATCTATAAGGTAGTCCCTGGGTCACATGAGCCAAGCGTGGGCATGCCATACCTCACCATGCTGGGCAAGGGAGAGGATCCTCCTGCTAAATCCTCATTTCCACGTGTAAATCCTCGTCTGTTTGTATTTGTCAAGTTGGTGCTTCAACTTAACAAATACTGACCCCTTTTGGTCAGTCTTCTCTGGAGCCTCAATGTTTCTTGCAACTCTGCTAATCCTCCTCCCTTAGTCGCCCAGACCAGTAGAAGCCCTTGACAGTACTGACTGCCAAGGTCACATTGTAAGGAATTATTTTACTGTATCTCCCAAAAGCCAGGGAATCTCTCCTGGTGGCCTGTTTCTGGGCTGCATTTTACAGTAAGTCTCTAACCTTCCCAAGCTCTGCCAAAAAAATTTCAACTTCTTCCTGCCATGATTTAAGTTCACTCCTTTTCTTCTTTGTTCCCAGAGTAAATCAGGAGATTAAAGCCAGCTGCAGGAACCCATAAAACCCAGGCAGGAGACTAACCACAGCAATTAAGCAAGATTTGTTTTATTAAGTAAATCTTTTTCCTTTCATCTTTCTATGTGAAAGGAGTTGCTAGATCTCACCGCAGCTCTGAATGAACAGGGCAGACATCTGACTGGCAAAACAATATTCATTAAAAGCCTTGTTGCTGGCCTTAGTTGAGAAGCCAAAAGCCCAACAGAAGAATATGACCTGGTTAGCCATGTTGACATTTCAAATATGTTCCTTTAATTCGCAAAATACATGGACAGAGTAAGTGTGATTAAGCAGCTACAGCTCTGCTTAGGGAATATGGGGGATCAGGTATCTTGCACAAATCCGTACAAGCCATAGGAGCCCTGTTTGCCTCCGTCCTACTTTAGCAAGCAGATTTCCACCAGTGCTTTATGCAGCCACCACTTTGCTACAGAGGTTTTCATTTACAAGCCATATGCACAGGTAAGCAGCAAGAGAGAGCCCTGTCTCAACTGGGGAATTTAGGTACTAAATTTTTTAGGTAATAAATTACTGCTAATAGTAGTATTTCAGATGTGCTTCCCATTAAGAAGGCTAGTCCAAAGGGCCATCCATACAAGAATTTTGTTTTCTTTGATTTCTAGATTTACAACATGGGCTAATCAATAGTAAAAGTGAAGATCTTGCTCCTCAGACCATCCTTTCTCCTTCAGGCATTTTCTTTCTCTTGGAAAATCCAGTAAAAGCCTTCAGGAAATAGCTTTTGTAAAGAAGGGTAAACACCTTTAAAACATCAAAACAGCTAATCTATAGGTATTTAGGCCTTGCTCTTTGCTCCTTTTCCTTTCACTTCTTAGAATGCTGGTCTATTTGAAACAACTTTGAAAAAATGCCATGTCAAAACAACAACAAAAAAATGGAAATATTTTAATTGAAATATTTTACTTTGAAAATGCAGTAATCAAATCCTTAAGAATCTCCAGACCAGAATGCTTAAGTTTCTTGAATATAGGTGTAATTCTGCAAGCAGCTGAGTCAGATTTCAGTATTTCCAAAACCTCTGTCAGATGAATTGGACTAAATTCAGCTTCCCCCAAACTGCGTATTTGGTGACTTCACTGTCCATCAAAACTATATAAATTCTTTCCATTGCCAGTGAGGAATCCTGGGATTCGAAATTTTTCAGGGGCTGTTCCTTTTTAGTGTGTCTTACATAACTGAAATTCCCTGAGACCCTAGGAAAATCAGCTGTCAATGGGAATAGGTGCTTCCTATCCCTTAGGAAGCTTTGAAGAGCTCAGGTCCAAGACACGAGGTGGATGCTGTCAGCTGTATTTTATATTTTTTTCCCCAAAAATCCAATGTGCTTTGGGATGTTCCAGTGACAGAGTTCTTTGGTTTGGGCTGATTTCTGTGGTTAACTCTTTGTTAGCATTACCAGTCCTTTTGAGATGTCAGGTATCCCATAAATTATTTTAAAAGAAATGGAAAAAGAAATGCTTTCTGTCAAGCCTGGTGTCACGGTTTAACCCCAGCCAGCAACTAAGCACCACGCAGCCGCCCACTCACTCCCCCCCCCCCCCCCCCCCCAGTGGGATGGGGGAAAAAATAGGGAAAAAGAAGCAAAACCCATGGATTGAGATAAGAATGGTTTAATAGAACAGAATAGAAGAAACTAAGAATGATAATGATAACACTAATAAAATGACAACAGCAATAATAAAAGGATTGGAATGTACAAATGATGCCCAGTGCAACTGCTCACCACCCACCAACCGACACCCAGCTAGTCCCCGAGCGGCGATTCCTTGCCCCCACTTCCCAGTTCCTATACTAAATGGGACGTCCCATGGTATGGAATACCCTGTTGGCCAGTTTGGGTCAGGTGCCCTGGTTGTGTCCTGTGCCAACTTCTTGTGCCCTGGCTGGCCATGAGAAGCTGAAAAATCCTTGACTATAGTCTAAACAATACTGAGCAACAACTGAAAACACCAGTGTTATCAACATTCTTTGCATACTGAACTCAAAACATAGCACTGTACCAGCTACTAAGAAG
Source organism: Astur gentilis (assembly GCF_929443795.1). Taxonomy (NCBI): domain Eukaryota; kingdom Metazoa; phylum Chordata; class Aves; order Accipitriformes; family Accipitridae; genus Astur; species Astur gentilis. The sequence continues at coordinate 19,474,528 of NC_064886.1, read as the reverse complement.
ACAGTTAGCTCTATCCCAGCTGAAACCAGGACACCTGGATACCACTAGTTAAGCCACAGAGATAGTCATTTAACCTCCTAATATATGTCATGGCAAACGTGCTGCTTTCTCCAACACTCAATGTTAATAGCACTAGGTAAGGGATTAAAGGAAAGGCAGGAGGAAAAAAAATTAAAAATATATAAATAGAAGCAGGAGGAAACTGTACAACACAGAGAATCTGGATTTGTCTTCCAAGCTGAGAGGAAACCCAATCTGAATTTACAACCTGCTAACATTCTCCCTCCAGCAAAGATAAACACTGTAAACTCCTGACATTCACAGAAGCTGTCACGGAGCTGTTACTGCATTTAACTCCAGGTCATCCTGCTTTCAGAGAAACAATCACATGTCAGCCCAGATATTACTGAGGGGTTCTCAAATCCACTGGTTGGGTTGAGTATTTAAACCTTAAGCAGGCTCACAGGAGCTCAAAACAAAAGGGAGCTCTTGCAATGGCTGCGAAAAGCTCTCTCTCTCTGCCTTGGCTCATTGCATTTATGGGGCCGCTTAGGTGGCAAAACCACTGTTATTGAGCTCAAATTATCAGTGCAGTAATGAGACAGGAGACAAGATGGTCCAAGGTAGAAGAAAGCAAAATCATGCACTAAATAACTCCAGTTCAGCATACACCTTCCTTTTCTTAACTTCCCAGTCCATAATTTCTCTAGACATAGCAGTTGTCACCAACTCCCACAATTTTATGTGAAGTATTGCAGGGTTTAGATATATATATATGTTGTTTATAAACCTCAGCTCCCAGCATCATTTCAAAGGAATCCTCATAGCTATTAAGAAATGGGGAAGAGGGAAAACTGAAAGCAGAAGAGTTAAGTGTTTCCTTATACAAGGAAACATTGGACATCATGCTGTCTGCTTTGCTGTCTGTTGAAAAGTGAACTGGAATAAGCATCTCTCTCACACCAACACATGCTTGCTTGCAGAGCGAGGCAGAACGGAGAGACAGAGATAGGTATTGAGTAAATAAAAAACCTACAAGGGTGAATGAGTGCAAATTCAGCTGTACACGCTAAACACAAGCTCATCGCCTCCACAGATCTACTTTATAGGACCAGAAACACTTTTTAGATAAGTAAATGCTTTGAGATTATATTCTCTACTACATGCAGTTTCTATTATTACCCAAAAAAATCTCTAAGCTGCATATTTGTGACATTCCCCCAGCTGGCAGAGCAATAGCAGTGCTGAAGAAAATACTTAACTGTTTGCAGTGGTTATTAGGATTATTACTTAGACCCCAAGTGACTTTCTGAAGTAATCTTCCTATGCAGTCCCTTTATGTTTTTAATCCCATCTGCACTCCCCCTTCAGCAGCTGTTATGAATGCGATTTTGTCATCAGCCATGCAGCTATGAGGGTTGTGTTTCCTTTTCCCTTAGAAAAATGTAATATTGCTGAGATCAACTGCTAGAAAGGGGATGGGGCAAGTGTCATTAAAGCATCAAGAAAGAGAAGAGCCCTTCAGTCATATAATTGTTTCAAATGTTATGTACTATACTAGGTATTTGTACAAGCAATGAAAGAAAAGACTGATTATCAGGTGGTTCATCCCCAAGATGCAGCACTGTGTCTTTCGCACTCTAATGAGTCTAACTTAAGTTGACTCGAGGATGGAGCATTTTACTATTGCCCTGGAGAGAACTCCCTCCAGACAGCAGGGAGTTTGCTGACTCTGTGGGTGCTGTAATAACACGTGCTTCCATCTGTTTATTCCTGCCTCCTCGCGCTCTCTCTTTGAAGTACCGAGCAACACCAACCAGGGGCAACCTTTTGGCATAGATGAGTACCAAAACTGCAAACAACAAAGTGGAAAGATTGCTATGAAAGATAACTATAGAATAAAACAAGAATTATGGCAACATGTTTCCTTTATATCCCTCGTACCATGACTCCGGTATTTGGTACCAGTTCTTGCTTTGCTCATCATAATCCTCACGCTTGTATATAGTCACTTTAAGGCACATTAACACTACTGCTATTCTTGATTTTGTTTCAGAACAAGCACACCTTGTGTTGTAATCTGCATGCAAGAGTGTGATAGAAATGCTACAAAGAAGGTCTAGGGGGATACAGCAGACAGAACTGCTAGCTTTTATGTTTGAATTGAGTCTTAATCCAGTAAAATGCTGGCAGTGATCTGTACTACAGCCTCCAAATTGGGTTCTTTCATGCTTTAAGTTTACCCAGCAATAGCACAAATCCTTGTGCCCTGAGGCAGTTGCTGGTACTTTGTGTATTTAGGTACAGATCTGAAGCCCCTGAGACTTCGGGTACGTCAGCAGAAATACCCCTGCTGACCTCAAGGGCCTTGGATCAGATGCATAAAGCACACATGGGTTTCCATGGGGTCACCACCTGGCCTGCCAGAGCCAGCGGGCACTGTCAGCAGGAAGGGCACGTGATGGAAGCTCATGTGGCTCAGGAGCGAGAAAGCAACACTAATAAATTACAGATGGGATGTGGCTCAGGGAGTTCAAGTAATGTAGAAAACTACTCATCCTCCTGCAGCCTCTTCCGTAATTTAAGCAAATATTTCTTTTTTTCCAGAAGTGACTGAGTAGAGACAGACATAATCTTCTCATCATTAAGAAATACTTCAAAACCTGGTGGGTTTTATCTTGTATGGGCATGTATACACTTGTCCACAGATACACACACATGGAGTATTTCATACACAAATTTTTCTTGTTTCTCTCTACTTCATCTTTTCCACATCTGTCCCTCCACATTTGCTTTCTCTTGGCTTTGTATACCTCTGCATTTCCTCTTGTAATACTCCTTTTTCACTTCTCTCACATTTATTTTCACCTTTCTCTTTCATTTAGAAATTTGACTAAACCAGCCAAGTCACCACTGAGTTATGGTTCTAATTCCAACCCATCCATCCCTGCTCTCCTTTAGCTGCATTGAAGGGGCACCTGAATCTAGTCCTACATCCTCAGCTTCTTATTTGTCTGACCTCAGTTTGCAGTTGTGTCACATCACAGTGCAAAGGCACTTATTTTATTTTGTTCTCCAAAAGAAACGTGATACCAAAAAAAAAATCATACAGTTGTTTTCAACAAGCGTGGACTCATGGCCAATTCACCAAGGCTGCCAGATGATAAAACCACAGACAATGAGGGGTCCTCTTTAGACTGGGAATTTTTTGTGTCCAAAAGCATTTGCCAAGTTAAATGAAAAATTTCTCACAAGTCCTACACAATTCCTTAGTGGAGAAACTATGTTCCCACCTCATGATTATGCCTGCTGTCCCTCCTAATCAGTTACCTGCCCCTCTTCGGGACACCCTGTTTCTGGCTTTGGGATACACTGTCAGAAAGCTAACTTGTCTTAGCTGATCTAAACAGCCTTGACTAATGTATCCCAACAAAGGAAGCCCCTTAAAGTCTTTCCACGTTAGGTAAGTGGTGTCTGATTCTGAACCAGGAATAAATATCAACTGTAAGAGAAATGAGCCTGTCCAGCTGTGGGACTGTTACACCAAAGGATTAGGTACAAGAGCTGGGGCAACAATTCACTTGGAAGTTGCTTTCTCTTTGTATGTTTGGTTTGTCTTGCACCAGGCTCAAGTATCTAATTGCAACAGCAATTACTGCTGCAGAGCATCTCAACCAACTCTGCCTTCTCTGCCCACAGAGGGCTGTCAAAGCCATCTCTAATACTAATTTCAGACTATCAAAGAAAGGGCTTTTCCTAGAGAAACTCCCCAGCAAGAAAGAAAGGGAATAAGAAATGCAGTCAAAATCAAAGCATGACTTGACACTTTTAAACAAGGCACTGTTTGCCCTTTTCAAAAGGCTGAAAAGTTTTTGCGTGGAGACAGGGTTGCCTTAGGAGTGAGCAGGCAGATGTCTGTGCATTAGAAACCACAAGACTTCTCTTTATTGCTGTATGGTTACAGGACCAGGTTTTACACCTTTAATTTGCCAGGGCTATTTAGGTCCTCTATATTATCTCAACAACCATTGTTGGACATGCCCAAGGGCAACAGTTCCCTTGGGCTACCATCAGCCATTTCAGCAGCACATTTTAGGGACCTGAGGACAACTGTGGACTCTTGAAGCTATAATGAACAGAAGGAAGTCTTGAGAGGTCAACAAACTGCTGAGCTCCTTTGACATATTGCAGGAATCAGCGGGAAGATTCTGGGATGTTTTCTTTTGAGAAAACCAGCTGTCAGTTAAAGCCAGGAGCAACAGCTTGTTCCTGGATGCAGGTATTAAGGTTATGATATACTTAAAACAAGAAAAAACCACCCACAAGATAAAATAGATCAATACGTTTCTAACTCTCATTGTCTTTATTCCTTCTCTTTGTGAAGATTACAAATCAGTATAAGTCACGTTCCCTTTATGATCTCCTGGGGAGGTTTTTTTTTCCCCTCGTTGACTCTTCCCAAAAGTCATTTCAATTCATCCAACTGTAGCCAGCTACTAACTGCAGGGATGAAAATCATTTTGTTTCAGCTTGATGCAGCAGAAACGCACTAGACCTAAATAGCACATGACAGGGCACACCACAAGCACCTGATTTAGGGCTCTACAGGCTTCAGAAGCAACAAAGGATTTGCTTTCTGAAAATGCTGAAGCAGCTACTCCCAACACTGTCCGTATGAGACTAATAACATTCAAAATGAAACGTTGGGTAAGCAAGTGCATGCATGGATAGGTGAACACACACACTGAGCAACCCCTGCAATCAGACTTGAAGCGCTGCTACAGAACCTCGATCGTGCCCTCTGAAGTTCTCCAACCTCCTATGCAATTTCTGTTTATAGTTACAGCCATCTCTAGAGACAACAGTCTTAGGCTGTGGAGATGAGGTTGGAAATGTCATGAGTATATTATAAGGGTTCAAACAACAGTCACTGAACAAAAAGAGCACTACTATATACCATTATACATCCTCCTGCCACTCCCTTTAATTTGGGGGCACCCGATTCACAACTTTCAGATGCTCAGGACTGGCAAAGTTGCCACACATTCTTTTTTGGGCCAAAGACCAAACCAAAGCAGTGTGGGCTTGGGGTGATCCTCTGCTCCATTTCTAGATTATTCTGCAGAGTACTTCTAGAAATAGGTGAGAAAAACTTGGTTTACAGGCCTCCTCTTGTTAACATAACAACAAGCCTGTCATTGTGAGGGATGTTTTAGCACTGGCCCCTATCTACCAGAAAGCTGATGAAGTTGCTCAGCAGCCGTGGAGGGTGGTGTTACTGGACTTGCACATTACATATGCCAGCCTATTTAATGCCTTAGCAAACCTCTACCTGTCTCCTAAGCCATTCACTTCCTTATTTGAAAGGCCTTAGATAAAACCACTAAGAGTTATGGGGTATATAACTATGGATATAGAGAAATGACAAGTACAAAGAGAGGAATATGAGTAATACGCAGAAGAGGCCATTATTCTATGTACTGAGGGAAAGTGTTTCTGCTCCTTACAAAAGGAAGGATTTATCTTCCACTGATCAGAGGTGACAAAGCTAGAATGTTAATGCTAGCAAAACACAGGGAGGGCAGGAAGAAGGCTGCCAGCAATTTCACTTTGATTTCATCAGCTGATCATGCAATTATATGTTTATTTTTTTGTGAGCAGCAGACGCTTTCACACTTGGAGTATCCCAGGGGAGAGACAAATTACTAAGTCTCACAGATCTTTCTACAAAATTCTACACATATTTCAGTCAAGCAAAACATCGATGTCTTCGATCTCCTGTCCTTTAGGCCTGACGCAGCTTGTGTTACTGACTTTAAAGGGGACAAGACTGGTCATCAGGTAGTAAGTCTTCTCTTGGTGACAGAAGTTTCATGCAGACATAATTCAAGGCCAGCTCTGATTCTACCTTGCTGTGGATGATAAGTAGGTCAGGCCTTTAGTACCTAAACTCCCTTAAAACTACAGAACCTTCTCTCCATCTATCACTAGGTTTTCTACTCCCCTACTCCAGCCCATGTGTCCCTGTGAACTTGCAGCTGGAGATGCTTATTAGCACTCAGCAACATCTGCTATGTCAGAAAACATCACATAAATGCAATTATAATACTTCTGCACTGAATCTAGCTCATATGCACCCACTATATGCTCTGCTTTAATGCTCACAGTGCTGAGTTTAACGTAAAAGCAACCATGTCAGTGGGAGCATACCTCCAGCAAACACAGAGGGGATAAGGCAACCCAAATGAGACCGGAGATTGGACTATACCATTATTAGCAGAAATAGCAGCCTCAGGAGAAAAGCTAGCAGCTCTGCTATGCTGTCATACTAATGTACTATTAGTACACCCAAAAGGGTTTGTTTAAGGGAAAAGGAAGGGAAAAAATTCACACCATAAATTGCTGGAAGAGCCCTGATTTTGTTTGGATCAAACTACTTAAGGTCCAGGTATTACCTATTTGCACATGGAGCTGAAAATTTATCATAGTCCCATAGACCTGTTGTTTCTGTCATTGGCAAGGAAAGTGGGTGCTAATTTTCAGCACGGAAAACCGCTAGGCTGAATAACTATTAACAGTACAGTTGCATTATATGGAGCAAAGCTGCCACACAGTTAATATGCAGAAAGTGTGCCAGCCTTGCAATAAACCAATATTGCTATGCTGTAATACTGAACTATCCACAGTAGTATGCCAGTCCACAAGATCATTTGTGACTTCATTTTATGTCATATGCTGCGAGGCCATTTTCCACCCTTTTATGACATTTTAAGGCCATCCTTTCAGCAAATAAAAAGTAGCAAAAGATGAGACAGACTATTTCAAATGTTTAATTATTGTTACTGAAAAGTAGTAGTGGAAAGTATCTGAAAAATCTCTCAAAATTAATGCGGGATTAAGTACTTAAGTTGGATACGTAAATTTAGGACACCCTCACTAGCACCAAGTAGATATATCTGAGATACAGGGGTGGACTGCAGGACGGGCTGCTTCATCAGCCAGCTGAAATACAGCTACTAAAGTATGCTTTTAGTTGTCACCTAATTTAGTCTTTCACTACCAACCTGCTCTCTTAATCCAATTTTACTAATTTTTAAGAACCTTTGCCCTCCTAATCCAATTATATTGGTAATTTAAAAAAAAGATTTTGCTGCAATTCAAAAAACAAACACCACCCCTGCCACCTGCTTCTACTCCTTCTTGCCCCCCTAAAATGATGACTTTCCAACATTGACCACCAAAACCCCTTCAGTACTTTGGAAACTCTTTGAAAAGAGATGCTTATTTTTGCCTTTTTGTGCAGCCCTTCTAGCTGGAATTTCCCAGCCTCTGTTTGCAAGGGTGGCATTTGTAAGACCAATGACCTATTTTTTATTTTTTATTTATACCTCTGCTATTCACAAAGCTTAAGGCCTCAGGATGAATGCATCTTCCCCAGTGCATGCCGGATCCTCTATTGGCTAATGACATTTGTCTAAAGCTTCTGGTAAAAACAAGGACTGTGAGCTGAGCTGCAGTAATACCAAGGGTAATGCAAGGTTCACAAAGGCAATAAATCCATCATGTGAATGGTAGCAGGGAGATTTACTTTTTAGTGATAAGGCAGGGAGTTGAGAACTGGGAGGTTATGAAATCATTGCTGGATGGGAGAGGGGTTTAAAAGAACAAAATTGTTGTATTTCTACCTTTGTATTAAAACTTTTACAAATGGAGTCAAATGAGGGAAGAAAAGCAGGGAAATAGAATCTTTATTCCCTTAGCTGAATATTCATAGTATATTTTAATTATTAGGATTTGCCCTCTATATACACGTTAAATGAGGCTTTGCAGCAGCAGTAAATAATGTGAACCTTACAAAAATATGAAGTCACCTTGCAGAGGCAGAATGAAGCATGTGAGCTGATCTGTGCCTTTTTTATTGTGATTTCCATATGAGAATGAAAAGGCTGCTTTCACAGAGAAGGCTGAGGCCTATGGGCACAGAGTCTGAAAAATAACACCACCTTTTCATTTGTAATCTGAACAAATTTAATGTAGAAGCTATTGATGGAAAATGAACTTAGAACCTCACATTTCTATTTTTCCCAGGGTAGAACTGCACTTTAAGTCACAGGCTTTATTAATGGAATAAGTGCATTTGTCTCTTGCAGGCCTGAAAAATAAAGCACTGAGAAGTAACATATGGAATATGCCTTGGGCAAGAGATTTTCTTCTGGTATTGCTGTTTTTCTAATAAAATTGAAATCATGGCATGAGTGCACATGTTCTTGTAAAGTGTTTCACAGGGGGTGGCCTAAAATAGAGGCACCCAAAAAACATTTTTTTTAATATTGCTAATCTCAACTGTTCAAAACACATTGATCTGGAATCATTTTATTTCCTTCCAAGTTCTCCACTTTTGAGTCTGTCCTTCAAGTCAAATTCCTGGGGAAATTTCTCTGAGTTTCCTCTCTAAACACAAGGGCTCGAAACTCATAATGGGAAGTTGCAGTCCTCCTGCCATCCCACAACTGCAGCAGGGGATGCTCCTATAAAAATAACCACTGAGATTAAAATTCTTTAGGAATTTGTGAAAGTTAGCAACACTGATGTTAAAAAACATGGTGGGTGCAGACTTAGAATTCTACAAATTCAACTGAGCTTGCTTCCAGGCACACAAAGTAACTGTGAGGGGGTGTCAGACTGGTTCTTTGGCTACTATCACTGCACAGACAGACAAGCCAACCCCAACATAGACATATGCATCTTAGAGAGCCTCTATCGATTTAAAGCTTCCCACTAGTACATCTTAGGCCTTTGAACCTTTGCTCTAAGATTCAGATATAGAGCTATCTGTATCACTTCTGCTTTAGGCAGCTCTCTGCCTTAATTTCCCCATGCTCCTATAGGTAGAGTTTCACTACCTGACCTCACAGCTGTGTTGCAGTCTTTCTGTCAGTATCAGTAAAGAGCTTTAGGGCAGAAGATTGCTAAGCATTGTACAGAAGAGCCTCAGGCACCAAGATTACCTTTAATTTTGAACATCTTGGTGCAAGGTCCTGGACAAGCAACACGGTTGTCTTACGCTCAGTAAAAATGTATGTTCTTCCATTCTTGTCCCAGTATCTAGCTAAGCCTAAAACTGAACAACGTGGAAAAAAGTTATTCTAGTAAGAAAGTCATGACATTCAAGGGGGCTTTTACTCTTGAAAACAGCACTGCAGTAAGTCTGCTTGGTTAAAAAATGCCCAAGCAAACAGTTTAACTTGCATTGACTCTATTTTGATTTCAAACTCACAATGTCAACAGTTCCAAAGGAAAGTGCTTTCTGGTTTCTTGTTTCACACTTACAGAGTGGCTAATTGAAAACCTAGGCAGGGAGAGCACTGGGAGTCTCTGAAATGCTATAGAAGAGGAATGTTTTGCAACAAACAGTCTGATACAACATCAAACCACTTAGAACTGCAGTTCACATCACTGTCTCTTATTTTAGCTCTTCAGTTACACACAGTGATCCACTGGCCCTAGAGATACTGCCTCTATATTTTTTTTCCACAAAAATTAAGAATAAATAAAACAGATACCTTTCCAGCTTCAGTTTTCACTGGTAAACAGTTATCACACAAAACAACCTTAAATGGCATTATTTCTTCCAAGCCAATGAATTAACAATTCATGTCTAGGTTTAGTAAGATGGGGTAGGAACCATAATCTGAGTAACAACCAAAGGAAGAAGCCTGGATCATCTTTTGCATGTGTTGAATGGAGCCACATGTCTTATGGTGTGTTCCTAATTCAGAACCAAGCTGTGCCAGCAACTCTGGGCACACAGCTATGCCACAGCGCAACTCAAAGAAATGGTATCGTGGGCTACAGCAATGCCTAAGTAATGTCAGAATTGCAGCATATCTGTGCAGATTTGCCCTACCACTCAGGACAGTGAGTTATTCCTAGGCACGCTGTTGCATTGACACAAGAGTTCAGTTTTCAAGGTCTGAAAACCTGCATAAAAATGTCCTGAGCAGAGACAAGAACTAGAGTGGCAAAAATCCTCTGCTCCAAGGTAAGCAAGAAAGACAGGGTTTTGGAACTGTTCAGCCTCCAGGATAAAGAAAGAAAGATTTCATGAGGAAATACCAGATATAATACACTGTCATATTTAAAATAGTTAAGAGAATCCAATCTAGCACCAGTAAAGTCCATGCATTATCTAACACCAAGAAAGAATACTTGTCTGTGCTGATGCATAACCTGTAAAATAACAACTAATGAGCAAAAAAGCTGGAATGGAAGTTTCACTCCTCAAGGTTTCAAAACTCCTGGTTCCAATAAAATACAGAAAAGTTTTTTTTTTGCTTTCTTTTCACTGGTTCTAATAAAATACAGAAAAGTGATTCTCCCCACCCCCCTTTTCACTGATTGTGTCAGATTCCTCAAGAAATATCTAGCATGGAACCTATTTGATGATTCCTATCTACTACAAAGCATCAGGAGCTTGTGTTTGTACCATATGTGTACATGGTATTTGGGGTACCTTATGTAGAATAGTCAGCATCAGCAAACATGTCTTGTGAACTACAAAGTATAAAAAAAAATCTATTCTGCAAATGTTTTGGCAGCAAAAAATGTTTTGCATAAACTCCAGATTCCATGAGTACATATCGCTATCTGAAAGGACATGTGCGGTTCTTCTGAATCTGAAGCAGAAATATAATTAATTAAATGGAGGAGACAATGAACAACAAAATTTAACAAGACAAGTTGCGATTAATGTCCTGTTCCCTTCCAAGGGTTTAGGTAATGAATCTGATTTTACACTTCATGTTTTCAACAATCTCTGCAGAGATAAACTAATGGAATGTCCATTACCCTGACATAAGATTGACATATTCTCATAAAATGCTTTGTGATTGTATAAATAGCATCGAACAAGGAAAAATCAAGAGCATATAGCACGTACAAAATGTCCGTAGACACCTCATTTTTTTCTATTCAGCAGGAAGCAACAATGCAAGCAGAGAACTGGAGGGTATATTAAGAGGCATTTGTGCATTTCAGCATTTCTGTCTTACCTGAAGATGCTTGATAAGTCCAATGCATATAAATAAAAAGGAGAGGGAATAGAGTATAGGCGATCTTTGGTGCTGATGCTGACTTTTCATTGCTAAGGTTCTAATTCAAATACAGTCCACATTAATATTATTTATAGATGATTATCAAAGCTGTAGCACTTTCAGGCAGGAAAAGCATTTTTGTTTATGATCCAAGCCATGCTAACACTGTTTTGTAGAGGGCAGGCAGCTCAAAAAGGTTGAATGACTTATGCAAGGTCACACACTGACTAAATTGAAAATAAAGGAACAGAACACGTAACACATGATTTCCTTTCACATGCTGTCTTGTACACCATGAAATCTAATGTTATCAAGTGACTGGTTTGTATATTTGAGTTGGGAGTCTGTCCACTTACAGCAGGAAATATCTCCTGTTTATTGGACTCTCCAAGCAAAGGTCAAAGAGCAAATAAATGACAGAGTTAAAGAAAGACTACTTCACTTCAGCTATGAAATACCTGGGTGAGATACTATTGATTAAACTTAAAGCTTTCCTTCATCATACTCCACAGCCATGTAAATAGACAAAGGATTCCAGGTCAGAGGCATTTCCCAAACCAATTGTGCAATCCCAGACACAAACAAATAATGAAAACTGAGCTTTCTGATAGCTCTATCAGTCCAGAATATTTACCTGGGGTTTTTGGTTACAACTGATACTGACATGGTAATTTTCTCTCTTATTCTGCAAGTTACTGAATTTATGAAACTGTCAGTCCTTCAGGACACCCATGGCAACTTTTATAAGATGGAGATCAAATTTTTTTAGCATGTCAAAGTCAAATATTTTGCGAACATAGTTGGATGAGGTGGCATTTCCAAAAAAGCTTTCGAAATTGTGCAATCATTTCCCCTCCCCATATCAGGATGGGATAAGCTTAACGAACAGTACAGAATTGCACTAGTATAAGCCTAGCTTGCTTCTGATGAAACTTCCAACTCACCTAGAGTGAAATTCACTCCCTTACACACAAGCAGCCTGAAGCCTATTCACCATTTAAGTCTTCCAAATAGGATTAGGGGATTTAAGTAGCGCAAAAGCCTTGCATTTTCCATCTAGTTTCTTAATGAATTTTTGCATTAACGGGAGCAAGCATTACAGCCAAGCATACAAGTTTCTCAACAGGGCTGTATGAAGCGTTTGGAGCAGACAGTTCCAAACACAGAGAATGCATGACCTCCCCAATGTTGAGCAGCAAAACGTTGGTTGCTTTTCTGCTGAGACAGGATTTGAACTCAGATACACAGAAGTGATGAACTTTTCCTACCTTTTCATTATTATAAGGGATTTTTTAGCTTGCTGGTTTTGAGTTGGCACTCAAAGCCAGTCTTGAATAGCTTACTACATACTATCCTTTAAATAGATCTTAGAAGCAGTTCTTGACAGTCTCAGCAACCCTGATCACATTAACAAAGGTATTTAAGAGAGAAAAATGAACAGCCCACATTAATTAGCAGCTCTTTACTCCTTTTAATAAGAAAACACATAAAAATGAAAACTGGAAGTCACGCCATCATCACAACCCATGTTAATCTTGGATACCCTGCTACACAAAAGTTTACAAACTATATTTCTTGGCACTTTATGCATCCGTGCAGGCAGACTTTTATCTAAGGATCTGAACACAGCGTACAAGCATTTGCTAATTAGATTTCTTGCAACTACTATAATATCAGAACCACTCAGAAGAGAGATAAAGGTAGGGCTAAACCACAGAACCAGGTCTCACGAGACCTTTGTATCAAACGGAGCTCTACCACAGGCTGCCCACACAACCGCTGGACTTTTCCTATGTGTTGGCTCCACCACAGCATTTTTTCCAGCTCTCATAGGTAGGTTTTTTGTTCTGTAGTATTATATGCCTAGAGGCACCAGTCACAATCAAAACACTAGACAAACTGGTAGGAGGAGAAATTTCTACCTGCACATCAAGGTGACATGTCCAAAAGACATGGAGTGCTCCACTATGCCCAGTGAGGTGACCTGCTCTGCCTAACTTGCCCAAGTCTGCAGGAGAAATGCAAACTGGACCCCTATTTCCTATATCCTTACCTGTCAACATCAAAAAGTCCAGAACGCCTTGGGTTTGCCACACACACAAATCACCTGTGCAAGCACATCCTGACTAAGTCCGGTACAGAAAGGTCTGTTGTTGTGTATGCACCATGTAAAATCTGCATATATAGAGTAACTGTTTATCCAGGGTGCATGAAAAGCTATTAGGAATCACCTCTTACCATTCATACAATTAAGCATCCTAGATGACAGCTTAATGCTTGGATGGGGGTAGAATGGCAAAGAAAGCAGTTGGTATTTGGAAACCTGTAAAAACAGTAGCCTTCCACTCCCAACTAGTAGAGATCAACGGTACATCTAATCCCTTAAGCGCAGTATCAGTTTACTATCATTATTTCAAATTTGTCAAGTGTTAGGAAATACTCTTTTAGGAGCTAAAATGTAAGTACAAACTAGTCCCACTAATTTTCAATTCACTGACGATGAGACGTCAAGAGAGGAGTGAAGGAAGGGGACAGCTACGAATGGAACGAGGCTGTCCTAGTTCTCCAACTTCATAGAATGTTTAATAAAAGAGAATGAATGCAATATGAGCATAAAGGGGTCTAGTCTCCAAACCAGACATATGCCTGCCTCTCATTAGAGTTCCTGGGAGATGTAAGCAAGCATCTGTCAGGAGAACCAGACCCTATGAAAAGTAGTGATATAAAATCCCAGATCCCTTCAGAGAGGCAATAAAAACAATATGGAAAATTTGTAACAATTCAGTGTAATTGTTCAAAGGTAACTGCTTCAAGGACTCTTATGAGGCTTGTAAAGGTTTTTCAACTGATAAAAAAGGTACACCATTTTTAAGATGGGATAATTTAAAGCACTATTCAGCACAGCTTTGCAAGAAAACAGGATACTGATGAGCATGTGTTGGTTGCTGATCTTCTAATGTAAATTTAAAGAGAAACCATTCTTGCTAGTGAGATATGACATTTATTTTTGCCCAAAACATTTTTAAACAGAAAATCCCTTCAATCCCTTTAAAATTGCATAGTTAAACACTAAAAAATAAGTTTGCAGGTCCTAATCTGACAGCTTTGTTTGGCTGGGTGCAAGAAGACATCTACTGTCTCGATCAATGACACCTTCAGAGCTTTATGTAAAAAAAGTATGACATCTGTACTGATCTGAGTACCACAGTCAAAGCATAGGTTGGCATGTTTATAGTTCAAGAATGCTCATCTTTGATCACATAGGTCAGGGAAACTGTAGGTTTTGTCCTTGGAGCTGGGCACTATGAATGATGTGGTCTAGCCCTTTCTCTGCTATCCACTTACCCTGCAACGAAGTTGTTTCACCTTACTATGCATTGGTCTACCCTTTAAGTAGAGCAGGCATGAGCATAACTTTAAATACCATAGAGGTACGCTGCTAAGGCCTGAAAGAATACATTTAATATTTAATCAAAAGTCACTATAATGCTGCCTAACAAAAATTTGGAAATTATCATTGCTTTCAAAGAGTCCAGCCCGTTCTGAATTCTACCATATTCTTGGAAACTGTGTTATCACTGAAAAGTAGTTTTACGGGTCTGTTTTATAGGTCACATATAAATAATTCCTAGCTTCAGGGGATTTAAATCTAAGATATTATTTTTCCCTTGGAAGTATTAATTTCCCTCTGAATACTTTCTTAGTCTATTCAATTACTTCAGAATTTTTCTCTGTTATTAACAATGCATCATTTAACCTAATTTTTGTTTTAATCATAACAGAATCAGGCCAGGTGTCTGCCTTTATCTGAAAAATGTCTTCCTTCAATATGTGAATATAAAAATATTAGCAGAAACCAGCACAACAACCATTTATATTCAAAAAGAAGTAATAAATATTATGGGGTAAAATACCCCACACTGAGAAGGAACATCAATACTGAAATCATAAAACATACAATAGGTCTTTTACAGCATGTTTATTTGCAATAATATAGTTGTCACATTTACTTTTTTATACCTCCTTTGAATTTTCTGAAATTACTGCTGGAAAATGTTAAAGCCAAAAAGGTAATTACAATCACCAAACCTTGCCATCGATGATTCAAAGAAATGGAGCAAACCTGTAAATTATAAAAGCTTAAATCAAGCTCAGGCCATGAAGAGTAGCATAAACTACAACTATGTTCTCTGGCCAAGCCACAAACGATGGGGAAACAAGACAGTTGCTCTCTGCAAAACAGCCAGTGTGCTGCAAATTAGGTGTCAAGGTGTGCACATATTTCCGTGAGCCTTCAACAGCATCCTTTGCTGCCTAGTGAGCAAGGACCAAGGATGATGTGCAGGGGGCGTTATGTGTAGGCACTGCTTCCAGCTTTGGGAACAGGCAGTATGTATACAAAAATTATGCAGGTGCAGATTCACCAAGGAAATTGAGAGTGCCTTTGTCTCTCCACCAGCACAAGCTATTGATGTGGCCATGGCTATGCAGTTCCCTCTTCACCAGGGACACAGCACAGATTTACTGGCTTCCTCTTACCAGTACGCTAGGAACCACGACTCCTGCATGATGGATTAAGTCCTGGATAGTTAAGGACCAATATCCAAAGGGGCTTTGCAGGCAGACGAAAGCCTGTCATTTTTCTGCTACAAAGTGAGGTTTTCATGTGCTGGAAATGTTGGGTTTTAGACTGAACTACTTCAAATTAGAAACACAGAAAGCCAGAGAAAAGATACTGAGATCATTAAATCTTTATAAATACCTTAAAATTCTATTGACAAGAAGTAACAGATTAAAAAAAGGATAGAAATGTGGTAGCCAACAGCCATTGTATCACAGTCAAAAAGCAAGAAAGGGTGTATTTGCAAAAGTCACTGGTAATTCCTAGTCGGAATTAACTTGCTGATCTACTTTTTATACTAATTGGCAAAAGAAAAGATGATGCATTCAGATAGATAGTGCTTAAGTGATCCATATTTTACTATAGTTAGCTTTATGCTCTCTTATTGATTTTTTTACATCTATACTCACACTCCCCTTCAACCTTCTCCAGATCTCCTTTCTCATTAGTATACTTTCCATAACATCACAGAACAATACAGGTTAAGGGACCCTGGGAGACAACTCATCCAGTCCCCTCCTCAATGCAGGGTCAACACTGAATTCAGACCAGGGTGCTCAGGGCTGTTGGATTTTGAAATCCTCCAAGGACAAAAATTCTACAGCCTTTCTGGGCCCCCTTTTCAATCTTTCCTCTTCTCCAGGCCACACAAGCCCAGTGATGTCATGCTGTCCTCTCAGAGGCTACCAGCACAGGAAACTGATTTTCAGTACTCTCCAGCAATAGCCTTACTTCCTTGTCTCTTCTGGTCTTTTGCTTTAATTCCTATAGTAAGTATGAAGACACAGCAATGTAGCTGAATTGCAAAAACTGGGTGACACTACATACAGGAAATCCTGATGAGGATTCTCAGCCTGCTAACATATATCTGAAATACAGTGGCACAGTAGTTTGAAAAACTTGAAAAATTCCAGAAGCAGCACTGTATATAAATAAATGCCTTGCCCGCACACAAGACATCTGATCATAGGCTATGTTTGAAAAGTAAGCGCTAAGGTTAAGATCAGCTTTTTGACTCTGTCTAGATGAATCATTGTGGTGTCCATTTCTCAAATGAAATCGAGTAGCACATCAACACTGTCTTCCAAACATGAACTGAAATATTTGAGTATCCCTGGGAAAGCAATTTTTTCTTGACTCAACACTTGGCCATCTAACCTTGAAATGCTAGATGTTGTAAATATGATATAGTGCTGCTATAAAAGTGGGGGAAAGTGTCTGAAATTCAAAATGAGAAGGTAGTGGGAGGAGGATTTCCCCCCACCTTACTGCTAGATCATTCTGATACTTAAAAATAAAATCCCAAAACATGTTCTTACACTACAGAAGTAGTCATTTGTATCTATTTGAAATTGCCTGAGCCTATACATAATGCTCTTCTCCCAATCACAGTAGATTTCACATCCCCTTTGCCCACATATAAAAGTATTAGTGAAAACTTGCTGCAATCAATGGCCATCCAGTTGATTGTGGTAGCCTTTGGAGCAATAGAGGTATTTTGCAAGGCACAAGATCCTCTGGATACATCCGAGAGAAGCAGAAATTCACCAGTTTGGGGTGGTTCTTTCACATTTTGTATCAACAGGTTATTGCAGCATAATCGATAGACCTAGTGCTGACTTCTTTTCTTAGCAGCTCACCTCTCAGAACAGTAAGAAATCTGTGCAGCTTCTTTATTAAGCCTTTCTTCCCTTGCTGAGAGTTCAATGCCTTAAAAAGATATGTATGAAATCACAAAACAGCTAACGGTGCTGGGCTTGTTGCACTTGACATTACAAGTCTTTGAGGCAGACGTTAACAGAAATGGCTACAGAGCTGTAAATGTAGGGTGTTGGTTTTCTGCGTCTTTAAAGAGCATCTTCAAAATAAATCATGGTTAGAACTTTTTGCTTGAAAGCCTGTACAAAACCCTTAAAGTAAGTCCTTAAAAGTGTTTCGTCAGTCATTCTGCATTCCACTGACTAAATAGTTAACATTACATCCATGAAGAGAGTTTGGTCTCTAATAACAGAAACAGATTTTTGTGCTTTTTTAAAATTTTTTAACATCAGGGTTAGTGATGAAGGAGTTTGAATTGAGCAATTAACTAGTACACGCCATATCCTCAGAGTGTCAGAATTGTCAAGGTAATTTCCTTTAATAACGAAAGGAAAAATCCCATCTTCCTGACAGCATTTTTGAAGGAACTAACAGAATTTTTTGTTGAAGTCCCAGATGTCACTCTCAAACACATGACTTAACTGGTCCAATCCAGGGCAATTCATCCGATTCTAGATATCCTTTGCTTACGCATTTCTTTGTGAATCACTTTTTCCTGTTCGTAAACTGTTAATAAACATATTAATACTCACTTCTGTGAAATGCTTCAGGAAGAAAAGACTCAAACCAACATGACTGAAAGGAGACATGTTGCTACTTCGGCCATTTCTGATCTTGATTCCAGCCTCCCTGTCACAAGCCCCTGAGACTCTACACAATGTTCACTGCAGAACAGTTGCTACTTTAGGTATTATCAGCCCCAGGTGTTTGTTACCACCCCAGTACTGGATACTGGGTGCTCTTCTGTAGGTTCTTGAGGAAAACAAAATCACCAGGTGCTTCTAATGCAAGCCCTATTATTATTACTCTCTTTTTAAACCGAACCCACCAATGAACTACATTAAATGACCTTCAGATAATACCTCAGTTAAGTCAGGAGAATAATGGAAGAAAAATGGGCATATTTGGGATATCTACGAAGAAGGACTGATTGCAAGCTACTAAAAAGCCACATTTGTTTGGCAATTCAGGGCAACAGATGGAGAGGCCAACTGAGAGGCACATTATTCTGTAGCACAATAATAGGTGAAGAGGCATTCTCCTATCTAAACATAAAATTGAGCATAGTACAGGGAATATAGTAAAGAGGGGGAATATAGTAAACCCCTCATCTCCTCAGGAATGCAGTCAACCACCTTGAAAAAACTTTCTATAAAAGAGCGTGAGTTATTCTCAATGCTGCTTTATTTGCAGTTGCAGCAGCTGCTGCTCAGGGCCACGACTGTTGCTTTGATGATAATTTAGGAAGAGATTTTGTCATTTTCTGTAGTAGACACTAAGATTATGGATAGTATTGCTGAATCACAGTGATCAGTATTTTGTACTATCTGGTGTCTCCCTCAATACACTAGAAATGCTATATGAATATACCAGAATACCAGCTGTAATTTTAAAAATACATTTCTAAACCTTGTAGTTGGGCAGACAGTGCTTGAGCATGTAAAAAAGAAAAAAACAAATCCAAATACACATTGTTAAAAAATTATCCTCAAGTCAATTTCATTATTTTAGGGGGGTCTGGGACTTTGTTCTGAAATGCCTGAAGTAGGCATTAATGTATCATACTCTGAATGGGAATCAGATGAAGGCAAGTAGAACAACTGCAGAAGTGAAATACTACATACTGTCAAGGTAGGAGAATTTGCTGTTTCAAATGTCTACAGAATTGCCATGGTTTCCTCCTGCTGAGGAAACCCAAAGATTCAGAACTACATGGTCTTAATGAGATTCAAATGCACATGTATTTTCCTTATATAACCTATATATTCCCCTGTTCAGCTGCGAAAAGCTGCCTCTCCCTTTCCTCCCCTGCTCTGTTACCATGAACAGCTGAATTCTGGAAGCAAAGAAGGGAAACCAAGATAGAGACCTGCCCTGAGCTTTTAGAATATGGTTTTATTTTAAAGTGTTTGCTTTAGGACAGCCAAAGAGATTCAAAGCCCAACTTTAAGAGTCCTTGGGCAACACCGCAGACAACCTGAATTTGCACGATGGCACATTCGGTTAACTTCATTAATACAGAATTACCTCAGTGGAAACAGTAAAGGCTGATAAAGAAATTTATGGAATTTCAGAAAAAAAAAATTCCATTCTGCTTCTAACTAAAGATTCTCTCTACAAAGCACAGAGCAAAAAGTACATGAACCAGGACAAAAAGGGAAACTTTCAACCACCCTACCCCAAATGCAGGAACACAACCCCCCTTTATTGTCAGCAATACTTAGGTTTCTAAACTTCCTACACTTCTCACCCCTGCCCCCAAATCTGTCTATAATCAATCTTTAATGCAGGATAGGGCATAAATTACTGCAAGTTCTTGAGGACAGAGTCTGTCTTTCAGTACGCAAAGCCTGTCTGGGACCCCTAATGCTCTACTAAGGTACAATATTTTTATGAATGTTTTTTCATGTAGTGGAAGGCATTAAGGAACTGATAGCCATTTGTTAATGATTTTCTAAGAGGACTCTAAATAATCTTATTCAAAAACCAAAACATGCAACACCAGTCAAAAGAGAGCTTCTAACACTGTTTAGCCATACTTCAAGTGCAAGCTGTTACAGGCTGTTTGAAGTACTAGGTCTCCAAGGTCAAAATACAGTTTCAGTGCTGCTCCAGTTGTCAGGTATGAAACACTCTTTCAGTGCTGAGGCCCCAACTGTGACTTCAGTTCCGCTCCTGCTCATCACCCAGCATACCTGGCTCTCAAGTCCTACAACTCTTACAGATTACAGCAATTTCACTACTCCCTGGCATACCAGAACTAAGACAGACTCTTTATTGTATAAAACCAGGATAATTCTCAACTATCAAAGAAACTGCTATGGCTATGGTTAGCTGCAATAAGCAGAAATTTATTGAAATAGGGTAGGTTACATGATTGATTTACTCCCAACTGTCCTCTTTGTTCAACTCTGCTTCTGAATCCTTTTTTCTTCCTTTTCTTTTTATACTGGTCCATAAGCACAGATACATGTCAGGAATAAAATGGCTGGAATCTTCTCTGCAGCAAAAAGGCAAGAACTGTTTGACTGAACTTGAGTTGGTTAATCGTGTGATACAGTCTTGAACCTCGCCACAGAGCCACAAGTCAATACTCAGACACCCACAAAAAATGGGAAGATAATCAAAGGAATGTGTGGGTCATTCCCAGAACAAGATAAGCCATCTATTACAACTCTGGTCTGCTAGAATGCCTGCTTGCATGTGTTTGCAAGGCTTGCTGGAAATCACAGGCTGCTTAAAAAAGGAACAGAAAAATCCCTTCTAAAATATGCTGCTCTTTTACTATAAGGTTTCCTTACAAGCTATGGATTTTGGACCGTACATTTAAGAGTTGAGGAACAAATAGAAAGCTTAGTAGAAAATGGTTTAGCAAATAGAATGGCCAGTGTAAGAGGTAGCAGGAATGCCTATATGAATTTAAGAAAGATTGGTTTACTGCCATAGTTCTTGCTGGTGTCAAAATCAGGAAGAGCAACTGCATTCTCTAATCCTTGGCATAATTCCAAAGTAGTAACAACAAATTAGCCATAACAGTGACTTTATATGGGCCTTATCACCACAATCATCAATAGATTCAGTCCCACGCCAGTCTCATTAAATACTTTAGTGCCATCATATTAACAGACAAACCCAGGAAGAATAAAGGTACTCGAGAGATTTGTTCATCATAACACAGAAGTCAGTAGCAAAACAGGAAAATAAAATAAACTCCCAAATTTCAGGCAGGTACCAGATGACTCCCTCACTTCATCTCCGAGTCCAACAGAGAGAAGGGAAAACAGAGAGACTGCACAGCCTCCTGTACACAGGGCGCTGCACAGGATATGGAGGTGTAACAGCCACTGGTACTACATTTTTCCCAATAGAAGCAACTGTAGTACTAAGGAATTGCAGTTCAAATTTTGCTGGTTTAATCTAACTACATCTGTTTGTAGCTTTTGATCCTTTCTAAGTGGACAGGAATCCAATGTGGAAACCAACAAACCTGCTGTATTACAAGGTTGTTTGCTTGTTTATGAGCGGTTCTAGAATTTGGCCTGAACTTCTGACTTTACAAAGATATGTCCCAACTGAGAAGAGTTGAGGTAACAGACAGATGAAGAAATAATAGAAAACTTTCCCTGATGAAGCTCAACCAGGACTACAAATATTTAATTACAAAAAAATAGAAGGGGGGAGCTTATTTGAGACAGAATAGAAAATCAATCACACACACACAAAAATATAATAAAGTAGTTACTTCGGAGGGAAAAACCCCAACTTTTTCTTCCATGTCTGCATACACAGCCAGGCAACAGCACCACCAAAGGAGACTGAACAGTAGAATTCCTTACTGGTCCAAACCATCCACATGATTTGATCTCTTGACTTGTGGTCCAGCACTGAGATCCATAAACAGGCAGAACTGACTCCTTATGCTGCTCTATCCAGCCCTCGAACGGGAATTTCTGATACTGGATCTAAAATTAAACTGCTTAACCTCTGAATTTTACTACCTGACCTTCAAAGCTGATAAAAGCATATTTTTTCCCTTGAAAAGAAATAAAGCCATTAAGGAGCCAGGAAGTGCTTTATCTTCATCTCATGACTCTCATCCAAAAGCTTGCATTACGTTTTTCTTTCTCATTTGTGCCAGTTTGGTAATGTGATTAAGGGATGGTATTACTGGCTCAAGCGTGGCCACTACACAAAACAGCAGAAACTTACCCTGCCTTCCAAAAGAAGAAAACCTATGTGAAAGATATATATAAATAAAATGGCATTGGTCTGAAGACTCAATGGGAAATTCTGTAGAGATTTTACATCAGTATGTGCCAACATAATGGTGCTGAAGTAACAGCATTTGGATTTCTTTCATGCATAAGAATCAAAACAATTCTCTTACAGACTAATTGCATGGTGCCTTCTTCAACAGGGTTCATACACAAAAGCAGTTTCTTTCATGATAGGTTGTATTTTGTACATTCACGTTACAAAAGCAGCTATTAATGCCTTTAATAACTACATCTTCCATTTAATTAAAAGTATGTGATTGTGTAGGGGAAAGTAGAAGGATTTAGACTTCCAGACAGTTATGTTTAATAGAGAAAAATCACCTGCTTCGAGAAGAGGGTGCAATTTGCTGTGGAACAACCTATCTCCTGCCATTCTAGAGCTGTCACCCTATTTCACTGCCCACCAAAAGCCTTTAGAGAAAAATTAATTTTGTAGGAAAAAAGAGCCAGAAAACTATTAGAAGAGTTTGGGTAAGTTGAGTAGATGTAGCAGAGATGGTTTATTTAACCTTTAATTAAAGGAAATGACCACTCATTAGAAAGATAAACAGGATCTAAAAATACCCTCTCACTGTGGCCACAATACATTATGGAACACGCAGACTGCGAGTTCTGGTCCTCAAGAATATCAGCCTCGTCTTGCTCATTTCTAATACTCTGCTTTCTGGACACGATAAGTTCATCAGTCCCCAAGAGTAGCAGAGCAAATCATGTCCACGTGACTGCAATTTGCCATTGGGTGTAAAGAAGCCTAGTTTTACTGGAAGCAAGATTTTATTTCCTAGTTTATGCATTTGTCTGTTGAACATCTTAATCTCTAATGCCTGCAGAAGGTTTTGAGGCAATGTCTTACGTAGCATTTCTATACCCTGCCTCATCATAATGAGTTAGTATTCATTAAATTTAGACATTCTTTGTCTTGCTAAAAAGAGAACATTTGAACCAGCATATACCCACTGCATCAAATGAGGTTTCCATTTAATGCTGCTTCTTTTTGTTCTTGCAGATTCTGCTTGACTCCAGGTTTTAGGAGATTTTGTGCCACCACCTAGGACACAAATTTTGATTTGCTGTTTTGCTGATGGAGGCTACAAAGATGCAGGTTTTATCACTTGACTTTTTCCATCTCTTCTATGTTTAGACTATCTGTGCTGTTACAATCTCAAATGCTGAATGCTCTCTACAGCTGCATAATGTATCACAGATGCACATTAAGCTCCTCTCTATATAGCAGCATTGTGTGACAGCACAGTGCAATGGATAGGAAGCTATTCCTGGATATGATACCAACTTCTTGTGTGACATTGGACGAGGTCTCTTAACCTCTCCGTCTTCATCCTTCTTCTTTGAAATGCTGCTGATGATATAAACCCACGTGATTTTGCAAAGAACTTTGAAATCAAAGGAGGAAATTTCAAAAGAAATGCTATTTATTTCTCTATCAAAACATGCACATCTGTGATGAAAGAAGACACTACTCTCCATATCTCTGTCTCCATCCAGCACTGAGATGCTGGGTTTTTCCACCTCAGTTTTCTCTCCATGTCTCTCACTTCCTTCATCTCTCCCAGTCTTGCTATGGACTTTGAAATTTGGCCCTAATGTGGTTTTTTTTAGAGCTGTATGAACATCTGGTCTAAAATCTGGAACTTCAGTAAACAATGGACCCAAGTTATCACTTTACTATTCAGACCAATCTCCTAATTTAATCCAGAATCTGCTATACTTACCTGTACTCATTGCTAATATGTCCCTTTCACAAAAGCCTCACCCAAAGCTCTTTAAAGTCTGTAACACCACAGCATGCACAGAGAAAGCAGAATCTGTCCTTCAGTGCTCTGATGCTGGAGAATGAAATTTTGCCCTGGCTGCACAGCAGTTAGGTTGGAAGACCATAAAACAGGAACATTTCTACTTACTGTGACACTGACCCAGAGCAATACATGACTTTTTTCTCTGTTGTGAGAACGGTACCAATCCCATAAACAGTAAATAATACTTCAAAGCCCACTTAAAGGAAACCTGACAATTTTAATTAGTCCCCTGCATTCTAAACAGAGCTCTTGACAAAAGAGGAGCCTAACAAAGATTTACCACTCTCTCCCAATTTATACAAACTATAACCTACCAGCACTCCATAAGACATTACTCAGGTATTCAAAATAATAATTAAAAAAAAAATAATTATGTGGACCACTACAAAGAGACTGTGTTGTAATTTCTCCTCTTGGGATGACCAAATTTTCTCTACTTCAGTAGGCACCCTTGTCAAGAACTCAAAGTATTACTTCAGATTTCACTTAATCTCACTTAAAAAAATGTGTGTGAAGGCACCTAGGTATTTTTAACATACCACAGTACCTCTGAAAACCATTCAACATCACAGAAGTCAAATGGGTCTGGTACACAAATTCACACATGACATTGAAAGGTAATAGCCACCTCAGGAGAAAACCCTGTTTACCAGCTCCAGAATGGAAAGTCAAACTTACTATACTTTCTTTCTTTTATCCCTAGCTCCATCACTCAAATAATTTAAAGACTAATAGCATAGTCTGCAATAAGTCATATTATTTTTGGAAAGGTCATATACTGAATACCAAGCTCTGAAATTGAACTGAACTCAAAAGCAACTTCTAGCCTACAGTGCCACCAGGCATTCTGATTATGAGAGGACACAGGAGGAAAGAATACTGCAGATATAGCTAGCTCCCTACTGAGTGAAGTGTGCATCAGAGAAGCAGGTGAAAAAAGCCAATGAAGGACTATGTGATGGCTACACCCACAAAGAGCTATGGGGGTAAGAATAGCCTACAATTGTTTATGCAACCCATCAAAATTTACACAAGCACTTCTTCAAAAGGAACAGAAATACTGCACTGCAATGCATCCATTGCATACACAATATTTTCTTTTACTGCAAACAAGTATAAAAGGAAGTGCAAAAGAAGGCTGAATCTTTGTCTCAAAAAAAAATAATATTCAAATTTTATTGGGGAGCCACAATGAAATAGAATTCTTTTGTGTTCGGCTTAATCTCCATTGCATGTTACTAAACCATCATGCATAATACAGAGCATTTAACAGTCTGTGTATTAAACATAGTGGTGGGTTAAGACAGCCTGAAAGAGACACTGCCAAAACCAGAACAAAAATGAATACAGAAATCACCCATCTTTAAAAGAAACTTTTCTATGCCATTATTTGACCTACAGATTGCTTTCTAGAGTACTGAGGAAGGTTTTGAAGATAGGTTTGGAGACGCAAGAAAAACATTTAATCAGAGGATTCATAGCCCTTATGTTTCTGTAGATGTCCTGTGAGACCCTGTGGAAGTCATTTAGTCCTTCTATACATTTAAGCAAAGGGCAGAATTATTTTGGAGCAGGGTGGAATGTCAGTGCCAACTTCAGAGCAAGCAAACTACTGTGAGACCAAGAGTGCTGCTGTTCTACCTCCAAATAGCACCTACTTTGACTTCATACTTATTATCTGAAGATGCTTTTATCAATTTGGTCGTAAGGGATAATCCTTCAACAGAGAGTAAGCATATTTGATATGCAAGTTATATGTATAAAAATGCAGTAACTTTGTCTCTAATTGGCAATCTCATACATCTGTATCATCAAATACATGACACACAATCACAAGTGATCGGGCTTATTTTTGAGATGAGGCACTTTTGTCCAGGTATAGTTAAACTGTCTGTGCAAGTGTAAATAGGTAATTCTCCATCTAACCAACTGCTGCTGCATACAAGTATCAAATTAGGCAGGTAAAAAAAAATCTAGTAACTGCTTGCTTTGCAGCTCCATCAATATTTAAGAAGATGGACAACTACATGAAAATAATTCTTAAAGTCACTGGGATTTGTAAGTTAAAGTATGGGAACATAAAAAAAAAGCATACTCAGTAATAAAGAAACAGAGAAACCATCTTCAGACATAATCAATGAGAACCTAGCATAGCCAGTGATTTCTGGCCCAAATTATATCTGCATATGTTTCCTGGAAAGATGTCACTCACGCTTCAGTCTAGTTCCATGATAAACATGAAATGGAGCAGATTTTGTTGACTCTCTTCAGGATGGTGGCAATCTTGCCTTCCTTATTCAAGGACAGTTGGTTTCCACCACACTTGGAAACTAACTGTTTTCTGGCAAGAGGAGGTGACTTGGGAAAAAACCCTCAATGCATAAGACTCTTATGGTCCGGGAACAGCAGGAATACAACTGCAAAGACAGTGGTTGCCCCAGTAGGATACTTTAAATTGCAAAAAGAACTCACAGCATTTATAAAGGATATTAAAAAGTAAAAGCTCAGAAATAGAACCTCATGAGTAATTAATTTGGGGCTTGCTGGTCAGATTAAACCACTAACAAAAGTAAAATCATTACTGTCAACATAGAAGAGTTTTGGGGGTTGTTGCTTACCAGAAGGCAGGAAAAAAATGTTACTGGATGAAGCGATTTTTTTCTTTCCCCCCGCTCCCCATAAACTGAAAGCCTGTTTCATTTTCAGGTTGTTCAGCTCTTTCTTAAATTAAAATTTGACATACTAATTTCTTTGGCTGCCTCAAAGTTGTACTCTTCACTGAACACATCATTTTGCTGAGAATTTCAGCCAAACTCAGCTCCTAATAGTCCTGAGCTATAAACACCACAACAATGAATTTTTTTCCATTATTGGAAAGAGGAAGCTATATAGCATTTCATAGAAATAGTGTTAGAGGCAAGAGCAGAACTGTTTATAGAAGTGCAGCTACAGAAAGGACTTTGAGAAGATAAAAGATCTGAGGTATCAAAGACAATATGACATTAAAACACTACATCTGAAAAGGACCAAGAAAGAGTTTTGAAACAACCATAGCTAGTGAGGCTTTAGATTGCATCTCACCTAAAAATCAGCCTCTATCATGAGACTTGGACATTTTTAAATACTTGGAGGAAACAGCTCTCTTTCCTGATGCACTCTATACTTCCATCATATATGGTAGAGCCCTGATTTATCTATTCAAATGGACCAACCATATCTCATTATATTCAAGAGAATCATAAGGCAGAGAGAGTTCAGATTTTTTCTAAATTTTCTGTTCTCATTTACAATGCCAGACTCCATTTTTTGCTTCTATGGTAGACCATGAACTGTCCTAGGAATGGTATTGCAAAGTGATAAATACTTGAATCTGGCATTATGTATCACAGTTTGCTACAAACAGAATAGTTTTCTGTGATTGCAAAATACATTGCTTGCAATCCAGCAGATATGGTCATTTGTTCAGTTCAAAGCTGTTAATAGAATATTCATACTTCATATCTTTTATGTTTATGGTGTATGAACTAATCAAATTTTCATCTTATCTGTGCCCTATGAAACAAAACTAGTCTTTAGACACATTAATTTCCAGCCAAGATTTTTCCAACCTGAAAACATCAGATTCACAGGCTAAACACTTTGGTTAGCACTATGTTGTCGTAAAATGAAGTTCTGATTGTACTTTTCAACCGTGTTAAAAATTGTACATAAATATAGCTTTCATACTGGACTCAAAAGTAACACACAATCCTGCTCAGTCCTCCTAAAAGGCAATATTGCTTTATTCTTAGTGTTTATGCACCATGCAAATGTGATTACTGCTTTGATGGATTGAATTGTTTTTGTTTAGGTTTTAATGACATGACTAATCATAGACTGATAGGGTGAATGTTGGCAAAATTCAGCTCAAAATTTTCTTTTGCTGGCCTGTAATTAGAAGAACTGGTGGTAACATGCACGTTGGCCTCTTACACATCTATCATTTTTTCTGTAAATTTCTACCTGCTTCTATTCTGCTGGTTTTTGCAACAGCATTTCAGATAATTTTCCTACTTCAAGGAAAAGAGGAGCTTTTCAAATTGCTTCTAACTGAGCAATGGGAAAATTAGATCTAGCCAGAGGAGCAACACCGACCATTCAGGGCATAGTACAAAATTCTATTGCTCACAGAAGGAAAGTAATTTTTGCAATGAGTAAGAAAGAGAGTCCTGTCCTACCTTTCTGTCTATCATCACCATCCTAGTGAAGATATAGAAGCAAGTTCCAGGTCTGAGCTCACAGGTTTGAGTAACAATTTTGCAACAATTTGGCAACTATTTTGTAACAGTTTAAGAAAAGACCAGTTATCTGTAGTGGCTATGCAGATGGGATACCCCTTTAGTTTCTCAGGTTAGGTATGACGTACAACTATTCCTGTTAGAGTGTCTTACACTTGCCATAAAAAGAAAGCCTTCCAAAATTACATTAAAACCTATGCAGATTTTAAAAGGTATTAAGACAACTAAAAAATCTAGAAAAGGATGTAATACAAGATCCAGTTCTAAGAAGAGCCGGACACTCATTCCATGTTGGATATCTTATAACCTCTCTTCAGGCACCTCAAAAAGATAACCTTCTGAAAAACTAATCCAAAGTTAGTTAATGAAAAGAATCTGCGTTTGAGTTTTTAAATACTGCATCCAGCTTCTTGGGGAATAGATCTGTTTTCATCATGACTTAATAATAAAATCTGGTATTGGAAAGGGGAGCTTAGAGTTTCGCTATACAGTGGTAGAGTCTAACAACCCTCAGAGAATGAAAAATGGAACTGACTTGCACTGTCCAGTGGTAAGAACAGGAAAAAAGAGTTAAATAATGAAAAAACACATTTTAGATTTCCTTAATTTTGCAAGCTTGTCTATTCCATATAGGGGAATGAATATAAGAGGTGAAATCATCTGTGACCCTATACTTCAAAGACTTTGCAAAAGTATTTACAAACTGCAGTGTGCAAAAAAGTTAAAGATGAGGGAAGAGATGCTACAATGCTAAATTACCTTTAAGCATGTCCAATTAAAAAAAAAAAAAGATATAAATGTGCCTACACTATACTCTGAGAGCAGCAGTATGTCTGCTTTGCAACTTCTCCCACATCAGTGATCAGGAAGTTCTGACAGGGACCTCACTACCTCTGACCACGTACCTTAACTACTAGGTCATGCTAAAATATATAAGCCTAAGTCTAGAGTAGTACTACATGCCCTTCTCTCTTACTCTGCTATTTGTACTACAGATTTTTAAGCATGCTTTTACCCCTTGGGAAGAGAAGTGGGAAGGGGCCAGCAATGCAATTTTATGTGGTTCCTAGTCTGAGTAGCATGATCATTTGTCTTTTATTACTTTGGAAAACACTGCATAGAGAAACTGTGCGTGGGCGGCCAATTAAAATGTCAATAAAAGTAAATACATTTAAAGAGGTCATGTCCATGCATTATGCAATGAGAAAAAAAAAAAGGCTTATATTTGTATCATGCTAATTAAATTGACACAGTTATTGCAAATCATTTTGTTTCACCTGGAGCTGTAATTAAGTGACACCACTTAATGAGAAGGAACCAGCGCTGATTGAACATGCTTCTGTAGCAAAGCTCCTCTGACAATGAAGAATGTTTCTGTTTACATCTCTCATCATTTCACATTCCCAAATGGCAATGTCTTTCCAGTGAGGTAAACACTGTTTTTTAAAATAAACAATAACAAGCATTTGTAATTTTGGGCAACCTTTAACCTAGCTTTTCACTAGCTATTTTGCATGCTGAAAAAAAAATCTGAAACAATCTACAGTACTATTTCTCCTAAAGATAGGCTTATAAAATCTAATCAACACCAAAATTAAAGTTTTAATTGCCTTTCCAGTATGATTTATTTAATCTGGACATACTAAGCACAATTCTGTTCTCTTTCATGGTGATTTTACTAGGATTATTCCACATTTAGAGCAGATCTATACATCAGTTTGGCCCCAGAACTTCCAAAAGAAGTTCATATAGTCAGAAATTCAAAACTTTGTATTAACTGCTTATATAGTATACAGAGACAAGAAAGAGAAAGAGATACTAACAAAGCTCAATGTTACTATTTCTTTTTACTCTGATTTGTTTGCCTTAAGCTACAGTCTTTCACCTGAATGCAGAACACACACCAAGTTTATTTTAAGGTGAAGCAACAGCTTCTGCTGACATCTCCTGCCACTATGTGGAAGTGTGATGGATGGCAGTAAGACGACGTACAAATGAGACTTCAAAGGATTTTGCCAGCATCAGCCACACCAACCATATGTCCCTAATTTGCATAGCCAAACTTGGCAGAATTCTTCTATTACGGTTCATTTTGTGGTCTCTGCAGATCCCATAAATATTTTCCTACATAGAGAAACCTTGCCACACTAATTATAATAGGATTGCTTTGCTAGGCAAATGGGAACAGTGCCAGGACCTAATAATTTGGCATCTTGGTGCTTGATATTCATAACAACTCAAATACAAGATGTATCTGGACTGCCTACTGGATCTTACCAGTGCACCATCAAATTGGGATATCCAGTGATTTTTTTATGCTTTCAAACTTGAAAGTGAATTCAGTGCTTTTAGAAAAGAAGGATAAATAGAAACGGTCTGAGCCAGGAACACTGTTGGCAGGGTCTGTGAAAACTCTTTCACCCATTTCTGTGAGAAAGATACTATTTTTATCCTGGGATGTTCTAAAAAAAAGACCATCCTTCAGGTTTACTGTATAACGCAGTCAGAACAAGACTGAGAAGGGAGCCTGGCAGATTTTAAATTATTATGGAAATTGTATTTCCTAAGCAAAATCTAGGTATGTCTGGAGAGAAGTCTCACTAGAAAAGGTTCATTACAATGCTTCATCCTCTTTATTATTGCTCCTAGAGGCAGCTCAGAATCTCTTAATATCATTATGTTAGCAGGAATGAATTTTCTTAAATCTGTCTTTAGCTGAAAGGCTGAAAACCAATACTGACAAAATGAAATTGTTATGATTGTTACGACACAAGATGTATGTATCTGAACTAAAGTGAACGAAGATGGGACCCAACTCCAAGGAACTCTAAAAGTGAATTCACTCTTTGGAAGACAACTGATTTCCATCACTCAAGGTAATAAAAATCTCAAATACAGCTAATAGCTGTGCAATTTTGGACTCTGAGAGCTCAGGAGACTTCAAGATCTGTAAAATCAAAGTCCAGCACTCACCAAGTTCAATACAGAAAATCAAAATCCATTTTTCAAGAGATCTGTACATAAACATTGCCTCCATGGCAGACTACTGAATCTTTCAGCTTGAGTTTAGCACCAGGTGTGAGGAAATATTTAAAGAATATACATGCTTCCTTCCGGGTAAAGCAGCCCAGCAGCAGCAGGGATTTTTATCTCAATGTGGTAAAACACAATCTGCGCATGTTTGCTCCCTTATCAGTCACCCAAAATCATGGATCTAGTCCTGTAAAAATAACAAAGACAAAATTAGATTTTGACATACAATGCACCAAGAGCCCCACTGTTGATGCATACCTTGTTTAACTTGATTAGAAGTCATTTAATATCCGCTTACAACAAGGCACTGTCAAAAGTCAGAACAGCAAGATTCAGTCACTTCATTACCAAAGGTGGGTAACCAATGTTCTCACAAGACAGACAGTCAGCCGTCTTGAGATCTGTCACTGGCACTACATACTAATAAGTGCTTGCAACCATCCATCTTCACAGGCAGATCTGCCTGCTGTCTGCAAATCACTAAGCAAGCTGGCAAATAGCCAAATCCTCTGCTCTTTCTCTCCCTCCCTTTTTTGGGGGGCCAGAGAGAGAAAGGAAACAATCCCGAGACAACCTCGGCAGTTCTCCCTCTGTTTGTCACTATTATCTCTTGTTTCAGCCATTAAAAGTATTGCAACATACATACAAAGGCAAGAAGAGCATCTGCATGGAAGGGAAGGCAAATGCTTTGACCCATAAGTCCTATTCTTTGCCTAAATCTAGTCCCAAGGGCTTGACAGCAAGTTATTAGGGAATCCAAAAGTGACATCTGAGGAACATGTATCAGTCTTTTATGTACTTACATTAAGAGTCTACTTTTGGTGCTTCTAGAAAAAAAAATAAAATATGTATGTACGTATTTGTATAGAAATATATACATCTATTTCAGTAAGCACCAAGGTAAGAAAAATACAGATCAGGAGACTGAAACCATTCTACTGCAGGCTAGAGGTTATTATTCTAGCTATGAGCTTGCCCATCTTTTTGCACCAAGGCTTTGAAAGGTTTTTATCAATTCTGTTGACTGTAATCCCTTGATGACAGCCACAATCAGTGTTTTAAATGCACTTAACTTGATTAGGTCTCAGTGGATTGTTTGCTTTTCCAACTATCATACGCTTAGGAAGAGTGGAATACAAGCCTGGCCAGCTCTCAGGCATTCTTTTATTGATCCTGACTCTCATCCTGAAGGTGGTGAAGCTCCCACTGACATCAGTGAGAGCTCTTTGCCTGTGTGAGAGGAGTCTGTCATATGTTTATTTAAAAATAAACAAAGTGAACTGAATCAAAGAGAGTGGTGGGTGTTCAGCATCAGCCTTTGGAAAAAAAGCGAGCTTTATTCCATCCCAGGGAAGGCAGTGGAACCAGAATGGTTCAGTGAATAGGGCCTGATTTGACTTCATCCTACCCCACCTTCAAATTTCAACTTTCCTAATACATATTTTTTGGAAAGCACAGCCAGAGAGCATTCCTGAGTTACTGCTACCCAAATGTCTTCTGTAATAGGCAACCAGTTTTCATAATGACTTTCAATAACTACAAACCTCAGGTGGTTTCAGGCCCACTGCACCCCACAAAGTTTTTACAGTATAGCCTATCACCAGTGCCCCTAGTCCTACAGACCTTTGCACACATGGCATAACCACTGAAAAAAAATTCTGTTAATTACCTTGTCCTTCTTTCTCTTTCTAAAAAAGCAATAGCAACTTTTTTTAATTAACAATCCCATTTCAAGCTTAAAATACAGCCAACAGGAGAAAATAAAAAATTAACTACAAAAGGCCAGAGTTAGAAGTCACACGGCTGAAGCTAATAGAGACCATATTTACATAAGTATGTGTATTTAAGTGTTTCAGGTTTAGGATAAGATCCCCTTTGCCAAAAATGTGGCAACTATATTTGCTAGTCTCCATGGGAAATGTTATAAAGAATCAAACAAATTTTCCTTTCAAATAAACTTGACCCGTATGTTTTAGACATATGTTTCCCTTTGAATCCTTGTCCTCCTTTGATGGTGCTACATACTTTTCCCCCTTTAAGAGCAAATACTTTGTTGTTATAGCAATACTTTCCCACAATTCTACCATGAGGGCCTCCCTGGTTTCTGAAGCCAGGGCTCAAAAGTCATCTTCACTCCTTGCACACAGCTTCTCCAGGCAGGATGCCCCAAGCCCTTTCTATAGTTCTGCATGCAAACATTAGCTATTGCACTGCCATCTTAGCAACTGGAAAAAAAAAGTATTTTAGTGGCATGTAACTCCGTGTAGAGGGAAACGGGATTCACTTCTGAATTATCCATGATCTCTTGCACTTTTCTGTTCTCTCTTCTTGCACGCTAATTGATGCATTTTTTAATCTTGTTCCCAAACTCTTTGTGTGGAATTAGCTCTAGCCCTCCTCCTTTAGCCAGGATGAGAATATTTTAAGCTATCTGAAAAAAATCTTGACTTACTGTAGCTTACACAACTTTTGGGTTGTTAACAACATTCTTGTTAGTTTAGAAACGAACCCCACCCAAATTAACCCATTGGGCAACAGGTTGCCAAAGCACCATACTGGACTGTCCAGCAGAACTGAACACAAGACCTCCAAATCCAGAAACAGGAAATTACAATTGCAAGTAAAAGCACTTTAACCCTTTCCTTGTAAGCAACAGCAAATTTAGACTTCACTATAAGGCCCACCCACCACAGGGAGATAAAGGCTCACTCCAATGTACTCCAGAACTGTAATCGCTTATTCCATGTATTTTCTGCTAATATTTACGGACCTCCACCAATGTACAATTAAAAAAAGTTATGGTGGTGTTTTCCCCAGCTGCTATATCAGATCTCTCCTGCTACTGTTCAGCCTCACTCTGTACTTCTGACCTCATTAGCACTCCTGTATGAACAACTCTGTAGGGAGTCTGGCACTTCAGAAGTTACTTCTCTTTCTGGACATGTCTTGTTTTAATTATCTGTTTTTAACAGTACGGCTAATTACTGAAAGAGGAAACTGTGATAATCAGGAGTTGGAGTGTGGTGTTACAGACTACTAGTGCTTAGCACAAGTACTCAACTGTTGACCTAATCATGTCCTGACTGAAGTCAATGGAAGCTTTGACATGGATTTAAATTGTCACAGGATCAGATTTGGGATCAATTGAGATCTGTGTTATTAACTGTAACCTTTATATAGCATTTACATGCATCAATAGCTGAATTTTATGGTACTATCACGACACCCCAAAAAATCCTGAGTCAGAAAAGGGTGAGGTCATCAGCCTGAAATAATTCCTATTAATATCTATAGTAAGAATTTATCACCGATTGCAACAGGACTAACACAGAGCATGTGGCAAAAGTAATTTTTACAAAGAACCATGATGGTTACATTTAATGAGAAGCACAGTTTTTCTCCTCCATCTCAACACTTTATCTGTTTAGAGTTTTATCAATGTGGAAAGCTCATACCTGGGAATTTCATGGTTTCCCAGAAGGCCAACCATATCCTGGCCTGCATCAAGAACAGTGTAACCAGCAGGTCAAGGCAGGTGATTCTGCCCCTCTGCTCCACTCTGGTGGGAACCCACCTGCAGTACTGTGTCCAGCTCTGGAGCCCTCAGCATGGGGAAGACATGGACCTGTTGGAGCGGATCCAAAAGAGGCCACAAAAATGATCAGAGGGCTGGAACACCTCTCCTGTGAAGACAGGCTGAGAGAGTTGGGATTGTTCAGCCTGGAGAAGAAAAGCTCTGGGGAGACCTTATAGCATTCTTCCAGTACTTAAAGGGGCCCTATAAGAAAGATGGGGACAAACTTCTTAGTAGAGCCTGTAGCAATAGGACAAGGGGTAATTTTTTAAACTAAAAGAGGGTAGATTTAGACTAGATAGAAGGAAAAGAATTTTTACAATGAGGGTGGTGAAACACTGGAACAGGTTGCCCAGGGAGGTGGTAGATGCCCCATCCCTGGAAACATTCCAGGTCAGGTTGGACGGGGCTCAGAGCAACCTGATCTAGTTGAAGATGTCCCTGCTCATTGCAGAGGGGGTGGGCTAGATGACCTTTAAAGGTCCCTTCCAACCCAAACTATTCTATGATTTCTAAAATGACTATATCATGTGAAAAGTATTTCTGCATGAAACCCCTTGTTACAACAGGCTTTTTAACAAAGTTCAGAAGAACTCATATTCTGATGAGGGGAACCAGAATATTGTGAAGTACAAACACATCATGAAAACACAGGATTGTTTGTATTAATAAAAAAGTTGTAACATGGCAAAAAAGGTCCCACTTGGGATCCAAGTCCCATCATACCTGACACAGTACAAATGCATCCCCAGACATTTTTCTCCTGACACTGTTCTCCTAGATTATGTGCATAGAAGGAAAAGATAGTAGCTAGTCTGCTTTGCAGGATGAAACAGAGAACTCTCCAGAGAATTTCATGTTGCAAAATAAATGAGCATGGATATCTAAAATCAGTTACATGTGCCATCTAAAAGCTAAGCTTATTTAATTTCTTGTACAGGTCAAAGGCTGCAACACAAATCTACGTTGCACTTATATTGCTCTTCTAGTTTCTTCACACTTCCCCCTCTTCCATCTCTCTATATATACACACACAGAGGAAATAAATTTCTCCCTCATTCAACTGTTGCACAGGGACTTAGTAATCAGCTCTGAGATTGGTGAATGCATAGGCAGTATCCAGAAGACCACAGCCGAGGAAGAAATCACGACTAGTCCTCTTCCCTACCATCTCTGCTGACCCTAGTAGGGTCACTCAGAGCAGCAGAAACTCCTGGTACCACCAGGACGCAGACTGGTTAGCTGAACACTTGACTTCCCATCTATTTACACTGTAATCTCAAGAAAGAGTGTTCCTTGGGAATGACGATGCCCTCTGCGTGCAGGACAGCCAAGATGCCCAGCAGATAGGATTCAAATACGAACACTGGCCCTGGAAAAAGTGAACATCAGCCTTTGTTAGCTCTGTTAGATCTGTCCTCTGCTTGTACATTCATACTAGAGTTTCAACACTTGTTAAAGTATTTTATACTTAAGCTATAATGAATATAATATATAAGTACAATTTGATTTATATATTTCATATATATTATATTCATATTGTATACAGAAATATCTTAACATTAGGCTTACTGGCCAGTCATATATTCTTTGTCTCCAATGAATTTTCATTCAATAAACAAACAAAACCAGAAAACCCCAAGAAAACCCTCACTGATAAATGTGCCTGTTCAGAGGGCTTTCACTAGCTGAGTTCAGAATGACAAATGAAAGACTTCAGATCCATTTTTTGTTTTCAATAAAAATCTTGTTTAACAGTGTCATGAATATTCATGTTTTTGGCACAGCTCCAGATTAAGCAAGAAATGGCAAATCAAACAAGAAAACAACAGTCCACTTGGCTCTACAAAAAGATGCAATGGATTTTGTATGCTAAAGCATGCATTTAAAAAAAGGTACAAATCAAACCTTGCTGTGATTGTGCTCAAAAGGAAATAAATTCCCCCAACACCAAAAGCAATCTCTTAGTATGCAAAAATAATAAAGCTGGGCAGTAGTAACCAACCGACCCAAAGTCCACTGGCATCAGTAACATGTCATATATTTACACCACAGGAGTGCAAAGGTTGAGGAGCTGCTGGTTCACAGCTGCTGCTCATGGTGGCAGTGGTGGCAGAGATGACCCAAAGCAGCAGCTTCCAGAGGCCCTTTGGCTAAAACAGCTGCATTGCCTCTGGCAGTGCCACAGACTGGTCTGAAAGGCGCTGCCTGCAGACCTCCAACTCCTCTCCCCAGTGCAGTGGGGACAGGGTTATAAATTGTGCTTTCTTGGAGGCAATCTAGCAGCTGCCTCTGGTGTCCTCAACTAGTCCTTGTACATAGGTAGGTCAAGGACTGGATTTGTAACTAAACCTTGTGCAACCGTAGGAGAAAAAACACCACCTAGCAGACTTCTTTTTTCTCCCAAGTCTTTGTATACTTGCATGGAAGAGTCACAAATCCTCTCAGAAGGATCACCAGATCTGTTGTGAGTGGGTTCAGTGTTATAGTCCCAGTATGCTGATAGATGTGAGACATGGAAGGATCGACTAAGTAACAGAAGACTGCAGTCTCATCTAGTGGTTCTACTCCATGACCTACTGCTTTAACCATTACATAGTACCACTTGCCCCAAGGGAGTATACTTTTATACATATTTATGTAATAAACATGTAAGAGACCCACTTCATTACAATAAATGGTAAGAGACATAACTTGTCTAGAAGACTAGAGAAGTCAGAGTCATTCTCACCATTATTATTTTCAAGCCTGACCACACGGAAATTTAATATACAAACACTGGAACTGTGATAACATTCTGTCCCCTCTCACCACATGCTGGAAAGATATTACTACTCCTGTATAAAACAGCCCAAGCAGCGTCATATGGAAAGCACTATGTTTAATCAGATGAGAGAAATTGCAGCTCCAATCTCCGTATTTCTCTCTCCACTGAGAATTTAAGGAGTGGAAGGTGCAGATTAAGCAAAAAACTGAATAGGTTGCTTAAAGGGAAAGAAGACGACAGACTTAGGCAAACAGTTGGGTGTTCATGCAATACAAATCTCAAGTTCTAGTGCAACCAATGCTTACTCACACACATAAATTTACTCATGTGATGGATTGACCCTGGCTGAACACCAGGTGCCCACCAAGCCGTTCTATCACTCCCCCATCCTCAGCTGGACAGAGGAGAGAAAATATAACAAAAGGCTCGCGGGTCGAGATAAGGACAGGAGAGATCATTCACTAATTACCGTCACGGGCAAAACAGACTCAATTTGGGAAAATTAACTCAATTTATTACAATTCAACCAGAGCAAGATAATGAGAAATAAAACGAAATCTCAGAACACCTTCCCACCACTCCTCCCTTCTTCCCAGGCACAACTTCACTCCGGATTTCACCACCAAGCCCCCCCAGCGGCACAAGGGTCAGGGATGGGGTTTATGGTCATCACACGTTATTTTCTGCCACTTCACCTCCTCAGGGTGAGGGCTTATCACACTCTTCCCCTCCTCCAGCCTGGGGTCCCACCCACGGGAGACAGTCCTCCACGAACTCCTCCAACGTGGGCCATTCCCACGGGCTGCAGGGGAATCTTCGCTCCGGTGCCTGGAGCATCTCCTCCCCCTCCTTCTTCACTGACCTTGGTGTCCGCAGGCTTGGTTCTCTCACATGTTCTCACTCCTCACTCTGGCGGCTGTTTTCTCCCCGTCCCAACCTTTTTTCCCTTCTTAAAAATGTTATCACAGAGGCGTTGCCACTATCACTGATTGGCTCAGCCTTGACCGGCGGTGGGTCCGTCTTATAGCCGGGTGGTATGGGCTCGCTCTCTCTCGAACACAGGGGAAGCTTCCAGCAGCTTCTTACAGAAGCCACCCCCTGTAACACCCCACCCCCACCCCCGCTACCAAAACCTTGCCACACAAAACCAATACAACTCATATCAGAATATAAAGCTTAACTGAAACGATCCCATCAGGATCTGCACAAGAAGCATACTAAAAGTTAAACACAAGAATTAAGGTTGAATTTAGGAAGAGCTGGAAAGCATCATCCTCTCTAGAATGTGCAAAAAAGAACCTCTGTTCCACATATCCACATCTGACAGTTATGCATCTGCAATGTCATCATGCTTGTGCCTATAAGAAAATCTGTTCTAAATGTATTTCACCGCAGGGTAGGGGTCCCAGCAAATGTTGTTCAGGGACTTGTGATGTCTCTCTCTCATACAACAAGCGGTCAGTTAGCTAGCCGTTTGCTAGGTTTGAGAGCAGTCAGAAGGCAGCAGCGCACGCTCTTTGCAGAGACAGCCTTCTGCACACATATACCCACAGACTTGATGGAGGAAGAGGATGAGCTGTCTCTTGCCCAACCAGTAACTAACAGAGTATTGTGGATTGACTGTGACAAGGAGGAAACAGAGGATAGTGCAGTGGAAAGAATAAAGTGGTAACACTACACTAAGAACAGGAAGTTTTATGGTGATGAAGAGGTGTGCCTGGAGCTCGATTCAGACCAAGTTTTTAATCACTTATCCACTCACTTGAGCTGGGCATCTCTACCCTACATTATATGGGCATCTTTGTGCTGGATCTCCTCTTTCTAAAGCATTTGAAAACAGCATGAAGACACAGCACTCCAGAATTCCTTCCCATCTGATAAGTATGATCGTGCAAGGCTCTAGTCAGATGAGCAATCTGCACCCATAGAACCTGCCCTGGAATTGTTACAACTGTCTAAATTAACCCGCCTTGATGATGTAAGGATTTTCAGACTCAAACACTGCCAAGTCACTTTTAATCAGAGGTGACAATTAAGATGTTTAGGTCAGGAAAAAATAAAAATTTAAAAAAAAAAAACTAATTAATAAAAAAAGTCAGACTATTAATCACAATCAGCTTTACCTACCAGGTCAGGAACACTCATTTGGAATCTTAGAAGAAACACTTCTTTAACGGTGTTTTAAGCCTTAGGTAACATACTAAAAAGACATAAGAAGCATAAATGGCCAGATTTAAGAATTCCCGACCAAAATCAATCCAGATTCCAGCTTTCTCCAGGACACCTGTCTGAAATGAATTCCCACACAAGGCTCTCTTCCACTCTGATGATGATGCTCTAAAATGGAACAGAGAATAGTTTGCCTTTTTTTTTTTTTCAGATCATAAGACTATGCTCAGACTGAGTTAACTCAATTTCTGTTTCTTATTTTTCTTTCCTTTTTATTTCTCTTTTCTGTAAATATAAAAGATAAAAAGTTATTCATTGAACAGACACTTGAGTACATGCATATTTCAGAGCAGCAACTATGATTTTTATGATGACTAACTAATTTTCACATGTTTGTAAAGACTCAATTACTACAATCCTCTTGCATTTTTTCCCCTCTTCTTTCATGTTTCTGACTCTGTATCAATTGAATATTTGGCAAAAAGGCAAATCATAGAGCCAATGTAACTAGCCCATGGTGTCCCTTAAGCACCACTTAAACAATTATCAAAGTAACATTCCTTATCCATTGAGATTATTTTTTTTGAGCAGAGAAGGAGGCACGGATGTTCACTTGCTCTTGCCATGAATCTGTTAAATTTCCTCCTTGAATAGCTAGGACTTAAATAAAAAGACATAATAGAAATGAACAGCAGTGGGATATGTGGAGGCGGATATAATTATGCAACACAACAGGACAATCATTGCCTTTCTGAACAATCAGAGCTTCCTAGAACAAGAAGTTCTTGACCATTTCCCATTCCCAGGAACCGCTCTTATATCCAGCCGAGATCTAGCCATGACTCACTCTCATTTAGCACTATGAGAACAAGAGAGTTGTTGTGGCTCTTTCTATTGAGTCCTCTCTTACCTAATATGCCTACTGTACAATGTTAGGCAATGCATCCCCAAAAATGACACCTTCTGGTATTAGCTTTACTAACATGGAAGAAAGCAGTCCTATCCCCAAACCAGAACAATCAAATATTTAAAACGTAGCTAACTATACGATTCTTTTACATTAAAATAACTTCACAGGAGGAGGGAGGTATCATCTAATTCATATCAAATGGGTAAGCAATTAGACCACTTTCAAAAATATTCATTGCAGTACGTAGCACATTTCTATCTGGAGGATTAAATAGCATTTCATAAAGCATGATTTTGATTTTAAAAGTTACTGCACATGTTTAACTTTGGCCACAGCACATACAGCTAAGTGCATGAATAGTCTTTTTGCAGAACTGGGGCTTACAGCTTCAATTCTGCAAACACTTCTATCCATGCATAGCATTTTTAATGTCATCACTCCCAACAGAATGGTCTATCAGACTAAATTGTGCTTGATTTTAGTGCAAGGTGGTACAGAGTCATTTCCTCATGGGAAATCCCTACAATAGTTAATAGAGATGAACCTAAGAGGGCTGTAAAGATGTTTAATGAGGTTCTACCTGAATCACTCTAAAAGCATATAGAATATAATACAGAGCATGCAAGCCTCTTCTTGTAGATAATTTTTTTTTTTACTCTAAACCAGAAAGATAATTGCTACATTTATCAGATAATTGTGATAGGGAGCAGGGAGAACCCCAGAAAACACTTGCAGAAAGACTTTTTCCAACAGCGTTTTTCCTTTCAAGAAGAGCCAGACCTAAGAGGTCTCCCCGTGGGGGTGGCACAGGGGCTTCTGCGTATTAAGGC
Source organism: Astur gentilis (assembly GCF_929443795.1). NCBI lineage: Eukaryota > Metazoa > Chordata > Aves > Accipitriformes > Accipitridae > Astur > Astur gentilis. The sequence continues at coordinate 19,432,844 of NC_064886.1, read as the reverse complement.
TCAAAGCAAATCACCTCCCCTACTGTTAGGGAGGAACTGTTAACACTTTGTTCTGCATTTGCATCACTCCACAGAGGTTTTGAGGAACCGCAGTCTGCAGGGAACTGAGTAGCAGAGCTTTGGGGAGGGGACTGAGGCTACCACAGTTTCACACAGCTTTTCACGAGACATTTGGGGTTTTTTAAGGCAACAAAATAGAAGTATTAACACAGGAAAGGAACTGCTACTCCTGTCATTAGCGTTCAGAAAAAGAATAGGAGGGATTTTGAACAACTGCCAAAAGTTCATGGGATCAATTCAACTTCAACATGGAGCTGTTTATGAGCAAAAACAAAGTTAGCATGCCTCATCTGCTATTAGATCCCATTTCCCTTAAGCACTCACCAACACACAGTCAGGGACTGTTTCCACCCTGAAGTATTTGAAATCTAATTAAACATGGGTAGGAGTAAAAACAGAGTTGAAGTAGCTGACATAAAATTATGCCTGTGCTGAAAGGCGAAACCAGTTATATACCAGGGCACTAGACTTTCAGTTTATTGCTCTCTATCCACTACAATCATGACATATTTGCACAGCTATGGCATCCATTAGGTGTACACGCTGAATAAAAAGAACACGTTACAGTGGGGTTTATGTCAATGTTTACTTTGAGTAAGAAATAAAAACACCTGTTACCATAGCAATGGAGAAAGCACCCATCACCTGAGATGCTATGAAAATTAAAGAATGCAAACTATAGATGACAGCACAGAAACACTTTAGTAACAAGAAGAGAGATGAGGCATATTCATTTCTGAACAACTATTCAGGATTTGTTTAAAGATCTTTCAGAAAATGTTAAAATTAACCAGCTGTCACTGCCTATAGCCAGCTGATAAAATCTTCGCTCAACTAAGTCCATATTTCTGCCCAGTGTTAATTACAATAGCATTGTTTCAGACAGAAAGAGAAAAATTCTTAAGCAGTACTCTCGTGTCTTAGAAAATGGAGATCACACATCATCTTCATGGATTTCTGTTCAGGCTAGATTGCCACTTACAACATCCTTTCTAGTGCTTTGAACGGCTTGATTTAAGATACTAACACTTCACCACAAAGTCACTGGGGAATTGCTTTGAAGCTCAGTGTCATCTAGCTCAGACCCTAACAGACCTAAGCCGTGAGGTTGCTGTTACTTCCCTTCAGAAACTCTGTTGCGAAGTTGAGCTTGTTAGGTCTAGAATCACCACTTTCACATGTCATCACAAGCACAGCAGTAGCCATCAGTAAATCAAAGTCCAGTGTCAAGGATCCAAATCACCTACTAGAATGCTGCCACGATGTTACCTGCAAGGTCGTGTGACCCTCCTGACACTACAGCTGACTTGTATAACACTGCCTGCTCTCAGTTCTTGTATTTGCCCTTAGTCTCCCCATTTAGACCGGCCCTGTTCTCTGCATAGTGTCCTGAGTAGACACATTAATAAGAACTCGAACATTATCCTTTCATCATCTGCTGTCTCAGGAAACAATATTACAATACATGTAAATGTACATTGTCCACTGTCATCATACAACCAACAGCAACTAAGTACATACAAAAAAGAGGTTTGGTCATTCCCTTCTGCTGAAAAACTGTAATCAGGCTGCTATGGAAGAGAAAAGCAGAGGTTGGTGCTACCATGGCCTCTCATGAATGTCTCAAACCCAGAGGGATAAAAAGCAGCCTAAAACCTGTGAATATTCTCATTACTTTTGACAGGACTAAATTTGGATACATTCCTAAGTCACAGGCTCCTACTGTGGGTTGGTGTTTCCTTTCCATAAGAAGAACTTTCTATGGAATCAGGGCTTTTTCTAAGCTAGACATAACCTCAAGCAGAAAAATATTTTTGTTGCTACCAGTGGTATTTCAACAACCTGCTGAGACCAGGCACATCAAGTGACTCAGTGGCTCCAGCAATTAGCATCACAGCACCTAATTTTTTAAAAGCTATAATTTTTATAGTCCTCAGCAAGCAGCCATGCAATCCATAGGAAAATTTAGTTTCCTCAAAATAGGATCCACAAATGTCCAAAATGCCAAATAAGGAACCCCCTTACGCTGGTCAGCAACAACATTTGTGCCTTAATGACCACCTGTAGGGCTGAACTGCCTTCCCCAGCCCTCACGGGGCGAGTGAAAGACTAAGTATGACTTTATGGTCTAGTATGTCAGGCACTCTTATCTGCAAAACCAAGTTGTGATTCATGATCCACAACTATTTATGTGTGCTGTTTAACGACTAATCGGGGAGGTTGAGGAATCGAGCTCTGGACTTTGGCGTGTAAGTACTACATATTCCCTTTAATGAGCCTGTCTCTCTTGTACAAAGAGCTCAGTCTCATAGCACTTAGGAAATCAAGGCTTACATCTTAGAGCCAGAGCTTGTAAGAAAAAGCAAATCTTTTTAAGCAGCCTGACAGCTGAGAATGCAGAGGGCTATGTCTGAAATGCTTACCCCCCCATTTTTCTTTTTTTTTCTTTTTTTCCTAAGATATGCACTATTTCTCAGGTTGTCTCTTCTCAAGTCTTGCTGATCTAAGCAGCAATATCAAAACCTAAAATGATGTTGTTGGAAATGATTAGGCTGTTAGTGCAAATTAACCCCCTGGCAGCTTTGCTAATAGTGACATTTTGTAACACACCAGGAACCAGACAAACAAAGATGCTGAATTTCTTTTTAACCCAGTCCCATCTAAACTATGAATTAATCGGCTTTTCTGTGCACTGAAAGCCTATAGAAATGCAACTTTCTTTTCAAGAGAGTACTACACACAACAGCATACATCTCTGAAGAGGCAGCACACACAGGGCAGGGTGGGATTTCAAGGAAATGCAGAGCACCCCAACAGGGTCCTAAGGAAACAGTGACAAAAATTAAGAGTCAAATGCTTTATACCTTATAGAAAGCTCAGCATTCTGTAGAAATTAACTTTTAAGTGCAGAGCAGCACTTCCCACCATCCCCATGACTTCTGTGGAAGTTTTAACTGTAAAGTGCCGGAAGAACATATAAACAATTTAAGGTTTTCATATATGTGCTATCATGAGTGAGGAGCAGTAGTCTGCGAAAACAGAAACTTCAATCAATCTAACACTTTCTGTCTTAAATAATGAGCCCCACAAGCACCAATAAAACAATGCAGACAAAAACATTAGATCTTACAGTCCTACTAGGCCAGGCACCTACTCTTGGATTACTCCCTGTACTTCCACCCCATCCCAAATCCTAAACCCTGGCAAGCCCTGAGCTATGATTTGCTAATGCCCCTCCCAGTATCATTCCAGCAAGTCACTAGTGCTTTTACAGCTTTAACAGATGCACTAGGTTTTAAAGCCTTGTCATACCATTTTTCGCAGGGATGCTAATTTCCATTCAGACCTACAGGCTCACGCACTTCCTTGCTTACAGTGGCCTTGGAACCCAACAGCTTGTAAGATAATCACACTGAGGATTCCCAGGAGATTCCCTAATGCATCAGATCACAGACTTTTTCAGACAGCCAGAAAACACTATCTTGGTTCAACTAAAATCCACTCCCAGCAGTATGAAGTTTCCCTCCCTACTGCTGGTTTGGGAGGACTGGGGGTTTTATGGTATGATCTTTTAACGAGCCACCATTGTTTCTAATTAGGCAAGTAACCAAGGATTTAATTAACTGTTGTAACTTGAGTCACACAAGTGGCTAACAGTCTAAACAGGAATTAAGTAGAGGTGCCTTATCTCATCTTTAAACAGCCTTGCACATGCACAGACTTTTGCAAAGGTCAGGCAGAGCAGAAGCTAGCTGGAGATGTGCTGCCCCTCAGAGCAGCATCTCAAAACAGAAGGACAAGAGCCAGTGTGCATTTAGCAACACATGTTGCAGCGTATTTGGAAAAGAAGCCAGGAATGACTTCACTAGTTTGCCATGACTAAAGATGATGGGAAGGAAACCTACTTACAAGAGGGGATTTTAACAAGATACCTGAACATGAAGTTTCTGAAGCTCAGCTATGCACATGCATTTGCCAGAAGTTAAGCAAAACCTTCAGCTCCAGTACTTGAAGCAGCATTGAAAGCTAGCAATTCTCTGCCTGACTGCTGATGGAATAATTTTGTTCTCTTCCATTTATGGTCAACCCCAACAACAGCCCCCATCAATTTCTTCTACTTTTCCAGTCGTCATAACTAGGGAAAGTTTTCAAACATACAAGCCTGAATGACAAAAGTCCAAATGTGTTTTATAGTTGGGTTACATAAAGTTATTATATAAACCATATATATATAGTTCAGGTTTGTCTACACTCAGCTGATAGGATTTCATGTCTTAGTCTGCACTTAGAAAAATGTAGGTGTTACCTGTCACATAACCATGAAGACTGACAATCACACAGAGATAGCCCTGGATTTGTCTCAAAGAACAAACTTCAAGTGAATACGCACTTTAGAAACACCTGCTTTCATGATACAAAGAACATTCCCACAAGTATTACACCAATGATTTAGTTATTTCTTGTAACAATTCTGCACGATAGGAATTCCACTTTACAGGCAGCTGATCATGGTGTTAAGGATAATGTTTTCAAAAGGGAAGCTGTAAGTTTTGATTCTCAGTGCTGAGTAGTCTATGGACTTCAGCACCATTGAACTTTACTGCTCAGCTCCTCAGACATACCAGGGTCTAAGGTCTCTTCCTAGTTCACTGGTTGCAAAGCTGTGCTCCAGTGACTTAGTCACGGTCAATCAGCAAATGATTTCCAAAGTAAGGAACATAGACTTAGGATTCTAACAATAAATCCACAGTTTATTCTCAGTACTAAGAAGTACATTGCATTGGAGATGTCAATAAAATTGTTCAGAAGGTTTCTCAAGCACCACGTTTTTTTAAAGGCTTTTAAAGAGGGTCAGGGGAAGAGTCCCCAATTTCTCTTTTCTAGGTAGCTTCAATTTCAAGTCAATAATCAGTTCCTTTTAAAACTTTACCAAACCTGTCTCATTGCTACCACAGACTCAAATAAGCTCTTCACTTGTTCTGGTGAGAAGCAACTTTTCTCAATCTCTGTTTAAAGGACATCCTCACCAGTTTAGCATTTTTGAGAATGAGTCATTTGTTTGGAGGACCCAGCTGCCTCTGGTATGACACTGATGTCCATGAAAATTGCCTGCTAACAGCTAATGAAATTAAACTAACTGGAATGTGATACCATTCTCTCAAAATAGCATTAACATGTTCTCTTTGAAAAAAGTATTTTTTACATCACAAATGCTTTTTGAAGTTATATTGGGAAATATTTACCCCTTTTACTGTTAGTCTGCCGTATTCTCTAGTAAATGACAATTAGGACTACTTCAACAGACTGTGTCCCCATTGCTTACTGAAGCAGAATATAAAAAATGACAGCACATGATTGCTATGAATTTTTAACCACGCATTTACTTTGGAGAAATCTTAACAAAGTACTTGCAAGGTGCTATTACATTTCATTACCTGCAAAAACCATAATCCCCACAGTGTAACAACTTTTGTATGATTTCATGTTGCTTGTATTATGTAATACCAGATGCCCTATGGGGATCAGAGACTCACTATACTGAATGATGCACACCAAGCACGGCCCAGTTTCTTCCTTGAATTGTGTATAGTACAAACAAACAATCTGAGAAGGTGAAGATGTAAGCAGGGATAAAATGATATGCCTAAAGTAACACAGTAAGTCCGGAATGGAAACAGGAAGAGAATCCAGGTTTCTTGACTTCCTAGTGCATGATAAGGGCTAGACCACTACCTTTCTTTCATTAACTTGCTCCACTGTAAATTTGTAGCTGAGTTGTTACTAACCATTGTATAGAAAGAAAAACAAAAAAATCAGTAAGAATTAAAGTTTCACAAGGCTAAATACTAGAAAATGAAATATATAAACCCTTCGTTAATGAAAAACATAAAATCCCTTCAAGCCATAATTCACAACTCTGAACACTTTTGCAAACTACCTCTGGCCTAGCACCTGACTTTATGGGTCCTACCAATACCATAAAATAACTGGGAAACCCCTTTGATGGCTAGAAGACTGGGGAAGCGTTTCTCCAGTTTCTCTGAACCCTGATTAAGGGTTCACAAGCAAATGAATTGCTTTTACTTTCCAGTTTTGACTTAATAATTGACTTTACTGAAAAAGAGATACAAAGAAAAATGTGAGCAGAATAGTCTGAAAGATCTTAGTCAGGAAGTTTGCATTTTGTTTATTCAAGATGGAAACATGAATGGAGAAACTATCTCAGGTGAGAACAAACAGCAGTTTGCTACCCAGAGTGTCCAAGATGCATACTTTCCTTTATACAGTGTAAGAATTAGCCACTGTGCCTCAGAATACAAGATGTACGTCTAAAGAGAAGGCTTAAGGCGCTACAAAAGGAAATCTAGTTTTCAAAGACTGTATCCATGTTATTTTTCACATTCGTGCAATAGGTAAAACTGTGGGTCTGAATTTTTGAAGATGAGACCTTCCTTTCAATTGAAAATGGAACATGGAATAATGAGACAACAGAAGCAAGTCTGAGGGCTTCAAACTCCTCTCCCTTCAGATGTCAACTGAAATGCTTTTGTGCGGTGAAATAACTTTTAAATATCTAAGTAATGCAAAGCTGCATAGGAAATGAAAAATGTTTTGTTGCAATTCACATCTGGAGACACACATGTACGCCCAGAAGACCATCCCACCAAATCATTCTGTCTCTCTTCATTTCACCCTGAGCTGCATTAGTTTTAAAATATGAAGCAGTACAAAAAAGCACACTCTTCAATTCAAGGTTGGAAATCAGCATACCATTTACTGTGGAAAATAGGTACTTAGGATAATATGCCCCAAATTATGGGTTAACACAAACCATAGAGTGACCTCAGCTCTGGTTTTGGTCTCATATATTCTGGTTAACTTCAGCTTCAGTTAGTCATTGCAATGTCACTTGCACTTGCAGTGATGCTACCGCCACGCTGCAGCATTAAAAACTGATAAACCAACAATTAAGCACAGGTGAATTTCAGGGTACTAAAGGTTATTCAATCATAAGGCAAGATTAAAATGTCGGTATCTAAAATTAAACAGTAATTGGTTGAAAATTTTGTTTCTTTTATATACAGCAGGTAGAACAGCTGAGGGCAGTGCCAAGCACAGACGGCTCCTCTGAGTGGTTTACTCCCTAGGTCTTCCATGCAAAACAGGTAGAGTTAGTGCTGGAGATCCCCTCTTTTTTCATTACTAGTTCCTCCAAAATAGCTATTTATGGCCAGATCACAAAATCTAGTGTTTGAAATATTGAGATTTACAAGCAGGCAGTACACAGATGTTATGATCACAATTACTTTTTCTAGCTATGGCTATTCTGTAGTGCTACTCTGTGTGTGCGTCTTCCTCTAGGTTTTTAGCTGTTCTCAATACCACCTAATACAGCACTGCTGTCAATACTCATTAGGAACTGACATATAAAGCTGCCTCAGCTGATGAGTTTAATAGCTTTCCTCACTACAGTTATCCTTTATCCTTCTTCCAATCTGTAGATTTATTATCACTACTAATTATCTATTGTCTTGGGTTGATTTGTTTGCTGCACAAAAGTAATTCAGTAACACTGTTTACAACCTACATCCCTTTAGGTGCAATGAGCTGCAGTGCAAAATCTGTAATAAGAAGCCTGAGGTGAAAAAAAAAACCCACCAGTTTTTTCACCTCTTTAATCAGGACAGATAACAACTTCATCCCCTTTCTCTTTACTTATCCTGCTCAATACCTCTTATAAATCGGGTTATCTGGTGGTTCGGCACCTTCTAGAGCGAGTTAGAGATTAGCTGCTGCCCAGCAGAGTAAGGTAAAACACTTAGCACTCCCACACCTTTTCTTTGACCCCGTGCTGGACAGTGCTCTGCTAGATCAAATGTGGCATGTCACGCTATGAAAAACAGATGGAAGGATCCTTTAATAGCATAGTAGCTGGAAAAGTATTTAGAGCTACAGAACAAACACAGCAATGCACACAGGCCAGCCTTTTCAAAGCTGCCCAATGCATTCAGCTCACCAACTCCCCAGTACTACAAATAGAAATCAAGTGCCCAGCTTCCTACTTACCTGCAAATATCTCAGCATACACAAGCAGCTACGTGTTACTTTCTGAAAGTTAACCTCACAAGAAGAGCTTATTTTCAGTATGGTTATGATTTCTCCCCTTATTTGTAGCCTGCTGGGTGTGAGGGCAGTTCATAAAAGCTTTCAAGAACAGGGTCTTGCCCTAAGGATTTTGCCTTCTAATCCTTACAGACAATACACTCAATATGATGACTCAGATTAGAAAAGCATGTGTACGCAGCAATTGGTGAAGCAACAATCAATCATGGTAGCTCTGCTAAAGTCAGTGGTGTTAATTTATAACAGCTCTGGGAAGTGCACAGAAGACCTAAATGATCTTTATTTTAAATATTGCTAGTTTTTTTGCTTTTCTATCCTATATGGATGCTACTCTTCTTCTGTTCATAGTTTACCCAACTGCTAGAGATAATGGTAATTCTCCTTACTGAGCAGCCAGCAGTAAATGTAATTAATCTCTCTTTTGGGGGCCTGGAAATCCTTCCCAATGGTAGGAATGCAGTCCAGCATTTTCTTCTCCCTTCTCTATTTCTTCATCTCTTTTATCAATATTTTCCCATTCATATTACTGTTGATAATATATGGCAAACCCAAAACCCCTTCCATCACAGGAAGTCAAAGTCTTTTAGGAACAGGACTGAAACAGGCTCCCCACTTCTAAGAGTGATGCTGACCAAGTGTTCACATTTTCTACGTTGCATATAGAAAAAGCCTGTGAAGGCTTACCAGAGGTGACACAGCAGGAGAGGAACAGGCCTGTGAACAGAACCTCTAACCTATCAGTATTGTTTGAATTGCTTTCGCAATAGCCCTGTGCTGACTAGCCGCAAGAAAGGAAGATCTGTGTTTATTCAGACAGTGCTCCTACTGCGTTAATGTACTACCATGCATAATTCGGTTCACTCCCTGTCATATTAGTCATTCTCTTTGACTTTACTGGTGTTCTTGGGCTGATAAATTTATAGATACAGTAATAGGATTCTGAATTAAGACACAATTTAAGAACACAGTTTCAATTGCAATGATTTGTGGATATGAGGTCATTTAGACCAGGCTACTTTCCTTTGCCAGAGAAGATCTGTAGCTATTATTCCCCCACCCCCACCCCCCAAGCAATGATCACATGCTGTTTGCTTCAGCACTGGATGTTGCAATACCTCAATGAATAATATACAAGAAGCAGAAAATAAACAAACCCACTATGCCTGGGGACAACGTGTGGTGTGTTTTTTTTAGAATGATTAAATGTGAATGAATGTCATAGGATGTAGGGATTGCTCTGCTGGGGACCCGTGAATATGAGAGCATACAGCCCTCTATCTAACCAGGCAAATGGCCACAGAGAAGGTTAAAGGAGCCCCTAGGCAGACCCAGCATATGCACTGGCTACTCCCTGGCTGCTGTATTTGCCTGGCTTTTTTTCCTGTAAAATACAGGCACTTCATAGATTCCTGGGTCAAATTCCATAGTCTTTCACACCTCGGAAGTTTCACTGAAGACAACAGATTTCCACCACAGAACCATGAAGCTTAACTTGGCTTTGCCAGCCTTTCACCAGCCCTGTGCCACTAAAACCAAAGAAGCCTTTGCAGCCAACAGAATGGGCCACACAGTTCATTACTTATGGGATGGTCCCACACATCTTTCACCCGTGGGCATCAGCTGTCCCTTCCTGTTCCAGTGTCAGGAAACCATTTAAAACTATTTCCTTTTCTTTTACGTGGACTTACTCTCCTGTACACCTTAAGCAAAGCTTCCATCTGATGCCTTAACAACTGCCCAGATCGGCATCTTTGGTAGATACAAGAGACTAACATGCCCGCAAGTCAGTTTTCAAAACCAAGACTGCTTTGGAATCTCTCACATTGGTTTTTTTTTTCCTTTAGTGGTAGAAAGGAGAAAGCACACTGAACAGTGCTGATTTTTAGAACGTGAGTTAGCCCTGTACTACATCTTAGGACAATGATCGCCTGCCCATACCCACTGGAAGCAAAAGCCATTCAAAAAAAAAAAAACAACAAAAAACCAACTTGGTCTCTTCAGTCTCTTGTGTTCTTGCATCTGGTTGAAAGTAATTTTAAGCAAAAATGCAAATCCTCTTTTCACCAAAAGGGTGTTTCAGCAAGAAAACGTGGCCTGAGCTCTGCATCTGTGATAAAACAGAACAATCAACATACCAACAAACATGACTAATTTATTTGAAGTGAATAGTCTGACCTGTTCTCAAACCCACAGCCAATCCATTTCATCCATAACAGCAAGTCACACAGGCAACTACTGATGTCCCATGTTATCATCTCTATCTATTGCACCTCTCAGGATGCAAATGATATCCTTGCCTATACAGTCAGATTCATTTCTCAGCAAAGAACTACATCACCACACTTCAACAAGCTTGTTTATCTTCAACTCACTTTTCAGGAAAATAAAGACTGTGACAGACCTTCAAAGGGTGATCCCCTCTCCCATCCACCCAGCAAACACCCAGTTCATTGCCTTTGGATTTCTTCTTTCACCACAGCTATGCTTATTATGTGGAAAAGTATTCTGTTTCTACTCCTTTGTGAAAAAGAATTTTCAATAAAAGATAAGCAACAATGTCAGAAAAGACCTCTATAACGGAGGTTTCACTCAGTAAACAGGTGTCTGAGAGATTATCTCGCTAACTTAACCAAAGCTGCAAACATCAGAACGATTCTGGGATGACTAAAATCCCCCTTTTTAAAAATAAAAGCCTTTTATCTGCCAAGCGACACTTCCTGTTCTAAAGGCTATTCTCCTTGGTAGTTGTCAACTATGTATTAATCTAATTCATATAAGCCTTAGAAATAAATACTTTCATGTGCAGAATCTTTTGGGAAACTCTGATTCCCTGAGGCTTTAAAGAGCAATTGTTACTTATCACCGTGGAAATTTCCCTTGAATTTAAAGCCTAGTAACAAGGAAAAAAAAAGATGCATCAAATATTTCAGTGATTAACAAGTTTCCCAGTTTTTGTCATCCTCAGAGGATTTTCATCTGATCAGTAGGGAAACTGCTAAAGAAGAAAATAAAAGGAAAGTGATCTGACCCAGTCAGGCAGTTCTTGCGTTCCCAGGTCCTGTATTCGCCACTCCTGTCAACATAATGACACTCACTTCTAACAGTCCCTTACAATCAATAGCAATATCAAACACATTAGGCCTCATTTTAAAGGGTATATGTGCTGGCAAAGACAAACGCTACTTAACTACAAGTAGATAGTTAAACCCCTCCCTAAAGAGCTCTCATAACAAAACCACTCTGTGTGGGAGAGACAAAGCACTGCCAAAGCACTTAAAGAAAAGCAGGTAATTGAAGTTTTGTTGTATTTAAACTCCATGTGCAATAAAAATCTGATTTTAAAAGCCCTGTAAAGCTGAGAACTTTTCTGGTGCCTTACTGTCTGTCATTGCACAGAAATGGCCCCACTAAAGCAGCGAATTGCCATGGCTTTGTTGCATAATGTGGGCATGTGATAAATAGCATGGCATACATGTTGAAAGCCTCCTAGTGATGGAGGCTTTCAATCCTCTTCACAGCATTCGAGGAGGAAAATAACATATTTCAGTGACTAGGAGCAACACTCAGCATGGATTAACTTCAAATTGGTTGAGATTCATCCCATGTCCCAGATGTCTTTGTGTGCTACCACATTAGAAACACGCAAAAACAACCTACCGTACCTGAGTATGAACTGATCCACCGTAGAATTGTTGGCAATTGTCACATAAACATTCACAACCTCTCCTTGTTTGACAGGCTTTGAGGGCAACCAGACAACAATATTACTATCCAGCCGTAGCTCAGTTAGCTGAGAGGTCTCCTGGCCTCGATAGAGGCTAACAGATCCAATCCTCTGTAAGTGGGACATGGTTTCATCCATGCCATCTTTTCCTGGCCGGATAGCATTTCCCTTCCTTATATCCTCAGCGGTACACTCTCCCTTCTCGTCTCCTGGTTGAATAGTATAGTAAAGCTCCACAGGGCTCCCTTCAAACGGATCCGGTGGCTTCTTACGGCCCGTGACAACCATAGGGGGGTTAAACCAGCTTGGCAGGAGCTCCAGCTCTGCCACACACAACCCCAGATCCCCCTTCAGCCTGCAGCTGCCTCTGACTTCCCGTGTCTCTCGAAAGGCAAACACCCGCAGGCAGGGCAGCCGTTCCGTGGTGCTGTAGTCATCCCAGTCCCTGCCCACAATGTAGAACAGGACCTGGACTTTGGGCTTGGTCAGGTAAATTCTGTTGCTCATTATGTAGGCCTGAAGTTTCCAGTTATAAGTAAACTTGTTCGCAGATCCAAAAAAGTTGGACGTTAACATTAGGTCCTGGGGCACAACTTGTTCAACAGAAAAAGGTCCATAGCTGGCATTTAATATAGGTGGTCTCTTGGCTTTATATGGGAAGAACGATTCCACCCTGGACTGCAAACTGGAATTTCTCATGAAGTCCTGGTTGGCTTCTTTGAGAAAGAAAGATGTCTCAGCACTGAAGACCCGATAGCTCACAGGTAGGTATGTTGGTAATGAAGAAAATCTCTGATTACTGTCCAAGACCCCTCGACACTCTGCCACTAATAAAAGAAAAGGTGATGTGAGTTAGATCAAATCTGCTTACAGGTTCAAAGGGACATTTACTACAACTTTAGCGGAGCTAAGTTAGGGACAAGCATTATTTCATGCAAAAAATATTTACAGTGTAGCTATATGTTTAGATGTAGCTAATTCTTTTTTGCATTACATTCACAAAAGGAAAAAAGAAGGCAGGCTTTAGTGCTACCTTACATTTACCTATGATGTGTGATGTACAAAGGGTTGTCTGTGGCATGATCAGTTATTCATACTTCTGGAGGGAGCAGGAAGAGGAAGGTTCACATAGGAGAAGCAACACTTGTCCCAATAGCCATTTTACGTGGCTGAACTGAACTGCAGCAATGCTTTGCTAATACACAGCAAATCTATAAAATACTCATTGAATACTTTGACTATCACCTGGATGAGAAATAAATATATTACTTGTCACTCCTATGCAATGTTTCACCTCCCTAATAAAAAACTTCAAGCAAAGTTGTGTAAATTTGCACACACCAATTCTTTTAAGGACCGGCCACCGAAGTCAAAGCCTTCCAAAAGCAATTCTGTAAGTAAACAGGGTATCTTTTAAATTACCCATGTGCTTGCCTTCCCCATTCTTTTTCTGCTCATACCATCCCCTACTAAACTTTCCGCCCACTTAGAAACTTCCCTTCTGTCTTTCCAATCTTTCTGTTCAGTTACAACATGCATAAGGTATTTGGTACGTCAGTATGGTCCACTGAACCACAGCCCCAGAAGGACCGCTAATCACTATCCCTGCAGGAACACTGGCCAGGAGATCAAAGATAGTTTCTGTTCTACAGCCAAAGACAGAAACTGCTTTTCTAAGAACTGACACGCATACCATTTCACACTCTTCCTCCATCAAGAAACTTTGCTCTCATATTAATGTTTCTAGCAGTTCTAGCAGTCTGTTTCTATGCCTCTATAATTTAATATTGACAGTACCTCAGGTTGCTAAGTTGTTTAAATGCAGATGCACATCACAGGCTAGAAATATTTCAACACGTACTGATATATAAGATGCACACAGAGAGAAATTAGTACATACTGGCCAATTTTAAGTTTCAGCTAAATATCAGATCCCTTTTGAACTAAATGTTGTTTTCCTGTTATAAAGATTAACAACACATATTGTTGAAAGTTAAAATTTATTCCCTAAATTAGGGTAGATAACAATGGAGAACAGTTAAAATACATGTGGATTACGTAAGACTTCTCACAACCCCTCTTCCTAACTCATACTGAAGATATTAACTATGGGTACAGAAGGTAAATGAATGATGATGCATTTAGTGCTAGACTGTCTTTAGTATTTAAAAACAGACCTTACCCTCAGACATACATCAGTTCCAATGTCCTTCAGGAATCCTAACGGAGTCAGGATTTAAGGTCCTGTGTAAGTTCAGCTCTTTAGAGAAGAAAGGCAACCGTAAGGGCAATGCATAATGTGCAGATTCATCTGAGAGTCAGAAACACCTAAAGATCTCTAAAAAGCCTTATAGAGACAGACTCTTTTATCAGCTTTCTCACAAAGGGCTACAGCTTGAGGATTTTTGCAAATAATAGATTCACTGTCCTTCTAGCATGTCTGACTGCTAGCATGCTAATTATGCACATTTAATTAAATGTTTTCAAGTAATAAATAATCAATATCTGTCCTTATACCAAATGACTACTGCTGACAGACTACTTCACTACAATCCTGTTGAGTGTGCACATAGCTAGTGTGCTGGCGCTACCTGGTCTGGGAAAGTGAATAGCTTTGGAAATCAGGTGTCGGGCAATTAAGAGGAAAGAAACAAACATGGAGGGGGAAATAAGAGCTCTCAGGCAGCCATAAATTTGAAATAAGGAATTAAGATGTGTTCATTCATGTTTAATTCATGCACCACCAGTGGACAGTAGAGTTAGTTCTCATAAATGAACAAACTGCCATGACTGGACAAAAATAAAAAAAAAATAGACGACAAAAAGAGAAAAAGACAAAGGTAAGAGGCCTGTCAATGAAAACACCAGCACATAGTGAATTACCAGCACGACACCTTCTCTGTCAAGTAGATTCACATTCAAAATACAACATCAGTTTAGCACACTGTTACAGTCCTGTACCTCTCCAATCTTTGGCATACATTTTAATTCTGCTGGAAAGGAATCTACAAGTGTCACCCCCTGAGCTGATTGATTTCCCCTTAGCTGAATCAAAATATTAATCTGTTAGGGTTACATGCCAAAGTCCTGTAACACTTAAATAAGGTATTCAAAGAAGATCCACTTTGGACCACAGACCTTTCAAGAAACCAGCAAAGCCTAAGTATTTCTTCTGGTCCAGGAGCAGAACAAGAACTTGTTTTACTGAAACAGTAGCAGTTTGGTCTCAGCTTCCTCTCTAAATCCCTTCACCTGCCCTGGATGAGCCTGCTGAGATTTGGTCAGCTTCCTGCAGCCCTTTGCAAAGAATAATCATTGACACTTACATGACACGTACCACCATTCTTTTAAAAACACCAGGTTTGCTGCACAAGAAGTCAGATTCTTAGTGGTCAGTTTGGCCTGAATTTGACTTGACGAATCATTAGAATTTTTTATTAGGTGTCCTCTTGTCTCAGGCCAAGTCCATTGTAATATTAGAGGTCAGCAAGCTCTAGTTAAAGAAAGCACACAAGTGCTTCTGTGAATGTAAGCACTAATTGACTTAAGTACGCTGGTACATTTTGCTGAAGTGTTTCCATGATTAGGTATACTCTAGATCTGGCACCATTGCTACTAAGGGATACCTTTGGCTTCAACAGATCTGCAAAAAAACCAGAAATAAGCTCAGCAGGCTGCAGACAAGTGAAGTCCTGTGATTTCAAAGGGCTGTTGATCAGGACCTATGCTTGAAACTTAACAGCTGTTTTTTTGCAATTCCCAGGACTTTTGCTGTAGCACGTTATCCTCAGACAGACAGTGGTCTCATTTTTGCAGGCACTCCATTTATCCCGGATCAATCACGTGGATGAGGTATGTAGGACTTGACCCAATATTAAGAAAAACAGCATTAAGAAAAACAGCCATGAAACTTCTGCTTTAGTAAGCTGAAGGCAAACAGCAAAACCTATGTGGTCAGACTGACAGCAAAAAAAAGAGAAAGCTTAACTTTTTTATTGTAGTCTAAAGATTTTCACCCACTTTTGTACCGTTCATAATGGAGTGATATATTTTTATAGTGATGGATGTACTTTAGACAATTTAAGCACTTTAAGCCTTTTACTGATAGAACTAGTAGTTAAAATTGTCTATTTTATTTTAGAACCCCAACCATGTGCACCAGCAACTACAGGCCATCATTTAAGGGACTTGTTCTATACTCTTCATCTCTACCCAATAACCTTCATGTCCTGGTATAATTAATTACCAATGTTTCCAGAGAATATTTTTGTATGCTTGATCAGCTCAGCTACAAAGTTCTTTAATTTATCGGAGAATTTATTTAAACAAGATGCCGAGGTTTTCCTGAGTTTCATATCACAAGTTATTATTTTAAATAAACTTTAAACATAAGATTACTTTGTCTACCTGAAAAATAAACAGACTGCCGGGGGGGAGGGGGATGGATGGGGGGGAGAAGTGCTTTCAGGTGCTCTGGAACAGATTTCTCCATTTTAAACTTTTTTTCTGTTCAACCACTGAAATGTATTTCCAGAGGTTTATGTTAAAGCAAGTTCTAAACTTAAGCATTTTATCCCTAAGACAGTATCTGTTGTAGGAGCAATATTTCACTGCCACTTCAGACTCTTAATTTGGGCACAATTTTATCAGGAAAATGGAACTGGGTTTCTGTGACAGGAGTGCTATAAGCACATTTATACAAATATAACTTACATCATGGAAGTTTAATTTCCTCAAAACAGTTTAGCTAAAGAGTGTAGATATCCTGAGAAAACCGTGGATGCTTCATCTAAGAGTCCTGATCCTTAATGAAAGATGCTTGTTGTCCTTCCAATTGGGTTCAAATAAGTGAAACTCACATTTCTTGCAGGCCTTTACAAACTGAAATGGAAATCAAGAATACAGGGAAGGATAAGAAAGAAAATGCAGAAACACCACTTCTGTACGGAAGACTAACTGATTACAGGAGGCCTGACTTCCAAGCAGGCAGTAAGTGCTTTACCCTTCTACATTATCAAACAAGAGTTACAACTTGTCCAGCAATGAAGTCCAGCATGGAAAAGATTAAGAACCATCAAACAAAGCTAGTATTAGCCAAGAACAAGAGTTAAAGCTTACAATTACTCCTTCTTTGTAACAGCCTGCTGACTTTTTAATCCTTCTTCTGGCATCATATGCCTCTGCAGCACTTCATCTGAACCCAAACAGGCATCTGTTAAGCACATCACCGGCTCCAGTGTGACAGACCAGCTCAAATTCCTATAACATAGCAAGTTCATTTTTGGAGCTGGATATGAAATGGTAAATTCTGATCTGTATTATTATTTCTTGGATTCCAGTGTAAGAGGAATTTTCTTTGGGGGGATTTCATATGGAGCTGGAGCCCTGGGTGCTGGATTCACTGGAACAGTCATAAAAGCTTAAGATTTTTAAGCCATTCTTTTATGAGATTGGTTTGAAACAACTTTCTTTTGGACTGGGAATTAAGGGTTTAGATTGTGGGTGGGAGATTACTGGCCAATGGCCATGTATCTTCACTGACTGATGTTTGATGAGCCACTGAGCCTTCAAGGAAACCATCTGCCTGTCTCCTCAGCCAGAAGGCTCCTAGCCAGAGAAAGCCAGTAAGAAGCAGAAGACATCTGCCTATGCAAAGAAGGAGTAATGTGAGAAGCTTTCTCTGCACCTTGTATGGCCCTCACAAAGGCACATTTATAATTACTCCTTCCAGGAAACAAACCATATGAAAAGTGGTAGACAAATTTCTATCTCTCTGTGTTCTCCTGTTACCCTAGCACATCAGTACAACTGAAGCTTCCACCGAGAATTCTGTAACTTTTAAGGCAGGATCTTTTCCTTCCTTTTTATAACAGCTTTACCCACTGCCTTGTTCCATTCCTAAATGTACCTATAATTGAATGCTGAACCATATTGCCCCGCCCCCCCCCCCCCCAAATTCCGTGCCACTAGAGTTCTAAGCAAAAAATCCTAGCATTATTTACAGCACCACCACCATCACCTAAAATCCTGCAAATATTATCCCCCCTACTTACATGGAGTCCAATTCCCATGCTGCCCCTGCACCCAGAGAGGCTAACCATCCTATAAGCACATCATACAAACCATGCTCTCACAAAAGTCCCCACCCTTGAATTCTCTTCTGTGACTCCATCTTACACTACAAACCTGTCCTCCTCTTGCACAGCAAACCACATATTCCAGCTCAGGAAATAGAGAGTAGGGAAAGAAAAAAAAGTAGAAAAGATGCACTTAAATCAGCACAGATGTTTCCTTCACCACAAAATGTCAACAGCTACATTTTCTGGTTCATTTTCCTTTAATTTTCTATACCAGCACCACATTTAGTGACTTCAGAGTGTACAAAATCTTTGTAGCAAGTATTTTGCTTAGAACAACCTTAGTTGTACTCTCATCCCCTCCACGTTCCCTTTTCTTAACATCTATAAAAGGGAATTTTGCTGTTAAAAAGGCTGAGTAGAACGTAAAACCAAACAAGCTCAAATTCAGAATATGGAACACATTTTTACCTGTGAGGTTAACTATAGCAACAAAAGGAGCAATGGCTTGTCCATGTCTTCACATCAAGACTGTATTCCTTTCTGAAAGGTACTTTTTCTCAGCATAAGTTACTGTTTAAGTACTGGGATAACTGGAGCCTCATACCTGTTCTGGCTTCAAGTCTACAGTTCTATGACCATTCAAAAAAATCAACTGGGAAACCTATATGACAGGGTAATTACAGAAGCCACATTTTCTATTTCTCATGCTTGTCCATCAGATATGCTTTCTCATCCAGTGAGAGAACAGAGAGACTCTTTGACTAATTGCACACAGGCAATGTCAAGTGTTAAATGCTTATGGCGAATGCTTGAGACCAATTTGTGAAGTTAAAAATAAACTGTGGAAACAAATCTGCCAAAGAAATCCATATAGCAAACATTTGAGGGAAATTGCAGCCTATTCTCAAATGTTCTGTGAGCACCCAATGAGGGCAATTTCATCATATAAATGATTGCTAACAAAATTATGTTCTCAGTTCATTTTAGAATCCAGATTTTATTAAACTGAGGCCTAAGTCCAAGGATAAGTTTATAATATTAATGTTTTGTCAATTGACCTGGGACAGTATATTCACACATATGGGAGTAGACACCCTTGGTAACTAACCAGACATACTTTAAGCCCAGATGTAGATGGAACCTTATTTAGCCTAGATAAGAGTTCAGTTAAACCACATAACACAAAGATTGTCAGGAGACACTATAATCAGTTATTTTGAACAAATTTCCTATTTTATTTCAGTGGGACAGATTAACTTATTTCATTCACTATATTGTTAAATGAAAAACTGCAATAATAGTCTATTAAATAGGCTTCTCTCACATACTGAGAGTATATCCTTAAAGAAATTATCCTTTGTATACTACTGCAGCCAAAATCTTCACTAACTTTCAACAGACATTTGTGGATTTAGTACAGAAGTGAACACTTCCCCGATTCTTCTCCAGCAGAGGCAGAACACAGAAATTTCAGAACTGTCAGGAAAATGACAAAGCTACCTAAACCAATGAATGAACAAAGGTATACCAGGAACTTCTGCACTTCTTTAAAACAAACGGATGGTCACTGAAACTAAATGATGGGAATTCAAAGTGGATAAAAAATATTTCATACAGCGTGTGACTAGATGATAGAGCTCATTGCCAGGGAGGGAGGCACAGAGGCCAAGAACTTATCCAGACTTAAATTGACGATTTGAATGTTTGGAAAGATATACAGACCATCTAGAGTAATGTCATTAACTACATGTAAAACTCCTTATTTTAGTATTTATCTATTAGAAACCAGGATTAGACATCTGCATTATAAAGCATTACACAACATCTGCCGGGTTGTTCCATTTTCCTCAGGATTACTGACACAGGCACGCATATAAACCTCAAACAACTGTTTTGTAATATACAGCTTTTTCACAAACAGCAAAGACAATCTTTAAAGTCTAATTTGAAAACTTTCAGAAAACTGCACATTAGAAATGTATTTCCAATCTTTTAATGACAGCCTACAAGCTCCAATTTGTAATGGTCACAGGTCTATATATCTCACCCTTTGACTGCAGAAATTCCAAAATATTCTTTTATTGCAAACCTATCTTCTCTATCACCCTCAATTCATATAACTGAGACATGTTAGTCAAAGACTGTCTGACATTCAGGACTGAAATCTATAAACTGTTTTCTCAGACTGGTTGATGACCTTAAAAGTCTGTAAAACAACAGTGTATATGCAAAGGTCAGTGAAGGTTTCAGAAATCACTCCCACTCCCAGTGCTGACATTACCTGTTGTCTGTACTGCTGAGGCCATCTAACATATTTAAGCTAGTTTACTGTTTAGAATCAAAGATAAAAATCTGGAACTCAAATTTCCACTAATGACACCTTTTGTTAACAGATAAGGTTTGGAAAATTTCTATATAGACACCATTCAGGTATTCAGACTTTCTTCCCCTTGCCAGAAGCTGCAAATGTCCAGCTCACAGTGTCCTGTGAGCAACATATAGTAGGTAAAATGTCATATGATGGCCTTTCGTTCCAATGCTGTTTGCCTCATTGTGGTAAACTCCATGGATTCTGCATTCATTCATTGTGTCAGCACTAGAAGTCCAAAGCAAATAACACTTAAGCTGATTCTGTCTGATAGCTGTAGAGAAGAGGAGAAGGATTTAGGACACCAGAGTTTATTCCCAGCTACATCGAAAACATACGGTAGTCACAGGAAACCTCTGCAACCCAGTTTCTCTAGCAATGAAATGAGAGAAGCTATCGCTAAGTTTGACTGACTTGTGATTAAAAAACACATTGAGTTCAGACAAAAGACTAGGTAAAACACTGTCTTTTTTTTTTTTTTTTTTCCTTTTCTTTCTTTAAATCAGGCAAAAATAACCCAGCGGAAGTCTCAAAGTGGGGAGTAAGTAGACAATATGGTCAGGATTTTCTAATTTAACCAATAACTTTTTAGAGATCTGGACTGTTTCTCTCCCATTGAAGACACGCTGCTGAAGAGGCCTAATTTTCATGGGAATACAATTATGTGAAAGATGGGTATCTGCAGAGGATGCCTCAAATTTAGCCCTACAAGATGGCTTACAAAAAAACCTTCAAAATTTTAAACTTTGGCCAGAATGTCATAACAATTAGTTACATGAATATCACAGCTAGATTTTGGGTTTTTTTTAATTACTGAAGTGCCACAAAAATGGGGACATCTAAGATATAAGTTACAAACACAAAACAAATAGTCCTGGCCTTGGCAACGTATCAATTGCTTGTCTTCCTGTTCTTCTTTCTCTAGTTTTTAATAGCACTGTGCTTTCCTCTGCTGTTTAAGTCTTTGTTAGATGATGATAGGCACTCACTCCTCTGTTTAGACATTAAATTGCTTTGCACAGGCTCCTTGTTTAAAAAGAGATTAGGGTCCTAAAGCCTGAATGGTGTAATTTGCTCAGCACTCTCCACTGCCACAAAAATCAACAAGAACCAAGAGTACAAAGCTCAGCAAGAGTAGTGCTCAGATCCATGCAGGATGGAGCTTTCAGCTACATACGTTTAGAAAGAGGAGACAGAGGACTCAATAAACGAATTACAATGCTTTCCTCCTTACCATCCAGTAAGAAAAAGGGAGAATAATTTTTCTTGTAAATGGGTACATTTTGAGAAACCAATTAAAAATAAAGCCAACCAGCGACATAAACAATAGGACTTCGTATGACATTAGTGCCAAAAGGCCCACACTGAGATACAGTCTCTGCTCTGCTCTGCATTACACAGATGTAAGGGATATCACTCAAAGAGCTAGGTATAACCTGGCAGTGAATAATTCCAAGGCTGAAAATGAAAGAAGGATTTCTTAGCATCAGATCTGAACCAGGCTTTCCCTTGGGTTAATAATACACTTTTAGCATACATTGTGACATGTTCACAACTGGCATCTCACGTTTCAGGGCCTGGATTCTCAGGGTCCTGGACTCTGCCATGAAGTAAACCCCTTCCAGACCTATCACCCCACCTCAGCAATTAAATATACAACAGATTGAAGAATTTTTCCCACCATCTAGATAGGGAACTGAGACAGTGTAACTAAATTGAGTTTTCCATGAGTTTTTATCAAAGCTAAGCACAGAAGTCAGGCATCTTTAGACTCATTTGATGTTGTTACACACAAATCCAGTCTTTCCATTTCCAAACCTCCTTTACACCTAGATTGATAACAAACATGTCAGTAGCTGCGTGATTTTGTTTTAGAGGTTGGGCAATTTAAACTTGTTCCTGCCAACAGCAAATAATCCCATGCAAGCCAATGAGAACACTGCAGCAACAGGAATTCCTGACCTGCAAAATGAATTGCAGATTTGGGCATCACATCTGGAAAAGAACTATTTTCAAGATCATGTATTTAAAATACACCATGAAGGCCCACACCACTGAAAAAGCTGAAACAAGCTTTTAGCATTATGTGGCCTGTTCCTTAACACAAGCACCTTATGTTTTAAAGGCAGAGTTATCTTTAGGCCCTATAACATACCAACTGCCACATGGATTCTCTGGGGTTTTGTTTACAGGGCTGAGAGTTTTCCATGCTCCAACAGACTGTGCCTCCACAACCCTTAGATACTTGTGACAGAGCAAAACCCCTCCTGGATAGCAGTTCCATTTCTTCAATAGCACTGTCCTTAGACTTGTCATCATAATGAGAACATTTACACAAGAGCACTGATAACTGACTAAAGGGACATGCGACTTCGATTAGTGATAGTTTTAAACAACTGCCTTCAATAAACCTTTCAGCTTCCTATCTTACGGTCTTGAGGGAGTGTTATTTTTCAGAGGAAGAAAAACGTTATTAGCAAAAACTATTTCCATCGTCCTACCCAGTATTTGTTGTACAATCTCTTGTTTTGTTTGCTTTATTTTAGGTCCAGAACCTGCAAAGCTTGAGCTTGGTCGAAGACCTCTCAATGTACCTTTCAATGTTCGAGATCCACACACAGAGTCACACAGAAAAGATTTTGATGACTGCCTAAGGTAGTGTCACGCCACATGGCAATTGTGCTGGTTTGCATTCTGGGGAGATAGAACATAGCAGATCACAGGTAAATCCAACTAGCTGCACGTGGGACATGAAGTGAGTGACAGTGGCATTACACTGCACATGTATCAGGTGAAAGCATCCAAGCAAGACAGTCTAAGAAGGTAATATGATGTAAGAGTCTTACTGTTAATGTATGAAACTTGGCAAGACAAGGTAGCAAATGCTTCCAAGATTAGACCCTAGTCTGTCAACTTGTCTGAGTGGTAACTAAGTGGCTCAATATCCACTACCTGGCATCTCCAAGAATCTATGCAAATTTGGTGTAAGTTATCTAACTTGTGGAGAAAAGACCATGGAAGTACTGACTTAGATTAGCTTTAACTGTTGCAGGATTTCACCCTTAGAAAAGTTTCACTACTGGTATAAATCAATGAAGTTCCATAAAAGTCAGAAAAATTACTTCATGCTACACTAGCAATGTCCCAGCCCCAAAGATGTTTTCTAATTGCTTCGTGAAAAAAATGTTCATTATTTATACGAAAATTTAAGAGTGCAGAGAGACACTTACCCTTCTTCACTCTCTTCTCCTCCTGCTCCGTGGAAGAATTTGGAACAGTAACAGACATAATGCATGCACATTTTTAATACTTGCATGCATTAAATACTTGCTTGCATGCACGCTGTGACTTAAAACATGCCTACAACCTGGCTAATCATCTCCATTTCAAAAATGCAATTAGGATTTATGAGGAGATTAATTGAGAAATGAGGCTGAGGGGGTGGGGGATAGCCTTACCCATTCGGGAAATGAACTCAGCGTCACCTTTAACCTCCAAGTAATTCTTTGTCACAGAGCACAAAGCAACTCATCATACCAGAACAGCAGCAGGACAGAAACCAAGCGGAAATCTATCTGGTTAAACACCTTCTTTCCCAGGTATTAAAAGGGATAGTTAGAGGACTGGTGTTATTGTGGTCATAGCACCTCCAAGGGCTGGTTTTAAGGTGATATCTCCTAAAAGGTGACCTAGCTGCTGCTGCTTAAGAGAGCAAAGGCCCCTGGATACCGAGGTGATCAGCTGCTCCCCAAACCCCAAATTGCTGTTTCTTTCAAGTATGCTGTCCTGACTCAAAAGCTTTGTGCCAGCATCCCATCTCTCCACAGCAGCCACTGGGTGGTCTGCTTGGTGACTATTGGTGTAGAGGGCCAGAAGCAGGAGGGAGGAGGGTCCTTAAGCCCCAGTCCCCACAGCAGCTGAACTTTGGCCATTCTGTAATCTCTTCTCTCCAGTTTACCTGCAACAGAGAAGTAAGCAGGTGAAGAAATGACAGGAAGAACAAAGCACTATGGCAATTGTGCTGTTTGTTAGTACTGGGTATGGGAAAGTCAAAACTACAAGAGGAAGAATGAGATCTAGAAGAAGGAATCCTCCAGAGGGACACAAGCAGACCTGACAGAATACTAAATCATAGTGAGGAAATGCAGAAGAATTATGTACATGTGTTTTTAATTCTGTTTTTACTGTTCAAGGTAGAGAGGATGATTAGAATTCCCTCTCTGAAGTCTCTTTTATTTGGTCTAATGGTCTTGCTATAACCTGCCTAGAAAGGTTCAACCCAAAACACACCATCTGTGCCATACCTGAGGAAAGTGTCTGGGAGAAGACATCTGGCAATTCCAGTTTTGGAATTAGGATGCAGAAGCCAACGAGACCAAGTTCTTCTTTCCAAGACAAAGGTTGTACCAAAGCAATAAATTCAGAAGCCAAAAAACAAGGCATGCCTAAGATTAAGATACATTACAAGAACCTGGATCCAGTCTGCAAAGCAGAGCAATGGTCTGGTGAGTCTTTGAGAAGGAATGATGGAGTGCATTAATGAAAGAGACAAAGTTGGCCTGCACATCTCTGAAGGTACAATAGAGTAAATCTGTATTTTCTGGGGCAGGTAGAAAACCAAATTCTTTTCTAAGAATCCTACCTTACTGTTGCTTCTCAAGTATCCTTAAAGTCATTGGCAAAGGCAAATGACAATGATGGATGCAAGTTTTTTATGCTGAGTGCCACAAAATTGTGCAGAGCAAGTGACTTCTACCGTCTTTCTAAGAGATTGAATGTGTCATGCTCCTAAAGTGCTGTTGCTCAGGCATCAGTGAGACCTCCCTGCAAATCAACGAAACAGAACCTTGCTATACATTTTGCTAGTACTATTTCTGTCCTTTCCTAATATAACTTCCAAACCTTCCTCCTTCCCCATGTCCCTGCCACAGTTCCCCAATTCACACAGCTAAAATCACAGAGTGCCTCCTACAATTTTTTCCAACAGGTGCAGTCCTTAAAAATAAAATTAATTTTTTCCTTTCTTTGAAAGTCATCTTCATTCAGCCTGGCTCCTAAGGGAAATTAATGAGCACTCACTGAATATGTTTACATAAGATCTCCTCAGGATTTATGCTATTAAGCATTAGGAGTGTTTTAATCTGCCCTCTAAGGGACAGAGAAGCTGATATGGCTGGCTAAAGATGTCTCAATACAATGAATGCTGTCCACTCACTACTGGCAGCATTGGCTGCACTAACACACTGTTGGCTTTGCAGCAGGCAACCACATCGGCTCTGGTGACAAAGAGACTAGCAGCAGAGAATGGGGTTACAGCTGAATAAAAGCTACTGATTTAATCAGAAGTGTTCAGGGCTCTATTGTCAGTGAGATGCTGCAAGACCAAGGCATGCTCAAAGTCCAAGAGGCTGTAAGACCCTGGCTTTGAGCACAGCTCGCACTGCCCCTATACCTGGCCCTTGAGCTACCACACATGGCTGTCCCCACTGTCAGCAGCAGTAACTCTCCATGACAGGAGGGAGACCTGTTGCACTCCTAGTAAAACACAAACAAGCCTGTTGTGTGCTTCTGCATACCCACATGTATTTTCTCACATCGATCTATACTGGACCCCAACTGCTCATTCCTAGGCAGTGTTTCTCAGAAAAGCCTCTCTGCTGTAGGAATTTCATCACTGAGTGTAAATTCAAGTTCCTAGTGGACTCCACAACGACAGCTTAGCCTATACTCTCTGATATAGGCTCCTCCGGAGTTAGAAAAATTCTTTTGCTAGTTCTTATTTACATAAAAGAAATAATATAGTTCTTTATGTAACAACAATAGTATGTATCTTTATAGTGAAATATGTACTTGTGTATGTGCAAGCATATATGCATTATATATTTGTGCACAAACACACAAATACAGTTCATTTCTATATAATAAACTGTAAATCCAACTCTTGAACTCTCAGACTGACTGGTCATATCATGTCTAAGTGAGGAAAAAGCCAGATACCTTCTCCCTGTTGTAACTTTACTGAAGCCAGATGTCTTGCATCAGAAAAGACTGTGGTCTAGCACAGCTATTGGATCAAGACAATATGATTTCAGTAATGATTAAAGATGCCTGTGGCTTCTGGGTACACAGGAACAAAGGAAACCCTTCTGTTGGAAGAGGGATTAGATGAAATTCACTACTGCTTCCACATTTGCAATTTTGTCTCCTTCATTAGTCAATGAAACAATAAAGTCTCAGATTAATTAAAAGAAAAAGGAAACAATTACTATACACAGACCAGTTTACAATGCCTATCCTGCAGTTCCTTTTGACTGCATGTTTCCCCAGGTAAAGCTAGCCAGCTAAAGGAGAGTGGCACAAGAACCATTATGTCATGCAAATTCAAGAACCAAAACTTTAATGGGAATCATTTTTTCTTTTAATAAAGAAATATAAAGCCAATGCCACCCTGAAGTCCCAGAGTACTGTATTAACACTCGTGTCAGCTGTAGGGCTTTTGGACTGCTATATGTTGGGTTGGTTTTTTTTCTTTTATAAGTCTATTTAAACCTGTCTGTATTTCAGTTTGCTAAAGCTGTTTAGTCACATATGAACTCCATTCATGGCCAGCTGTTATAAACGTCACATGCTGTAACCCAAGCAGGCAGTTGTGCTAGTTTGCTGGAAATCCTCATTCAAAAAAAGGAAGAGAACAAGAGTAGTTTTAGAGATGCTGTAAATGCTGAGCTGCTCACTGTGAAAACTAATGCATGGTACTTGCTCTCCATGGAAAGACAAGGCCTGCAAGTGGGGTAGCAGGGAAGCCTGTTTATACCAGGCTCCTGTGAGCTAACAACTTCTTCATGATGATTTACTTTAGAGGCAATATCATACATTTGATCTGAAAGGCAGATATAAGCATCTTATACCCTTGATGGATACAGAGCAGACTATGTAAAACTCCTGCCCTGTGGGCTGCATGGTAAAGAGCAGAACAAGTCTCTTCTTGGTATAAATTTAAAGGGAGGGCCTACAATATGGAGAGATCTTCAAAGGCCAGTCAGGTTTCCAGTCCAGCAACCCTGCCAAGTGTTCCTTTAATCCTTTATTTACCAGTAAATCTGCCGCTCTGTTCAGCAGGCTTTTACTGGTATTGGGTTTCAGCTTGAAACCCAAAAGCTGTAAGCATATGCTGTGTAGCCCTAATGAGAAACTCAATCTATTAATGGGCAGACCTTCTCCACAGGACCAGGTCTTGGCAACATGAGTCAGTTCCTGAACTTTCACCTCCCACTTGGCAGCGTACCAGACTAACTCCACATCTCTCAGCTGGCTTACATTATCAGCTCATTATTAACATACATCAGGGCCAGATCTCTTTTACATGCACCCAGCAAACAGGAAACTACACAAGGGGAGGGCTCCTCATTTTTGTCTGACTCTGGAGCTCATAAAAATGACTAATTAGAACCAGCTATAGTGGAGGCACTCTGCAGAATTGCTCGCATGTTCTCTGCCTGTGCACCTTAGTCCTGACTAGTCCTGACTTTGGATAGACACAATGAAATGCTATGGTATTCCATGGCTGGCTGCAATAATCAGGCATCCCTTCCCTCTGCCACAGTATCTTACAGTTCTTTTCACCAAGAGCTTATGTGAGGCAGAGATGTGCTATTCTCCTTACTTTACAGTAAAGAAATCATTATGCAGACAGAATAAATAACTTGTGTAACGTCACACAAAGTCTACAGCAAAGCAAGCTGGGTTTCTTGAAATCAGTTCCTCTCCATGGACTCCCCTCTGCAATAAAGAGAACTGTGGGAACTCTTTGCAGCCAATTTCAAAAAAGAATGGTGTATATTTTAGATCTACACGCTTGCATGGATTCAGAGACTTAGGTTCACAGCTTCACTTTGAAGTGGTCTGCAAACCCCCAGCAATGTACACACCACACTTTGGGAAAGCATTACAGGGAGTCTCTCATGATGAGAGTTGTCTCTCATCAAGCATGGAAGATGATTCTCTTGCACAGTGAGCACTATCCTTAATAAAATGCTACTATTTGTTATGAGATGTCCCACTTTTTTCCCCCTTACACTATTTACTTTTGTTCCTCCTTACCAGTCACCCTTATGCTCAGAGGATTTGGCAAAACTAAAAAGAATCTCTCTTCTCCAGATGCCTGGTTCAAATCCAGTCCAGCCAGGCAGTAACCGAAAGTTGCATCAACCTGATAACTGTTTGGGTATCATGAGAGCACAGGTGCCAGTGCACAATCAGTGCCCACATCAGAAAATGTAAATGGAGACACACTCGGGGAGCAAGAAAGGTCAGAAAAGTCTCCTCAGGTCAGAAAGGGGGGGTTATTAGTAACGTGGATTAAACTAATGCTGTTACACAGCATTCTGTACCTGTAGTCATCTTAGATTAAGGTACATATCTCCTCTAAATGCATAGAGCTTACAGCTGTTTTGAAACAAACTTTCAAGAAAACTAGCCTTAACACAAATCAATATAAAACCTGCCAAAATCTCAGAGCCTACACAAGCCCCTAATTTTCTTTGGCTGCTCAAAAGGTAGCAATTTATATTCATCTTTTAAAATTAGCTGTGGTTAGTATTATTTTTCAAAGCTGATCTCATTACATAACCTTCCTCCTATTCAGACTGAATTTATGCACAGATGCTCAAAGCCAAAAATCTGTTCTCATTTAATCCACAGCAGAACAGGTAAAGAGTAAATATATTTCACACAGGTTCTTGTCTTGCTGCTTCAACCTCCCATAGCACAGCAGTAGGCACAATGAACTCAGTAGCTGCCAAATGACCTGCTGTTCCAAGAGGTTTTTGTCAGCTCTGTTCCTCTGAAAGTTTTGACGCTGATAACTAGAGGAGAACTAATATAAATAGTCTTATAGGACCAAGATCTTTCAAACGCAAAAGAGCTGGAAATAGGTTTTTAACTATTTAAAATGCATCATCTTTTCCAAAACTATAGTTCAGAAGGCTGCAGTGATCAAAAGCTAAGTGGCCCTTCGTGGAAGCAATAGTGATCAGAAAAACAGAGTGCTTCAGATCAACTAGTCAAGAATAAACAATACAACTCTTCACTGTAATTACACTAGGATGGTAAACTCTGAATTCAGATCAAAGTGTTATTATCCACAATAATTTTAAGGTAATCCCGCAATAGAGGCACCATATCTGCAATTCTTCTAGAGCTGCTGAATTACCTTAGGCCGCTCATTTCTAGGTAGATAGAGGCCCCAAGTGAAATAAGTAAGAGTTCTTTTGCACAAAGAAATGCCTGCGGCCTTAACTAGTGCTCAAAAAATGGTTTGGGACCTTCAAAAGGGTGATTATGTAATGGAAAGTGGTATTATTAAAATTATAAACCCAAAAGATATTAAGGCGCATCAATACATGATGGTCAACTCAAAGAAAAAATGTATATTTGAACATATTTTTATAAAACTAATTCATTCATATAGTTCCACACGATGAGAGAAGGCAACACTAATACAGGATGTAAAAGAAGGGGCAGTAGAATTTGTTAGATATTTGATACCAGTCTCATTACAAAGACTTGAGAAATTTAATTCTCAATGTGTTATAATACATAAAGAAGGTATGACTCCTCTTAAGAATAAGGGTATGATACTAATCCACTTAAGCCAATACATTTACTCCTTCTGACTTTCTTGCTACTTGGGACTGACCTGTGAAAATCTAGACAAGGTAAGCTAAAAACTTTTCTACTATACGAAGCTACACTTTCTTCTCAAAAAACAATCTGGATTCCAGCAGCTTTTTAAACATTTTCCCCAAGACCACTATTCAAGTGCAACTCATGTGCCCCATGGTAGGCACCTACACCTAAGAATGGGACCAGCCTCTTTATTTTGTTTTAAATACCTGCACAGGCAACCTGATTTCAGAGTTGCTAACATCCCTCAAGTCTCAGCAAAATTAGTCCCATTAAGAAACAAATCACAGCCTGGTGCTTACATATGGATTTAGCAATTTTACTTTAGGTTACCCAATTAGAAAAACACTGGCTCTTTTCCTTTCCTAAATGCTTTCAAATTCATGAAAAAAATCCACATGGCAACGGCTGAACAAAGATTGGTACTTGATGGAATTCGCATGTAAATCTGCCAAGATTCAATTTTAAGTAGAAGCGAAATAAACAAAATGTTTACTGCTCAGCATTTCAAAACACCACACCAGCCTTATCTTATATTTAAAGGTTTTAGAGGCACTGATACTTCTTTTCATTAGTGTATATGATGTTTTCCGTTTGAAAGCTATAAACACTGCTTTTTGCTGAATAAGCTACCAAATATCATTATTAAAACTATCTGCCCTAACACCAAAGCTAAATACGGAAAAGAAGGTGCTGACTCATGGCTGTCTTGTTACCATTATCTCCTTGGTCTATCTTAGGCCTTCCCATTGCACATTCAATTCTGACACTGAAATGGCAAACAGACACCTGGTTTTGCAGCCAAGAATCTGTCCTGCCCTGGCTATGAGCCAGCAGAGAAGCCCTTTGAGTAACTTAATCAGCAACTTTCCTGCAGCACCAAAGTTGCCTCTTTAGCAGGCCACATGGCAAAAGGAGTTGGTCCACCTCCATACCTCTAAATCAGACACATCTTCCATAAATTATCTGAGAGCAAGCACTGGTACAACAGTTAATCCTTCTCCTACCACTACTTCAAACTGCCATCAAGGGATTTCTGCAGTTAGATATTGCAAAGCACTGCTGTGTAATGACCGTTAGTGCACGGTAATTTTACAGTAACCAACACCCATCTACCTACCTGGTCAAGACCCTAGCAGAGGGTATGCTTGGTCACATTAAAAACACTGCAACAGTCATTTAATTTCTGATCTCCATTAACTACAATATAAGAGGACTACTGGTAACACATTCAAGAAAGCAACCTAACTTCAGAGGAAGTCTGATAGTCCCTGATCACTTCTGATTTTCTTACAAGTCCAGAAGAATATTAACAAGTCTTGACTGTAGCTAAGCAGAAAATATAAGAAAAACATTAATCAATTTATTTCCTATACCATATTCTTTTTCATGGTTGGAAATTAAGGAATAACCTATATGCAAGTCTTAAATACATTAATCTCATTCAATAAGTCCATATTGACTAGTTAAGTATGCTCCTGATTTCTAAAAGATTAATGGCAATTGTCAGAACTACCTGCGAACTCCCAGTACTTATACACAAGCTGGAGCTGTATTTTCTGAAAATTTCTACGAACCTCAACCATGCACAGCATAGATGACTCATCTTCCTCGGTCATTCCATCCACCTAGAGCGCAGAAGGAAACCTGGTTCCTGCAAATGCTGTATCAGATAATGTGTGTGCTTGGAATGACAGGAATAGACCTACTGAGTATTTTCTGGCAAATATCTCTGTTCCACAGCTGCAGTTACAGGATCAGCTCTTCACTATCACATAAACCAGTATCTGAATCTGA
The DNA here is from genome assembly GCF_929443795.1 of Astur gentilis. Lineage (NCBI taxonomy): Eukaryota > Metazoa > Chordata > Aves > Accipitriformes > Accipitridae > Astur > Astur gentilis. The sequence goes on along the minus strand of NC_064886.1, from coordinate 19,401,007 downwards.
TGTAGGCTAGGAACATTTCCCAACAAGTGTTAGCTTCATTTCCTTTAAGAAAAACAACTCTCCCAATTTTCCTTCAAGCTCATATACTTGAATTACCGTATCTCCTTAAGCAGCAACAAACCATAACAGCAACAGATTTATGAAATAATAGTGGCACTATTAATGTAAACAAATGGTTTTCTGATAGCATTTTTAAAGTTACTAATACAAGAGCATAAATAAGCCCCCTTGATGGAATATTAGTACTATATGCTGGCAGGAATCCGTTTCATGATACAGTCAAGTAGGGAACTTGGGTATACTTAATTCCTGTAACTGGCAACCAACAGCATGAACAACTTTGTCCTGTTAGATCTCCTTCTGCTCTACATTTTCCATTCATTTCCTTCCATCAGCACTATCACCAACTCAAAGAGCTTCTACTGAACCATGACAAGCCTCACAACAAAAAAACTCAGGAACTAAAGAAGATAAATGTTCCTTTGGGTTTTTAAACTTCTGCAGTAGTCATTAGAAATGCTGCCAGTTGAAACAGATCTTTAAAGATGAGCATGGTCTAATGGTCAGAGCAATAAACTGTAAAATGGCACATCTAGATTTTATTCCTAATCTCTAGATTATTCACTAAAATACTAGATACTGGTTGTTTTCAATCTCATTCAAGTAGTAACTTGCAGTCAGGATCATATTCTTCATACAAAGCAGGATGAAACTCTTACCATGACTGACATGCAGCAAATAACAAATTTCCTGCTAACATGAGATAATACCCATCCTACCTATAGCTCCACTCAAGCTTTCAGCACGTTGCAGGAAAGACCAGACACACACACAGCACTACTACTTCCTCAGTCCTTCAGAACAGTCCTCCCGGTTGGAGGGGGAGGGGGGGGGGGGGGGGGGGGAGCAAGCATTCTCAGCAGGAAATCATCAGATCTAAACATTTCACCCAGTTAATCTTTCTTTCTAAACCCCCTCAAATCCCATATTTTACATACAAATCCTTATTCCCATCTCCCAGAATTCCCTTGCATCTACTATGAAAGCATCCTGAAACACTTGGGGAAGCAAAGCAAAACAGCTGATCAAAAACATGATTAAACCAGCATGTTTCCACTGTGGGTTTAGATTTGTCTAGGTTTTTGTAACTACAGATATGAGAGGGATTACTGGGTGTGTCAGACTTTACCAGATGTGACACTCAATAGCAAAGGAAGAGCTCAAGAAGCAAAAAGACAATTGCTTCAGGGCAAATGACACCCAGCCCCATGAGCAAACAGAATGAACTTGCAGCAAGTCTCTTCTTTTTTGGTGTGCCTGACAGGTTGAATAAGGTACTCTTCTAATGGATAATATTTATTTATTTCTGTTACAGTATGCCTGCCAAAGAAGTTCTTAGAAATATGCATTAAGTATTTCCTTACTTAGCCACCTGAAATGTAAATGATAGTAGAACCTTGCCACTATATACTAAAAAATTATTGAAGATTTAACTGCTGGACTGCCACCAAAGTTAAAATCCTCTATAGTACTCCAACATCTTAAAATTGAATCAGCAGCTTTTTAACTTCTGCTAGATGGACAGAGGAATAATATGAACTGCTTTCCAGAAGCAATTCCAGATTTAATACACACGGCAAAAAAGCAGATACATTCTAAAACAGGAAAGATACTACAGACTTTTCTTATTTGTGGGTTTTTCTTTCTTTACATCATCTGTCCAAGCTCTACATACAGCCACTGTTGGAGTAAATGTATTGGTATGTCTGCATCTCCACAAAAAAGAAGAACTCCAAAATAAACATATCCTTTATTTATTCACAAGTACTGCTAATCATGCTGTTTAAATTTCATTTACATTTTACAATTAGATACATTAGCTATACTTAAGAAATTCAGACCTGATGCAAACACCTGTTATGCTTCAGCATCACTTCCCTTCTCAGTGGAAGTCAACATCATTTCCATAGTTTTATAGATGGTGAAACTGAGGAACAGATGAAAACTTGCCCAAGTCATGGCAGCAATAAGACAAAAATCCATCAGCAGCACAGGATGGCACAGCAGTTGCACAAGACTTCAGACACCAGGAAGAAAAATACTGTTTTGAGCAATTTTTCTGTTATGCGAAGGACAATTACATTCATACATATCAAAAGAACTTCATCTGCTTTACACGTATCACAAGATAACCTCTAGATAGTCCTAAACCACAGGGAAGTTAACAGCCCTATTTAAAATCTAAATCCTATCCCAACTATTTACAGAATTTCCCCATTTCTTCCTTTAAAGACATCTCAGATTATTGCTGCTCCAGTTCTTGCCCCACTAGAAACTTAGCTAAATTCTATCTTCTGGGTATGTAATCACTGCACATTAATGTACCAGTGAAACAGAAGGCTGTTCTGGTGTTAAATTCCCTCGTTACCCAGATAACTGCTTTCTCTGTTCATTTGCTAGTTGCTAGGAATCTGAAGGTTCAGTGGTAATTGCAGTGGTTAAGACTTCAGTGTTACTGGAAATGAACCAAAGCCTCTGAAGTGTGGCAGGAGGTGCAGACTGTCCTAGTATATTCACTGCTTGTGCTGATAGTTCTCCCATCATTAATGATTATTTTTTTTTTTAATGGCGATGTGTTTGCCTTGAAAGTTTTAAGCGATCCCAGAAAACACAATGGCCTCTTGCTTCAGTAAGACATGCTCAGGAGATCTGGAGAAAAGAAGTATCCTGAGGGCAGAAAGAAATACCTTTGAAATCAAGGATGATAAAATCATTATAAGGAAAAGAGCATCATAACACATCATTCATTTTACTGCTTATTTTGGGTTATTTGTATTACACCAGATTCAAATAGAAAAACAACTCTCTCCACAGACCAGTTTCGCTTAAGAGCCAGACAACAATGTATTTACAGAGTTTTTGCCCTGCCCCCCGCCCCTTTTTTTTTTTTTTAAATAAAATCTTTCCTAGCATGGTTTAGGAACTCTAGATGTGCTCTAGAAAACCAAAAGAAAATATTAGAATTCGCTGAGAACCTCCTAACATCCTAACACATGAATATACATACAGCACAAAGACTTTGAAGAGTCTCAATGAAAAGATATTGGTAAAAAGTTAGACTAAACAGTTTTCCTCTGATTTATTTCTCAAACTGAATAGAGTTCACTTTTCAAAATGTAAAATTCAGCGACAGACAACTGATACAGAAAATTTCATTTCCAATTATGATGCATTCATAGACAAAGAAAAAAGGCCCAATAATAAGAAAAAACTGGCAGCCTCAACTCTAGATGGCGTTGCCAGCTCCTCTTAGAATTCATTAGTTTGCCCCAAGGTATCAAACTCATTGTAATTTAGACTGATAGTCTTAATTCAGTCAACAAGAAGTATTTTTATTGAATTGATTGGAGAATTAGAGAAGTCTGTGTTCAGTAATTCTAAAAGCAACTGAATAGTTTAAAAATATGTACTCATTTTGTTGAGAATTACTATTATATTCCCAAACAACTCAGTATTTATTAACTATTAGAAACTACTTATATTTTTCTGCAGAGAATAATTATGCCAGTAGGCATGAACTGTGAATGTTGGCTTGTAATTCATACTACATTGAGTAGGCACAGGTCAAATGGTATCACTTCCCTGATTACATGATTCACACATGTTAAAACCATGAGCGAACTGCAAATTCCTCAAACAGACCATTTGCATTTTTCATTCTGTGACTGAGTTGATTCACCCCAACAGGAATCCCAAAATACAATGATTCCCTATATATTTAACCAACACAGCTGCTGAACAATAAGCCTGATTTACTTCTCATCTACACTTCTAGCAAGGTGATGTCTTTTAGGAGGTACAGTTACATATCTCATCTTTGTAGGGGTCATAACCTTCAATTTCTGCTGATGCTGCTATAATGAAGGAAAGAAACGCATTGAAGGAGAAGCAGGCAGGACCTATACTTATCAGGTTGGGAAATGGAGACTTCCAGGATAGTGAAGGCTGGAAGTTTGTGACCTCTGGCACCAGGAGGAAGGTCTCTCTTCACCTGCTGATCTGCAACTACTAAATAGGTTCAGTGCTCTGGCAGCAGAAGAGGGGCTGGGAAGTTTGTCCAGCAAAGCATCAGAACTGGCCAAGCCCAAACCACACAGGACCACCAAGTGTAGTGGGAGACTATCTGCTGGGGCAGGACAGAGGCCTCCATTTGCCAACCTCATCTGCTGTCCAGGGAAATTTGCGGCTTGCAAGGGACATCATGGAAGAACCACTGATGCCTCTTTGGCCTTCAGACTATTACCCTGTGCTGCTCTTTCACACAGGCACCCACTGCTAATGGAGACCTGGAACATATCAAGCATGAATACACAGCTCTAGGGATTAGGGTCAGGGCATAAGTGTTTTCTCCTTGATCTCACCAAAGTGCTGCCAGCAGGTTGAGGGAGGTGATCCTCAGCACCAGTGAGGCCACACCTGCACTACTGTGCCTGGTTCTGTGTTCTCCCGTAAAAGAGACATAGACACGCTGCAACAAGACCAGCAAAGGGCCACTAAGGTGATTAAGGGACTGGAGCATCTGACATATAATAACTACTGCTTCTAGGCATTGCATTCCAGCCACTTCTCTGCACTGACCAGGTATCTTTTCATTTCCTCACAAAGCAACTTGAAGTTCCCACCATTACTCAAAGCTCTCTAGTCCTCACTTCTAAAATGAGCAGCAGCATCTGTACAGACTCCCCATGAGCTGGCTGACTGCTGTAACTGCTGATCACTGAACAGGGAAGGTTTACAGTAGGAAGACAAGTACATAAGGGGAAAAGCTGAATGCAGTTTCAGTATCTAAAATCAGTTAGCGAGTGTTTATAGCATTCAGATCTCCTAGTCAAGTCACAGAACTATACAATGTAATGGTGCCCTTAAGTCACACAATTTTAAAAGTGGATATGGAAAAGAAAATGTAAATATTCTTTCAGTTTGGCCATGACATTCATTGTTTTGAATTTATCACTGTTCTGCTGCCACATTTCTTTATTTTTGAGAATCAATTCAGTAACAGAAATAGCTCAAACAACCAGCCAGAATTGATACACATGCTTTGTGCATGTTTCCAGGGCACATGCCAGGAGAGGTCTGGCTGCCTTACCATCTCACAAATGACATCTCTCTAACTTCCAGAATGAAGAGATAATCATGCACAAGTAATACCTGGCCGCTCAGGTGAGTATGACCAAGATCTGATGACCTTTTCTTTCTGTCTGGAGGGGAGTTTTGTAATTTTGTCCACTCCACAATGGTGCCTTTGATACTACATTAAAATGCTGCTTAAGTCTACTTCTGTGACAACTCTTTATTTCAAATGATTGTTTATGAAATTTAATAGCAGCAGTTCATTCCTGGGTGATGGTGTCTTTGACACAGAACACTTAAAGTGAAATGTGAGTGGCATTTTAGTATGGCTCCTGTACTAAATATGATTGCATCCCTGGCTAATTAAAGTGCAGATGAGCTGTCATTAGGTCTGTATCAGATAATTGCCCTTCTCAGGGACCAAAGTTAAAGTTACAACACATCTAGGGTGCAATCTTGCAGTCATTAACTCGTATTACTACACTTGGAGTCTAGTAGCGGCCAGCACCCAGAGGCAGTAATTCTGAAACTCAACCTACAGGGCTCTAGAAATTTGGTCATTTCTTTCCATATTCACTTGATGGCTAAGCTCTTTTGAAAATCTGGCCTCTGCAGTTTAAGCAAAATTCAGTCTGTGGTATAAACTCCCTATTTTGCAGTTGGAAGTTGATGTCAATGATTTTTCCACATACTCATAAAGCAACTGACATGCAAGGTATCTCCTCACTATAAATAAGGAATCTAAAGTATAGACAGGATTTTTTTTTTTTTTAACCTTTGTATTTCTAACCTTACTTGACTTTGCCATATCACTATTAATTTACTGGTTCAGACAAAGTGAGCTCAAGAATACTCTAAGTTGTTTGCTGAGACTAAAATCTAAGCCTGAAACTTTTTTCTTGGAAACAGCTTTGTTACTCAAGTCTGGTAAAAAATTTGCCTTTTTTTTTTTTTTGTTCCTAATCTAGATGAGAAGCATAAAACCATCTACATGAGAAAAAGCTAAGGGGGGGGGGGGGGGGGGGGGGGGGGAAATAATCCCTCCAGTACCAATAATCAGATCCCAATCAGTAGCAAAGTATAAAGAACCAGCTGCAATAGAATGTAACTGTAAAATGGTCATTTTGTTATGCAGACTCAATAGCTCATTTAAAAAAAGTGCCCAAATTTTTCCTGCTCTCCCTCCCGTAAATTTTTTGGCTCCTTTCTGAGAGTATGAGTCTCTCACAAATTACATCCACGGAAAAGAAAAAAAAAATAATCAGTAAATCACTGCTGCAATTGTTCAGGGTCTGGGCAAATATAGAAATTTCAGAGAAATTATAGACATGAAGATAGTTAACTGCTGAACAAACTTAATATAGTTTCCTGATTATAAGCTACTTTTAACAAAAAAAAACCCAAACACAACAACACCAAACTTTTTTTTCTAAATTAACCACATTTTCCCTTGATTTGGGTGCTTACAGGATATACCAAGTTAGAACAACACTGATGCCTGAATGCTGGTGTTGCCTAGTGTTAACCTTTGTAAGATGTATTGAATGTCACCTATTTGCTGCTACTTTCAGTGGAAGTTTAATACATCCATCTGCAGCTAAATCTACTTGGCTAGATTCATTCATTTACTTTTAGCCTTGCCTTTAAGCATCTCTCTAGATGTCTGAAAAAAGAGAGAGAAAGCAATTACTTGATTTCATCCTTAGGATTTTAGCTCTCAGCCTCGGCATGGTGCCTCTTTAGTGCTTGATTATTGTCTAAATTCTCCACAGATTAAAGAGGGTTGTTTTCTTTCTCAGTGCATTATACACATTGAAAAGAAAAATCAAAGGGGTCCAAACTTCAGCGGGTGTAAATCAGCTCTGTTTCTTTCAGTTCTGGACAGGCTGTGCCAATTTACACATGGTAAAGATCTATCTCAAAATATTTTTCAAGCATATATACCCATTTAAGCATGCTATAAAACCTTAGCTATGATGTTAGAGTCCGAATTAATTCCATAATAAATAGCCTCTTTTAAAGACATAAATATGATCTCATCAAGTCACCTTCTAGAATAAACTCCACAGGATGTTTTGAATCTGTGCCCCAGAGATCATTGACTATAAACTGGAAGCAGAGAAATGGTTTGCTCAATACATGAAGTAGGGCTGGGCACAGAACAATAATTAGAGAAAGCTACTGTTGTAGTTCTCTGGTTTATTTCTGTCTGAAAGTCCTTGAATAATGATCCAAAACACACCACTAGTGATTACTGTTTCCCAGTGATTAATCAGCTGCAAAGACATTGTCTTTTTTCTTCTTCTTCATCTCCCTGAGAACAGAGAAGGAAGCTGTGCAGTGGCTTTTTGAAATGAAGCATTTTGTTCAGATGCTCTGTATGAATCCCACATGGGGGCCACACATTTCAGACTTCAACCCCTCTTTCTGGTCTGAAATCCTTAATCTGCGAATTATTTGTACAAATGGGGATTAAAAGGAATTTGCCCTCTTTCCCCCAATCTCATCAGAATCTGCAATTTTAAGACAGCTTTCAGAAGCACTCCTTTTCTGCTCTGTAAAATATATGCAACAAATGCAACAAAACTTAGGTATGGGAGGGAACATCATAGATAAGAACTCTCCTGAACAAATTCCAGTCTCACGAGAGAACAGAGCTGACCCCTCCAGCTATTTTCAGATCTCTGCATCACAGGACTGTGGTGTAAGAATTTCTATAAAATACTGAAGTCCCCAAACTTCCAGGGCCTAATTGGACTGGTTCAAAGGACTCCTAATTGACAAGAGCTATTTAGTCAAAGATAACAGTAGTAAGTTCAGATGTTCTTCCTTTTCTATGACTCATATGTACCCACTTATCCTGCTATAGTTATCATTAACATTTTAACATGGTATCAAGGAATCAGATACATATGTAGGTATATTAATAGTAAGCAATAATCCAGTCTTAAATTTGTAATAAATATTCTATCACATCAATTCAAAGTGTGAATATAGTTTCATGTGTCTTTCAGAAAGCCCACAAATGAAACAAATGAGATTCTACATTACAGTGATTGATCTAAGGGATAGAAATGCAGCAAATATAAATACATTAAAAAAATGCAGAAATGCTAAGTTTCTAATTAATTTTGATTAATAAGGAGTATTGTAAATGAACTTACACCATATTTTTCATCTGATAATCTCCTTTTACCAAATAGGAAGGATCTTGCTGATGGTATACCAAGATGCACTGGACAAACTTTTATTAGAGAAGCTGAGGAGAGAGTTCTAACAGCATTCCTACTCAGAAATGTGTTTCAGCGCATACTTACAAGGCCTTTCCTCTTACTAGCAAGAGAATTCCGACAGAAGCCTTGCAGTGTTTTCTGAATGGCTGCTAAAATTAAGAGGCTATAAATTCAAACTCTAAAATCCTTATCTGCAACATAGTTTCAGATAGATAATGTGCATACCTGTCAGAGCTCAACCCTGCTTTGATACCAGAGGCATAGGCACACCATGGAAATAACTGAGAAGAACCAAATGTTATTCTAAAACCACATCTCTGACAAAAACACTCAAAAAACCCCCCCAAAATCTGGCATTTAGTACTCTGCCCACTGGTAAGTCATATGTTAAACAGAACAAGCACAAAGTTAATACCAAAAAGCAAGAAATCCAGACCTGAACCTTATGAGAAAAAATACAGGATGTAAGTTTCAAGAATGAGAGCTGTAAAAAGTCTGAGAACCATTTCCACTTCCACAGTGCAACCTTACCTGATGTTTGCCATTTCTGACAATAATGGCTGCACTTAACACACTCCAGCTGGGAATTAGTACTAAGGTGCTGTTTAAAAACTCAGCCTTTGATGCCCTAGTGAAACAGACCTTGGATTTCTTTCTACATTTACAAACTACCTTTACAGAGCACTGTTAAGTACTGGAATCAGTCAGTCCTTTTGGTCATTGCCTGCTAGGACCAGAATTATGTGGCCACAAAATAACTCCCTCCTTATGCCTGGAAACATAAAACCAATAAAGGTATAATCTATGGATAAAAAGAAAAAGATGGAAAAAACCATGTTTTTAAAAATGTATTCACAAATAATAACTAGAGTTCTAGCTCAACAGCTCTGTCATTAGAGTGTATTACTTCATGGGGAAAAAAAAAATCATTTACTTTAGAACACCCACATTAACTGCCTTAAAAATATTCAGAGGTGTTTTATGTTGTAATTTGAAAGGCATGTTTCAGCTTGCTACTTGGGTCCCCAAAACTGTGATAAAATCTGGAGGGGGAAAAAAAAAAAAAAAAAAAAAAAAAAAAAAAAAAAAAAAAAAAAAAAAAAAGAGTCCTGTGGTCAGCTGTTGACAGGGTTTTGTTTTATTTAAAGACAGACACGTAAAAAACATAGCAAACCTCTGTGCTTCTCCTACTTCCTAACATAACTTGACCAGAGAATTCAAAGGGGTCAGACCACACAAACTCATGAATCGCGTTTGATCCTGGTTTATATAAGTCAATGGAGTCATACCACAGATGGCCTTTAAATCTGCTCTGACCTGGAGGACTGATCAAATATACTTTAGTTAAAGTACAGTGGATATTTTTTCGCCACTGTCACCATAAATATTTTAATCTTGAACGTGCTTAGTTTCAAAGCACCCCAACGAGACAATATTATCCCTTCTTGTATCAGGTGAACACAGACATAATTTGCCCAAGATTACACAGCTTGTGGTGGCAGAGCAGGGGAATTATCTACATCTTCTAATTTTACATTTACAAATGTAATACCAGCAGAGGTAGGTAAGATACAAAGTTTTTCTTACTCATAATACTGAACTCTTACTCATAAAAATTGTTCACTGACATCATATAGGCTATCTGAAGATTGTGATCACAGGTCTATGGACAGACTCAACAGCATAGAATTTCTTATGTTCTTAACACATGAGTCCATAGGTACTTATTACAGTGTTTATTTAATATAATCTTAGGAAGGACCGCTCCAAACTCTGTAATTAGAATCTCGGATTCTAATTTTTAATTACTCATTTTAGGACAAAGAAAACTCTAGTAGTATTAATGAGGTAAAAATGTTATTCTACATCATGAAATTCAGCCAAAATGAGAACTAATCTAAGAAAGATCAGAAATTGAATGTCATTTACATTCAAAGCCACAAACTCAGATCAGATGCTTTTATACCGTAAGGGTAGTCCAAGTTGGAAATCTGTGATGAAACTCAAAACCAGGGAAAGTCCTATGTGCTGTTGCCAACACAGTCAAGAGAAGAAAAAGCCACAGAAACTATTGTGCATTTTAAACAGAAATAATATCATGGTTCTAGAACTGTATCAGGATCCATCCTTTCAGAAAGGAAAGTCCATGTGAAAGGCTGCTAAACAGAAGACAAAAAAAATGAGGAGATGGGGAGAACTGAAGAAATATGATGAAAGAAAATAAATCCAACTACAGAATAAAACTGTTTTGGTGTCAACCCATCCCTCCCCAGTTTTAGGCATAAGGGCAGGTCCATCAGCTTTCAGTAGGAACTAGATTATTACCTCTGCTAGTCCCCTTAGAAAATTACACCCCCATCTTCTCTACAGGTTCATCTACTCAGACTCCAAATTAATTTAAATGAATTACACCAAAGATTTTGCCTTCTTTAGTGTCTTTACTGAAGAGCATATATATTCTTGAACTGCCCTCACCCTATTTTCTATTTCACTTAAGGGGGGGGAGAAGTACTCACTTTAGTTTTCCCTTTTTTAAATCCACATCTTTCCTCCCTGCACTCAGCAATGGCAAACAGATTCAGACAGCCTTAAAACACTATCTCAGCAATAAAGCATGCAATGTGCTCCATCTCATCTCTCCACTCCAACCGAGTTTACAGCAGTGGGTGGTTTTCAAACCTAACATTTGATCAAAATGAAAAAATGGGCATTCCTTTCACCCTATGACAGGCAGGCTGATATAAATCACAGCCTTCCCAGCAAGGGTTCTTCCACAGACAATGAGTTGTGGCAGTGTCTCAAAGCTCAGCCCTGGCCATTGTAAGAGGAAGTTTCAGGTTTTTAAATCAGGCCTGGGCTTTTTACAACTGCACTAAAACCAAAAGAGGGAAAAAATTTATGGTATGGTTGTTTGAGGGCTGAAGAAGATGTTTCCCCTTCAGAAGCTGTATTTTCAGTGCATTGTTCTGAGTAAGTTTTTGCCAGTTTCTGCTTTTATTATTTGTACTTCAATAGCACTGAAATCTCCAAATCGGGGCAGCCTCACAGCATTTTACACACACACACACACACACACACTCTCTTCCAGGAAGAGTCAGAGTTCATGCATTGCTCCTTCATTGTTTTATCACTAAAAAAACTGCTTCATTAGTCACCATCTCTGGAAAAACTCTCAGATCTGTCCACTCAAGGAGAGGACTGTATCGCCAACACCCTCTGGTTGTGATTTAGTAATACAGAGTGTAGGTAAGCGTTAAGTAGTAGCTATTAAATTCATGTGTGTGTGTACACAACACGACAATATCTGATCAAAGCAAAGCTGATACCATACACAGTAACGTTGCTTTTCCTTGCTAACCCAGTAACCCATTAGAAATGCCCTCCAGTCTCAACAATTTTAAGCCTTGACTTCAAAAGATCAGCTTATCCTTCAGGGCTAAGCTGACTGACAGGTGGGGTCAAGAAGAAATCCAGTCCCCTCCCTCCAGCCTGATCATATAGAGTTGCACAACTGGCTAGGCACGTTAGGGGGTTTCTTCTGCATTCCTCCGAGACATTTGAAAAAGGCCACCTCCAGAGCTCGGACACCGTATTTGACAGACCACTCATCTGTTCCTCTATCCCAGCTTTGTGTAACAATAGCCAAGTTCACATGAAGGCTGTACCACGAAGAAGCAAGAAGTTGGTGTTATTGTAGAAGCTAGCTATTATATTATGCAAGGGAGCTGCAGCAGTCTAGCTGCCTTTAGAGATCCACCTACCTGCCAAAGGTGGAGGATGTAAGTGGGATTTGAGCAGCACTGCATGTATCAGCTGGTCCCACTTAAACAGATGCTTTCTTAAACCCTTGGGGAATCCAGCAAGTATTTGAAAGGATGTTTATCCTAAAAGTCTACTGTGCTGCAGAACAGTGAGCATTAATAGCAGTAAGAGTAAAAGGAATATAATGAATGCAGATTAAAAGGAATGAAGAAAAGCTTAACAACATGCACTGAGGAAAGAGGAGGCAATGGAAAGAAAAGAAAAATACAGTGCACACAGAGAATAGGGAAAAAAGATGAGGCACACACGATCTCAGTGCAGGAAGGTTTTAGAGCCATCCACTGAGGTGCACCTGGAGGGCACTCAAAGATCTCCCCCGGGGGTATACATATCTGTGATCAAAAGGTCAAGAACTGCTGCAACAGACACTATGGTACAACTGTCTATCATGCTCACACTCAGGAGGGGAGTCATGAGCTTTATACTCTACAGATTTGTATTCTAGATGACATAAGTCACACCTGGTCAGTGTTATTTTTTAAAAAGCACTCAAATACCCTCCACCAAGAGGCTCTAATTGTACTTTTCCCCACACACTCTCTTCCTAAAAAGAAGGAATATTAGGACAGTGCAAGATTCTCATGGAGTTGGAGACTTCCGTGCACTGAGTTCATCCATACTGAGTTTCTGAATGTTCCTTTCTACCAATGATACTTTTTCTTCCTCCAAATGTATCTGGTAACTTGAAGCACTTTGCTGACTAAGCAGAAGCCAAGGTTATACTCCAGCAACACAAGAGTTGTTTCCATCAGCTGGGAATGCACTCCGCTCTACCTTACCAGGTTTGGGCACATTACTAGTATTCAAGTAACACATCCTCACGCGAATCATTTGCAGTGCAAAATGTAAGAGATGCAGTAGTAGATACAAACCTCAAACTTGTTTTTTCCCACAACAAAATGGATCCTAAATTTCTCTTCATAAATCTTGGGACCCAAGCCAGGCAAACAAGGCTAATAATTACCTAATGAATGTAGAGTGTTATTTCTGAGACACTAGAATCTGCTGTACTGAAATCTACAACCACATTTTCTGCCACAAAATATAGGAATCTGGAGGAAAACCAAGTAAGAGATGATTTACGCAAAATCCAGATGGCAGAGGGGGGACAGGATGACAGTTCAAAATTATAAGGAAACCAGCTTGTCTGTCTTTAGAAGGATATGCACACAAAGCTGGCTTTAAAAGCTTTTTCCTGTTTTCAGTCATGAATTTGGATTTCTGCAGCCCACTGCCACCCAAACCAGGCCACAGCTTCAAATTCAATAGCCAATTCACCAGCACCAGAACTTCCCAGTCACTGAACTTCAGCTGTGTGTCAACTCTGTGAAGTCCCAGTGTTAACTAATGCAGGAATTTAAGCACAAGTCTTGGTGCAGCGAGCTCAGTGTCTGCAATCACAGGCAGCTGTGCTAGAGTTACTCTAAAGGCCCACCAAACATCATTCATATGTCATTGCACATCACGATACATGTCTAATAACTGATTTTTTCATAGATGAAAAATAAGAATAATGAGCCACAGGAGGAGAGCAGGAGAATACCACAAGCATATGACAAAAACAGCTGATCAATTTAAGTTCCATGATTGTCAGCATTTTAAACTTGCAGAACAAATATGCCAGGCTCCCTGAAAACTCATGATAATGAGATAAGAGAAGAAACAATACTTGACTGTACTCAGATTTAACTATGTTTAAAAATAACATTTCCTTTCTCATATCAGTATCATGTCAGTACAATCTGGTACACAAACTGATGCTAATACACAGGACCAGATCCCCAGTTGATTTGCATCACTAATTTTAAATAACAATGCATGAATGGACAAAGTGCCTGTTTTATAGTATCCTCCCTTTCAACTTTTCCCTTGCCTCAGTTCATTGCCCTGTGGCATGCTTTGTTCTTAAAGCAGACTTAACCACTCATACATCAAAATATTTAATCAACATTTCTTAGCCAGAAAATAATCCTGCTTTAGACTGATTCAGTGGGAGACTCTGCAGTGGATTCAACATAAAAAAGGGTCAGAATGCATTTCCGAGGGTGCTTTAGAAAAACCAATGCTGACATGTTTTTAATGAAAATCAATATGTGACATTAGATAATGAAACAAACATCCAGCAGCACTGCAGGCAGGCCATTTAGGCCATCAGTTTCGGAAGCAACCAGTGAGGTTAGCACTTGAGCGTGCAAGTAACGTGCTTAAATAAAGTACTACTTTTTTTTTAAATGAGAATTTAAAAATCTATTTCCTGTGAACAATGACTCAAGGGCTTACAATTTCCCTTCTCCCTTTTCCCTCACTCCCCCCCAACTCCAAGTAAATCAGCCTTAGGAACCAGTGTCACGGTTCCTCTAACACTGTCTCTCCATTGGGAACCACTGACCCGTGGAGCTGCTGCGAATGCTTTGACAAGCTGCGGTGCAGCCTCAGCAGGGGAGAGAGATCCATTAAAAGCTGAAGTTGTGAAACTCTTTAGAAAAGGCCTGTCCCTTCTCAGAGTAATTAATTCTTTGACTGCCACACTGAGATGCAATGAATGAACACATACTCTCAGGAGTAACAACTATGCTAATGGAGAGAAGCTGTGCAGACAAAGAATACAAGTGCTCACTTGAATTGGGTTAGACTCTCTATATGTAAACCAACCGTGCTATACACATGCCTGAAAATCAACAAAACTCAGAAGAAACCTACCTCATAGACCAATATTTACAATGGACATTAGTTTACGCTTGCATATTCTTGATCTACATCCTGTGGGAGCCACCAATAATGCTTCTGCACAATTGATAACAATCTTTGCATCAATTTGTAACCTATAAGTTACATCCCCAAAGCTTGGGACGTAGGCACGTGCAAATTCTCTCCCAGCCACAAGGACGGTCATCTCAGTGGGAATACAACATAGCCACCACTCCATCAAGATACAGTATGCAGACCTGCTGACTGAAACAATGTGCTTGAAGAACATTGCTCTGGCCACTGTAGGACTCATTGCAGCATATAAGCACAACAGAATTGGTCTCACGTGCTCTTCATGCAGGGGAGGAGGGATTCCATTTACTTAGGCTCTGTGCATTTGTTTAGGATTTGAATAAGTCATTCTCAATACCAAACAGCCTCTGAACTCGGTCAGTATCTTCCTGAGTCTAACTGTACCCATGCAAAACTCTGTTCTGTTTGCAAGTTTTAAACTGAAATAAAACAAAAAAAATCAACCAGCTTGGTAGCAGAAAATAAATCCATCTGAGGAAAAATACACATGCAAAAGTTACTGATCAGAACACAGAAACAAGTGTTCATGTGTTCGTTATTAAATGACCTACCAAGAAACTGGTGGCTGCAAGAATAAACCTTTCCACATAGAGATACACAGCAAACAAAAAAAAAAAAAAAAAAAAAAAAAAACACAAAAAAACCAAACACAAAAAACCCCAAACCAAACCAAACAAAACACTAAACTGTAAAATAGAAACAGCTGTCTTCAGTTCCACTGTTTTAAATCCCATTGTTCCAAAACTAACACGGAAACAAACAAAAATATTTCCCTAAAGGGTATGAAGTATTCACACTTTCCAGGAAAGTTTGCAAATTGAGTAAACCCAAGCACAAATGGAGGATGCATTCTACATTTCAATGAAAACTAGCAATATTTGAGGACAGATTTGGAACAAAAGCCTACCCATGGAGTCAACAAGATGACTGCAAGATTCATTACAAAGTCAGACATGGTGTTTTGGCTTCTGGCTGGACAGAAGGCTGTAGCATTAACACATGGTTCATTACAACAGAATTAGAGCCTGGTTATTCAGTACCGCAGAAATTAGGGATGGTACACATCAAACGGATTTTCCCATGAAAATACAGGGCCTCCAGCCCAGCCCTAGAAAATCACTAATTATGGTACAGAACCTATTTACATTCCCAGAATACAACTTCTGTTTGGCACTTCTCTGTCTTGATTTTTTTTCCACTGCAAAGGATTTCAAGGTCATCTTCATGAAAAGATTTTTTTATATTACAGCAGAAATTTGAACAGAATTAAGATATAAAAATACACACTAACAAGAATGAATTTAGTATTTTCTCTTAGCAAGTGTACAATGATGTTTTATTAGCAGGATAAATTACTTTGCACCTCATAAGCAATGACTGTTACATTGAATTACTGTTGCAATTCAGACAGTTACATGTAATCAATCAAAGAAGATTTTAAGTCTCTGCTATTTAATGGCTAATTCCTCAAAACACAAAATATGTGAGCTCATGCAATTAGTCTCCTACAGAATGTAAGTAACGAAGATGTCGCAAAATAAGTAAATGTTTGAAAGCAAGCAACCCAAAGATCTTGGGGGGGAAGGGGAGCTTCCTTAGTATTAATAAAACACTTTCAAAAATACTTCTAATGAGTACAGTATTCCATATTGATTTCTACTGAAACTCTCATGGTAAAATATGCTACTCAGTATAACAAAGAACACTACAGTCTCATTTAGCAAGTTAAGATGCATTTGAAGAGTTTTTACTGAAAATAGGTTCAAGTCACCAAGAACAGAAAACATAACTGGATGAATGTCTCTATTTTCTTAACCACTATTTATAGCTGATCACAATTTTTAAGTACCAGCAATGAAAAAAGGCTTCTTCCACTAAAAAAAATGCATTAAAAATATGCAGCTTTTAAGCATCTTATTAAAAGTCCTTTATCTAACATCAGATTCTCAACTGGTGCAAGTCAAAGGGCTCCTTCAATATTAATGGAGATATCGTATTTTTTCCTCCAGCTAAACTTTTGTGGCATTTTAATTATACACAAGGTTTTACAGAAGATACAAATAAATGAGGCAGTATCTCAATAGTTTACTTCTCTTGTTCTCCATTTCCTTCTGAAAAGAAATAAATCATAGTTTTGATGCCACTAGGAACCCAGTTTTTGCAATTCAGTTTCCAGTAAGTCTATAAGCCCATTTCTGAGTGCCACTCTCCTTTAACTTGCAAACTCCCACCCACCTCCTGCTCACTATTGACTGTAATGTGAGCTGGCCTGGGTCCTCACTGACAAAAGCAGGATAAAAAATAGTGATAAGGGATACAAATAGAGGTGTTTCCATAATTCACCTGTCAAAGTATCAGGAGTTTTCTTTTGAGTTCATGAGCCTTTAAAGAAGGTGAGAAAGGGGTAATTGATGACAGGTGATTAACAGTATAGAAAACAATATGAAAGGAAGCAATATGGGACAAGCTGGGAAGAAGTGGACTCAAAACCAATACATAAGTCTTAGCCCTTCCAAATTGATCCATGTACAGGTATTAACATGAACGTGTAACCACACTGGAATAAAAAAAGATGCTGCTGTTTATAATTTGAAATGGCATATTAAAAAATACTATTTATTATAATTGTTGACACTGTTTGTTTCTCTTTTACATGGGCTACTTTATCTAGCAGCCACTTGGTCAGTTCTCTTCTTGACACTTGCTAAACTAATCTGATTAACTAAATTAATCCCCAGAAGCAGCTAGCACATTTTCTAAATGGCTGGCTAGCCAGAAGGTTTCTCCTGCCTTATTGCTACGGCTGACTCAGCTGGATGGATGGCTGACTCTCCCCAGAGGACAGCCAAATTAATGGCTTTATAGCCCTGGTTCCCCTGGCAATCTGTCACTGAGTTTAAAAGCAACCTTCCAATTCCTCATCCCTACTGGTTACAAATCAGTGCATCATTAAGCAAACAAACCTGAAGTAACATCCCTGCCACCTTTCAACATACAAACGTGTGCATGCCAAATGTAAGTCAGACATAGAAGCCGTTCACCAAAGTATTTTTACATGTACATTTACACACATACATATTTTGAATACACACACGCAAAGAATTTTTTTTCAGGAAGGGAAGGAGCAAAGGGAAAAGTCAGGAACGCAGTTTGAGTATGTATTTTTAGCCTAAAAAAATGCCAAAGTAAACAGCTAAATTAATGTACTGGTTTCTCTGACTTAATGTATCTTGAGTATAGTAAAGGAAAATGAAGCCTCATCCTCTTACAAAAGGAAGAGAATAATAACTTCTATAGCAAATGTACCCATTCCAATGCAACACTTAAAGCATGCTCACTCAATTTTCAATTCGGGTTTTACTTTAAAGTACTAGGTGAGGAACAGCCAGATTATAATAAATCTTACTCCAAAGCATCACTTGGATCTAGCCTCTCACCCATAGACCCAAGTGCCATTCTGACCCTCTCTAGATCCAGGATTCCTGAGGTCAGACACCACTCAGAGCTCACCACCTTTCAGTATCAACTCCAAAGCTCTACAGACTCATCATCAGCTTCGCAAGCTCTACCACTTGGCACCTTGGTGATATATTCCCAGTGATTTTATTAAGCAGTGGCAAATATTTAATTGCACAAGAATGATTTTAAAAAAAGAAACACCAAACCTAACTCTGGCAGGGGGAGGAAGAAGTCTTAAAAGATTTTCCCACTCTCCTTTTCCTCCTCCTGAATAACGATTCCATTTCATAAAAGACCAAGAGAAACCTTATATGTCAATCTGTACTAACAAAAATATAATGAAAAACTCAGTCACTTCCTCAGTTACTGTGAGGGAACATAAATGAATTCCACAAAGGAACAACTGAAAGCAATCAGATTCACTT
Organism: Astur gentilis; assembly: GCF_929443795.1. Taxonomy (NCBI): domain Eukaryota; kingdom Metazoa; phylum Chordata; class Aves; order Accipitriformes; family Accipitridae; genus Astur; species Astur gentilis. The sequence goes on along the minus strand of NC_064886.1, from coordinate 19,382,154 downwards.
TCTGCACAGTTGGGAGAAATGCAATGCTTTTACTTAAGAAAAAAGGATTAAAAAAACCCTTAAATTTGCTTTCTTCAGAATCATTAATCCATTTGAATGAAGGAAGCCCACCTTTCAACTACAAATTCACAGAAGCAGTGAATCATCACAGCAAATGCTGTGCCCTTCAAAGCTACTATAGAAAAGTTTTCTAGGCTTTTCAGGGGTAGAACTCCCTTCACATCTTCAACAATCAACATACTCCTTTATCCACTGCACACCAGTGCCCTTGTTTGCTTGCTGTGGCTGGACAGAGGTCATTACGAAACACACTGCAGACTAGATGCTCAGCTTATATCCTGTCTCAAAACTACAGTTATTAGATCAATTTTCCTGCAAGTGACATTTGAGGGAATCCTCCCAAACAACATCCTCATCACATATCTGGCCATATCACACCATATATCAGTACCACAGTTCAATGTATCTAACAGTCAATTCTCAGTGAAAGCATCTCTACACTTACTACTGAGTATGCCCAAAAAGCCCTTCTGAACAGTCCCAGGAGTGCTCTTTTAAAGGGTTTCTGTACTTGGCAATTTGGTGAGAGGTGGATACTCAGCCTCTCTAGATCACACCTTCAAACCTAGCAGGTTAGAAAGCCCTGGCTCACATGGCATGAAAACACCTGTTAGGAAGGGCTGACAGAGAGGCAAAAGGCAAAGAGCTGCACTGTTTGGCTACTACTAATGCAATTAGCCTGAAGGAATTCACCCAACCTCCTCACCTTCCTGAGTCACCATGTGGAAGAGCCAAAAGAAAAATACATCTGTTGATTGGTTAAACAATCTTCATTGACAACAACCGATATTTTTTCTGGGGCATACATGATTTGCCAACTGTGTTATCCAGTCCAGTCATGCTGGCAAGCTGCCTAGATACCCTAATACCTTCATACAGTAAAGGTATTGAAAACCAAGGAATATAGACCTTCCTTAGAACTGCATCAAAGCACAATCCTTGATGCATAAGCTTCTGAAAGAGGAGTTGAAGGTCAGGGGAATAACTAGAATCCACTTAGCATAGACGAAACCTGCAGCTTAGCTACACATGTAACTGTGAAAAGCGCTCACTAACGAAATACTCCAAGGGAACAGATGAGACCAAGTCAGTCCTTCCCACACTGAATTCAGACTTCACTAACAAATGCATTACACCTGGGACTGTAAAAAGTAAATCCCAGGCTGAGGGAGCTTCTCACCTTCACTGAATATTTCCTAGTTACACCACTGTCACAAGTGGCAAATAGGATCATGATAAAGAATAGCATTCAGCAGTCATTTTTAAAGACACAGCACTGAAACACTTTTACCAAAAAGCATGATACCTTTATAACAGGTACACTGGTATTGCAAGCTAGCCCAATCAAATGGAAATTATTGTCAGCAAGTACCAATGCTATATTTTCAGAGGCCTTACAAACAACACACCAACTCTCTTGTCATAGTTTGTCCCATAAGGAGCTGGCAGATGATCAAGTACTCGGACACAAATGAGTTTGAAAATCAGCAGTAAGTAGACGTAAAGATAAAACTTCCATTCTCCACACAACTGTTACTATATGTCGCACACAAGCTAAAAAGCTACTTATCTATACAAAGTTTCTGTAAGCAGTTACCAAATTATTTTAACCATCATGTAGATTTTGACCTTCAGCTGGTGGCAGATATCTCAGCAGCATGGGATCGGACTCCCCTATTTGTTTCTCTGGTCTTCATCTCCTTGCCCCATGCAAAGCTGTCCCATGCTCACCTACAGGAGGGATCACAATCCATGACAAAGTGCTCTTTCTGCATATAGAGTTACCGCCATTACTGCAGGTACCGCCAGCAAAAAAAAGAGTTTTAAATGGCAGCTCGTACTGGGATATGGAAGAGAAGAAAACAGATTTTGCCAGGGCCAGGGGAAGAATGGAACTGGAGAAGGGGAGACGATGATTTCCAATAGAGGAGGTTAGCAAGATGGAGTAGTGAAGCTCCAATTCTGTTGCACCTCTCCAAGCTATTAGAGGTGAAGAAATCTGTTACTTCAGGGATATCCATAAGAACACTGGTGATGAACAGGGAATCCTGTGCTACACACCACTGGGATCCATTCCTCCCCCTTGCACACTGCCTTCCCCCATCCCCATGTACCTGGCAGTATTCCCTAGATGCTCACCAACTGCTGCAAGAGAGAATTGCACCTGAACTCTGTGCAGTCTGAACGGGGGGAAGGAGAAAAAGGGAGGGAGCAAAAGAGTGATGCAGAATTACTTTTTCATTCAAATGTGAAAATCCAGACATATGCATGGGTACAAGTAAGGGCAGAGCAGAGCCCTAAATATTTAGTCTTCACTGAAGCTTTCACACTAATCATTTAAGCCAATGCAACATCTTAAAAATCTACGGAATTATCCAAAGCCTTTCTGTTAAGCTAGTTCTAAGGACACAGGACACAATCAGTTCCTCTCCTGCCCTGACATCATGCAAAGTGACTCAAGCAGCAGTTAATAAGTCTAAGCCCCTGTGATAGATTTCATCTCCAACAGAAAAAAAGCTGGAGAGGAAACCAAAAAATAAAAGAGGATCTGAGGAAAATCTATTCATTGATCAGAGGAACAAGAATACTAAATTCAGCTGGCAAACAGCAGCCTGGCAAAGGATTCCTCAAGACCACTTCCGAGTGTACTGTCACATCTTTGTCCTGTATTATATCAACTAACTTGGTGAGAAGTGCAGCATGGTTTTAATATGCACCCAATCCAGCACTCCAATAGTCAGACCTTTGAGATCCAATTTTTATCCATTCAAAACAGCACTGTCCTGTGCAAATCCAGACCCAGATTTTAAAATTTCTCAATGCCAAAAATGTGTCAAATGATTAGCTCATCTGTAATTGGCATATCATAGTGGAGAAATCCCCACATTCCATAACAGAGGCAGTCTCACAGTGGTTACTTTCTTTTCACTGATCTCTCTAAAACAACTTGTAGTAATCCCACATCTAAGAAAATAATAATTTAGAAGCCATTTAAAAAAGCAGCCTTTCCCCTATACTACAGGGGATTACACATAATTTCAAGCACAGATTTGTTGAAGAGTAGAAGGGGTTAAAATCTGTAGAAAATGAGAAAGAAGGCTAAAAAAGCACTACTGCAGTTAATGTTAAAAACACTAATTTCAGTCCATTTGTGCATTCAGAGGCATTCTGGTTTGAATTTCTTCACTGAAACCAGATGTCTTCACTGATCATCAGAATGCATATACTACAGCATAATCAGCTTGTCCTGGTAACAAGCTATAACACACTTTGTGGCTACAATGCATCTGAAGAAATTAGGGAATCTCAGAGAGGAAACAGCTAAATGCATAACCTGATGATTACTCAGAAACACAGCTTTCAATGTTGAAATTGGGAGGGGGATTGGAAAAGGACAGCAGCAGTTATGAATCCTGAACAGTATCAGAGTATGAACACAACCAGGAAAAGTACATAATCAAGAGACAAAAAGCTTCACAGGGAATTAATGCTATCTAGTTGCTCTGTCATTGCATATAATCAAATATATGTTACAATACTGAGACAGCATGTTACAGAGACAGCTGTAATAATTAGAGCTTTAAGAAGCTCTAACACAAAATGCTATAACATGGCAGTGTCATGATCATCTTCACCCTCAAGCTGTCCAACTGAGAAGGGAGGTTGTGCTTATATTAGCTTATATTAGCACACCACTTATCTAGTTTCTAAAAGCAGAATTAAAACCTTCTGCCATGTGCTGACACCTGGCTGCTGTCCAAACTTGTACTTCATTTAGCATTATCACTGAAAAATGGAAGGCTTAAGCAAAACTGGAGGGAGATGAGAAGAACGACAGTTGCCCATTACTGTCAGTTCATTCCATGTGCCCACTCCTACAGCCTTCAGGAGACAGAAATCCTCCAGAGATCAAGTCACAAAAAAAATCAAGTTTACTAAATTCACCTATTGGTCCCCTTGTTTTGTCCCCAAAAGCTTATCACATCATCAATTCTGTGCAAGCAGCCTGGGTGCAAATTTAATCCCAAAGATGAATTTTCTGGGTCTGTAATACATGTTTTGTGCATAACGAACATCCCTACAATGTATTTCCTGACTTCAGAAAACAAGAAGAGCATTTTCTGGAAACGTGAGCCCCACACGTAGGCTTTGCATAAAGTTTCTAACATTGTTTCCCACCAACTGACTCCTGCAACACTACTCCAATGCTATTCCTAGCACAGAAACAAGTTGTTCAGCTCTATCCCAGCTCCATCCAGTGACACAACAGGAATTGTTCACTCTAGGCTAGGCTGAGTGCACTAGCTCAGTGACAACTAATGGTTTCTACCTCCAGTACCTCCCCCCTCCCCTTAATCACAGCATATCTGCTTCATTGTTAAACCCTCTTTTCCCTATATTCCCAGGAATGTAGGAATTACCATTTAACTAGTTTGTGAACCTCCAGCAGCCTTGTTTTCCACATTCCAGAAGTTCCCAGAACCTTGCCAGAGCAGCAGTGCAGTGTTTTACATGCTAAGCCTAGCTAGATGACAGAAACATGAATATTGTGATTTGTTCATCAATTTGCATACATATCCAATACGGATAATATGAGAAAAGTAATGAACAAAGAACACAGTAGTCCATAAAAGAAAAAGTGAATAAAAGATCGAGCAGGCAGGGTCATGTATTCCAGCAAAGTTTCCTACCTGTTTATTAATCAAAAGAGACAGCTTTTCAGAAACCTTATAGCAACAGGGGTTCTCATTTATTCAACATGAGCACAATTTAACTGCTAAAGACCTCTACCTGGGAGAAAGTATTTTTGATGTTGAGACAAAAAAAAAAAAAAAAAAGTAAAAATCACACACTTCGAAGAAATTAAAAGAGCTTGAAGGGACAAAAAGAGGTTAAGGAAAAATATCATCTTAGTCTGTCATAAACACATAAAGGTCCTAGACCAAAAGGAGGAAATATCTTCTACTCTTAGCCCTATGCTATCTGACCTGCTGGATAACTTATTCCATGAAGCTATTGCTTTGCACTAGCCATTCCTGTATCCTTAGAAATTCAGAAAAGAGCAGGACCTGGAAAGTATGTACACCCCAACACTCCTTTCCATCAGGAATGCCATTCATGGAGAAAGGAAGGATAATAATAGCCAGGACTTATGGTTTATCATTCTTTTGACAGTCAGAAAGTAAGCTTGAAGTTCACTCCTTTTATCCAGTCCCACCCTTTCTCTCACTGGGTCTGTCTAGCGCATGGGGGCAATTAAAGTATTTTACTACCTCACTGACAGTCTAGAGCTCCATGAGCTACAAGGCTATTAAAAGGTATACATATTCCAGAAGGAATGTAAACAGAGCCATAGAAAAGTATTCAGCAGTCACCTGTATAAGTGTTCCTAAAAATCAGAAAACATTCTGCAGAAGTTCCTTACCCCCCCCCATTGATTTTTATACTAAAAATCAAATCCAGTCTCAAGTGAACAAAGATAAGACCATGAACGTTTTCATTTTCCTCTAAGCATTCAATTTTCTAATGCATTTTAGCTAAAATTCCTGCTTAGTCACGCCTGACACAATCTAGTCTTTTAGGCAAACATTCCCTCCATTCTATGTGCTATGGCCGCCAGCCAGTTTTCAGTTGATGTACCCAGCGTTTTTCTGCTTGTGTCCAAGCACAGTGAGATCTCTTAAACGTGCTCTCACACAGCAGTTTTATCCTTGCATATGCTCTCCATTTATAAACAAAACATATGCATATTTATGTATAAGCAGGTCTGAATATGTGCACATTAATTTTAGAGATATCAAACAGAAAAACATCAGATGCTCTAACTCATGCTATACACAGAAAATATAACAACTGTATGTCCTGAAACAAATCTTTCTGCAAACAGCAATTGGACATAATTCTTCACCCTGGCATTAAAGCTTTGTTGCAGGTTGATCTAAATGAAAGGCTTTGTCTCTATGGAAAAACACCAATAGAAAAATAGTAATAATTTCCATTTAAAAAAACCCAAAACACACAAACACACAACTTTCAAGGCTTCTACAAAAGGAAAGTGAAAAAGAGGGAGAGACCCAAACCTTCTGATTAGACATCAGCCTCAGAAATTGTGTCACTGAAAATACTGTTCAGTAGCATTGCTTTCTCAGGTAACTTCTTTAAAATCCAGTGAGTCGTCTAAGATCACAGACAAGATCTTTGTCAAACAAAAGGAGAATGTGTTGGTCCACTAACTGATCACCATTCTCACTACCAGGTTCTGCCAAATTTAGCTAACTACTCAGTCTTGGTATTAAGGGCAAGAGTGGATTAGCATGTTCAGAAAGAAAGAATAGAGGAAATAATTTTTTTTCCTGTTACCTGCAATAGTGCTCTTTGGTGGATGGCAAAGCAGCTTCCAAAAAATTTCTGCCACATCCATATAGGCAGATGGGAATTGGAAAGCAAAGGCAGAAAGTTCAAGTCCAACTCGCAACCCGCTCTCACTGATGCTGAGGTGAAACTCCTCTGCTCTTGGCAGGTAGCAAGTAATTCCACCAGAGTCAAGAAAAGCTGGGCAAGAACTTCTCAGCCCTTCAGGCCACCAGTAACCTCTTCTACTCCTGGTACAATACAGCCATGCCCTATCCTTCTCAATACTCCGGAAAATCATTAGATCTCAGTTCTCTTCCTGTGCTATTCTTAGGTTTCTGATGCCTGAAGCTGCAAGCATATCAAGTTTCCTTAGGTTGAAAGAGCACTGTGAATGTCTCCGAACATTACAATCTTTCTTCTAAGAGCAGCAAGTCCTTTCTTCAATTGTGCCTGCTCAAGGGTTTTTCCAGAAATGCAGCAGAATAGCTCCTGCTCTGGAAACTGTTAATTGTTCTCCAAAATATGATTAATTTCTGAGTGATTGTTTTAAGATAGTTGGTCCATTGCCTCAGCTCTAATTACATTTCTCATGTCAATTAATTAAAATCATGCTAAATGAAATGCCAGTTTTTATTTAAAGTTTAGGGGGAAAAAATCATGGGATACAATTAGATGTTACCAGACATGATCTCAGCAGGTTTTCAATTATTCTATGTATAATAGGTCCCTAATTCAATACAAAGCTGTAATTAAGAATGTAATTAACTTGTGGCATTCTACTGATGTCATACACCACAAGAACACATAATGAGCTACAGTTTTTAGTGCAGAATCCTTAATGGATTGTTCTGTTTCATTGAGAATGAAGTAGGTACATAAAAATAATTTACTATGGAACTTGGCCAAAATAATGGCCACATTTAAAAAACAAGCAAACTACAAAGCAAGAGCCAATAAGCTTTGTCCTGTCAAGGACAATCTGGCCAGAACCCAAATCTGCACCTGGTACCCATGGCATGGAATTGGTGGACTTACCTTCATAACTAACGGAGAGCTCACTGGATGTAACTACACAGCTTCTGAGAACAGGTCTAGGGATTGGTAAAAAGCACAGCGTGTTTGCAGATATATCTACTTATAATCTGGATGTGGGCAGCCTGTTTGAATAGGAATAGCACCAAATTAAGCTGCCTGATGTTGTTTTGGTGATATATTGAGCTGTTCTATGTACACAGCAGACAGAGTCCCATGTGCTTTGCAGATCATCTTCCAGACTTGAATGAAGCAGAGCTTCTGGTTCACTGTCTGCATTAAAATTCTGGATTTCAGTCTGGGTTCTATAATATACCACAATGCATCCAATCTCTGTGCTATCACACCACTCACTAAACTTATGAGAAACCCTCCAGGTCACTTCTGCTTATTAAAGGAAAGCTTGTGCTTCTGAAACAGACCGCACTGCTGTGCTGTCTAAATCAGAGATTCCTGTTCTCAGTCACAATTGTTTGAACACCATAATTTCCTTAGGTTTGTTGGGGGGGTGGGGGGGTGGGGTGGTGTTTGTTTGTTTGCTTTTGTTTTTAAATAGATGACATTTAAGGGGAAAAAAGTGAGAGAATAAGTTTCCTGAGGAAACCAAAACAGGTTCCAGATACAAGCTATCAGAACTACAAATAACTGGTCTATGTTCACACAGTGAAAACAGAAGAGCCTACAGAACATTTCTTTTTCTTTGAAGTAAGCCCTCTTACAAGAAGGATACGAGGATAAAAGCCTGATTTGTCAGCTAAGGAATCTCCTGCACTATAGTTTGCTGGTGATGTATAAACAAACAGATGAAAATATCATCATGTAAGGGACTAACAAGCACTCTAGGAAGTATCCAGGAACTCTATAGCCATTGAAAAGAATTCTCTGACCCTTTAAAAGAGGACACCTCTGGTTTTCTCTAAACACTTCGTATTTCTCTGTTGGAGAAAAAAAAAAAATGAAGTAATTAATGCAGTGTCTTATTACCCTATTTCTGCTACCCACTGAAGGAAATTACCACTTTGACATTCAAAGAATGAAGTTTTATTTTGTAAGCTGACTGTAAGGAACTTCTTCATACAACAAAACAAGCCATTCTCAAAACATTAAGCACTACATTCAAAAATCTGTAAATGGATTCTCTCAATTCCACTTTTAATAGCTTAATTAGCAGGAAAATTTGCAAAGATTTTAAAGGAAGTCTGACTGCTTTCTTTGTAGGAGCCTAAAAAAAATTTAAATGCAGACCTAAAAAAATGCTTCAGATTAAAAACTGGTAGAGGTTCTTGTAGTATTCTTGTCAATCACACAGGTCAGCACCACTCTTGACCTTGAACACGGCCAGCCTTTTCTGCAATGTGTTGAATCCTCATTCCCTGACAGCTGCAAAAAACTTTTAGGGGATTCTATAGCATCTGAAATCTGGAGGCAGGGCGGGGGGGGGGGGGGGGGCAATTTCTTCTGCATGCAGTATAGCACAATGGAATGCAATAAAGTGGGAAATGATAAACACCTGCACAGATTAATTCCATTAAATCTATGCATTTAATTTAAGTTCTCCTTCAGCACGTCCTATAATAAAGAAACAAGGATGCTTCCAGAAAAAGTCAGATCTCGGATGGCCTCAAACACTATCCAATGTTGTCTTTCAGGCATAGAATTTTGTCCTTTCCTAAAATAAGGTAGCTCCTGGATAACATACCTCAGTTAGTAACTACCATCAGCTGAAAATAATCCACTAACTGACCTGCTCAAAGATAACTAAGAATTATTACAGAACAGCAGCATTAATTGAACTTAAAGTTAGTTAGTCTCAGCCACAGCACTGTATTAGCTGCAAGTCCAATACAAAGATCACTGACTTTGGCAAGATCAAGCCTTGAGCTGCAGCTTTGACATTGGTGTTACCACAGGGTCCTATTCCATCCAATCCTAGCTTCTAGGCTATGCACGAGAAGCCATTATCATTTTTCTTGCAGATCAGTAAAGTTACACAGGTAAGAGACAAATAAAGTTTTATCATTTATTTGTGTAGTTTCTGCTGCTCTATCTCACCAGAAAGCAACTGAGAGCCATTTTATAGAAGTGTTCCTAAATCAGAGATACTTCTCAAACAACTCAGAGCACATACAAGTCATAAACATGGCCACTTGACTAGTTTATATGGAAACATTACTTTTGATTTTATTTTTTTCCTGCACTCTGTTCAAAGACCTAATGAAAAGGAGGAAAAAAAAAATAAAAATCACAGGTGGTTCTTCCCATGACCTCTATGGTTGGTAAATTTTCAGAACATGCACTGCTCCAGGCTGGTTGCATTGTTGGTCCACCACTGTCCTCTACAGGTGTGCCAGGTATTCTAACATCCTTCCACGGAACTCTTCACTTCCATTTTCTTTTGCTTCCCCACAACTTCATTCTCCTGTGATGAACAGTCAGCTAGTGACATTGACCTGTCCTACACCAGGACATTAATCATTTGAATGTCACTAGTATAAAAATGTTCTAGAGTTCATCTACCCACGGAGAATTTTTTCTCCAAGTAGTTATCATATACAGACATGTTCAAAAGTTACCCAACAAATCTCTTTTAGTTTCCTAAAATACCATTCCAATAAACCTGATCCAGATGCTGTCTTTATACACTTTGCTAATGCTATCAGTTTTTAATCAAAATGGAAATGATTGAATTAATGATGGCCTTAATTAACAGTAAAGGTTCTTTGAATCACAAGATGTCTCTTTCAGATCAAAGTGGCACAGAAAGAGTCTGAGTCCAAATCTATTCCCATGTATCCAGGGTCTTTCTTTAGGATTCTTACTCTTTTTCCACAGCTCAAGATGTTGGCACTTCATGAATCAATCTCAAAGGATATTAAAAGCAGCAGGAATAGTCTACAATGAGCCAGAAGGTTCCTTCACAAAAAAAGAATGTTAAGTTTGCCAAGGAAAGCACCAAAAAAGTAATAAGGAAATCCAGACTTAAACTTAATTCATCCCCACATACATATGCATTAAGATGCAGCTTTTAATGACATATTATTTCTTCCAGAGAACTTCTGCCTAAGGCTGACAGAATGGACAGCTGCTCACCATTTTTTTATCATTATGTATAACCCTGTATGTTAATTCAAGACACAATATTTAACTGTTGCACTGGATTTTAAAAATTCTGATAAACTTTTTATGCAGCTTGTCATGGTACTTACTATACAGAACACTTCAGGAATGTTAATACATTTACTTACACAACACTTTCCTGGAACAGAATTTTCTGTAATTTTAAAAGGCTTAACTGCAGCACAGCAAAATTAGTAACTACACTCTCAGAAGCATCTGTTAATACAGATGCCTAATTTAGAAAACCTGTGGCCTGATTTTCTGAAGAATACAGTATTAGTGTAAGTTCTGAGCAAATCTCTTGCTTACATTAGGGACAGCTATAAAAAAATATGAAAGCATAACAAAAATCTGCTTTTTTTCAAGTATAGCACTAACTCTGTTGCAGGAACAAGAACAGAATATAACTCCTCAGAGTATTACTAAACACCTTTTTATCTTTCTGCAATCTTTGCTGCTTCCATGAGGTACAAGTTAACCTGCAAACTTATCCAGCATATCTGGCTATAGTAAGTAAAGGAGGGATTCAGAAAGTGGAGTCCTGAATGCCAAGGGAAGTTTCCGAGAGGTAACATAAGATGCTTAGAAGCAGATATCCTCTGCCTGTCTTCCTTCTGTAGTTTGCATTTGGCTCATGAGGACAATCTTGTGGTCTTTGAAGGGCTATTAAAAATATGTTCTAGGATGCTGTCACCAACACCAAGTATGAAAAACAGTGACAGCCACGGAGGCTGTTTATACTAAAAAATGCCAAAGTTCCTCTCTGTATAGATTCAGAAGTTAAACCCAGGCTGAGCCTGTTACATCTACACACCTTCCAGCTTCTGTAACAAATGAAGCAGAAGTCCACAGACAATAACCTCCTTCAGTACAAAAACTGGGATTTTTTCCCAGGAAGCTATCCATCCTGTGTACAAAATGAGACAGCAGTCCTGTAGATAACCACCTGTTCCTTAACCCTTGTCATGCCCCGAGATTGCTTCCTCCTCCTTTTCTGCATGAAATAGAATAGAGGAAGGAGGCATTCTGAGAGTGTGCAAGAGCCTCTGTGGCTCCACAGCTTTTGCCCTAGAAACTGGGCCCATGACAGTTAAACTGGGCTTATGACAGTTAAAGAGGAACATACTCAAGAAAATCCACATGCAGCTCTGGTATCAGAGATGCAGTGTGCTCCACAAAGACAAGATTCTCAGTATAATGCTGCTGCCACCCTCTCAATTCTGCATTAAGAATAGACTAAACCCAATTTTCAGACTTAGAAGTCTGGCAACTTCGAATAGATTTTTCATGGAATTAGACCAAAAGCTATACAGCTTCAAAAATATTTTTATCCCCTTTTTTATGTGCCTTTTTCTAATGCAGGGACATGTTTGCAGGAGTTATCTGCAGTCATGAATCTTACTTAGTAAAAATGAATGCTAGCATTCATACATCATCATCACTTCAGAAAGAAAGATTAAGGAAAACACCATCCATCTTTGCCTCTAACAGTGAAAATCACAGGATTTAACCCAACTAGTGCTGCTCATGGAAATGATTCTAGCTGGCTAGAACTCAGGATTTCTAGCTGGCTTTGTTCTCAGAAACAACTGAGCCACTTCACAGAAACTTTTCCAAATCAGTCAGAAAATATGCAGCATGGAAAACTTCAGCTACAACTGTTACAGCTTGAGAAAGTCCCATTTTCAAAGGGTGTTATAGTGAAAAGTGTTGAACAGTTAATCTAGATGTGATTTTCTGATATACAGATATCTGCCACTTTTTAGATAGAAAATTATGATTAAACTCATTTTTTAAACTACCAGATCAGACCAAAAAAACCCCTCAATTTTACCACACTTTCCTGACTTCTTTTTCAATATAACACCAATCCGTCAGGAAATATCACATATGCAATGAGTTAGACCACAGACCTTTCATCTCAAACGGCTTTGAAATGTTGTTTAGTAAACCCACTAGAGTTCTTTTTTCCAATGAAGAAAGATTTCTTCACTAAGTCTTCACATTGTGAGTATACCATATGGTTTGCGTTTTCTGTTTCTTCAAAACAGTTTCCCAAAAGCTCACACTGTTTAATTTCATTTTCAGTTAAGAGGAGCTAAAATCTGAAATGTGGTAAGACAAATTCAAAATTACAAGGGGGTGGGAGAGGGGTGTGTCATATTCACCCTGTGCCTATGTAGAGTGCTATTTACTTTTGTGTCATGTTAGTACAGAATTTAAATTTCAATATAAGTCCAAGTATATTTCTTCAAAGATGAATAGAAATTAACAAAATCACAGCCTAGCAACCCACAACTTGCTTTCTAAGAGGGTGGAAAGTTGGATGACATATATTGGAGTAACAGCTTCGGATAACCAAATCCACAAAAATACAGCAGAGGTAACAGAAAAGGGAGCTTTCCAGCTCCGTCCAGCTACGTCATTTAATGCACAGAAGTACTAACTGGTGTGTTTCATTATTTTTCAAGTTTGGGGGATTTTCAGTTGCATGTCCAACTTCAGTCACATACGCCCAGATTCATCCTACATAACTGAGACATCTAAAAATGGACCTTACTTGCCCAAGACTTTGATGATGGAAGAATAAAGGCCCTTTTGGAGTCAAAACATGGCATCAGTCTGAATCACCCTCTGGAAGCATTTGTTACTCTTCTATGATCATAGGAACATAGAGCAATTTAGGATCTTAACTTACATACTTAAGTTAGAGTTTGAATCTGTGCAAGTGGGATGGATTTGCTACAGGGCCATGTACTCTTTGAAAAATAAGTCTATAAGGGCTGAATTAATCTCACCTATACTTACTATGCTGCAATATCGACATCCATGCATAGATAACTAGTTGTTCTCACCACAGTCAAAGATGCAGACAACACTTTCAGCTGAAACCCAGAGAGAAAATCAGCTCGCTCTAAAGCAGACATGTACATTTGGTCAGATGAATCACCCTCCTGAACACCAAAGACCATTAACTAGATCACCAGTAACAATAACCGGAACAATAATACTGACACCCCAAAATGAAGCGAGTTTTAAGCCCCAACCACCAGTAAGAAATAAAACATTCAAACTCTATAGTCTACTAATGAAAATATTGCCCTTTCTTTCCACCCTCTATCCCTCCTCTTCATAAAACTCATCTCTATCAGGTGGAAAGAATACTAACATTCAGGAGTACTCAGCATTAGATGAAGACAGAAACCACTACACGAACTATTATTCAATAAAGCCATAGATGAAATGAACAACTGCTTTGCTGATAAAACTTCAGACAAAACTTCCACCAAAACATCTGAGTTTCACTGCTTCTGGAAGCTGTGCAGGATTACTGCAAAACACAGGGCAGAATAACTGAAAATTCTGGTTACATATTATTATGTTAGTTTTCACTTCTAAAGAAATAAGTAACCAAGGATAAACATATTTTAAATGCCTCTACTTGTAACAGCAAAATAATCTGGATTAAATGTACTTTAAATTATTTGAACACATGGACTAAGATGAATGGTTTTAACCATCCTCCCATGAAAGATGCTGAAATAGAACTATTTGAACTGCACTTATCATTTATAAACATAGAATAATTAGCAGAAAAAGAAAGAAAAAAATCACTTCAACTCTGACAGGCTCTAGCAGTGCCAAATTATATCTGGCATCCTGAACTAGTCCCCCCTCTTCCAGCAAAGGAATATGTAAATGCTATAAAAGAAGAATCCCTACAAGACTATTCTTTGCCTGTGAATAAGACACTAATGTTCTCTTCATCAAATCTGTTTCCCTTCATAGGAAGAGAAATTGCATGGTAAAACGAGGTAGACTGAAGACACTTTACCAAGCAACCATGAATTGTTAGAGATATATATAAAAAGCAATATACATGTGGGTTGAAGTCTTGATGAATGAAAAGACTCCTACTGAAATAAGTAGGACCAGGATTTCACTTGCAATACACAGGGCATGACAGAGTGCCCACTGAGCAGAATTTGCTTCATTACAAGAGCTAGAACTTGATCAGCTAACAGCTTATGCCAGTGTCTTGGCAGTTATTCACGTATGGGTCCTAACATTAAAATCTAATATTTAATTTCAGAAAATTCTAGAGTCATAAAATAATGAACTACAAAAAGTCAAGAGAAACTAATAAGCACTAGCAACCCAAGCCTTCAATTTGACATACTCTTATTAAATGATAAGCAGAAGACAGTAGGTACAAGAGCCGCGAAGCACAAAAAAGGTCAGAACATTCCTAAAGTTTAAGTGGGTCTGGACCACTGTCAATATACGAAGTTGAGAGATCCATTTCAGGGTCTACATCAGGATCCAAAATTTTATAGGCACTCAGAAGTGTAGATTCAACTCCAACTTTACACATCTGTGCTACTGACAGAAGTGGACCCTTTTCCTCTCCACAAACAAAAACAAATCAATATAGGTACTCTTCAAATAAACTATTTGCATTTTGTGACTTTCCTGAACAATATCGCCTAAGGCATGATTTTTACCTCAAACCAGTTCTGACATTACTGCACTACATGATCGTGTTTAAATGTCATCTGATGATTCCTATTAAAGTGCCACAGTTTCATCACTACAGCTAATTTAATTCTAAATGAATTTTCAAAACCAAGACTAAAGTTCAATGGAAGCCTGAAGCTTTGAGGACTTGTGAAGCTTTGAGCCTGAAATATAATGACATCCAACCTTAATCCATGAAATAGCCAAGACAACACCATGAATCTATGGTTCTTTGAATAACTGTATAATGTAATAAAGACCTTCCAGATGGACATTGCACTATAGGTGTTTCCAGACCAGTGTTTGTCTTTCAAGACCAGTCAGCACTCTCCTTTCATCTCCAGACTGCTCGTGACACTCTGAAGGAAAAAAGAGAATATACTAATTCCATTATGTCACACAGAATTGGAAAAATTCTTTCTACTAGTTTGCTGACGTTCCAAAGCACAACACATTAGCTTATGGAATCAATATAAAAAATATGACTAATGAGCAACTCCAGTGAATTGCTGAGTACCATCATGTGCTACTGATCTTGTATCAGTGTTTTTTTCCCCGGGGTAAAAATGAAACAGTAATAATGCACATTACTATCTAATCAGTTGCAGATATTATAAATATATATCTATTGCAGATATTGTAAAAAGAGCTTGCAATTTTACCCCGAAGAAGAATATATTTTTCCTACCCACATTATAACAAAGAGGTAATCAAGTGCTATAGTTATTCCCATTTTACAGATTAACAAATTAAATCTGAGAGGTTACCTAAGCATTCACATTTGCATGTACAGCTGGAGAGATAATGAAAACGGAACCCTACTTACAATATCTTGCTCTTCCCATTAAAAAAACAACAAAAACTTTTCTCACTAAGAGGGAATGACAAAAGGGCATGCTAAACATAAATATATGGGAACAGAGTTCCCTATTTCTGAATTCCTTTTAATAGATTTCCTTCTGAAATTGTCAATGGGATGATTATGAACAATAAAAGCACAAAGGCATTTAAAACAGTATGAGCTCAATAGCATCTCTCATAAAAGACTGTCTTTTTGAACACCTATAAAAGATGGGAAATATAGTGATTAGTCATTATGCCAAATAAAACACAATTTATTTTTTAATAGTAAGCTTTGTCATCTAAAAGACTAAGATTGAAAGATATACAATAAAGATACACCAGAACAGACACAAGAGACCCAGTCAAGAATAATCACAAACTCATGTAATGTCACATCAGCTTTTCCAAGAGGCATAGGCTTTACACTTACGTTAGGCATGTGCAGTTCCCTTTGGCTATTAGTGCCAAAGCATGTCACATAGAAATTCACTGAACAAGCATTTTATAGCACAGATGCTGTCTCCAGAAAACATGGAGCCTTTTCTAGTTGTGCTGCCCATACTCTGTATGACAAGTTCAAATCCCAAATTACAGCCATACACAAAGAGAAGCATCTTTTCCATCTAAACAGTTGAATACTGCACACCTGGAGCTGTTAAACACATAATGAAGTTTCAGAGTACCCACCAGAAGAACAAAGCAGGTAAGAAAGAAATCCTAAATTAAACTCATCATTAAAAAATGCAGAAATGTGAGGAACGACAACCTAAAGTTACTAGTAAATATGACAAAAGTGTAATACAAATTGTTCCTCTACAAGTTTTTACATAAATCTGTTGCAAAACTGAAACTCTCCTGAGTTTTCAGGCCAATGCTATTCACAAGCAGGTATCCGCCCTCACTAAGGGGCAGCCAATTTCAATCTCCCTTTTCCCTGATATTCCAATCAGTGAAAATTAACAGGTACTGAGAAGTCAATACTATATTACCTTCTCCACAGTAGTTATTTGTTGTATTTGCTACTCTTTATTTCATGCTAGCAGAGTGATAGGTAATTTGATTCTACAGAGCAGAAACAAACATTCTGGCTCTTTCTACAGAGATATGAAATTAAAAAGAAAAAACACCACACCAAGTCATGCAAAATTAATCAGATTTAAAAGAACAAAGATTGATAAGGCATAATTACTTTCTCCACCAGCTCAGACACACCAACAACCGAGCAAATGCTAGAGATGAGTGCGTGTAACAAACATGCTATAAGAGCCCAGTAAATACAGGCCACTTGTCAGTTAGGTTTCACTGTCTCAAGACAAGTCTAATGGCATTGTACAATGATTGACAGAGTAATTCAGCTGCAGACAACAAGAATTAAAATCATTAATTAAATCAGAAAACAGCTGAGCCTGACTCCATATCCACTGATGGCAACAGGAAGGTTCTACCTCGTTACAATGGGCACTGGAACAGAAGACATTACAGTATGCCTGCGCCCCACCTGTCTAACTCTATTTCTCCTCTATATACAATACACCACTACTACAGGAACGCATTCTGCATCCCAGGATCTGCCAAAAAAACCATACTCTAGCAGCTATGTACTTGAACATTTTGTTCAAGCCTGAATCCTTATTTCCATCAACACGACTGAAACCCGTATATGCTCCCCAATATATTTCTGTGCATTTGTCACTCCAGTTCTAGCCTCCAGCTCCTCAGACATTCCCTTATACAACCTTCATCTTTCCTTAGTGTTTCTCTCCCAAGGTTCTCATCTTTCTGCAAACCCACATCCTCACTTTTTCTTCCACACCACCTTCCATTGTCACTCTTCCCCCAATTAGTCTTTGTCCTCCTTACCCAGAAAGCTTGCCTCTCCCTCCCACCTGTCCCCAAACTGATTCTCATCCTTGCCAATGTTCAGACCATACTTTCCTACACCATTCTCCTTTTGCCCATTTCACTCCCCACCTCAAGCTCCAGTTTCATCCTTTCTTTATTCCTATGAGGCAGTTTCCTCTTCCAGAAATCTCCCCTGCAGCTAGGGAAGGGGATGGAGCATAGAGAGCACAAGGATGGACACTGCCCCTACCCACAGCTCTTATGCTTTGCCCAGGTCAGACTTCTGCAGTGAAGATCTGTAATTGCAAGGAAAGGAGAGCTCACCCTGACACGGCATATGTGCAATGCATAGCAATTTTCATAAAATTCAGCTGTAAGGACACATCAAATCTTTCCTTGTCATAAGCAAATTCATTATTTCAGATGTTGCTAACTTGACATCCCATCAAATCAACCATGGACTGTTTTCTCAACAATCTCACAAGTCTCCTCCTGGCAAGTTCCACTGGGCTATCAGTGCTTCTCAAAGAAGAGGTCAGCAACTATTTTTAAACAAAGGAAAATCCACAGTTCCTCCCCCCCCTCCACTAGCTCTGTTCTTGTAAACCACTGAACTCTTGGCTGAGGTTTTGGAAAAGAAAAAGATGTATTCAATCTAAGGCAGATGCTTGGCATGGAATATTTTAGCTGAAACAGTTAATGGTTGGGGAATTTATAAGAAACAAAAACCAATCTCTTTTAATGGCAATCCTAATAAGAAGCAGTGCTACCAGTCCTGTTTGTAATAACAGTGCAAGAAAGTTGGGATTTGGGGCATTTTTTGTTGGGGGGTGGGTGGGGTGGGGTGTGATCATGGTGTGTATTTGGTTTGGTATGAGTTCAGGAAAATAGTTTTATCTTAAGCACCAAAAAGTGCATTCTACCTGCATGAGGAAATGGTGATACATTAATGTAAGCCTCACTTCTATTTGTTCAAAATGATACAGAATCAGCAAAATGAAGAAAAACACCCAATACAGAAATCAAAGCTGCATCACTTACCAAGTGCCTCTCATGTTCTCTAACCTCTCAGTGTTTAATATCCTGCTTTGGATATATAATGTAAGCAACTCCCATAAAAATCTCTTTTTTTAGTGTCCCACAAACAAATTAAAGCCATACCACTGCAAGTGCTAGGCTGCAGTACCATAGTTGTTCAAGCTGTCCCTCCCGCACTGGGCCTATCCTCTTTTTTGCTTATACAAGCAGTAAGTTGATCCCAAGGTGATACAAACTTACGTTCTATATTTTTAAAAAAAAAAAAAAAAAAAAGTATTTTATGTGCTTTATCTCCCTGAACCAGCTTACAGAAGAATTAGAGGCATGCCAGAGTTGGCACAAAAAGAGAGTTGGGTTGCTCAGTTTGGGAGAGGGCAGAAACCTGGCAGCATCAGTTTACATTGGCTCAAGCTGGTAAGGAACTGCACCCTCAGGCAATACAACTGGTTAGAAAATGGAATTTCACAAGGACAGAAACTAACATTTTGAAATGTACTTTCATTCTCAATCAGAAGAAAAAAAATTAAATTGTTACGTAGAGTTAAAATGCTCTTCAAAAGTAATTTGGAATGGCAAATCTTCATAACAGTTACAAAGAGCTGGTTCATTTTTGTAATATCAAAACAGTATTAAAGAAAAATACTAATGATGTACTCTACAGAGTATCTATGCTATTATCAGTTTGTATTTGAGTACATTTACTATAAGTCAAAATAATAATTTTATGTGAAATAGTTAACGTCACAAAAAATATTAAATTATCTAAGTAAGTTTTAGATGCAAGCACAATTTTAAAAGTAAATTGTTTTGTAAATTATATTAGTTTCAGAAATATTTTCAGATGAAGAGCTGCTCAGCTGAAAAATTTTATCAAGCAGAAAAATACAACAATTATATAAGTAATACAACATTAGATGTTTTGGTAGATATATTTCAACATCTATACTCTGTGATTGCACGTTGCAGCTAATGAGCAGAATCTAGCGGACCAAGCCCTCTGTTGCATCAGTATCATGGGATATCAGCTTACCTTTTATTTACTTAAGATTTCCTCTTCATGTACAGAGAAACTGACTTTTAGATGCCCTCAGGAGACCATTAAGTCTTTTTTTCCATCCAAAAAGCATAAACTTTTTTCAAAGTCTTTTTTCATTATGAAGCCAGCCCCCTCCCCCCCTTACATTCTTATTTAGCGTCAAAGTTTTCATATAAATGCCAAATTCCTAACCACTGTTTTGGGGCTTAGTGTTTGCTTCATAGTATTGAAAAGGGCAGTTCACTTAATCTCCCCTTGCAGCAGGTTTGTGTTTCCTGATCTTAAAGAGGAACACACAACTAAAAGCACCAAATGCAGAAATCCTGGTAGCAACAGACATTAATGTATTTATTATAAAAATATTAACATTTTCTCACTATGCTTCTAGAAAATTATAGAAACTTTATAACAATTGTAGAAGAAAATGGAAAATATTATGTGAGAAGAAACAATTAACAAAAAAAGTGTTTAACTTTACACATGACACTTGTAACACTAGCGGATGGCAAGATCAAATTCTTACTGCAGTACATAATAAAAGAAGTGTCCACTTATGGAGACTTGTCTAGCTCTTTACATCTGTCAAGCTGCTAAACTGCACAGTTGTAAGAGAATGCTTTTGATAATGACAGTGGAACTATGATTAGTATGATCAGTGTTATTCGAGCAAAAGAAGTGCCAGAAAAGGTTGTCTCCAAGCAGAAAGTTACTGACCCAAGATGTCAGTGATGCAATAGGAAGACATTAGCACATTTCTTAAGCATAGTGGCAAAGAACCACTTAGTCAAAATGTACTTCCCTGAAGAAAAGTTCACCTAATTGACCAGTGCTGCAAAGATGCCTGTAATTTTAGTGATGGGGATGACACTTTGTTTATGGAATTCAAGCTAAATAGATTAATATGCTTTAGAACAGGAAAGAAAATAGAAGAGTAGACTCACTGGGTCATTTCACTAGATACAGTTGAAAAGAAAAATGGTGACCTGAGGCTGTGTATTGACCCAAAAAAATGTGAACAAATAGATAAAGAGAGAGCATTTCCATTTGCTAACTAAAACAGACACAGGCACTACTGGACTGAAATTATTTCCAAAGCTAGATGCATCCGCAGGCTTTTACCAGATACCTCTAAGTGAGGAGACTGCAGAAGCTATGAACTTTCAATGCACCATTTGTCCGTCCCTGTTTCAAAGGGGTCACATCTGTCACTAGAGCCTGAGCCAGTCCACAGAACACAAAACAGTACAACTGCTTGAAGAGCTGAACACTGTGAAACTGTTTTGCTAGGGTACTGAGTCTGTAGGGAAAACTGAATAAAATATAAAGGACTCGGGCCTGTAAGAGCAAGTCAGAACAAGAGTTTCAACTAGACAAAAGCAAGTTTTCTAGCCAGAAAGTTAATGCTTATCACTATGAAGGACAGAGCACTCAAATTTCAGCCAAACACCTTAAGTTAACACCTTACAGCACCAGCAAATATTACCTGTATTTGTATCACTGTAGCATTTAGATACTAAGCAAATAAAAAGGTCCCACTGGACAAAGTGGCCAAATGAGGATGAAGTCTTTCACCAACTAAATGACAATCACAGCGGATAAGAGACAGGTAAAGAAAGAAGGAAATGAAGTGGTATTCCTGACAGCAAAGGCAAGGTCTGATTTGTGCTACGCAGCTTTCCTTTCACCAAATCCGCTTTCTCCTTTGGTATCAAATCTACCTTGTACACAGTAAATGTCTCCTTCAAACTGATGGAAAAGTATTATTTTAAGTCACCCACAATACGTGTTTGCTTTCTCTTACATCCTCAGTTTAGCTTTTTAACATCCATATTAGATGATTTTCAATTACTGTCTTTACGCACTTAAGTTCTCTCAACTTGTTGCTATTTTACTTTTACATCTTTTATCATAATATGCTTTTTGTCTCTCTCAAAATAGCTAGGACACATCTAGTGGAGTCTGCCAGATGTGAACTACTGCCAAAATCTCAGTGTGGCAGCACAAACTGGCATGCAGCATATGAGTAAATCAAAGGGTTTACCAAAGCCTTGAATAAAATTGGGATTCAGCACAACAAATCTCTGACACCTCTTCAATGGCGTGATCATACTCTGAAGATTCCAAACTTTCATTTTCTTATTTGCCTCTTGACTAACTGCCTCAAACAGGCATGACCCTAACCACAGTTATGAACAACAGCTCAGAGATATTTACTGCAGAGGGGCACGATGTTGAAAACTCTACGCAGGAAAGTTTATATACCAACACTTCTAGCAAATTTGCCATTATTCATAGTTTCTAGCTATTCCTTACAAGCCACCTTTCCAGAGGTGCTGAACTACTGCTTTATCAGTAGAGTTTAAAAAGAAAAATGCAGTACGAAATCTCAATTCTCAATAAAAATCCCCATCTTTTCACCTCAGTGAACCGAGTTTGTCAATACTTACTAATATTTAGCCATGGTGTGCTGTTTATTACTTTGTTTCATACAAATACTTAGTTCCCCTATAACAAACAGTCATGCATTTAGAAGCATGCTTGAACAGACATATATATACACACACAACTGCTGGGTATTTTACTAAGTACAGTGTCTAATAAACTTTAAGATCTACTACCAAATATGAAAATGAAGTAAATTAGAATATTAATAGCACTATCTCCATTTTGAAAGTGTTATATCCAAAAGAGATATTAGCCACTTACAAAACTTCATGCAGTTATAATTCAACATAATGCAAGTCCCTGCTGCGCACTTAGCTAGCACTAATGCAATGAAATTAAGAAAAAGAAAATTTAGGAAGTTTTCGATAACACTACAGTATGCCATGCCATGTAACTTTCAAAATAAGATATTAAAAAAACATCACTGCTTGAACAATTTAAAATTGGAATGAAACAATGTGCAAAATAAAGAGTTTCAATCAATTTCCACATCAGTGTAACTAAAACAAGGATGTAGCACATGATTGTAGTACAAAGAAGAACAGAACCAAAGCAGGTGCTACACCAACCTCTGGATGTACAGCTGTGTTTGCACTTGTGTTCCAACACCACTTAAATACCTAAAATTCTGGTAACTCCATGCACCTTTAATATCTGCTCACATTCAATACTTTCTTGCACATATGTACTTCTTGTGCAAATGAATCAATCCTCTAGCTGTGCAGCCTTAAACTCTTTTCTAGGACTTAATAGATTCTGTATTTCCAGTTCCTACGATTCTTGTTCTAGTTCACAGCTAACATGAAACTGAGGATTCCCAGTTACCTATACATTATACAATAAAGTAAATCTGTACACTTATGTTCGCATTTATGCTCTGATTCAAGAAAACAATTTAATTTTTTTTTTTTTTTTAAATCTTACTTCAAGCTTATGAATACCTCCTATTGGCTATAAAGAGGCTTAAGCACATGCATTAGCGCTTTGCTGAAAAGAGGTCATTTCCTGAAAGGAATATATATACACTTGGGATTTACTTATGTAAATATGGTTTCACACACATACTCTCCACCTAGGGAACAGGCATCCAATAATTAGTATGTAAAACACGTGCTTCTACCTAAAGGCAAGAGCACTTTTGCACACTGACTTTTTATACATCCTGGTCTGAGTAGAGGCATGGCTTAAATCAAATGCCAAGCTTCTTTGAGATTGAATGAATTAACATTATTGGCCAGATAATAACCACGGCATAATGGCACACTGAAGCCTAAGGCAACATTTCAGGAGAATTTTCTTAGAAATTCAGGCCTGATAGGAGATGCTAATGAGTTCAGAGAAGTAAATATAGCTCTTCAAATAGCAAATGACAACTTGTCTATAATAGTAAGTTTCTCAGCACATTCACAAACGTTTTTGCTTGCAAGTTATAAAGTGACTTTCATTTAGTTGGACTTTAGCTCTCAAGAACAATCACTGTCCTAGCACGCCAACAAAAAGAGTGCAATATACAAGGGGAGCGCAAATGAAATGCTTGTTAAGGCCTCACAAGGAAACCAAACAAACACCTTATTAAATAAGTTTAATTAACTGGCTCTTTGCTAAATCATACTGTGTCCAGCAATGCTGAGAGGCAAATTCCCTGCTCAGAAGCTCTGCTTTTCTTCCCTGAAGGAAAGTAGTATTTTCTCTTTTATTCTCAAAGAGCACAGCCCAGAAACGCCCAGCAGCTGCTGCTAGCAGTGGCACCACTACTGACTTTTTTACAGCATGGCTGAGTCAACACTGACCCAGGTTCCAGCAGAGAAATGGTTTAACGAGGTTGAGTTGTTTATAACCTCTCACTGTAGCACTTTCTCCCACCCTTAAGAAGCAGCATAACCTACGTGTTTCTCTTATAAAAATATTTTCAGATAGAAAATGCCCATATAACAGTGCCTAACTCAATATATTAAGTCTAATGCAAACACTTATTGGAGAAGATGTATTTGCGACTGTCAAAGCTGCATGGCAGAACAGACACGCTGCCCCAGAAAAATGCCAGACCCTCTTTACAAGTCTTAATCTTGTGCAGTCTCTGAAGGTGAGCACAAGGCTAATATAATTCTCACCTCCAGGCTGCAGCAATCAAAACAGAAACCCATATTTTAGATTCTTCACATCAGCACTTTCAGAGCATGTCGAGTCACTGGGATGCCCATTAATTTTAATGTACTATATTAAAATGACCAGCATTAAGAGGCCATGCAATTTTCTCCCAAGTACTTTGTTTTCCCTACTGATCAGGGTGGGAAAAGTCTCTTTATGAATTGCTACTGATTCCACCCTTGCTTCACTCTTGAGATACTTCTGTATATCTCACAGCTGCCTCTACAATCAGCTACCCTGGGAGAGAGGTTGGCAGGACTGGACCAAACTGAACAGTGAACAGTCTTTTAGTAGTAATCTTCTGTATCAGTCAAACAGCACCGCTAATACCAACAGGATAAAAGGCAAAATTATTTTTTTATTCCTAGGGATGACAACAACAACAGGAATTGCAGAGAGCTTCACAAGTTTCCATCCGCCCCAATGAGGGAGAAGGATATCGTTTTGGAAAACATTCACAACTGTCATGGTCTGAGCAAGAAAACAAGAAATGTTGAGACATGGCAGTCAACTACTATTCTGCACAGAAACCCGTTCGGATTGTGCATGATTTTCATTCCTGAATCACTTTAGAGAAGATTTACCTTTGTCAAAGGGACTCTGATCATAGAAGTTCAGCAATGAGAAAAAAACAGCAGACCATTCAAAGGACCCCTCTGCTAAGACAAACCTGTTCCCCAGCTGTCCCTTTAATCAACAAGCATCTTGCCCAGTCCAGGTAACAGGGCTTCCATCCAGTCTCTAGAGCTACCCACTGCACAACTCCGATATAATTTAAAGGACTCTGTTCCTAAATACTGTCATTGTACTCCTGGTGCCTCTTAATAGCTTTTGCTGCTCCCCATATTCCATTCCAAACTGGGACTAGGACACCCTCTTCCATAGAGAGGATCCCTTTAACACAACGCAATAATTAAGACGCATTTGTAAATATCATCATCGGTGAGGCAGAAAAAAAGGAAACTTTCCCTGTTTCTCATCTTAGTCAAATGCAATCTTGCAAGGTTTCCTACCATTCAAATAAACGAGAGAGGAGAAAAAAAAAAAAGGGGGGGGGGGGGGGGAGAAACGAAATTTTAAAACAGCAGAGAGGTAGGATTTAACGGAAAAGAAGAAGCAAGGGGAAGAGAAGGAGGAAGGAGTAATTTAGTCCACACGCCGCTACGGTGGAAAACAAGACGCTTGCTCAGGAACTCCTTCCTTCAAGTCGCTGCCCGACTAGCTGCAAACCAGCCCAGCACAGCCTGTACGCGATCAACTGGTGACTCCACTCCTCGCCCCAGCAGAGCACCAGCCGGCTCAACCCCCCGCCCCGCGCAGCCCCGGCAGCGCCCGGCGACAAGTGCCTCCCCGCTTACCTCCGCAGAGCAGGGCTCCCAGGAGCAGGCTGACAGCCGGGCAACGGGGCCCGCCGCCGCGGGCAGCCCCCGCCATGCCGAAGAGACGGGGACACGTCCCGGGCGCGGCTCCGGGGGGCTCCGCCGACACCGCTAGCTCTCCCCGCCCGCCGCCCGCTGCGGACACGCCATCGCCGAGCTTCGCGGGCACACCTCGCTTCGGAGCGCCGCTCAGCCCCGCGGCGGGCTCCTGCCCATACCGGCTCCGCTCCTTCCCTCTCCTCCGCGCCCTGCCCTAGCGCCGGCGAGGGCGGGCCGGGGGGGGCAGCGCCCATGGCAGGCTGAGGCTGACGGGCACCCCGGCACCGCCGCGCTCCCCGGGCAAAACTTTTCAAGCGGGCGAGCAGAGGGCGGGGAAGGTCCGGGAGCCGGGGAGGATTGGCGGGCGGGGGGGGGAGCCGGCGGGCTGGCTCGTCCCCCGGCCGCTGAGCCGGCTCGCTCCTCCGCTAAACCCGAGCGCCCTCCGCTGCGGCTCCAGCCGGCTCCGCTTCCCGTGCCTTTATCTCGGGGCCGCCGGCAGACGCGCGCACACACACTTTTCCCTCAGAGGGGGGAGGGAGGGGGGACCGTTGGGCTCGAGCCGGCGGCCGTTGGCGCTCGCGGCAGGGAAGGGGGGCGGGGGGAGCCCTACCTACGGCTGCCCCCAGCGCGAGGCAGGAGGCGCTGAGGGGACGGAGACCCTCGGGCAGCGGCTGAGGGGAGGGATGCCCGGCACCGAGGAGGCAGGGGGGGCGGTCAGGAGAGCAGGACCCGGTGTCGGTTCCCTGGTGCTGACCCGCCCCCCACCCCTCCGCGGAAGGAGGCTGACGAGGTGAGACGGATGCTTAGGGAGCCGGGGCTGCGAAGGGAGGAGGAAGGGCTTTTGCCAAGGCGACATGGCAGGAGGGAAGGGAGTCCTGCCGTGAGGTGCGAGCTGGCCAGTTTGGGGGCCGAGGGCGGAGATCAGGAGAGGGGCACGGGAATGAAGAGAGAGCTGGCCCTAGGGAGCAGGGAAATTCCTCCCCGACACGAGGGACCATCACTGACCTCACCGCCCCATTTCTGCACTCCTGCTTTCTCAAGTCCTGCTGTAAAGCAGCATATATTAAAAGTAGAAATCCAAAAGGAAAGAGCCTTACCAAACCACAAGACTTTACTGCGCACGTACACTTCCCGTGCAGAGAGAGGGAAGCCTGCTGCAAACCCTAAAATGAAAAAAACAGCTTGACCCACCTGTATTTCATCCAGCTCCAGCCCTGTCATTACCTTCTCATCCTCTTGGGTTTTTTCTTTTCCTTTCACACACTTCTTCAATTCCATCTTCTAAACATAACTCACAGGCCATATTTTTATTCCTATTAATTTAATTTCATGCTTTCACCTGGATATGCTGGATAACTTCGGCTGGCATCTCTTCCTCATTCTTGTAGCAAAAAATATGTTTGTGGCCCAACAGTAAACATACTTTTCATAATCTTTGCTACAGCTGAGGCATACAGCAAGCAAGATGCAGTTTTGTAAGAAGTATTGAGTATTTGAAGTATTTTAGTGTAAGAAGTACTGAGTGCAGAAATCACCTAAGCAGGTAACCTCACTCACTCTATGACAAAGCAATGCCTTAAAACAGTGACTTCTTTTACAACCTGCTGCTTTTATCCTGAGAAATTAGGCTCAGATCTTTCAGGCAAATACTCACAGCCAGTTCTCTGTGGCTGGCTAATCAACCAAAATTGGTGGGGTTCTCTCCATCTGTGGTCAGTTACTGAAACAGGTGTCAAAGCTTATCATTAGATAGTACCCTAAATAAAATGAGTAAAACATATTCTGGCTGATTCTAAAAAGCCTATTGTTTGTGCAAGACGTTGTTCCCAGTTTGATAAGCCAAGTCAAGAAAGAGTACCTTAACATAGAGATTTCTGATGAGGAACTGCTGAGAACTTTTTCAGGACTATGCTTTATACGATCATGGTTTACATGATTTTATTGTCAGTAAAGCTGATTCAAATGTGGAAAAAAGCAGAAAGAGGATATCGCACAATTTTAACACAGTTTTTTCTCACAAGAACTTAAAGAAGCATTTCCCAGTGAAAAACTTGTGCAAAAAAGTGTAACAGCTTTAGTCTCTTCTGCTTGATTGTAAATTCTGCTAGACACTACAAATACTTGTTAGATGAGTTTAAATATAAGAATCCAGCAGTCGACAGTAAAACACAGCAGCTAACAAACATTTATGTCCTGCACTTGAATTTGTAGATAATGCATGTATACAATCCATCTGATTTGTAAAAGAAAGCAGATACAGTGAAGGCAAACGCGATTTCTTTCCAAGGCAACATTTACTAAGGGACCAAAACCCAATCCTATCATCATTCATAAGCTAGCAACAGTTGTCTTCTTTGAATTGTGAAGAAAATTTCAATAGGATGTAAATTAGATGGAACATGAGATTATTTGGAAATACTGACAGGTAGGATATGTCATATTTATGAAATCCTAAGTGGAGTGTCTATGTTATTTCCATAACATGCTCTGAAGAAAGTTTTGGAAGTTGCACATAGAACCCATTGGCAGAGACTCTCATGGATACGAAGTAGAAGTCATATAACAAGGTGATAAATATGGTACAGAAGTCTAGACAGAATAGTTTTTTCTACAGCTATTCTTATTCCTTTGAAATTTGATTTCTTGTTGTTGTAGGTACACTATTTCAGTACCAGAATGTTCAATAAAAGCTATACCTAAGATGATTTGTTCAGGCTAGCATTTGCAAAGGAAACCAAAGGAGTTAAATACACAAATCAGACTAAAATTCAAATAACCTCACTTAATTTCTTTCTTAATACATTTATAATGAAAAGATGGGTTGCTATGAACAATTTATAACAACAGAACAATTAACACCAATCACAAAAACAAGAGAAGAGGTGCATCTGCAGGCAAGGGAGAGTATATATGGAGTCCTGAAACAGGAAACCGTAATGTTGAGATAAAAAAATATGGAAAATGTCATTACTTAACCTTTGATACAGTCCAAATTACATCTTTAAACATGTGAAGAAAGGCATTCTCTATACGTTAAATTATCTGTAACCCTGAATCTGTTTGGATTTTTGTGATGTTTATTGCTGCAGAGTGGTTTTGTGTGTTTAAAGTCAGATTCCCACATTTTATTCATGTTGATTATTATGCTACTCCTCAGATTATCCTGTTGAAGTCAAGTAGGTTAGTTCACAGGAACTGTATAACATGAATGGATATTAATTTAGTCCTAAGAGTTCAATTCTGTTCTCACTGAAGTTTATGGAAATTTTATCCCCAAGTCCAGGTCTTACCTTGTCAAAGAGTTACTCGAGTACAGAGAATTGGTTAGGTATTTTCATTTCTGGTGATTTTTACCACTAGCTTAGCCCTAGACTTCAGCACATCCTAATAATGATGTGTCAAGGTATTTGTCTTGAATATACAGAATGAATATTATGAACTTAATTTTGAATAGTATGTAACTTAATTTTATATAGATTTTGTCACAATTTTTTTTGTTTTCTACTTGTAGTAAACATTTCATCAACAGATACTTTTAATGGAATTACACAAATTTATTTCTCTGAAGGAATCTCAGGAGTCTAAGTTTTGAAGTCTTTATGGGCTCTTGTGACTTGTAATAGGCAAAACTGAATTTTTCAGTCTTACATGTAGCATATTCCCTGCAGTAAGTGTAAGGAAATAAGGAACATGCTCAGAAACAAATAGAGCAACAGAGGGTCAAAGTTGACTTCTTAGGGTCAATCAGCCTCCTAAAATTTTCAAAAGTACCATACAGTGTACATTAGGCTGAAAATGCAACCTTCATTGAGGTCTCTTACAACCCCATCTTTATATTTTGCCAGCTGCAATGTTGAAGTCACATGCCAATTCACTGACCCAATGCTAAAAAATGAAAGCAGAAGATAAATCCATCAAATCAAAGCCCATACTGCCATATGCAGATAGCAATTGATAGTAGAACTCTCCAATCTGTATGCAGGCATTGAGGTATTTTGTACAATTTGTATTTTGTCAATGCACCTATTGCATCCATGCAGAAGTTCTATATGGTGAATATATCTCATCAACATTCCTCAGTGAAAACATGATAATATACTTTGAGGAGTAACATATTGTGTAGGTGATTGAGTGTTACAATAAGTACTTACAGCTATTCAAATTGCTATTTTTTGTTAGAGAATGAAAAAGCTATAAAGTTGTCTTATAATGAGCATGGGAATACATAACATTCATCACAAAATGTAAAACAGTTGAAGTACAAGATTTTACAAATTTTTTTCTTAATGTGAAAATATGTTTTTTAAGGCAAAAAATGACCAAATTTTGTGCTATGTAGACTTCCAATAAAAAAAAAGAAAAGAAAAACCTTGTCAACCAACCCTAAGACGACGAAAGCAAAAGTGTGTCAGAAGGAATAATCTGATAGAACTTTAGAAAACAGGTGTTGGGATTGTGATGTTGCCAGCATTTTAGCACTCATGACATAAGTGAGTATAATAGACATTGCAGCCTGTAATCTTGATTTTAATCATTCTGTAATGAAAACTAATCTTTGACCACTACTCTGTAATTTAGCCAAAAACATAGATTGTCCTTGATACATGTGAATGGTTTTGGATGTGATCATTTAGCACTGACTACTACTTGAAGGCCCATTTAACTTGTTCTCTGTTTTAGATTGCCATGTATTGTTATCCTTGGCGCTATATCATACAAATGACTCTGTCTTTCAGTGTGACCTTAAACAAGTCACCTACACTATCCCTCAGTGTCCTTATATGTATAATGGGATAATGACACCAAATAGTTTCATCAAGTGCATGAACACATAGAGAAAAAAAAGCTACATATATATTCTACCATTCTTTAAAAATAATAGGACTAGGTGAACAAATAGCTTTCTCATTTAACGTATGCCTCTTTGCTCACTTATTTGTAATTATTCAGAATTATACTTTTCTTAACTCATTTTTTTTTAAAATACAGAATTTTAAATCCTTGGAATGTAATCATGGCCAGTTCACTGCAAGTATCCATACCAAAATGGCATTCTGTATTGTTCCATGTATACAAGATTCCAACAGAAGGAAGGGGAGAGTGGTGCACCCCAAATTCTGCCCAAGACCTGAAGTCACATAAAGGAATACAGTGAAAAAGTGTTCAGCATTCAGTTTTATCCCATCCTTGTACCTGGGTGCATTATCATCTCTCTCCTGTCTTCTATGCTTTGTTTTGCAGTTAGGAGTATTGCCATTTAAAGTGATTTTATTATGCTTCAGTGTCAGCATCTATCCTTGAAATAGATATAACTTGTATCTCTTACAGTTATTCATTTGTGCTGCATGCAGACAGCATGGCATGGGTTTATATTCAGTACATCTGCAACGTATTTTTCTACCATAGTGCCTGGCATTGTCATCTTTTTGGTTGACAAATGTTTTTAACAAGGACTTAGGATCACGAGATACCACTATTTGCAAAAGGAACGAGCTCACCTAGTCACTGTGATCTTTCCTAGTTATTATACTCATGACTGTAAGCAATGTACACAATATGTATCTATGGCATGGATCAAAAATTTGGGGTGCCATGGGTGCATACCCTTCAGTTTTACATCTGAAGATATGGGGATTTTGACCAGAAGACCACTCCTCAAAATACAACTGAGTATATAAAAAAACAGTAGCTACTCAAATCACGGATATCAAAGGGATTCAATATGTAGCCTTCCATCCTACCATTTGACACTGCTACCAAAATGAGGTAAATTTTGGTAACAATGGAGACAAAATGCCATGTGGCTAACTTGGTGTTAGGTATTTATTGTCTGGTTGTATTCACACATAGTTTAGTAAAATAAGGGAAATATCTTTCCTCTGACTCCTCCCTTTGCCAAATTTATCAGTTAGAAACTTCACGAAAACAGGTCCAGCAAAGCAACTATAAGGTAAAGGGCATATAATTTAAAATGGGGCATTTGATAAAAAACCATATAGGGATCTATGATTCTTTCCAACATTTTAATTTCTGGTTGCAAAGGCTTCACCTGACACATCAGCTTTGGAAAAGTCATGCCATTAGCTAGATGCAAATTTAATTTTCGGCACTTATATAAAAAAAATTACTCTTGTGTGCATGCAAAAGCTTTTCCAAAATTTTCAATAACTGAAATTTTTTAAGATTCTGATCTTTTTTTCCTCAATGTGCTAAGAATCTCTATAATAATACTAGCTGCACTGAATCAGACCAAAGGTTCACCTGACATGTTTCTGACAGTGGGCAAACGGGATGCCTTGGGAAGAGTACAAGAGTGCAAGTGTGCAGTGATAGTCCTTTCCCAGGCTCTGAGGATTTGAAGCTCAGACAATTCCTGAGCCAGCAATTGTATTATTGTCTTTGATGGATTTCTCTCCCCTGAATTTCTCCAATTGTTTTTGAACCCATCCACGTTTTTGAGCATCCAGAAATCTGTTGTTTATTCTAAGGCCAAATACCAGTGGGTTTATACATAAATAATGATGTCACATTCCTTAATTTTGTTAATTCCAAAACTGTGATAACAATATTATAATGGTGAGATTTTCAGGATGTCCATACTTGTAGTAAATATTCAAATTACCAGTAACATTTGGGACTATTAGCTTCCGGAGACATAAAATGCAAATATAACTTCATCATTTGTGGAAAGTTAATGTGAGCAGAATTTGAACAGAGCTAAGACTAAGTATTTGGTTTCATATAGCAAACACTTACTGAAATCCCTGGCAGTATTTCCTTCATCTGTAATGTTTCTTCTCTTTGTTTCTTTGTTTTGTCAAGTATTATAACCTGACAGTACATACTCTTGGGAAGGACAATGGGTTACTAATTATGATCTCTAGATTCTATTGCAGTAGAAGTCTATAAACCAATAATGCCTGTGTCTTATATAGCATTTTTCATGTGTATATACTGCAGCATTTACATATATGAATAACCTTTGGAACAATTCGTTCACAAGTGTTTCTGATCCCTCTCATTCCTTCTCTTATATTTGTGTGCATAAAGTAAAATAAATCAAGATATCTTGATAAGCTTTAAGTACATATACCATGAATCACTCTAGTATGTTTTCTGAAATGTGAATTAGTTGTCTTAATATGTACCTACCAACTTAAGAAACAAAAATTCTGTCAGATACAATACATTTCAAAGGCATTTGTCACTTCACTACTGCATGTTTTGATTTGCTTGAAGTTAAGGCTTTGAAATACTCAAGACACATCTGTCGCAGGTTGCATTGTGAAAAAGGATACCTACTTCAAAGTGCTGTGTCCAGGATAAATTGCTAATCCAGGTGAACCCCTTGACACTTAGGTTGAGTTCAACCATTACTTTAAACACGTGGTAACAATTATTAGGCTCTAAAGTTGTATTCAGCATACCAGATCTGTTGTGACTGTAAATGTGAATGGTCATATTAATACCATATTCTCGGACAACATCTGACCACGAGTTAGGAGAACTATCTTTTAAGGTGGATTTAAGCTCTAAGGTCTTCTGAGTGAGTTTTGTCCCAAGGTTTTGAATCACGGCGGAGGGGGCAGTGTCCAGTTTGGCACTCGCTTTGCCGAAGGCGAGCGATTGCTTTTGCAGTGCGAGCAGTGCCCCCTCGTGCATCAGTCGGGCCTTCCTGCATCGCGCCGGAGGGAACAGCAGGAGCAGAAGGTAGGCTTGCTATTTTTTCCAATGCATCTGGTACTCAAGAGCAATATGAAAGCGCCAAGTCTCATTAATGTGGCGTACAGATAAACAATTTTCGGCTCATTCTCTGATCATGATGGATTATTTGGTCATAACATGCATATTATCTTTGCTTAATGAATGGAACATGCCATTTCTTCCTAGCCGTTGTCAGTCTTTGATGCAGTACAATTAGCAGAGGTTCTCATTTAATTACCTAGCATAATAGGACCTGAAATGCTGAAATTCAATCTTTCATATAACTACTGCTTTTCAACAGTCCCCTAGGCTAATGAGGATAATGTTCCAACCTAACACATATTATTTATAAAGAAAATGTTGCAAAACAAATAGTCTTACAGGAGTATAAGACTTCAGATTGCTTTAGGAGCTGTCTGATTACTGTGGCCAATAACTGTTGTAAATTGGTGAAGATGCAGTTAAATAGTACTAGTTAAAAATTAATAATAATCTAGTGAGGAGCAAGAACCTTTAGATGTTACTTCTGCCTGTTTGTTTTTTCCCAGTCAAATGAAGGAAACTGACAACAGATTTGTAATGACATTTTAGATAGAGCTGTCTTTTTAATAATAAAAATGCTGACTCTTGCCTATGTTAGGGCAGATTTAAAAAAACACAAACAAACAAAAAAACCCAACAAAATCCAGAACTAGGGAAGTATTAAAAAGTATCGAATTTAAGTATTTAAGTATCGAATGGATTAAGATAGCTATCTAAACAAATTTTGATGAACATATGCTGGTGCAGCAGAAACTGTTGTGGCCTCCTGGCACTTCTGAAGATCCCACAGACTTTCTTCTATATTTTGATTTGCCTATTTACTTTCAAAAACTTCCTCCATGTGCCTAAATCATTTGTAGAACTAAGCTATACCTTACGACTGTCTCCAGAAAATGAGAAACTTTCAAAATTCACTTCACTATACAGTGTTCAATATTCAGCCTTTTCATTATACATTAATTAATTAGTAGGCATGAAACAGGCTATGAAGTTCTACCAGGGCATTCCCGTTCTCTGCAGAAACACTGTAATCACCTCAGATATGACTCATCTCAGGGGCTTGTGTTAGATGGCCTCCAGAGGTCTCTTTCAATCTAAACTACCCTATGATTCTATCTATCTCATTATTTATGTGCACCTGAAAATCACCAAGTTACTTCATGAAAAGAAGAAAAAGAAAAGAGTGATAACTGTCCATGCTCTCAGTAAATGACTTCAGAGTCATTTACATGACTGTCAGGGCAGAAACAGAAGGTACCTGGTTGTATTTTGATTTGCAATTGTCACCAATCCCATAGAAATCACTGGCATTGAGGATGGGAGGTTAAAGTGAGGGAAGAACTTAACCCAAGAAGCTTTAAGGAATCAGGTCATTGGTTCAATGGACTACAATAAGCCCTGAACATTTCTTGCAGAAACCACTATCACTGTCACCATAATGAGATTTTTAATTAAAAATGAAAGGCAATATGATTCTACAGATGAGCCACATACTATTTATTATGTTCCCATTAAATATTTGTGGTCTGAAGACCACAGTTTGGCAGCCTCTGACATCCACAGAGTTAGGACGTACATTTCATAACATCCCCTGAGATCAGTAGGAACTCATGAGGGAGTGTTTAAGTCTGTCTGCACTTCTCTCCTTAGTAGCAGATACGTCAGACTTTGTGGTTATGAAAAGTAGCTCAATTTCCTGAAGTGATGTGTTTTATTTAGATTGAGCAAATCAAGGCAGAAAGCTCTGCACATAACTCTTCTGTCAGTGCTCACTGCTTTTTTGAACATCTTTGCCAACAGGAATTAGTAGAAAAGAAACTTAAAAGATGCCCAAAGAGAAATAGAATGAACTTCTAGCTCTATGGCTAATCTTTGATGTTCTAGGTTGCATCCATTCAGCAAATTGTAAGACTTCTAACTGATAGTTTAGTAGGGCCCATATGCAAAGCAGACATACTTGTTTAACCCTTGAGTGTCAAAGTTAAATCACACTATCAGAACAGGTAGAATTTTGTCTGTAGTACCAGGATGGAAATTTGGCATTTTAGGAGAATTGTCTTTCTTTTGAACTGTAGCTCACACATTTAATGCCAGAAATAGCTTGTACGTGAAGTCATTTTTGTCTGCTAACCCAACAAGCAGCTTTATAAAGACTCATGGATGAGCCTTTTTAAGCTTCCTTGATTTTAGTGTCTGCTCAAAAATATAGACCTAAGCCTGACAAAATGATTTATATACTATCAGGAGTGTTCCTCCTCCTCCCCCCTGCCCCTTCACGAAGTAGGAATTGTCCAAATTTCCACAACTGCATTCAAACAAGTATTAACCAAAATTAAAACTGCTCAATGAGACAACCTTACATTTTGCCTACATTGCCATCAGAAGTAGCTACAGGGTAAGAACAGTTAACACTTAAATTATGGTTTGCAGTAGAGATGATAAAATGGCATAAATAATGAACAATAATGTAAAGGTAAATCAAGAATTACATTATTTTTTTAATTAATGCAAGGCCAAAGAGATATTCAATACAATTGCAAGACAGCAATTTTAAAATTGCCCTTATGAATATGGGCAATGTCAGTGGAACTCCTTACCACAGACAGTATTAGGGGAAGAGATTAGTAGTATTAAAAAAATATAAGAGATTTATATCGAGAACATCTGAAATTAAAACAGTAGCATTTTCAGAAATTTTATAAGCCCTCATTCATGAGAGTATTAGCCACCTTTTAACTAAATAAATTAAGGAACACTATTTTGGGGAAAATTATCTTGTAACAATATACAACTATTCCTCATGCCTTACTTTGAAGCAGATACAAGATAGTGTATCAGAAGAACTTCTTTGTCAATGACTTCCAAAGTTTATAATAACTGAAAAAATCTTTCATTAAAAATAATTTTAAAAAGATAATTTCCTGGCTTTTAATAGGTAATTTTATTTGTAAATCTAACATTTAATTGAATCAGTAGTCAACTGCATTAGTCTAAATCCCTTGCTGCAGCTGTTTCTAAGAGAGTTGAACATACGACAGTTTTTGCTACTCTTTCCTAATTTTATTATCAGGCTTCATTTAAAAGTACATATGACTGCATACTAGAATGGTTTGATTTTATTGTCAATATAATAGAAACATTTTTATTATTAAAAGTTTATTTTTATTGTTATTTTTATTATCCCTTTTATAGTATCTATAATAACATATATTATGTATTATTATATGTTATTTTAGTAGTCTCCTACTATTAAATCATTATATTGCATTGGCACCTACAGGTTGACATACCGTGTTTGTCCTAGGCAGGGTACAAAACTGTATGCAATAAGTCTTGCACATTAAAAGCTTGCAATCAGCTGTGTAGGAATTGGACTTCTCTGTAATTTTCTGCTAAGAAGACATGTGTTGTACTTTCAAAACTCTCAATCAGTGTTCTGATTTCAAATATCAACTGCATTTTCTTGTTCAAAACACAGTAACTTTCATCCAGAGGAAGCAAAATCAACTGCATACTCGTAACGTCTGTAAATAACATGCCCATATCTTTTGTGCAGGACTTCTGTCTCTCTGTTCTGTGGGATGTTTTTGCTTGGCAGAACAGAAAATAGAAATTTTCTTTCTCCTTAGAAGGTAGAAGTCTCAATCTTGTTCTCCAAAACATCTACAAAATCTACCTCCTGACTTACAAGGACAGTAGCAGGTCTGAAGTGTTCACTGTCTTCTAGAATATCAGTTAGCAGACATTTTTCATTTAATTCACAAAAGGTTACAGTGTTCTTTCCCTCTGATTGGTGACAATGATTTAAACATCAGGTTCTGCTGAATTTCCTATGCTCGCTGCTTGGATCAGCAAACCAAACCAGACACTGATCTTGTTCATTTATTGCTTTGTCCACCATTCTTAACTACCCAAGTTTTGTTAATTTGAAAGGTTTATTAAAAAGAAAGCTTCAAAAATTACTTCAGCATCTCACTTCCATTTAGGTACCAAATTAAAAGAAGCTGGACTTTAGTTTCTCTGTGAAACAGTTCTCTACATTACAGGAAGTAATAGCTTTTCCTTATCCTATCAGATACTGCAGAGATTCTGTTGTGAAGCTTGCAGGTACTATAGCAGTTAGGGCTAGTTATAAATTTCAGATGAAGAAACACTGGGAAGAGAGCATGATTACCTTTAATCTTCCAGTTTCATTTCTCAGCCTTAGCAATTGTCAATGCTAGCTGAAACCAGGACAGCTAGAGAGAGTAATTTCAAAATTCTGCACATGCGTTGTTCCGAGAGAACAATTCGGTCATGTTATGAAGAGTTTTATTTAATGCAGATTGAATCTGAAGCGCTAGGAATATCAGAACTGTATTTCAGTGAACAAATTGAATGTATTTGATATTAACAGAAGAGAAAAAATTCCACTGCTTAATCTATCAGTATGTAGTCTGAGCATTTATATAGCTGCTTAATATAAATAACACCTATCCCATAAAATATCCATATGAGAGAAAGGAAATTTTGTTTGGTTTAATTTATGATAGTGAAAAGTGCCTACACCTTTTAAGACATTCTGACTGAGGTTAGTATTACCTATAGTGCCTTATTAAGAAGTTTAATGGCAATTCAAAGTGAGAAGTTATTCGGACTCAATGCTAGTTAAGTACTTTCTTCTAGGTCAGACTTTTAATTGGCTCTAACTGTGAAAAAAAAAGGGTGGAGGAGTATAAAGAGAGAGGAAGAATTTTTGTGCATTGACTCAGTGACCAGACAGAACAATATTTTAAAGTGGAAAAGAAAAAACATAGGTTTACACTGGAGATTGTAGTAGGTGGTATCTGTAGGGAAAAAAATTTCTCAGCTGTATACAAGCAGTATGAATAAAGGGAAGATTAATTAAGTGCAGCAATGGTGTTCCTTCATAGCAGGAAGATTATGACAATCTCCTGAATTTCAGACGTGTAAAATTACTGTATTAGCTAAGGCAAAGGATGCTTAGTCAAAGTATGTCTTCAGTTTATCTGCATTAGAGTTTGTTGATGTGTAGAGTACTAAGCCTTTCCTCTTTGAGATCTTGACAGAAGCTGAAGCTGCTGAACATAGCTCGTTCTAAGCAGAGCAACTGCCTAGAGCCACAAAGCAGGCAACTGCCTTTAGCAACAGATTGCTGGTTGCTGGAGGTGCAGCAAAAGACCCCAGCCCAGCCACCTGCTTTGGTTATGCCGTATAGCTGTTGCTACAGCAGGAGGAAAGCTCAGGCTGGGTGAGTGGTGGGAACTTGCCCCAGGAAAGAGGACAGAATGGTTGGCTCCTTCTTGCAGCTGCACCAGTCACTGTCTCCTTTCCTCACATCTTGCAGAACAGCGAATCTTACACCCCATGGCTTTGTTTCTCACATTTCTGTACCAGCTTCACTGCTTTTCTTTACCTCCC
Source organism: Astur gentilis (assembly GCF_929443795.1). Lineage (NCBI taxonomy): Eukaryota > Metazoa > Chordata > Aves > Accipitriformes > Accipitridae > Astur > Astur gentilis. The sequence goes on along the minus strand of NC_064886.1, from coordinate 19,343,136 downwards.
CACTGCAAGTCCCTCCTGGTTCCCTTCCACTTAGGTTGGTGTTCAGTGGCCCCCCACAGAAATTATTCAGTTCACATGAGCAGCAGAAAAAAAAAACTGATAAAGAAATGCAAATATTTTTTCTGCTTGGCTAACAAATTAGTTCAGTGAAGATTCCAAAAAAGCACCATAGCCAGCTGACACAGCTGTGAGCAGGCAGATGAGAAAGCAGAAGCAGAGAAGAAGGGAAGAAGAAACAGGTCTATCCCTTTCAGTTACAGCAAGTTGTTAGGCTGCCTCAGCAGTATGGTGGAACTGTACCCCAGGGCACAAGGAAAGGTCAAAAGAGTCCTTTCTGCAACTATTATAATGGACTAATATAACCGTTGGCAGCAGTGTATCAGCAGTTCACAAATACAGAAAGAGAGCAAATTAGTTAGGATGTTAGTTGTCAATTTTTTTCATAGTTCCTGTTCTTTTTCTAATTTCAGAGTTAAGTGAGAGAAATGTTTTCATCTATCCTAATTGGATTCAGAACAGTAGCTGAAATGAGAGAAGTTTCCTCTTAGGATGGATCTTTTTACTGTGCATTCCAGGTGCCTGTTCATTTCTCTTTTGATCATGTGAATGTTTTACTTTAACTTTCATAAACAAACATTTGCCTTAGATAATATAAAGAAACCTTTGAGTATTATGAAAGCACATTCCACCACTACAGAGCACTGTGAATGGCCAAGCATTCTTGCCAAAAGACCAGAGAGACACATATTATTTAAACAGAGAAACAAAGGGTGAAAGGGCTCAGGCCATTGAAAAGTCTATTGTCTCTCTTTCAAGGGTCTGTGGAGTTTAGGTTATGAAACAGAAATCAGATCAAACCGAGATCGAGCCAGATGGCTTTGCCACCTGACAAGGTTAGACGATCTGTCTGACCTTGTTAGGAACCCAGAGTGAGTGGTAAATAATTCCCACTTGCCACTTGCTCCTAAAAAGGTTTTTAAACAATAGTGAAAACCTAACATGTTAATTATGGAGCTTACACCAGTAGAACTAATGGGATGATAATTTTACTGGCCTGCTATGTTTATTCCATTATTACCACGAATTGCACGGCAGAGGGCCCTGTAGTACAGCTGCAGATAAAGAATGTTATTTTATAAAGCTCCATTCATTTTCTGATGCTGAGATAGTTGTTTTAAGCAACTGGAGGCTTGCTTGTATTTGTCCATATGCAGTTGTTTTCTGTCATGTTGGAAACACCAGCCATTAGTAAAATGATGAGCAAATGCAGTTTTATTATATTAAAATTCATTACTCCATTGAACAAATAATATTTTCTGGCTGAGGGAATTCAAACTAGGAATGGCTTCTGTAATAATTCATGTAATCTTCTACACACATGCAGAATATACATAATGTGTTATGAAACCAGAATAGTGATATTTTTCCACCTTACCCCACAGTGTAAAAAGATACAAAAAGGATAGGGTTTTATGAGTAACAAGTGACAAATCAAAGGTGGGCTGGAACAGCTAGCAAAATATTTTTACAAAAAGCTGTGCAAACACATGAACTAATTTGTCAAATATTGTAACTGAAACAACTTCTGACTTGTGTCCCAAGACTGGAATTTAACAAAGCTTATGACTACCAGAGAGGTTACAAAATACTCTTTCATGTATTAACTGGAAAAATGCAAAGAGACTAAAATGGTCCAAATCTGCAGTTTCAAGAGTTGTTTTGGAACACTGATTCCCAAAGTTTCCATGCTATGTTCCTCACACTACAACCAAATTATGTTCAAGGACCGTTTTTGTTCAGCCACACAGAGCTGTTGTGGTCATGTGAGCCCATGCTATAATCTTTGGGGTCAAAGACTGTGGGTTTAGCAAATTAGAAAGTAAAGGACTAAAAAAAGGGCAGAAGAGAGTCATAAGTAGATGTGCCAAATGTCTGAACCGTAACCAGGAGTAGGAGAGTATATGCCAGGCCAGTGGAGTTCCTGTGCAGACCATCACCCACAGAGATGAGTGTCTAATGCTGATATTACATACACTTTTTCAAAATTTGGCCAAGAAAATAAACTCGGGGCTGTTGTGTACTGCTTTTATGGAGAAGGGAAAGGAAAAAGGAGATGTGGGAAAAAGAGCTAGATGAAAAGAGTTAATGCTCCTCCTACCTACCCAGGGTAACAGTTTAGACTTACTGTTATCTGGACTTTAAAAGTTCTGGGTGTATTTTTAACCTGAACACCTGGAAAACGATCTCATACTGTCCCAGTTAACCCTTGGTACATGCAAGTGAATTCAAAGGTAGTGTGTGGAGTTCTGATAGCCACTTGCTCCTCAATAAATGAGTGTTATTAATCTGTGATTCTCTCTTTTTCTTCCTTGCAATTTCCCTTTTTCTTTTTTGCACAACCAGAAATTTTTCCTTTGGATTTTTTTCCAGACCTTCCTTTCCAGCCAAGATAGCTACCACATTCCAGATTTCTTGTTTGTGTTAGCATCTAAGTTTGCAGTTTATCTCCTAACTATGATACATTATTTTGATGCACTCAGCACCCCACTGTCTGATTCACTGCATGTAATTGCCTCCACAAGCTTAGCACTAATGCCTTTAGTGTCATCATACTGTCATCTCTATGAATTTGTATTAAAGAAACATAGAAAACTTCCATATGCATCTGGCAACAGAGAAAATATGTATGACATTAGCAAATACTGACATGATCTTGCATCCTGATAAAGTTTGTAAAGATTCACTAAGAAAAAAACTATAATGAAGTCAACAAGAACAAATGCATTGCATTGTATCCAAAGAACTCTTGCACACAGAGTATGTCAAACAATCTGAAAATACTGGTGCTGATATTCTGCTACTATGGGACAAAGTAAAAATGAAGCTTCCATTGTAACTTTGAATATCTTTTTGATAAGGTAAGTGTTAGACTTCATTAAAAATGAAGTGACTCATTACAGTCTTTGGATAGTGGAGAAAAGGACAAAAGCAATTTCATCATTCCATTAACAAATTATTTATAATCTTTGTACTGATACATTTCCACTCTTAAAGATGCTGGTTTGGGATCTAAGAAAATGAGATTACCAATAGATTAGGATCTATACTGTGTGAGCAGGTATGGTAGAGATGTTATTAAATTTTATTAATATCTCTTATTTCCTTGTACTATGAGTAATGATCCTGATCAAGACTGAAGTCCCACTTCAGCTGGCAGTTGGCAAGTTGAGTTTACAACCTAATTAAAAAATGTAAAAAGTAGACAAGAAACAGGGAAGTAAAGTACCTTCTACAAAATCACATAGTATGTCAGATAAAACTGGTGAGAAACCTGATCCTGTTTCTAAGTGCAAGGATGCAGCCAAAAGACTGGCTTGCCTCCTTGGAGCTAAGATGAACGGAGATCTGAAAATATGTGGTGGTGTTCTTAGGGAATGTGAGATTATGATTATTTACTAGTTTTGGACTGGAAATGGCCTCTTGTATGCTGTTCTCTTCACTACTGGATAACAGACTGTTTGCTCAGACCCTTTAGAAAAGTAGTGGTTGCTGAAGGAAAGTCCTCAAATAATGAATTGTGGAATTTTGTTTGGTAAAGACTGAAAAACCCTAAAAGGTCAGGACAGAGTTCACAGATAGAAGACTTTTCATTGGCTTTCAAAAACAGTAGATCAGGACTGTAACTGAGGCATCAAAAATCGCCCCTTCAATAGAGTGAATGCATTTCTAAGTTGATGTGCATCTGGATTCTAATATACTTGTCATTATGCAAATTTGAATAGGAAGATGTATACATTTGCAGATGGAAATAAATAGATTCTAGGCTATTATTTGTTAAACCTTTGCTCATAACACTGCAGCTTAGCTGCTTTTATACAGAACTACAGCTGCAGAGAAACCAGAAGAATTCAGCAATCAGATAACATAAGAACAGTGATTCCCAAAACATCACTGTAGATGTCCATTTTATTAGTTTTCTTCCCTTGTATCTTCCACTAGCAAGAGCAGCAGTAGGCTTGGATTGGATTCCTTTCCCCATCTCCAGAGAAAGCGGGACTGGTAAAAACAGTATGACCATTCCTTCCCATTTTTCAAAAGCTAAAGTTATCATTGATTTGTGGTGAACAAATACACAGAAACACCCCTTTGCATGCCTAGGGCCATTGCTATTCCCTTTCTTTCCAAGTTTCAGTACTGGGTATGGGAAGCTGGCGGGTTGAGTTGTCCAATTCATATTGGTATAGCACCATGTTTGGCAGAAGTATTCCTCTGTGCTTTTATCAACATATCAGCTCTTCTAGAATTGGACAGATCTCTTCCAGATGAAACAAGCAAATACACTCTTCCTTCAGTTCTTGCTTTTTAAGCCTGGTACCTTTTTTTGTCAGTTCCTAAATGTGATTTTTTTTCTGATGTGGACACTCCTTATGGGTCAGCAGTATTTGCCCAAAGTACGTCACAATCAAAAAAATTTTTTTGCATTGTAATGCATGGACCTTGGATTACTTTCCTGGAAAACTGATACTCCCACATAATTCCACATAGGCAGAAAATGTTGCTGACCTCTGTATTATCTTTGCATTATCTCTAGAAGCCTTTCTGCAAGTGGTTTTGCACTAAGAAATGCTTTGCAGATATTGCAGTATTGGTATTACCTGAAGCTTCTAGTCACTCTAGAAAAGATGTCCTATTTTGTAATTACAGAAATTACTTTTGAAAAAGTCAGTAATTGCCAGAGACATGGATAATGTCTGAGATATCACTGTCATCCGTTATTCTGAGCACAGTGTTATTTAGTTCATAGCATACTGAGCGCTCACAAGCTAACAGCTCAGTCAAATCACTGAAAGTACAAGCTTAAAGATCTCCCTTGCCTTCTGATCCTGTCCTGCAGCTGTCCACAGATGGTGAGCTCTGGTAAATTATTGTGTGCAGAGTACAATGACATTGGTGGTATGTGAACAAGAAAAGAAACACTTAAAAATTGTGCACTGACTTGAAAAATGTATCTTAGCCATCAGGAAGGAGGCTTGTGATCCTTTGTACTTCAAAGACATGCTGATAAATCTCACTTTTTAAGGATTAGACATAAGTATCTTATGGATACCAGGGACAACAGGTCAGGGAATTACAGGGGAAAAAAAAGGCAAAAAAAGCAGCAAAATAAGGAATTACTGTTATGAGTCATTAAACAAAATTCTAGTTATGTTTTATGTACTGTTGAATAAAGAGCTCATTGTTATTTATTAAAGTACCATCATTACCTGATAAACCATGTTAGAAGAGGATGGATTTATTATTGTTCCCATACAACTAAAAGGTTAACACCCTTCTGACTGCAAAATAATACACTTTCAACTAATGGGAGCATTTAGCATTTAATAGAGTTGTGAAAAAATGTCCTTGATATTTATTAATACACCGATACCATTTTTTAGGGCCAGCTCCTAGAATCTTCAGACACTGATAGGAGATTTAAATCTTTCTCAAGTAGTTTATCTTGAGTATTCTACTTGCAAATATTAATATATTGAAAGATCAAACAAAAAGTATGGGCTCATATAGTTTCAAAATTTCTTTTAATGGAACTATAAACAACAGGTCAAATTGAAAAACTCACTTTCTGTTCCTACAGGTTTTTCTATTACTACTTTTTAAACAAGTGGTATCTGAGGTGTCATGGCAATGATGCAACTACTAGTGTTACTCTTTAGAGAATCACTGAGTGTGGGGGTTTTTTATTTACTGTGACTTAATGTCATTCTAATGAAAAAAAAGACTGATGAAGAGGTGAATAAGTTGTTTTCAGAATGTTCACCTGTCCATTATTGGGGAATCTCAGTTAAATTCAACAGCAACATCTTGTACTACTGTTAGAGGCATAACGCAGTGATCTCAGTGAATAGACTATGGGGACTGAGTTTTGTCATAAGCAAGATATAAAAATTCCTGTGATAGCAACTGTAAAGAGCAAAAGAAAATATTCATGACATAGATATTTTATTTACATTTTCTGGGTAAGAACACTGAGATAACCAGATCTGTCCAGGGCAGTGAGACTTCCTGCTCTTGTTAATTCAATAGCAATAGGTGTACCTCCTGTGGTTCTGAAATCCTTAGCCTAAAATTATTCATCCTTACATCAGAATTCAGTTATCAGAGGTGATCAGTATCACTGCTGTTGCACTGTCTTGGCCAGTCAGTGTTGTCCACTGGTACATAGCAGCTTGTGAGGTACATCAAGTAGTCTCTCAAAAATTCTGTTTCTTTCCTTGTGTAAAACATTTGACAAATTTCCGACATAAGTGATGGATGTAGGTAGCTGTGTCTTTCCTACAAAATGAGTTCAAGTGCAGAACCCTGGAAATGCAGTTCTAAATGTGAAATGCTTTGACATCAACAGTTCCCAAGTCAGTATTTATTTCATTTGTTTCTTTGTTATGGAAATTAGCTAGATATAGTGAGTATTTTTTAGTTAGTAGACCACATGTTGATGGAGTACAGGCATCTCCTGGTAGGTGTGAAAGAATTTAAGAAGAAAATGTGATGAAATATGCATATTCTTTCTGTAGAAGAAAGAAAGAAGGGAAAGAAGCTCTGTCTGGAAGGATTTTTACTGTCCTTCAAGTTAAAGAAAAGGAAAGGTACATTACTTGAGCCTTTTCTCCCACAGCCCTCTTTAGAGACTTAGAAGATGAAAGTAGGAACTCTTTGAACATGAAAACCTTCAAGTTAAACACGATTGTTTGCTATTTAGTAAAAGAATTTAATGAACTCTTACTAGTACATTCCTCATATATCTTCATTTGAAGCACTTGCAATATACCCTAATATATCCAGAAAAAGTACTACATGTGTTCAAAGGAAACTGCTTTCCACTTTGTACTTTTGTATGTAAATTAAATTGCCTGAGCCATTAACACATTGGAGAAAACATTGGAGAAGAGAGTTTTAAGTGGTGAATATTACTTCATTCCCACAGGCATTTCATTGAAGCCTTTTGGTCACTTAAATCTAGGGGTTTGGGTACTGTGTATTTCTGTCCTTGTGTTTAAAATTCTATTCTCAGTTATGAAAAAGTGTGTTTCCTAGGGACTCTACATTTTTCTGTTACTGCAACAGCATTACCCATAAATAAAACAAGTATATATTTGCTGGAAGTAGAGCTAACATCTGATACAGATCATGCATTAAGTATGACGTGATATGGTATCCAGTTGGAGGGAGCTAATTAAAAGTGGGAGAACTGTAACTGAGGCAAGGAGGCGAGAAAAAAACTACAAATTAAACAGAAGCTGTTTAAATGTTTGCACTTTACAAATGATTGTATGGCTCATGTTCCATTTTCTTTTCTGTAGGGCCTTATATAACTACCACCATGACAATGGTTAGGTATATTCTTATGGTGTATCAAGTGAAATAACTGAATATCACATGTAAGCTATTCTAGCCCTCTTCCTTTCCAGTCATAGACCATGGAAATCTGTGAAAAAGTGTTGTTTTATATCAGCTGACTGGACCCAGGAATGTATTTATATACCATTAATGTAAAGATATCTGTGGATATTAGCTGCAAATGGAAATTAATCCTGTAAAAAAAATTCACATTTGCCCCAAAACAGGGGGAGAATACTGCAGAAGTAATTTAGGTGCCCAGTGAAATCAATGAGATATTTTATCTACATACTATAAGAAAGTTTGGTCCTGTGATTTGCTAATCCCTCATGGATTTCTGATACAATCTCAGAACAAAATATTACATTAGATGGAAACCCTGCTGAGAAGAGATGTCAGTTAGGTATAGGGGGAACACCATAGAGACTAAAAAAGCTATTTTGGGGAAGAAAGAAGCTTGCCAAGTAGTTATATTCTTTTGGAGAGGCATGAGGCCCAGGATGAATTAAGAGTGTTCTATACAATTGAGGTAGTTCTCTGGTTAAAATCCTGGTGATTTCCCTTTCCTTAGACAGTAAAATACATTACTTTTTTCTGAAGCTATCTGTATAAGAGAGACATTCTGCTGGAGTTATTCCCTGTGGAAAGTTGATATTCCGTCTTCTTTACCTAGCCCCAGGGAGTGTCTTGAATCTTGAACTCAACCACTGCAGAAGTTTCAGACAGTAGTTGCATAACTAACGTGCTTAATCCATAGGGGGAAGAAAACATGTCAGAACTAAGATGGTGCAATAAACTAAAACTGTCATTGGGGCACAGAGTGAAAAGTAAATTAGTGAAATCAGAAAGCTATTTTCTTCATGACTAGCCACGATGATGATGACAGTAATTTACCATTCACTCAGCCCTCTGTCCAAGCCTGATGTACAGGGAAGGACACATTCATCAAAAAAGGAGCATGTTTAATCAATTCATCCTATGTTCCACACTTTACTTGATGTAATGTTTTAACATTGTGGTGCAACATAGTCACACCCACCCATATAATAATTAATGAATAATTTATTTTCCACTGTGGCAGCCATAAAAAGTCAATGGGCCTCAATGTGCAATAAAAGCAGAGGCGTAAAAGGATATATAAAATTTCGCAGAAAGGCAACTGATCCTGAATTTGTTGAAGCTACTGACAAAATTGCCTTGATTTAAAGTAAAATAATGTTTAATATTTGATTCTAATAGAGAATATATTTATGCCTATTCCTAGCATCAATGCACATGACCCCAAAATGCATTACAAAGATCACTAAAATTTTTATCTTAATTTATAGATGGGAAATCCCTTTCACAAGCAGTGATGTAATTCCATCTCTATTTATTTTTCTGCAGGAATGAAGCCATGGATGTCTATAACTAAAACTATGAGGTAGAAACAGAACTCTGATTTGGAGACAGCAGAAGACTCAACCTTCTGTCTAGTGATGACAGAGGTATTCCAATATATTGTGTATACCCTTCAGCTACCATGTTACAGCAGTATATAAGCTCCATCACAACAAACAATAGCTAATCGGGGTTTTCACTCCTGCACTAATCACTGGAATGAGAAATAGGAAAAGTGAGAACCAGGAGTCCACAACAGGTCTTTGGCTGACTTTGACTGCATTTTCACTGCCAAGTAAAGAGCTCACAAATCCTCTCCATGTTTAGACAACTTTAGGAAAACACATTAAGGCAGAAGTTTTAGAAGTGAATTGTGGAGTGCTTTGAGGCTGATGCCTCCTGACATAATAACATAGGAAACTTTTAAAAAACACTTCCTATAAGAACATTTTAAAACTTGTTTTGATGCTATTCATATATTTTTTTTAAAAAAGTTTACTTCCAACCTAATACAAATGCTTCTGCAATTATTGTCACATACACTGGATCCTGCTTCACTTTTGGAACAATAATACTGCAGGTATTTCACATACAGCTCAATGCATAATACAGTGGGGAATAGCTATCTGTACAGGTTTAAATGCAAATTTTAATTTCTCAATTTTTCTTTTGCCATTATGTCTTTCTGTATTCATTCTCTTGGCTAAGAAATCACTTGTCTTTTATGAGTGCAAATATTCACAAAGAGTCAATCATTCATTCTCCCACAGGTGAAATTCACTTGAGGTGTGGGGAAAAGTACAAAAGGGCTAAATCTCTCCTGCATTGAGACTAATGTTATTACTCAAACAATAAAATATAAATGAAAAAGGTATTCAGTCATCTCTACTCATTGCCAATTTCCTTGTGAGACCTACTCAGTATATATTTTAGTTAAAGTGATTTAAGTATCTCTGTTATTCTGGTCTTAACGTTTGTTAGGGTTGCCTTTTACAGGTTATGGTACTCAGGATTTTATTTTGCATTTGCAATTTTTACAGGTCCAGCTAAACCTCTATTCCCTCTCTGGTTTCACATGGTCTGTTTTTATCTTTTCTGGAGTGAAAATACCAACATTCTTCACATTTCTAGATATTAGGCTACAATACCAAGATACCACACAACCGTATGTAATATATGGCTAGACTCAATACTTCTGGTTCTTCCATTCTGGGGCTTGTCATCAGTGGTCATTAGTTCTTTTCTGGACTGTGGGTTAGGTCTTCTCCACAAGAAGCTCCACAGTACCAGGTGTCTAATTCCCCAAATAAGGAGATCTGCTGAAAGACCCCATGGCTCATTTCTGTCCCACATGCTCAAGTTTCCTTTCCAAAAAGGTGGGAGCTAGAGGTAGTGTTTGCCCAGGTCTCATATTGCCATGGACTTGGGATGTTGCTGGATGTTTGCACAGTCCAGACTGCTATTCCAAAGTAGAGGCATAGCTATTGTGACCTTTAAAAATCAAAGTCTTCATTTTACTGACAAGAATAAACCATGCGAGGAAAAAATTGTCTTCAGTCAGCAGCCTATGTTCATAATTATTTTGTTGAAATTTAGAATAGTGCATTGACCTAGGTTCTTCAGACATTTCATTGCTTTCCTGTGTTAGTCTGAGCTGCTGAAATAGCTTGTCTATAGCTATTCCTCAGTGAAAAAGACAGGGAAAAGGAAAGAATTGAATCCAGTTAAAATCCCTTAGTTCTTGTTAACGCCAGGAATTTTTCCTCAATATGTCTGAAAAAATGAAATAGTCTCAGCAATGTACTAAGTTAGACTTCAAAGCAAGTTCTGCTACAGTCTTGTAAGCCCCAATGGTTTGCTTTGGAATGCCTTGTTTGGATCCGTTTTCCTTCACCTCCTCTCAATTTGTTCTCTTGGTTTCTCACTGTTAAGTGGATTAATATACATTCTAACAGCAAAGCTGGTAGTGAATCATAGAATCATAGAACCATTTAGGTTGGAAAAGACCTTCAAGATCATTGAGTCCAACCATCAACCATGCCCACTAAACCATGTTGTGGAGTACCCTGTCTATGCGTTTTTTGAATACCTCCAGGGATGGTGACTCAACCACTTCCCTGAGCAGCCTATTCCAATGTGTGACAACCCTCTCAGTAAAGAAATTTTTCCGAATATCTAACCTAAATCTCCCTTGCTGCAACTTGAGGCCATTTCCTCTTGTCCTATCTCCAGCCACCTGACAGAAAAGACCAGCATCCACCTCAGGTAGTTGTAGAGAGCAATAAGGTCTCCCCTCAGCCTCCTCTTCTCTAAACTAAACAGCCCCAGCTCCCTCAGCTGCTCCTCATAAGACTTGTGCTCCAGGCCCCTCACCAACTTGGTTGCCCTTCTCTGGACACGCTCCAGCAACTCAATGTCTTTCCTGTAGTGAGGGGCCCAAAACTGAACACAGTACTCGAGGTGCGGCCTCACCAGTGCCAAATACAGGGGAAAAATCACCTCCCTGATCCTGCTGGCCATGCTATTTTTGATACAGGCCAGGATGCTGTTGGCCTTCTTGGCCACCTGGGCACACTGTTGGCTCATATTCAGCCGGCTGTCAACCGGCACACCCAGGTCTTTCTCTGCCGGGCAGCTTTCCAGCCACTCTTCCCCAAGCCCGTAGCACTGCATGGGGTTGCCATGACCAAAGTGCAGGACCCAGGACTTGGCCTTGTTGAACTTCATACGATTGGCCTCAGCCCATCTATCCAGCCTGTCCAGATCTCTCTGTAGAGCCTCCCTACCCTCAAGCAGATCAACCCTGCCTCCCAAATTGGTGTCATCTGCAAACTTGCTGAGGGTGCACTCAATGCCCTCATCCAAATCATCGATAAAGATATTAAACAGAACTAGGCCCAACACCGAGCTCTGGGGAACACCACTTGTGACCCGCCACCAACTGGATTTCACCCCATTCACCACAACCCTCTGGGCTTGGCCATCCAGCCAGTTTTTCACCCAGCGAAGAGTACGCTTGTCCAAGCCATGAGACGCCAGCTTCTCAAGGAGTATGCCATGAGAAACAGTGTCAAAGGCCTTGCTGAAGTCAAGGTAGATAACATCCACGGCCTTTCCCTCATCCACTAGGTGGGTCACCTGGTCATAGAAGGAGATCAGGTTGGTTAAGCAGGACCTGCCTTTCGTAAACCCATGCTGACTGGTCCTGATCCCCTGCTTGTCCTGGACTTGCCATGTGAGTGCTCTCAAGAAAAAATGCTCCATAATCTTCCCTGGTACCGAGGTCAGGCTAAGGTATGTGATATTAAAAGCAAACACAGGAAAGTTTATCTGGTGATTTTGCATGCAAATTGAGATTGGCTCTTTAGAAGTGACATTATATTTTTCCTTTTCCATCCCTACACCTAAATTGTTTACAAACAAAGCGAAGTGTCATTCTGATAGTTGAAATATCTTGCCCAAGACCAGTGTCCAAAAAGAATATTATTGCCAGTGCCTATTTTGCTTATGTACCTATTTTATTGCACTTTAGCTTTCTTATCTCACCAAATATCAATAAAATATCTTTTCAGTCTCTTCTATGAGCTTTCTACTTGCTACTCTTTCTTGAATGATCTGTTGGTAAGGCACTGTACCCAAAACCAACTTGTGACATTTTGGAATCTAGCATATAAACTGCACTGCCAGTTGTCTAAGTTAGTATTCATCATAAGGCATTGTTCATTTAAACTTCTGCCACAAAGAACACCTCATTACAAACTTTCACAGTATCCTGTCTCAAACTTCATTAGATAAGGAGCACTGCCTGCCCGTGACTTTTGCACTTTTTTAAGTCAATAAGCTACACTTTCAAAATGTTTACAAACTGCCTGGCTTGTGTTTAATTTTAATTAGACTGAATCTGTGAAAATAACTCATGTTTCTTGTAATTAAATTATCTAAAAGAACAACAGTGACAAAATATCAGATCTTGTTATAGATATACTAATGCCTTCTTCACACCTAAAGATAACATTGCAAATTGCTGTAAATGGTGAGTGATTTTGGATGGTGTTTTCAGAATACCTTAAGATTGTCTTAAATTTTCTTCCATAGACTTGCTGGGAGTTTTGTAGTTGATTTTAAGTGGAGTGGAGGGAAGGCAGGTGATGCTTAGATCTTTTAAAATGTGGACATTATCCTTATTCTTTCTGAATCAAGTAGGTGTTCCCTGTGGCTGTTTTGCTGACCTGCTTGGGTTTTTCAGTATGAGAAGGTTGCCTGACAAAGGACTGCATACAATCTTCACAAATGAATCCAAGAAAAGGACTAACTAGAATTTCTGATCCTTATTTAACAGAAATATTGGGATTTTTGGAGGACATTTACTAATTGATGATTTATATATGATTATAGCTTTATGAGAATCTTACAATATTTTAAGAGGGACCACAGAATTTGATGATACATATATGTGTACAGAGAAAAGCAAACAAAAGGATTTTACCCTGGTTTTCTAGCTCATATGCATGCATCTGTCTAATCTCAGACCTAGTCCCATTTAATGGAAATCATAGAGACTCCCACTTACCTATCTGATTTCATCATTACAGAGGGAAGATGAAACAGGTGTTGGAATAAAGAAAATACATTTTTCTCATCAGGAATACATTTTGTATGTTAAGCTGGTCCATTCCTGTTATGTTTCCCTATCCAATTCAATATTGCTTCCTGCCTGCATGGAGAGAGTTAAATCAAAGCAGACTATAAAGGGGTTGTTAAAAGACCAAAGAGGAAATGTAAAACAATGACACAGATAAGAATAACTTCAGATACCTAGCTTCAAAGTAGTTAAGATAATAATGGCTGGGTCATCACTTGGAGAAAAGCTAATGAGCTGGCTCCATCTAGACTAGAATGGGTACTCTTCCCAAGGCTAAGTGGGGGATCAAAGAAGCCTAAAACCTCAAAGAACTAGAAAAGGGAGGGAGTTTTGGGTGAGCCAAGAGAGGTTTCCCAGAATGTGTCAATTACAGAGCTGACAGGCTGGGAAGGCTCACAGACAGAAAGAATGTGCTGCAAGCAATGTAGGCTGTTCCTCCTGAGGGGGAGACTAATCTGGATTTATGTAAATTATAGAGTGTGGAAACTTAGACTGGGAACATGCATATAAAAGAAAACCATTATTTTCTGAGTTAACACCTGGGCCTGCAAACTTTGTTTCTTTGAATTAGTGAACAAATAATATTTTGCTATTAAGTAAGTGTGCTTTGGATCTTTCTAATTAGCCTCTCTAGCAAAACTCCCTCAATAGCTAAACCCCAATTGAACATATTGAAGTAAACCTGATGGTTACCCAGGAACTGTTACCCAGCTACGAAAGGGCTTACTGCCAGATTTCTGCTTAGGAAAGTAAGTACCCTGGGCCTGTAAGGACATAACCTTGAGAAGGGACAACGTTCAATAACCATGAGGCATTCTAACAGTAATAGACCAAAATGTGCTATGAATTTCTAAGCAGATCTTCTATGGATGAGAAACAGTTCTATAGTGAGGGCTGGTGATAGCCCAACATTGATGTATGGGTATGTATTGTTAGGCACATGCACTTAATTTGTTCAAGATACTTACATTTTTAATGTGGATTTTTATCTCACATTGACCTAATCTTTTAAAGTAACTAAGACATAGGTGGAGATAAAAGATTATTGTGAGCTAGATGATGACCATGGAAGGATTATTGAATATAACAAGGATGTGGGTATTCAGTGGGCCATTTCAGCAAAGCATTGTTAACTTAATTTCACAAATACCTTCAATTAGGAAGAGGCAAATAGTGTTATTTGAAGAGAAAGAAATCTCTCTGGAGAATTGTTTATTTTATCAGACTACAGAACCCCTCACTTTGTGCTACCATCGTACCCTACAGGGAATTAACAAAGTTCTTTCCAGTTGAGCACTGACAGCAGCGCATACTAAACTACAATGTTATCGTGCCGAAATGCGGTAACACCAGATGAAATATGCAGCTGCTTTCTCCAGGTTCTCTTTTCCAGAATTCAGTACAGTCTGTTGATAGAAACTAGCACTTGGATGGAGACTTGCCAACACAGCACATGGCTCAAGAGAAACAAATGAGCATTGAAGGATATCAAAATGCATCAAAATTACTTTTTAGACTTGTTATGCTATTGCTTGTATGCTTTTAGGCTTTGCTTGTACATATCCTATTTAGAGAACCCCAAGTATGACTATTATAACTATACAGCCAATCTGAGATCAGATAAAACAAACATCAGTGATTTAGTCATTACTATATGATTTTTTGAAGTTGTCATTGAATCTACTGAATTATGCCCTTATAAAAGCATATGTTTTCCTGGATACAAGACCTTACTTCTATAGATCACTTGCTCTCACTGGAAGCTTTTTGTGAGTGGCCGTGACTCTGACTTAATGCATCTTTTTTCTAAGTGGTTTCTTCTCTATCATGGAATTTTTTTTAGTATTGTTATTATAAGCTTCCATAGAGATAACATTTTTAATAGCCTAATCTATTTTAGCTCCATAGCCCATGCCTCAATTCTATTAGAAAATGGTCTGCAGAGTCACCAGGGTATAAGAATGTGATTAGAAAACTTGGTGCACTGTCTTTTAGAAAGTATCTTTGTGTTATCCACAGCAGAGGAAAATGAACTATCCAGTGAAGTTATAATACACAGAACTAATTCAAAATTTCAATGACTACTCACTTATTCAAATGGCTATCCCTAGAGAGAAGAATTGAGCAAACTGGTTATAGGTAGTCTTATAATAATATCCTTACATCCCTGCAATGCCTTTCTTGTCAAGATATTTTACAAGTAGATACAACCCAAGGGTTGTAGAAATAAAAATAATTTTAGCCCAAATGACACTTCTTTCAGTGGGACAAGCAACACTAAATAAGGACAAGAAGAAAAGATAATCTTTATTTTGTGAACCTGCAGTGGGAGTTAGACAGAGAAGGTGTGGAAATTGGACAAAGCAGTAAGGTGTCCACATCTTCCTTAATGAAGGCTATGAAGAAATTGTTGACCATGAATGATAAGGGGTTTGTTCTATGTCTCATCCAGAAGACTTCTTATTGCAGCATGATACCCACATAAACTTGGAGGCCTTGCAATGACTGTACTAGTCTGGCCCCCTGTAGCCTCAGGGATGTTGTTGTAGGGAAACCATGCGAATTAAGAATGAGGCAACCAGGACTTGTAAGTTAGACTTCAAGAGATGGTGTGAGGAAGATAAATGTCTCACTGTCTTTTATGGGAGGGAAGATTTAGATGTATGCTGCTTGGCCCAGGATGTATAGAGGACTCTGGTGTTCACCTGCATTTCGTATTTTACAAGAATGTTCAGAACAACCAGACCATCTGAGCTTTCTGACTAACTGGTTCATAAATAAGCTATGAGTCTATCACTGGTTGCTGCAAAATAATAGCCCAATATAGTCTTAGCCTAATGTAACATAACAGATCTACTGAGACTTGTGACAGAGTGACCATCAGAACACAGTACAGCAAACTGGAACAAAACTGTGTACAAGAATCTCTTGTCCTCAATGTTTAAATTTATCAAGTGACAAGCAAGTGAGTTCAAAATATATATTTCCGCAGAGCAGTATTGTTACCGAAATCCAGAATAAAACTCCTTAACACCAATGTGATGTTAAGAAGCAGGCACTTCATTTATTGCAGTGCTGGATGCACAGAGGATAATTCCACCTAGCATGCATGCCACAGCTTCAGCACAAACAGGTTATATGGAGTAATAATTACATATTAATCAGATTAATATATATGCATAAAATTATTATTAGTGATTATCATAGTACTGCCTATGTCCGATCATGCGTAATGATGAATTCGCTTGAGTCAAAAGGCTGTTTTTACTACCATCGACCTATTTGAGATTCTGTTGGCTGTCCTTTAAGTCCTTGTTCTTGTCCTTGTTTTTTGATCTTGAAGCTTAACGCAATATCAGTCACATGTGATCAATTTCAACATTGTTCTCATCTAGCATACTGGAACATCTAGTCATAAGAGCAAAGAACTGCAAAACTTATGAGTAAATACTAGTTAATGACTTAACTACACATTTGTAATTACCTCTATTAGCTAGTCCCCTGGCTACACTTTTGTCTATTGTTTCAATCATAATGTTAATTCTTAGACACAAAATTTGATAGAAAATATATGAGGTTTCTATGATTATACCTATCATGATTCGCTGTACCTAACACAATTTCCTATAGTTACAATCTTAACTTGTAAGTACAAACCTGATTTTTTGTATTGTAACAGTATTGTTTCCCTGTAATTCGCTCCTCCTACAAAGGTATGCACTATTTACAGTCTTACCCCTTGCTTGCTAGAGCAATTTTCTGAATGTTTTTTTCTGCTGCCTTTCCTTCCATAGTTCCATTTGTTCCTTCCCATATTCCTGAGCACAGAAATATCTTCTGTCTGGGAAGCCAGGATTTGATTTTTCCTTCTGATTTTTTTTTTCCAGACTCTAGCATAGACTTGACATTGCTTATCCTAAAGTCACATTTCTGGTTGACAGATGAGTATAGCTATAAAAAGACACAAATTGGATTAACTCAATTCTTTGCTCTGGGAAATAACGCCCATTGTCTTAGATTCTGACCTTCTATGCTAATTTCTGAGATAAATGAAATAAAAGGTTTACAATTCTGTGTTCTGATCACACCTTTTACAATCCTAGGAAGATCTAATTATAGTGGAATTACCATTGATTTACTAAAACAAACTGAATCTATTGCAATATTGTACTGTCCAAAAAGTATTGAAAAGCTGGCTACTGTATTACAACACTTTTAACTGCTGGCATGTTAGCCTTCATCACTACATGTACAAGCTATTGGCCAAGTGAGTCAGTGACTGAATAATAACTTGTTTAATAATCTTTTGTCAACTGTAGTATCTCATCTGGAGGGTTATCATAATAAAGACCATAATTATTTCTTCTCAAAGTAGCCTTTAGAGAATTCTGTAACTGCTGCCATTCTAATTAGACAATTTAAGATTAATTTCAAGAATAGCATTCTTTAAGAGTTCAGTCACAGGAGACACTCATTTAGAAAGAAGTGAAGTTGTTGTCCATATTTATAAAGGCTGGTCCCCATTAGATGGGATACTACACACACTTAATAAGGTGGAGTACTGTAGTAAGTAGAGATGAATAAAGTACTGAACTCACTTTTCCAAGGTCATTGGTCTGCCTGGGAACTGAAGAATTATTTCCTCAGTGTTTTCTAATGTCCATTTCACTAAGATCTGCTGCATTTCAGATGTGCATCGTTTGAAGAAAATACTTCTTTATACTCTGAGAATGCAAGGACTGCAGGTGTACCTCTGGGAAAGAGCCAAGCATGAGGGTGGGTCACAGGCAACTTTTCCAGATGTACCTGGTATAGGCTGATCAAAAACCTGCTTAACATATTAAGACTGATTTGCACAGGCTGTTTTCTGATTTTTCTCATGCAGCCCAAGTTTGATTGCAGGCAAAAAAGATATAAATCAGCCTCCTTTTGAAAACAAAGCAAACCCTAAATTGATCAGATGTGGACAACTGTGAGATCACAGGGAAAAAAGCAAATGGCATCATTTGTTCATTGTGAAGAGTTGGGAGGGTGTAGCAGAAATGACAGGACATGACTGTTTCATACCGTGTTAATTTCTGTGTGCTAACTTCTTTAATCTGCTACACTTACCATAACTATAAAATCACTGAGAGACACCAGATGGTGCTATTGTAAATGGTCTTGCTACTTTTGATGACCTGCTGATATGGCAGTTTGCTTTTGGAGAAGTGCTTATGGTCAGCTGCAATGCATTCATTTTTGGAAGCTGAATATACTACCAACAATAGTCTACTTTGTACTAATCAGCAACAGAACACTTCTTAACTGGAGCAATGGCCTAGGAACCCAAATGACATTCCTGACTTCAGATTCCAATGAATTTAAGGGAAGCTGAAATCCACGTTTGGATCTGAAGTGAGCTGAAAGAGACCTTTCTGCTTAGCCAGAAATATACCACCTGGTATGATTCAGGATAATGTAATATGACCAGAAACAGCAGTGAATTCCAAAAAGTACAAAACTGGTTGCCTTCTACTAGTTGACCAAGCAGTCTAAATGCTTTTATCTGTGAAGACATTGTATAAACAAAGTCAACATGCAAAGCATTTGAGCAACTTGTGACTACATGTAAGATCTGGTGTGCTTCTGTCACACTGCAAATCACTGGAATACAATAAATACTATGCACTGAGAAATAAATATTTTTATATCAGCAAGTGTACAACCTAAGTACACAGTGATCCTCTTCAGAGTGCTGGCAAATTGTGCTTTCTCATGCATGAAGGTGTTCATATTTACTACTCACCACACAGCACATTTAAAACAGCCTTATTCTTCTTGATAGCTCTCAATTTTCATTTTAAATGCAGAAGACATGCACACTAGTACTACATTAAATTTTCTACATGTGCTGTGCTGATATGCTGTCAGGTCCCATTGCCTGAATATTAATCCCTCTTTTGATGTGTGAAATTTTACATTTCAATCAGAGGGTCTTATTTTTGATTGCCAAACTCCTCTGTGACCAAAGTTCTCACAGTATTCTCTTCCACTTGTGACATGGTGTTGATTCTTCCATTTTTTGCTGGATCCATTAAACTCGTACTTTACTTTGTTTCCTCCTTACTCTCACACACCCCTGCAACTAGCTACAATTCTAGTACATTCAGTGAGATAATTTATCAGCTGAAGAAGACACTGGCAAAAGTATCACATTGTACCTCTCTAGAACTGTTATCTTCTGATAGGTGAGCCATTTCAGCTGACTTATTATCAACAGGAAAGGAAGAATCTCCATAGCGTATGTTTTTATTTCAACTTCTTCCTATTCTAGCAATGGAAATATACTCTCTCTGGGAATTTATTTTTTTTTTAACTATGAAATGAGCCACAGGTCAGAAAACATCTAAAATTTCAGAAGTACTAAGAAACAACACAATTATAGTGTTATATAACTTCTTTCCACTGTCTGATCTCACAGGATAGCAGGAAATAGGAAATATATTTGAAGATGATTCATCACATGCCCAAAACAGATGTTCCTCAATTTGAAATGTATCATCTCAGCCAGGCAAATAGAATTATGGTAGATGTCAGATGCAGTTACATTTGCCTGACAGATATGCCACGCTTTGGAATAACATTACTGCTAATGATAGCCTACTGTTGATGTGTAGTTCTTTGTTTTGTTGTTGATGTAGAGCAGTCAGGTCTGCTTGGTGCATCCATTAGCAATAAAGCTTTGTGTGTGTGTGGTATTGCTAAATTGAATTATAATGCAAAACACAGACGGCATCCTCACTTAATTTTTCAAGCGTTGCCTGTGCAGTCTCAAAAACAACAGTTAATAAAGCAAGTTACTCTCCTCCATAGAGTTAAACCACCTGATTTATTTCCCTTTAGGATAGCAACTTCCTGTGATTGACCTTTGAGCAGAGCTGAAGTTACATCCCCATGCAACAGACCAGCCTTTGTGTGTGGCTACATCCCCATCTGATGGCTGGTGCCAATACTAATTGTACTAGGGCCAGGAGCCACTGTCATCTCTCAGAGCTGTAGATTTCTTGCTCAGGATACAAAATGATAAAATGCCAATCTCCATGTGCTCCTTTACAAAATGCTAGTGTAGCTTTGCATATTTCTTCAACAGGATCTGATTTTTGTCTAAAATAAAAAGCCTTTATTGTTAAGGTAAGGTACGTATTTTCACAGCAAGCAACAGAGTAGATGTAAAAGCCTTGGATTCTGGACAGCTACATAGATGCTAAGATTCACCAGGACAGCTGTCCAAAACTGGAGGGAGTTTAAACCCAAGACTGAAGATTTATACTGGAAAATGCTTAATAGGGGTTTTATGAGGATAAAAGACAGGGAACACTCAGGAGCTCATCCTTCTTCTTCCTTGCTTGGTGGGTAAAGTTTGGTCAACACCTTTTTTCCTGATGGCTATTAAATTCTCAGGCTGACTTGCGTGAAAGCACTGTAAGTAGATGTAGTTCTCTACTCCTCATTGACTATGAGTTATAGACCAAAATTACAGCCTTGCCATTGCTCTCCATGTTAACAAATTCTGTAGGATTGCACATAGCTGAAGTTAGAGGAGTGGAAAATTAGGAAATTTTGGCTTTATTCAGGATTATTTACCTTGCGAGGCAATATTGAAAGGGTTTTTTTTGTAGTGGTTTACTATAGGAATACTTGCAAACCTTCCTGGGAGATGCCTTTAAAGAACTACTGTTTTCTGTAGGAGGTAAAAGGGTGGGAACACAATTAAAAAAGAAACATTCCATCTTTTAAGAACTTACGTAGTTAAACATCAAATGTTGAACATTGTCATCATTCAGTCATTCACCATTGAAGAAAACACGTTTACACTGGCTAGCAAAATTGACTTCTACTGTGGATGAGCAGTATGTAGAATATAAAGGTGACTGACAGCCAGAGAAAATTAAAAGGACACATATATTGTCAAACTGCTTTCTTTAGCAACAGATAACTGCATTAAGAGTAGCCTAAAGGCATGGGTTGGCTTGTTTTGATTAGGCACAGCAATTTGCTATCTGTCTTACATAGGGCTCTAATCACTTGTAACTGCAAATAGACTGATTTGCTAAACATACTGACGGCAACAGCCAAAGTGAATGTTGAGGGGCTGTCGGCTTCAAAATCAGCTTCTGGAAGGAGAGAATTTTCTACCGGTGGGTTGCACCTTCTCTCATGTGTGCACATATACAGGTGTCTTCCAGCTGATATAATGAATGAATTAAAGCAGAATGAATAAACTTGAATAGCACTGTGTTTCTCATGGGAGGACCTATATGTCCAGTTCTTCATAATATCTGAAATGAAAATGACTCAATGTTCCTGTAAACTTAAAAGTCTCATGAAAGACTTTAAATAGGGCTAAAACGAAGCTGAGGGGGAAAAAAATAAATCCTTTTTTTGTTTTTCTAACCATAAAAGGAACTTTAACACATCGAGGAATAAAATTTGAAAACGGCTGCTTGACAGTTTAACATAAACAATTCCAGTGATGAAAGCACAATATGGGATAATTATCTGTTCAAATAAATCTGCTTGATGCTAATGAGCATTTGAACAATCCATTAAGCAGCCATTTTTTTCTGTGCAATTTTCTTTGATAAGCAAAAATGACACTTCCAAAACTTTTATTAAGTATACAATTTCCTCTCTTTATCTTCCCATCTTTTATAGAGATCCCTTTTCCAAGAAGGCACAGCATCTCCAGCAGAAAGGACACAGAATTTATTCTCACATAACAGCTTGACACAGTGGCAGCTGCTGGAGCTAAAAATCAGTTCAGAAATGACCCAGTGGTTCACACCGGTGTTGCAGTTTGCAGATGTAGTAGTGGGGGAGAGACTGCAGAGCCCTTATGTGGTTTTATCCTGCTGAATGAAGCAGTGCTGTATGACTGTGCAGTAATTTAACTAGCTAGCAGGATTCTCACAATCAGTGGATCTTCCTTCATCCAGTCCTGCTCTACTCTTTTCTTTACTAACTTGCCCTCTTACATGTGGTCAGTGAATTCTTTCTCAGAAAATGTCTGCAGCCACAATAGTAAAAGCTGGATTTGCCCTCAAATCCAAAAAGTATTGACCAGTTCAACCACTGGCTGTGAAAAATGAGGATGAGAGCTGCAAAGAAAATAATTTTTCATGGGAGTGTACTCCTAATACCTGTTATTAAAATACAGTAACCAAAAAAAATACAGAATTCATAGGATGTCAGTCAGATTTAAATCGTGTTTAATGACATATTGCAAATATTAGACTATTTCCTTCAGTTTGTTCATCTTCTGATAAATTGTCTTTGATAACCTCAGTTTCAGAACTTGTGGCAATAGCGATTGATTGCTCAAAACTTTGTCCCACAAGTTTTTTTTCCTCTTCAGACAGAAATATTAACTAAGCAGTCAAAGACAGAGAGACAATAACACATTATTCAAGGAATGAGTTGCATAGGGATATGATAGAAAGTGTGGCAAGAATCATCTAATATCCAAACTCCCTAATAAATTGGTATGAATATTGAGCATGCAGTAATTAGGACTGGACTGCACACGATTTCTTAGCCAGGAGAGGGCTGAATTCATAGTTGTGCCTTAGTAGCTCTACTGTATGGCATTTCATCCTCACTCAGGATAGGCATTTGCTTACCTTATGTATATCATACAGTATCACCTTGCTTGCCTGCAAAATTGTATGCAGTCTAGGTTCCTGCATTGAAGGGTACAAGTTTTCTGCAGTGTCTCTATATATACTGTCACCACCTAATCCTTTGTAAGGCAAGGGTTTTCTTCTGGGTATAAAAAGAATTGGTTCCATTGTAAAGCAACTTTCAAAAATGATGTTAGTGTCCTTATTTTGGAAAAGCTCTTTTCTTCTGCAAATCCAAATGCTGTGGTGCTAATTGGCCCCTGCTTTTTTCTAATATTGTATGTTATTCCACAAATAAACATGGCTGCAGTACCTGCTGTTGAATTAGGAGATGGTGGACTATTAACTAGTTGGTCCTCCTCCTTTCGGTCACATGAGACTTTTGTTGTAAGAACCTTTGGAAAATGATTTGTTAATTTACCGTATGTGACTTCAAAAGAATGGAAAAATCTGTTTCAAAATTATCATTGCAATTAGTACAATTTCCATGAGCACTAGATGTGGAAAGGAAAGTAAAAACCCTAGCACGAGAGCATCTCATAACATTGTTTGGGACAGTAAGAGAAGTTATGAGGCTAAAGATCACAAAAGCAGCTATATACATGTTGGAGGACAAACGGAAGAGGCATGGATTTTAGTGAATCAAGGATTGTAAAGGGGATGGTGTTAACGGGAACGTGATAAAGCATTAAAATGGAAAGAGGTGGGGGGAAGCATGCTGTGTCTATTTTTATACGCAAGTGGCAAAAATGCCAGGGCTGTTGTGTTCCCTTCAAGAGCAGAAGGGTTATCAGTTCCTTCAGAGAGGCTGATTGCCACAGGCAGTTATGCAGCTGGCTGTCAAGAGAGTTGGCAAGCAGGAACGGTGACATCTCACCCTGAGTTTGCTGTTCTTATTTATTTTTCCAAATAATGTTCTAACTTAAAGGCAGTATTCAGACACTGATTCTAAGCATGCAGTAGCGTAATGGACAGAGTGAGTCCCCTGACTTCAGTGAAGTTCTACCAGCAGACAGAATGGACGGCAAGGAGAATTGAGCATGCAGTATTATTCACAATTTAAAAAATAGGTTGGTTTGTTATCTGTAGATGAAAACCCGTATTTTGTCTATCAGCCCAGAAAGCTAAAGCTCACCTTGGGTTCACATGTGGTCATTGCCCCGACTGCTGCATCCCTCTTCTGAGATCAAGGGATCCAAGGGCAGAATTTGGTCCTTGCCTCAAGTGTGCTTGTGATGTTCTGTAAATGAACCAAACATTCAGTCAACCTTCATAAAGACCAAGATTTTTTAAATGACTGATGATTTAAAATGTCCCAATCTATGAATGGCTAGATCAAGACATTAATAAAAATCTTTAGTTTGTGGTTGGAATGAGTCATAGGAAGTTTTTACAGTCCTAAGTGAAACCATATTTTTTAAAGGTGTCTGATTTTGGAACCCAAGATCACTGCCCAGCATTAGAATATAAAATCTGAACTAATCAACTGAAAACTAATGGTTTTGATGATAACTGAAAGGTGAAAAGGTTAGATTATGTTGGACTTAACCCTTCATTTTTTTACTATCTGCTCACATTTCTTCTCCATTATACATGTATCATAAAAAAAATGTTTGAATCATAGAAGTATTTCCCCTTTGCTCTACAATCATCATTTCAATTTGAGTTTTTACTGAAGTAGAAGACACTGTACAGCAAACTATGAAAGAAGTTCTTTGACCAGAGGGAATTTCTTGCATGTCACGTGAAATGTAGCTCATTTCATTTCTCTGTGTCGTGGTTTCAGCCCGGCCGGTAACAAAGGACCACGCAGCCGCTCGCTCACTCCTCCGCCCCCCTCCGGTGGGATGGGGAGGAGACGGAGGAGAGAAAAGGAAAAGAAACTGGAACCTCGAGGGTTGAGATAAAGGCAGTTTACTGGGACAAACACAAAAGAGATTACAACAACAACAACGGCACTAATGAAAAAAGGTATACAAAAAAGAGTGATGCACAGTGCAACTGCTCACCACCCGGGACCCGACGCTCCGCCACTTCCCCCACCGAAAAAAACAGAGACCACCCCCCGGCCCGCTCCCCATTTATATACTGGGCAGGATGTCACATGGTATGGAATAGCTCCTTGGCTAGTTCAGGTCAGCTGCCCCGGCTATGCCCCCACCTCCCAGGTTCCTGTAAAAATTAACTCTATCCCAGCTGAACCCAGGACACTCTGTGCCATAGTTTTCCCATCAGTAAAACCGCAAGAATAGTTCATGTTTCCTTGTTAATGGACAGCTGTAAGGTTTGATTTAAGTTTTTAGAAGGCATGCTGGGCATCCTATGATTGCATGCACTTCTTACTTCACTAAATTGGATCAACAATATAAATATTCCTCTTAGGAAAATAGGCTTCTTAGGAAAATCCGAGACTTAACATCTATTTAGGCTTGTTAAATAACTTAGCACAAGTACTTTGGAGGCCATATTCCATTACTCCTAGCAGTCTCAGGCAATATGTATGTTCAATATGTCATTCCCCAGTATTTCACTTTCCTTCACAGAACATCTATGTCTTATTTGTTGTTCTAAGATGCCCAATATGCTTAAAATTTCTTTGAAAAGAATGCCTCCAGCATGCATGTATCTTTCTGAATACTAATTAATTTTATGACATGTGTTCTTCAAGTTAAGGAATAATTTTGGTCATTGATAAACACTATTTAGTTGAGTAGGTCAAAAAATTATTTCCAGAAAATTATTCAATTAACTCATGTGTCCACTTCTGCTTATTGGTCTGTAGTAAATAAACAAGGATGTTTTATTTGAATGAATGTTTGTAACTACTGCCAGTATAAATTCATTTATGTTCCAGTACTTGGGCACACACTTAAGCAGACATATACTTAGATTGCATGAAGCCTTTTTAAAAAAGTGCTTTTTCTGGGACCAACACAATTCAACACTTCCCTGAATAGTATGTGACATCTTCCAAGTGAATTCAGATGAGATTATGAGCAAAATCACCCCTTTGATGCTCAAGAGGTGCAGATAGGAGTGTCAGCTCTGGCCTGGAAGCTGTAGAATGACGTTTGTGCAGTGCTGTTCCTGGCTGATGAGCAGTGCTGAGAGGCTGGGTGCATGAGCTTAGTCAGAATGATAAGCCATCCAGTGTACAACCTGCACAGTTGACACTACTATCTGTACCTTTCTTCCTGGAATTATCCCCATTCTTGTTTCTGTAGGCAAAGTCATGGCTTCTTCTCATGTCTTCAGCCTTGCTGAAGAAGTGAAGAGGCCACGAGACACTGGGTTCTACTGGTTGCAGTAAAAGGGTAGTGTGTGCCTCCTCATGTCCATACTTCCCCACCAAAGGTCTGCCAGTAGAGTAACCAACACAGGGGTGTATAACAAAATGACAAGGGCTTGGGTTTAGTCTTTCAAGTCACACTGGATGGACTGACATGCCTTGCCTGATTTCTGTCCTGTCAGCTTGGGATACAGGTAGAAGAATTCATGTGTGTCTATATAGATGCATAGAGATGTTTTTTCACTCCATTTTGAAAGTTATCATAGGGCATAAATACATAGTCCTTGCAGAGGGATGAATTTCACTGTGTACAGCTTTGTTTTTTATTAGCTATGGCAAAGAGATATATTAAAAACCTTGAAAGTATATCCAGCTTCATTTAATTCCCAAAGAGAGAAAGTTAAAAGCTCTTACAGCTCAGCAGATGAAGCTTTTTCCTCTTTTTTGTTAAGCCAGGACAAGGTTTCAGTGGTCTAATGTATTTAGAATTGGATATAGATTTTAAAGAATCGGATATAGATTTTTAAAAGAAGTTCAGAAGATTTAATTCTTGCCATCTACTTGGTCATAAGGAGCTATTTATTACAAATAAGTGATGAAAGATTTTTAATTGAACTCTGAATTAATTTCAAAATGCATTTTTTTCCCTATATGAGAAACAATTTTTTTGTGTTTGCTTGTTTCACACTTACATTCAGGAAAACTGGCTTTCGTGGAGACTCAGGCATTGAAATTGCCTATGCTGTAATGATTTTTTTGTTGCATAGAAACCTCACTTGCTATAACAAATAATGAATGCATATAATGGAAAAATATTTTAAAGCCATTTCCTTAAAAAGCCAGCAAAAACTTAATAACAAGTTAAAATCTGTTAAGGTAAGTTTTGCAGATCTGGAAGTACATGCTGTAAACAATTTTTCTCAATATCTTGCCCTGGAGATCTTATTTGCTATTATTAAACAGTGAGGTATGCTTGTTAAAAATAAGACTAAAAATAGCCTTTCAGTATGCTATTGCACTGGTATTTTTAGGTCTAAAAACTGTTTATTCCTCCTACAAATTGCTGCTTCATATTAATTAATTTTCAGTGACAATTTTGTTTTATCTTTTGTGGCTTGATTCCAAAGAAGTTTTATTTGACAGATTTTGGGTGTTCTTTTCTCAATCGTTACATTATGGAAAAAAAAAAAAATCTTCTATAAAAAGAACAATATTTGCTGATCAGCTGTTCCTCATTTATCAGCAAAAAAAATCCAAAGAACTGAGGCCAACATTTTATTAGGAAGGTAGACATACTCCAAGCACAGTCAGTGTTTTTATTGCCTTTTTATGGCAGAATAAATGACCAGGTGAGAGTCAATGTGATCATACTAGTATAAATCCCAGTTTTATTTGGACTGTGTTTGCATGGTTAAAAGCTACTAATAATATTAACTTGATCAATGGCTTATTTAATGAATACACTTGAGCCTAATAACTTCTGAGAAAGCCCATTTGAAGGGAAAAATTGTGGCTATTGTGTAGGACCCTAAGCATTAACATACCAAACAAGTTGTGAGTCCATCTAGTCTGATTTCCAATAGCCAGGCAAACTCTGCTGATATGGGTAAGTGAAATTGCACAACTCATTTACAACAGGGCAGATCCAAACCTGTTGTTTGAAAACAGAAGAACTACAGGCATTACTGAATACTGGTATCAGTGGTATTGTTCTGTTCATTTCAGTAGCAGAGGATCTAGTGCAATATCTGTCTTTAGTTCTGCATAAATATGACCAAGAGTACCATAGTAATCAGATGCTGTAGTAAGAGGTGTTGTGGTAATGAATGTCAGGTGTTGAAAGGTGTGTAAGGATATTTAGTACTTTAGCCTGACTAAACCCCCTTCCTATTCACAGTCATTGATCAGCTTAGTCCTGAAACATGTAGATTTCTGTTGTCATCTTAACCTAGCTGATTTAGCCTCAAATTTGATTTGTATTTACATTTTAATGTTTCATACATCTATCATTTGAATTTATAGTACTCAAGCATTGGGGAATATAATGCTGAGAAAACAGAATAAATAAATAAATAACACTTTTTATATTGCATGTAATACAGGGGGCCCAGTAAATGGCCAAATCTGCACTGTGGTTGGGTAAGAACTGCTTAAATGTAGTAAAAATAGTCCTTATTCTGAAAGGTTTCATGTTAAGGTAGAGTTTCAGATCAATAAGGATAAGAAATGTTGGTCTCAATTTCTGAATCTGGCTGTAAGCATAGCCAATTACTGAAAAACTGTGATAGTCATTGCTTTTTTTGTGGCATTCTTGGTGCTAGTGAGCTGTACGTAGTAAAGATACCTTCAGATGGGGTTTACTGTTGTCTCTTCCTTCCCTTGGCTGCATTTGAGGTGTCCATCTCATTTCAACGCATCTGCCTCAAAGTTAGTCCCTTTGAATCCTCAATGCTTGTGAAGTGTATTAAAAGTAGTATGTTTTACATGAGTGCTAGAGGTAGTGGGAAGGCATGGAGAAGGCAGGACAAGTGATTAT
This sequence comes from Astur gentilis, assembly GCF_929443795.1. NCBI lineage: Eukaryota > Metazoa > Chordata > Aves > Accipitriformes > Accipitridae > Astur > Astur gentilis. The sequence continues at coordinate 19,314,232 of NC_064886.1, read as the reverse complement.
CCCGAGGGTTCTAGGTGACATTGAGTTCTTTCCTGGTGTCCATGGAATTCATGGAAAGCTTTTTGAAAATGAGGGAAGAAATCATATGCTAGCATGTTCTTTTCATGAAGGAGAGCATTATACTAGCAAATCATGATGCAGTCAAACGCTGGGGAAAATCTTAGAAGTATTTGCTCTGAAGTGTTGGCAGCTAAATGTAATAATAAAGGACTAGACAGAAATGCATCCCATTATGTGGGAGGTTGGAGGACTTTATGATTTGGTGGCCTATATTCTACGTTTCATCTAATGACTGGAAAGAAGATCGCTTTTTTTGCTATTGCCTTTGTCAAGCTGTCAGTGGATTGAACAGCAGCTGCTAACAGGGACAGCTCACTAGAATATCTTAGGTGCAGGGGGTGAAGTTATTTCTCACATTGAGGGTTGTAGAGCCACACTTAATTCCCCTTCCCTCAACCTCCAAAAGCTATAATCCTTAGTTTTGATCAGATGGCTCTTGAGAAGTTGTCAGTACTTCTGTCAGTCAGAGGAGGTCAAGGAGGATACATGAGGGATAGAGAAGCATCGGTGATACTACATGTGTCAAAGTCGTACTCTGGGGCCTGTATTGAGTGAACAAGTCATGTTCTTTATTTTTTTTTAAATATTGCTCCCTGCAGGGAGCTCTATCCCCTAGTCTAGGAGTTTGAGAACAAGAGAAAGAATGTAGTAGCTCCTGGCTTCTAATCTCAGGGTCAACACAGACTTGCAATGTGACCTTGAGCAAATTATTTAAACTCTCAACATCAATTTCACCTCTATTTCTGCTCTCTGCAACCTCATTGTCATTATATTGAGAACATAATTTGTTCTTAATTCCCTAACATGTAATCCTAAGATCAGTGTTTGCCTTCCTCATAAGTATTTTGCAAGAAAAGATCCCTTTTCTTGTTCTGCTAGAAGCCTGTATTTCAAAGTATTACCAGTGGGCAAGTACTGTGGACTACAACCATCCTAAGGCTTTGGCCTTCAGTATTTTTGGTAGGACCACGGATGGAAATAAAGACATAATTATAGACTTACAGGGAAAGAGATTCTCTATATCGTGTATGTCCTATATGGAAAGAAAAAGGCCTGTTGCCTTGACACAGATGTTCTGCTTTTCCTTTAATTTCTTGCTTTCATAGGTTTCTTCATTTTGCAGGCTCAGATGCCTTCTTGAATCTCTCATTCTCCTGGACAAGGGCAATGGTGACAGATCTCATCTCTGGCAGAGAAAGGAGGAGCAAGGGAGAGGCAGTCTCCTTTTGGTGAGTTATAAGGCTGCTTTCTCTTCTTCTTTGTTTTTAAGCATTTAATTCTAAAGGTGAAGGATCTGCCCCTGTGTTTGAGAGAGACACTTTTCATCTTCTGTAACAAGTCCCATTGCACTATCAGAATGTCACAGCTCAACAGCCCCAGAGTGTAATGTAGGGGAACAAGCAGATCATGCTACAGCAACTGTAGGGTGAACGGAGATGCCCATGTTTTCAGGCTGCCAGTTGCAGCTGCTGCTATCTTTAAGCCTCTGGTTCTGGTGCCAGTTGTGAGAAACATCCAGACCAAGAACAGTGGATATAGGCCACTTGCCTCTAACACTTGCCCCTACAAGACCATGTGACCCTTTAAAAATACAAATTATACTTCCAAGCACAATTACATGCCTCTAAGATCATGGATGTAAGTGCTTTAGGCCTTAATTGATTCTGGAAATAAAAGGTGCAAGAAAGACATTTTTGTTTTATGAATGGATGCTTATGGATAAGTCAGGGCTCAAGGAGTCAAAGGCTCAAAGGTGAGGGTCAAGGGAACTGTTACCAGCTTGTGCCCCTAAGCAACTTGAAACACTCGGGACAGTGCAATGTCCTAGTGCACAAAGGAGAAATGAATGACAGACATCAATTTATTTATTGAATTTCATTTCAAATTAAAAAGAGGAGATATCAGTGGAGACTGCGTGTTGAATGGTCTATGTTAGTATATCTGCTGTTGTAGATCAATAAACCGTTGCAGCTTGTGCTGTACTAGCATCTCTCCAGAGATTATGGCATACCTCAAGGGGGGAATACAAACAGCACAAAGAAACACAAGCTGGAATATGGAGCAGCAGCCTGCATAGCAATAAGTAGTAATCTAAAGTGGACCAAGCTGAGCTTCCAGTGTACGCAGTCAAGAGAGTTCTAGCTTGGAGGATAATTGGAGCTGAAATGTTGTCCAAGGTCCATATTGATTATCTCTTACCTGAAAGTGCATATGTAAAAAAGCTATGGTCTCTGTAAGAAGAAGCTGTTGCTTTTTGCTAAACAGAGTATGTGTGAACTGTCATGTCATTCTTGTGGAGCTGCTGGGTTCAGTAAGGCAATCATTTTCAATAGGCAGGACCATGAAATGCAAGCATTATGGAAAGTGGGATGGAAACAGCCTGCTAACTACTTGGTGCCTGCTGGTGGCTATGCCACCTGCAAGACATCTGACACAACAGAGTAGCATGCCTCCATACAGCCAGTTTGATAATGTGTGGGTCCTGGCCATGAAGATCTTGAAAAGTGCTCTCAGAGAGATTAGCTTGAACACAGTGCTGTGAGCAGTGAATACTTGACAAATTTTTCAAATGGCCCCAGTGTATTTTAGATTAAGCTTTCTGAAACTGGGTCATCCACAATCAGCAAGTTACTCCAAAAAGTTGTGGCCCCCATTGAATAGACATATGCACATAAAAGCCAGGAAAGACATGGCTAGATCTACCTTTCTAAATTTCAGTGCTGTGTTCAGGATACTAGATCTGTTCAGCTAAGCATCAAAACACTAACATTGCTGGTTTTGTCATTATATTTAAATGGGGTTTGATCAGCTTCCTGGGAAATGCTTGGGTTAAATGTACATGCAGTGTTTAGCACGACTGATGTTTGAGACTTGCAGAAGCAATGGTTTCCAGTATGTGGTTGTCTGGCTTGAGTGCTGCATGCAAGGGCACCTGTGCATTAAGACATTACACAATCATTCTCTTGTGTCTAACCAGGTTTGATTGTTTAAAAAATAGTCAAGATCAGCTATCCTGAACAACAGCAAATGGGAATTCTCCTTAGGATTTTGTTCAAAATAGTGAGATCAAAACTATTTTTGTTCAAAAATAGTGAGTGGTTAAATGGAAGGTTGTTATGATGAAGACTTTTGCTAAGTCATATTTCTTTTTCTTCTGAATAAATTGACAGCAACTTGAGAAATTCTATCAGGACTCCGGCTGCATTTCTGAAGTATCACCTAAAAGTCCTGAAGAAGCTCAGGCTTTCTTTTTTTATGGTTTTCCCAGAATTAAAATTACAATATCTGCAGCCTGGTTTTTTTGTGAAGTATAATTTTCTCTCACTTTTTCATTGGATGCTGCTATTTAAGTCTCCCATCCTATGTTTCTCTTGTGGAGTACTTGAGGACTAACACTTGCTCCTACTCTTGGGCAAATATGAGTTTTCCCAGCTGAAATATTTTAATGATGTCACAAAGTTGGTTTTTTTTAATAGTATATTCTCTTACAGTCCAAGTGGCTTAAAAAATGGATAATACCAGAGCCTCCTACTGCTCAGGAGGAATTTTTTTTTGCTCACCAAGTTCTAGTAGCCTTGAAGATTATATTTTTGACCTTTGTTATCCCCCTATAATTATTTTCTCTTTTTCTAGTTCGTTGATAGAAGATTTAGCTATTGCCCTTTTTTCCCTATGAATAACTTTGAAAGAATACCAGTAGGGATTCTCCATTTTTTTAATAACACTTCTGACTGTAGCCTACTTCCAAATTACCAATTTCTTCACAATATCTAATCTTTTGATATGGTGTCTTGTTGTACTTTAAAATCTTTTACTGGTATGAATGGGAACACTGCTCATGACGGGCTTTTGGCTTTGTTTGGGAACATTTGTGCTGCAGCTGCAATGGCCTGGGTCCATTTGTTCTAGCTGAAAGTTGTTTAGTGTACTGGACTCCTTTGCAGCACAATGAACTCTGAGTTGAGTGACCATAGAGCTGGCAGAAAGATCATACCTGACAGCCTTCTCAATCAGTGCAAATCATTCAACAGTGACTGGAATTTGCTATTCTTTCTCATATACATGCTGACTTCAATAAGCTTCAAAACTGCATACTTTGCTTCCAGAGAAACTATCCATTCTCTGCAAAAGGATCTTATTTAATGTACATAGAAGCTTGAAAGGAGAGGGATGAGCTCATATACGTGAGCAGCAGATTATTGATTACTACAGGGATGGATATTGAACAATGGGTTAGCTGTAGGAAGACAAAGCAAAGTTACCAGAGAGATTGTTCCACCCTGTGCTCAGTACGTATCAGTTGTTTGTGCTAAGGTAAGCACTGAGTGATTAAAGAACAAAATGTTAGCTGGTTACCCATTCGAAAACTAGGATTGATCCATAATGCTAGTGTTACAGCTAGAATTGGTCAATAATCTCAGGACATAACTTTTTCAGTGTAAATTCACATTACAGTTGATTGACACAATTTATGAATTCATGCTGAGTTTGTCAAATTGTCTCAGCTAAAAGATTCATCAAGTCAAATAATTTTCATTTTAAAAGTTTTGATACAAAACAGATTTATATATTTCCCCACATTTGTAAACAACCTTTTTCTTTTTTTTCCAGATGCATCTGAATATTTTAAAACTGGTTAATGCCTTACCAGGGCATTTTTTAATGGGGACGGCAATGGGTTTTTGCAGTATGTCTGTTTAGGCAGGGAAATAAAAGACCAAACCAAACCGAACCAAGTTATTCACACAGCTTGGTTTACTGACTTGTAAAGACCTGAAGGTGGATCTTACTCTACAGCTAGCAGGAGCTGAGGGTTTGAAATACCTCTATAAAATCTTTCCCAGAATTCCCAAATACTGTTGTACATAACTTAGTAAGTCTAAGAGAAAGCCCCTGTTTTGAGATACTCTCAGTATAAATGGACAGGGGAAATGATGAAATGGAGACACTGAGAGGAAGATGTGATTTATGGACAACAGGAGAGGAATGACAGAAAAGGGCAAGGAGCAAACAGAAAAGCTCATTTAGTTGAATCACTTAACATGCTATAGATATTGCTGAAATGCATTGTAGAGGAGGAGGTGCAGCCCTTTATTTCCTCTCTCTGCCACCTATGAAAAACCGTATGGTTGGGAATGGTACTCCTGGCTCCTTCGAACAGGTAAAAAATGTGGAGAAGTTATAAGAAAATATGTGGAAAGGAAAGTAAAAGACTTTCTTTGAGAGATGTTGAGCAACTGAGGACAAAACCTGGAATTTTTTCTCATGTTGTTTTATGATGGGGGCAAGGTGTAAATCCAAGTTTAACTACCACGTACTTGCTGTACCTTCTCCCTTTTTTTACCCTTTCAGACCTAAATATTAACTTGGTAGGTCAGGTGCTTCCAGGTGCCTCTACAGTAACAATGAATTCAAGTTGAAAGCAACCATGTTGCCTCAATCAGGACAAAAATTGAATTAAATAACCATCTAGGATATGCAATTGCCTGTGAAGAATAATTGTCATCATAAACAATGAATGGCAAAAATGTTCCTTTGCTGTTCATTTGGGGTTTTGTTGTTGTTGTTGCTGTTGTTACAGCTTGTAAGCGAAATCACCTTTAGTTTTCCAAGTATCAGATCAGAGATCTAAGGGTCCCGTAACTCTTCTCAGCTAAGTGATCATTCACTATGACTTCCCTTTAACAGGGGTTTCACAGTAACTCCTATTTTAGATGTAGATTGGAGGGAAAAGGTTGTAAGGGGTTTTAACCCTATGTGGTATCTCTAGCCAATGCAAGCTTTCAATATGGCTGTATAACCACTTGTCCCCTCCCTCACATAAAATCAGATCAATGTCTGCCAATGCCCTTTGCAATGGAGAACATGCTGAGACAAGGAGTATAAGGCATTTGCTCAAGCTTCTATGGCTGGAAGCACATCCTGAGGTTCTGCCTCTCCTTGCAGAATGAGTACAATGCACTGCTCTCCTGAAAGCTGGACAGAGCCATGAGCAGTATTGAGGTGCCCCATAAATGCCAGCCACAGAAGAGAAACTTTTCCAATCATTTTCCACTGAAAGGAGAGGTTATTACAACTCAGGGGTATTTAAGGAGTACAGGGGCATTTAAAGAGACAGGTAAGAGAGGTGGAAGGCAAAGGGAGAGACTATATCTTGGAGTAATTTCTTCTTCAGATATTTTTAAAAAAGGGGCGGAGGAGGGGGGGAAGAGAAGATTGACTCAACTAAGTCTAGCAAAGTGGCACACTGCTCCTGTGATAGCCAAGGTTGCTATTTCAATGATTACACTGGTAGATCAGGAGAAGAATAATTACCTCCACATGTACATCTCTTGATCTGCCAAGCAGAAAAGAGAATCCTGAGAGCATTTATCCCCAAGGGAAGATATGAATAAAGAAACAACTGCAGTTGGCTCTGCTTCCTTTTGCATTTTGTTTCAGACTCCTTGCTGCACCAGCAAGTGTCACTATGGTCTTTTCTATATAACAGCAGAGATGAGAATGTGAGTTTTGGAACACGAAAGGGGAAAAAACCCCAAACCCTAATCATGGTTATGAGTCTGGTTTTGACACACCTCTACCTGGAGTCAGTAACCCTGAGTTACAATCACCCTGTGTTTTCAATGGCAAGGTGACCTGAAATTATTTGTTAAATCTTTCTCTCTGGAGACATTTTAATGGTAGGATCATGTGACAAAATCTAAGTGTTTTTCTTTCTTTTGTACTTGTGGGGATGATTGCTGCTTGTAATAATCATGGTTTCATTTTCAAGATAGTCTCTTTGCTAACCCAAATTTTCAAGTTCAACTTGTCAGATTTTCATATTTGGGAGTGGAAGTTCATTGGGGTATATTGCTAGTTCTCTAGATAGATAAGAATTAGAAAATTAAATATTGATTAATTTAGAAAAAGCAGTGAAATCAAATCTGTGACTATAATTTTCTTTCTCCTCTGCTCTTTCAGTGTTGTTGAATATTTTGGCACCATTTTCAATATATTTGATGTTAGATGGGGAAGTGTGAAAATGGAAATGCATTGGGGAAATGGAAAAACACCAACATTCCTGTTACTGAAACAAAACTAAATTATTATGACAAATATTATCATGAATATGGAAAGGAAGCAAGATTGCGTTTTATACTCCAACTGCCTATCCGCAGTTTCATGTTCCATAAAAAGGAAATTCAGCAGCATGCCCGTGACATTGAAATGTTAAGCTCTGAAACCAATTTTATCTTCAGGAGACATACAGCTCATTAAAAATATTAAAATACTTTTCTCCCTTCCCTACCTAAATATTTATTTTTAACCCTTTGTACCTAGCTGGTTTAGGTTATCACAAAATCCTAGAAATTACACCTAAAATGCCTATTCATTCCTATATGTGCAGGACTGATGATTTGGGTGAAATTCTTAGCTTGCTGAAGTGAAGGTCTTAACTCCCCATGGTTTCTCACTGAGTGGGGATTCCACACTTTATTTCTTAGATATGTGCACTGTACTTTTTTCTAAATCTTCTCAAGTGTTCTACGAACTATGGGAGGGTAGGTACAAAGGAAGGAAGGGAAACATAGTATGCAGTGGCTTTGCAAGAGGAGTGAATAGCTCAAAGCAGTCACGCACTCCCCAGGCAGTGAAGTTTTGGATGTAGAAACCATGAAACTGAACTCCCTCCCATATTTGGAATTCCCATAGCATTTACTTTGACAAGAGGAGTCTGAGATGGGCATGAGGTTTGGCTTTCAGACTGTCAGCGTTTCAGGGAAATGGAAAATGGAAATGGAAAAGCACAATGCATCCATTCCTCCTTTTAATTCATTCTTGCTTGCTATAGCCATGAGCTGATGCAATCTTGCCTTTGCTAAGTAGACTACAGAGTAACACTGACAACAGGAAGAATGACTAACTTCAGGGAGGAGAATTAGAATTGTTTGACCTTTCATAGTATCTTTTCATCAGCTATACAGAAAAGAATATCATAGCTCAAAGCTCTTGTTCCCTCAGGTTTCTTTCACTTTAATAATAAATTCCTGCATGGATGCAAGAAAAATTTCCTTTTTGGTGAGCTTGTTTTTCTCCTGTTATTTCTACCTGACATTCTTGACTTTGGAGATCATGATCAGGACAACTAATTAAAATCTCAGAGTATGCTGGAGGAGGCAGTATTTTTGTCTTAGCCACAAAGTTTCACATTTCCATTGTATCCATAATAATGCGCCTCATAAGATGTCTGATCTGATTTTATAGATTCAGAAGTTTAGCTAGTTAGGTAGCTTTGGAGACACATCTGGAGTAATCCTCTATATTTCCAAACCCTGCTCATTACTACACTAAATTTACAAGCTTTGCTAAGCCATGGAGTGATGTTTCTTCTGCCAATGAAATGCCAAAAGGTAAATATTGGCATTAATTTCTCCTGCATAAAAGTGTTTTGTTGTGGTACTTATTCTGCTTGCTAAGCAGCTTGTTATTGTCCACCAGTCAATGTGCCACCGAAACCTACACAATTCAAAGTCGTGAAGAATGTTGCTAATAATTTATTTGATTTTAAACAGTTTCCTCTTAGAGACAGAAAACTATAGCACTGTCAGCTGGAGCAGAATAAGGGAAAGGGGGAAAGGAAGTTTTGTACACATTTTCAGGGAAGTTCCTACAGTTTTTGTAGATGGTGGCTGTCATTTTTAAAGTGTCACAATGATATGGACTGCCTGAACTGTGAGCACTGTGGGAAAACTCTTGATTTTTCTTTTTAGGAGTGTTTACCAGTTCAAAATAGGAATTAGAGACAGGAATAATTATGTTCTCCAATGATTTGTGACGGTAACTGATCTTCAGTTAAAAAAAAAGTTGTTGTCTGTGATACAATTATGAAGTCTCTATACTTCACTAATATTTGCAAAATGAAGAATGCAAGAGTCGGCTGCTGGTTTTGAAAATCAAGCCCCAGATCAGGATTTGGCCTTCTGGACATGGAAATTGCATTTGTTACCCAAGTCAGTAGTTTAACGTTGTATGTCCTCCACATTGATAGTGACTTCTTAGGGAGATTGTCCTTATATATTTATAAATATATATATATATTTGTTAGTTCATAATTTTTTTTTCCTTTATTTCAAATGTATGTAGTTCTCACTGCTCAGGAAGAAAATGAAGGCTGTTCTTTGACACCTCCTTTGTGACAGAGAGTTATAGAGATGGGCTTAAGGAAACATTCAAAGAAGACGTATGAAATGTGCTTTTACATGGTGGAGGACTTAAATAGAAATAAAATTTTCTTTCTGCCCTTTTTATAAGCCCTTTGTAATAGAATGGATTGTTGTTATAAAAAGCTGTTCACGTATAACAAGCATAAAAAAGCATGAATTCATTGACTTTATGGTCAGTTTATGGAGTTCATTTACTCAGGAGGTCATGAAATTTTGTCTACTTGTCCTATTAGGGAAAAGCTTGGTAAAATTAAAAGTGTTAACAGAGAAGATCTCAAAATGGATTAGTTGTTTGAGTCTTCCCCCCTTCCCCTACAGGTAGACATTTGCTCACTGCCCCCTGCAACTTTGCATGCTTCAGTACTGGTTTTGCTCATGCTTTGAAAGACAGGAGATAAAATGATTAGGCTCTGTCTAACCCCTGAAATTGCAGTGATTTTAACCTGGCTTCTTTTAGAGCAATTCTAAATTGATATGAGCTAAGCTGAAGGACCTGACCTTTTGGACTGGTGTAACTAAATGTGTTTAAAAACCCAACTCAGGCTACACTGGCACTTTTCCCTCAGGAACAAGACACAATGTCAGTACTCCTAGGTATAGTGTGACTTCAGGATCACATAGCTTATATGACTATGCTGTTCCCAAGATGGCATATTTTTCTGTGTTAAAGGTTTGCTGTCCATGGTGGGTTGCAGGTCAAAGGAGTGTCAGCATTTCTGATTTTTTTTACCATCATATTTTCATAATGTATGGCATGTGACCTTTAAAAAGCTGCAGAAAATGATGCAGTGTTCATCAAATATTCTGTGCTCATTGTACAGCCTGGGTAACTGCTTCATGACTTATTCTGCCCCTCCCAGGACCCCAAGGCTCCTTGGCAGCTGTGATGGGTGTGAAGGATATATTCCCCATCATTCCACACTCCCATGGTGAAGTCTTAAGTTGAAGAAGGCTAAGAGAGAGAACGGAAATTAGTGATCCTTTCTCTTTGTGAATAACTCTGAGATGATTGCCTCCAAAAATCTGGTTAGCTGGCAAGGACAAACTCGAACATGCTGCCTGCCAGATATGTCCAGCTGTATGCATGCCACCTGCTGATCCATGTGCCGTACAGGCAGGCTGCCATTTGCATTGCCGATAGTGTGTTGAGATGCATAATAGGGTATAGCAGCCAGCCTCAAAGTTAGGAAACTTCTCCCTCCACTAGTCACAGACTCTCCTTTATTGGTTGACTTTTTTGCTTTGTTTGTTGTATTTTTTTCTTTCTTCTCAGAACCCTCACTTTACAGCACTGAGAGCCAGCTATTTATGCGACTATTTGGAAGTCTTTAGATGCTACAGAGCATACTGGAATAGTTTCCTAAAATCTTGCTTCATGTATCTGGAGGGGGCGAACAGTTTAGATACATCTGTCTTGTACATATTCATCATAGGCTAACATACAACAGGCTCCAGCACTCAAAAAAGCACAGATGTTAACACAGCTGACACTTCCCTTCACTCACATAGTGAGCAAATGCTGCTCAGCAGACAGAACATGTGAAAACTAAACAAATCTCACAGGGGCCTGGAGTGCTTAAATCCTTATTACTGGTAAACTGTGGTGATAAAGAAACACTGTACTAAAATTAAAGAAGATTCTTAAGAAATACAAGCATTATAGCACGTCCTCCAGAGTGTAATAGCAAATGTGGTTTCATAGCTGGAACCCTTTTTACTTACAAATTGATACTTCATAAGATGTTTTAACCATTTTTCATACATAAAGCAATATTATGCCATTTGGTTCTTGGAAATCTCTGTAATAAACATACTAGCAGCTCATTAAGTCTCACTAAACACTTCTGTATTAGAAAAGAATTATTTCATATTTCAAATAGATAAATGGGCATAGAATGCCTAAGTATCTTGTATAAGATAATACATCATGTCAGCTGCTTCCATGGTAAGTAAGCAGGGTGGTAAGTCCTCTCTTTGCAAAACAGAGGACACTGATAGATTTTTATAACAGGAACACACTGGGTTTTTTTAACCCCAAGCCCAAGGAGTGTAGAGTAAATCTACTGTTTAACTGTGTTGGTTTCTTTTGACTAGTGCTTGGAGGACTATGTCACATACAGTAAATTACTGGAAGAAGAAATCTCCACCAAGGTAACAGGTGCCAAATAAAATATATTAGTCAATAAAAAAACTATTAGAAAGCAAGTCCTTTTAATGTGATTTACAGTTGGCTGAAGTTACAAAACAGCAAACGGAAGGAAAGAAAATTACACTATGAGTGGTAAAGAGGACCAGTATTTTTATGGTATATATTGGAAAATAAAGGAAAAACTATTAGTAGGTATTGGACATGGCCTGTTAGCATTCATTACCTCAGGAAATAGTCCAGAATTTGAAAGGGTAAACACCAATGAGGCAGGGAGATTTATTTATTGTGGTCAAAGGCTCAAGTATAGAGGCCATGTTCTGATTACCTTACTCTGCTTTCCACTTCACTGGGTGATCAGAAAGATTTTGGGGGGAGTAAATTACCATTTGATGTGTATAAGAACATGGGGATTAAGGAGAGGAAGTGTGATCAATTGGTAACAATTCTCAACAGGGCAAATTAACAATGCCTAACAGATGACTGCTGTTAGAAGCTGCTGCTTGTATTGAGGGAGCTAAACTCGATAACAGTGTGGTCACTTGCTGGAGCACAAGACCACCATTAAGAAAATAGGGGTTCTGTTCACACCTGGGCTGATGGGTGACTGTGATAATGCCAGTTTTCCCACCTGAGGAATGGGAAATGGTAGTAATCCTCTTGGTGAAGTGAGAGTCAATTTAAAAAGTTATGTAATGCGTAGCTGTCTTCAAAGAAGGGAAACATGATTATTAGTTTCAGGATCTGTAATAAATCCAAACACAAAATGCTGATGTTGACAAAGGAGATTTCTACTGCTATGAAACAAAGACTATTTGTACAATAGCTTAGAAACAGGGAATCTCCCAGAGGTGATGCTGATAAAGCATGTGCATAAGTAGCATGTTAGTTTAATTCTGGTCTGTGGCAGATCTTAGTCCCTTCATAAATTCACACTCACAAAAAAAAACCAAATGAGAAGGCTGCTTTGAAAAAAATTGTCTAAACTATGCTACATGATTACGTGTGGAGGCTGGAGGGTGGCAGGAGAAAAGGAAGGCAAAAACCTTGTCAGATTTAAACAGCCCACTTTGTACTCTGGGAAAGGCAAGTGTCTTGCATTTGAATTAGTGCCATGCTACTTGAATAAGAAGATAGCATGGTTTGCTGCAAAGGAAGGCAGCACAAAATAAGTAATCTATATATTGAGCTGCTTTTGTTGTTTACATGCAGTGTCATTTTATAGTGTAGGAAAATACTGCTAAAGCTACAGCTTTGTAATTAAGTGATTATTTTACACACATCTGCATTACAGCATCTGTATTATATTACATGACTGATATCCTGATGGCTTGAATTTATATTAAAATATTTTAGTGCCAGATTGGTGTTAGTATATTAGAGGTTTGGAGAAAAAATTATTCTCATGCATGTTTCTCTTAAAATCTACTAAACCTAATCAGTTTATTTTTGAGAAGAGCCATCACCTGGCACAGTGACACCAAAAAAAAAAAAAAAAAAAGGAGAAAAAGATATTTCTTATTGAAATATACAGATAATGGAACAATACTTCATCTGTGATTTGATGTTTTCTTTCCTGGCTGTTGCCTTAGCTGAGTTTCACACTACTCTTCATGAGCCAGTGGGACTTAGAAGGAACATGGAACAGTTGCCTCAACTGCTGAGCAGAGAGGCTGCTCTAAGAGCCAAAGTCTGCTGCCAAGCTAAAATCAAACAGTTCTAGGATGGCAGAGTGTCAGCTCCTCTGGTCCAGCAGGGATTGCCTGCATGGGACAGAGGAGGAACTGTCACCTGAGCTGAGTGTGGTAATGCAGGTCCTGGAAAACAGGGTGACAATGGCAGATGGCAGATTTTTAGAGGCACTTACTAATAGCTGATTCTGTGGAGCTGCATGGATCACAGCCTTCAAGAGAAATTCAGGACAGCAGTTGTGTCTGTCAGAGTTCCAGTCTGTCCTTATAGGATGAAGCAGTGGAGGAAGGAGAGGAAGAAGAAAGTAGAGGGAAAAGGAGCCTGGGGATAAAATATGGAGTGGGGAAGACAAAGTAATCAGTGATCAACACTGCAGATCTGTCTTGATACCTGTCTGCTTAATGCCTGGTTCTGCATAACTGTGGACCTCCCTTGGGAGATACTGAGGGTTCTTAAGTCTCACTGGAGGTATTAAAGTCTGTCCCAGAAAGATATTTGCTTCATTCCTGGGTCAGGGACTCCAGACACTGAGGTATTAAAAAATGTCCCATCTTAACATCGATATCATCTTATTACATTATCATTGATAAATTCCCTTGGCATTCTTACATAGAGAAGAAGCTCTTCAGAAGTTTCAAGTATTCTCTAAGCAACCTCCTTTTTCCCTAGAAAGAGTCTTACACATGCCTTACAATATGTGACTTATTTCAGCCTGTAGATCCTTGACATTTTTACTGCTAAGGTATAGAAATATAAACTATGGTAGAAAAATAATTCCCCTTTCCTTAAATGTCACTACCTTCTATAGCATATGTCTGTTTGCCAAGGGACTGAGCGCTATTCTTGATAGCACTAGAGATTTTTTCAAATACCAGGTTGAACTGGCTGTATCAGTTCTTGTGCCCCTTTCATACAAAAGGGAATCTCATTATCTATGCCTAGAATAAGAGGGTAATATAAGCCACTCACCACTCTCAAGATATTTGCCTTTGTCACAAGAACTTAAAGTTGTCATCACAATTTAAGGTGGACAGCATGTGTTGGTTTGGTTTGGTTTTTTTCATATTTAGGCTACTTCTGCAACATGAGACAAATACCACAATAACAGTGTAGTTACTGAGCAGACTTGGGGCATGGGATGAGAGGTGATTTCACCACAATCCCTCTGATTAATGTCACATAAATAAAGCTAAAACCTTCAAAACCCTTCATCTCCCCTGTATTAGACTTATGTCCTTACTTGAGCTTTCAGTCATGCTGGTGTCATGACTGTGTCTGTTTTGGCTAGATATTTCATCCTATATCTGAGAAAGTTAAAATTGTAGTGGGTCCAGTGAAAGGTGCAGATTTAGTGAAATCTCTGTGGTTCAAAAAATTCTGTCTCGCTCTAATAACCATACTATAGGGTATTATTTGGTACATGGAATCCTTGACTCCATGAATACAAGCTTATCCATTCTGAAAATGCATTAATGGATCTTACCTCACCAAAAGAAAAAACAGGTCTCCTCTGTGACTGCTAGTAGTGAAATTTGCAGAATATGTTGTCATGTAAAAAGAGACTGGAGTGAGTGAAAGAGAGTGAGAGCTGACAACTGGTCTTCCTATCATCCCCAAGAGTAGCAAGGTGCAGGAAGTTCACTCATTAACTTCAGGAGAATGTATCAAAAGTATGTGGAAGACAGGTTATTGAAGTGGAAGAGGTTGTACCCGTTAGGATGTTTTTGCTGTGAAACTAAATGATGAATTGAAAAGTCTGACAAGGAAAGTGAGTATAATATCTGAAATATTTTTAGACCAAAAGTGTCTTGAGAAACCAATTTTGAAAAGTGGAATAATCTGCCTCCTAGAAAGTTCAATTAAAGTCATAACATTTAGCATCATGGACTACTTATTCCCTATAGTTCAAATTTCGTATATTGCACCAATTTGCAAATTTATGTCTCCTGATACAGTGGGAAAACAATATGCAAAATATTTTATGAATGTGAAGAAAGCTTGAGATGATGTTAAAATAACATGTAAATGGAGTGAAAGAGATTGTTGCCGGATGATTTTTTTAGCTGGTCACAAACCCCAGTAGAGGAGGCAGAGCTGAATACCAAAGTACTATTTAATTTCATGGAAGCATTTGCTTCAACTTTCTTCATTTTTTCTTGATGATTTCTTAGTGCTGTACCCATTTCCTGCTCCCAAAGTATGAGAGGGTTAGTTTTGTGGATAAATCTGCTAACTCAATTTGAGAAATGGGAAATTGAAACCTACCTCTTGTTCAAATTTGGTGTTCTTGCCCTGAGAAAACATGCAGAATCAACACCTGTAATAATATCTGGGTAGGTAGAATCATAAAAGATTATGAGGTGCCACATTGTAGATTTAGGTGTGACAGGCCCTTTTCCAGAACTGCTTCAAACCCAAGACAAAATGTTTTGTCTTCTTGGTATTTTTGCATGTGCTCAAACAAGGATAATAAATAGGACAGCAACTCAGCAGGCAGAGTTGCCTGCATATCTCCAGCTAGGAAGGACCTTTTGGAGAACCCAGAAGAGCCATAGGCAGGGATTCAACAGTGAAGAGAGTGAGTCTGTATGCCTGTAATTAATTTGGCAGCCCAGGGTGCAAAGTCACTGTGAATATGACTCAGTAATTCTGAAGAAAAGTCAGGATGAAGCATAGTCATGTGGGGATTACTGGGGAAGTTTGAGATGCTACAGAGCAGATAAAGAATGAAATAAAATAAATCATGTAGCAGGGCAACTGCTTTGGTTTTGCCATTGATAGAATAAAGAATTCATATCTGATAAATCCAATACATTGCACAAAGCATGGACTGTAAAACTTGCTGTCCCAAATAGCTAATTGATGTGAAAATTACACCTGGATTTTGTCAAGCACTACTGCCTTGGTTTTGGTATAGGAATAATAATTTTCATGTATCTGAGGAAGCAAATGAATACAGAAGGGACATTTGGGTAACTAAAGAATGGTAAAACTATGGGACTATCAGGACAATTTGGAGGTCAGTCTGGCTCTTCTCAAAAGCACTGTGAAGATTGTGGGCCAGATCTTCATCTGACTGAAAATGAATCAAAGAGGTTATGCAAGCTGATTATCAGCAAAGCATCTAACCTGCCTTCCATTGCTTATCTGACCTGGGGCCACAAAGTGATTGTATAAACACACGCAACAAAGTATAATATTTGCAAATAACTCTTGAGAGTTTTGTGTTGGTAATTTTGGCGATATATTGACTGCTGTTATGAAGAAAACCCAGCAACCACCCTCACCTCCAGCTTTGATATATTCCTTTCATCTTCAGATAGAAGAAAGTGTGATATAGCCAGTGTTTATACACTGCTGGCATTTGCCATTAGAAATGATAAAAGGAGGATTGAAAAATATTGTGGTATCTCATTGGAGCTGCTGCCAGCGTTTGGCCAGATGAGAAATTGGGTAGCAACTCTGCTTGACAAGGAGGAATCAAATTCCCTTGGACTATTACTGTCAGAGGGTGCCCAATCTAAGTATTTCCATTCATTTTGTTCCATGTTGCATTAGCTCTTACATTTCTGCTCTGTGTCACACCAGTCTGTTGGTTATTCTTGGGTCTTACACTCTAAAAAGTATTCTTTGTGAGGTTTTACACTGTATAAATAGGCTGGTTACCTCAGTCTTCTCATTACCAAGTCTGGCATAAACCTTCTGGATGTTATTGCCAGCAGTACAACATTAGATAGTTTACACCTGAAAATACAGCAAGATCCCAGAAAGTACGAAGTTGTAACTGGTATGTGATGCATTTGGTAGTAATCCAAATGATATGTTGATATACAGATGCAAGATAGAACTGGAGGGAAATAGAACTCCATGGCAAAAATTGGTCTAACTGCCCTGTGTTATGCTATGAAAAATCCAGCCTTGCAGCCAAATTGGGTACAATTCAAAGATAGTTTAAATGAGCCAGCTCTCTGTTGGTGCTGGCTGAGAAAACTATTGAAGTATTATCTATATCGGCAGTATAGCAAGAACAAAAAAACCCCAAACCTACATTTGCAAGCTGTGATAGCCTTAGTGGTGCATGACAACATTGCCTTGTGGCAAAACCCCATAGAAAACACAATGAAATAGTATAATCTTAGAATGATTAAGTTTCAAAAGAAAGGAAGATCCTTTTGAGTATGCCAAAGTACATTTTTCTGAGGGAATTGAAGGGATCAATATTGTTCCTCTGAAAACCTTTTCAATGCACAGGGAATAAAAATTAACTATAGATGGTTTTGAATTTGCCATGGCTGTAGTTGAAGGTAGGTTGAATCTTACAGCTGCATTCTCAATTCTGGAACAGCAAAAATGGTTATAAGTAAGTAAGCTATTACTGTACTAGAGGTACACAACTGGAGGGACTGGGGAATTTTGGAGCTGTAGACAATGCGGTCTGTAGATAGTAGGCCTTATTGTATGTCTTCTGCTGATTCTCAGATTTGCTTGCCATGCCCAAGATATTTCTACTGAAGGAGAAAAACATTTTAAACTGCTTTTTAAGAACATTATGAGACTTAAATAACATTCATGAACAGGTTGTGAGGATTATCTGTTTTCAAATTCCCTTTGAAAAAAATCTACATGTGAATTGCTAAGTAATATAAATCACTTTAAATTGTAGACTAACATGATATGTTTAATATTTACAATGATATTCAATAGGAAAATACATAAAATATTTTTAAGATATATTTACTTTCAAGTTCCATTTGTTTAAGAAATATCGGGTACATTGTATTTTCATTTCTGACAAAATTCAGATGTGTGATTTTGATACACTTAGAAAGGAATTAAAAATTTCAGGCAAGTGTACCAGACCTTTGAGAATTCCTAATATAAATTCATGAATTAAGATGACAAGGCATTAAGCAGGTTATCCAGATTAGGTTTGTAATACAAAGCCATTTCATTAATATAAAAGCTTCTTTCAACTCTAAAATGATTTACTAACATGTTTGCATGGCAAACTGCTGATTCTTTCTCAGTCAGTTTGTTTTAGCAGTGTCATCACATGTTGTAAAAGCCTGGGTGAAAGGCAGGTCAGTTAAACATAGAATGTCTAACAGGTAGGAGCATTAATAATCCAACAACTCTTGCAGTACTACCCACAAAACTGGAACATTTTGTGGTGCTCCCCTCCCCATCCACTGACCTGTCCTGTGTATTGTAGACACTTCAGAGCATCCCATCAGAATGGAGTTCACATTTGGCTGGAGGGGGAAGGCCCTTGAGTTTCATCCGAATTTCTACTGGCAGTTGTGTAAGGGCACACACCACTGGATAGTTATTTTCCAGTCTCTAAAGGACTTCTTAGACATAGACATGTACTCTCCAGGAGGGCAGGTATCACAGGCATGCTAGTGTAATTCCCATTTATAGAGCAGAGTATGTGCTTTAAAGGAGCACATATAGTACATTGAGGTTGTGCTAAGAATGAGAATGATTGCTGTTAATTTTCTATTGTTTAGCTTTGAAGCTGTTCTCTTACCTGCCTTGCATTCTGCAGGTTTAGGGACAGCAATACTGCATTATGTATTACCACAAAATACTACAAAATAAATTTGCAATCCAAGCACATGAGATCAGTTTTCAAACCAGCTGGAAACAGGATTCTTATCCAGTGACCCCTATCTTAAAGGCAGCTTGTTTTGTCATACATAAACAATCCCCTCCACCTCCCAGTTATGTCCCCAAAATTATGAAACCTCAAAGATCAGTGAATGGTTCTCTTCCATTCTTATTCTGTAGCAGCCTATCTGACCATGCTGGAGTGTTCTTAATTTCAAACTGCTCCAGAGGTGAAAGCATTCTAAAATGGCATTTATAAAAGTCTTTCAAAATTTTCCATTTGGTGTATCTACAGTACATAGCAACTGCAGTAAATTCTGACAACCACTTAGCAGGGATTATACATAACTACTTGAAATCAGTTTTCACTGCCATCTGTTCTCTGAACAAGAGGAACTGAGATGACTAAGGTGGATGCTACAATATGCATAGACCTGCTTACTGCTTGGAACTCCACGCAGTTTACTAGGTTACTTTAGCTCATATCTGAGAGGTAGCACAGAGCTGTCAGGAGCTGATATTGCAATCCATGGTAAATGTTTTCACTCTTGTTACATACTGCCTTTGTGGTAGATTGGATCCCAACATTAATAAAACATGGTATCTAAGTGCAAGAATTAATTCAGTGCAAGAGCTATTTGAAGATGTCAGGCAATTAGTCACTCTTCTCTTCAGCTGAAAAGATTCAACTCAATTTCCTATTGATAGATTGCTGCCAGGAATGCCAAATCAATAAAGTAAAGCATTATGGGATTATAACAAAAGGCACAGTGCTTAATAAATGCAAGCATCATTGTGGGTTTTGTTATAATCCCCCTCTGTGGACATGGTCTTCTGAGATGTGACATCCTGTTTCTACCAACCAAAGGCAGAATAGCCTGTGCTGACTGACAGCATAGATGGTTGCTCCTTCAGATTGCTCAGCTAGAGAGAAAATAATTGATTCAGATAAACCAGAAACAACCTCAAGTTTCCCATACACCTCAGTTAGTTTAAGAGCTATACAAAACAAGACATTTAAACTGGGCATGAAGCAAATGTTATCATTCTCATTACATATTTCTAGCACGATAGTATCCAGGCATCCAAACAAACAGGAAGACAGAATCACCCTGCCCCAAAGTGTGCATTGCAGTTTTATACCGCTAGCCTTCACCTAAAGATTGTCAAAATCAATCCAATTTAATTAACAGGTCTGTGCCTAACATGCAACATAAAGCTGGATGCAATGATGTCCTGAAGCCCAGTATATACATTCTAAATACTCCAAAGAGTTCATTTGTTGGCTGATCTCCAGTATTGTCCTTTCAGAGGAAGTTCCACACCATGGGTAAGAACAGCAGAACTGCTGAAGCCAGAAGGTTCTTTGGATCAGGTTTTCCTTGTTGTTAAAGATTATTTGTAGCGTTTCAGTTTCTGTCATTGTTTATTTTTATAACCTGAATTTCAGGTTCATAAAAAACATGGTAGTTGCAAGGTTAGTGATTCTGAAACCCAAACAACAGAGGAAAAAAAAAATACATATTTCTAGTTTTTCTAGCAAGCACACATGAAAGGGGAAAATCCAACAAGCATGTCATAAGCTCAGTTGCCTGTCAATTAAAAAAAGCTACAGAGTATCTGTCTTACATGTTGTTACAGTGAAACAGGAGTAACACTGGGACATGAAGAGTGCCTAAGAGAGGCCAAATTCTTATTTTTTCCAAGAGGAAGGCTCCTTCCCTGTTAGGGGCCATATAGAACCCTAGCTCTAGGCTTGGCTCTGCAACAGAATTCCTAAATTACTGTGGGCAGTTCAGCTAATTCTCTAAGCATGAACTGCCCATCAGTAAAATCAGAATGATTACTTTCTGCACTTCAACAGCAAGGTTATGAGGGTATTTATGTTAAAATTGGAAATGCAAGTATGCCTAGATAGATAACTATAATTGTCTACCACAGCTAAGATGGCTTGGAGGTTATACAGTCCATCCCAAAAAGAGTTGGTACAGACAACATCCCAGACATAGATCTGCAGGGATCAAAAGAATAACCTTAGTAAAGGTGGCAAAAATTCTGAAATACTATACATAATTTGGGCAAAGTTTGAAATATGATCCCTTTCAGCTTTCCGTCTCTGGATTTAAGTCTCTTTGCAGTGTCTGTTTAAAATTTATATTTTGCCCCAGATGTTAGGGCACTGAGTGTACTAATATAGGTCTTAATTTCCCTGACCAAACTCACCTGGGCCTTCCATCCACACCCTCTGCCTATGGTCCAGGAGCTCCGTTTAAGCTCAGGCCTGAGTCTTCAGTCCTTGTGTGAGCTGTGTTGTATGTGTACCTGCCTGCAGGCCTGTATCTGTCTTTGTTTTCTAGATGGAACTTGGAGCTATGCTGTATTTCTGTCTTTAGGCTCATCTCTGGCCTAATCTCCTGCTGCTTCTTGCTGGATTCCCTGGGTGGACTCTGGACATGATTCATTATCTTGCCTTGTGTGGAGCTGTTGAGGGGCCATGTTATCAACTCCTGGTTCTGTGTGCCCTGCTCAGATCTTGTGGGACTGCACCCTGGTTGGTAAGGATGTTACTTGTGTTGTGATCTTTCATGGCTCCTGGATTTCCCTCCTGTAAAAGCCCTGTTCTTGCTGCTCCCTGACACCAGATCTGGTCTAATATAACTCTATTAGAAGAATCATCTCACATCAGATGTAATCAAGTCAGTTGAGCTATTCTAGATCTGCATGAAGATCCAGCTTTGTATCTCTAGATTAGACATCAGTTTAAAATGCTGAAGTGGCTAGTGGTTACTTCAGAGGGTGCTGTCAAGCATGCCGTATTGGAGACTTTCCTACCATACTGCAGTAAAACAGCTGTTATCTAATGTGACATTATGAGTGTTGCAAAGGTGCTTAGTGATGTGTGTGCATGTGATGTATGTGCATAACTCCATTAGCACTAATGGGAGTTAATGGGTATAGCCTACTAGAAGAGAGGAGGCTATTTCTCTAAGTGTCAGAGACTAATAAAAATGACATTTCAATTTGGATGTCCAACCTTCAATTTGTGCAGCAAGTGCTTCAGATGAATCTTTTGACAGCCACAGTGCCATAATTAACTTCAGGCTCAAATGGAATTGTTTATGCTGTTTCAATAGCTTATTCACATGATTTAAGACCTCCCTTCCCTTCTGTGACTTTAGGGGCAACATATTCACTTGCATTTAGAAGTTTTGTTTTGTTGGTCTACTGTATTACAGTCATGTATGTATCAACTTAAAGGCTTGATTCTCTTAACTCACATATACCTAATTTCTTCTTCTTTTTTTTTTTTTAATTTTTTTTTTTAAACAAAGTATTTTAATCATGATAGATGGATTAGTTTCCTTTCCCCTTGGCAGAACAAGCTGGATTCAGTTTATGACAATTGTCAATGCTGTATGTTATCAACAGATTTGTTAACCAAATGCAGTGGCTGCTGAAAGCAGTGCTCAGCCACTGAGAGCTTGAAGGGCTGTAAGAACACCCAAATTGTTTGATGGCAGTAGAGCTAGACAGATGTTACTGAGGGCAAGAATTGATGTGCATGAACTTGGCTTTCAGATACCCAACTATAGAGCTAGCAGTTTCAATGAAACCAAACTGGAAGCTGCTTGGTGGTTACCAAAGATGGCAAGGCACTGTCCCAAACTCACAGGAGATCCAGGAGAGCTGGTTGTTCTTCACCACTGTCATACTGCATGCTGAGGAGGCTCATGATAATGTTGATCATTGGAACACAAACCTACCACATCAATATTCAACACTACCACTTCCTGAACCTGTCCATTGAGTTTAATGGAGGAGCAACCATTAATTCATGAAGTCTCTTTGAATTTTGTCTTGGTCCCTGTGGTCTCTTTACTGTGCATACTTAAGAGTCTTGGGTCCACATGTATGCATCCTGCCTTACTGCAAGGCAAGGTGCTCTGAGTATGCCCTGCATCCTGGTTCCTGAGTTATTGGAACCCTAATGGAGTATACCACAGCCTTCTCTCTGCCTGCATGCCTGGCTCACCTTTCAAAGGAGTCCAGAGCAAGGAGGAAGGTAATGCACATCTGGATCTCAGGGTTCTTTCTGTATAATCCAACTGAATAACTGGTTTAGTGCTTGTGAGTTTTACACTGAAATACTTCTTGGGTAACTTTTTTTTTTTTTTTTTTAATTCCGGAGCAGTTCTTTTAAAGGATATTGGCCAATCAGGAAAAAAAAAATAATTGAAGATTCATTAACAAACAAAGAGGCCTGCACATATCCTATTTAATTCTCCTTGATGTTTCTCTGACCTTTGCTGATTTGTTTACCTAACAAACTTTTGTGAAGTGCCAGCTCTTACAGTTAATGCCATTTGTATTAGCCATTCAGCTAATGAGAGTGCTTGGTGTGTGATTGTATTGTTGAATCGCGGCTGCCATTCAGACAACAGAAATACCATTTTCCGTACTGGATATGTGGCCTGAAGTAGCTAATAGATTTTGTGGTGCACTTTATGGATTTGATTATTTTAGCATTCATGACAGTAATTTTTAATCACTTTGATTATGATTATTGTAGCACTCATGACACTAATTTTTCACAGCATCCTCAGTAAAATGTATCAGGGTAACTATTCTAATATTCTAAATGTGTCCATTTCTATCAGAGAGAACACCTTCTGGAATATCAGTTCTGCCTTTGATTCCCCTTAAGGAATTCTGACAGCCCTTGGACTTA
Source organism: Astur gentilis (assembly GCF_929443795.1). Lineage (NCBI taxonomy): Eukaryota > Metazoa > Chordata > Aves > Accipitriformes > Accipitridae > Astur > Astur gentilis. The sequence goes on along the minus strand of NC_064886.1, from coordinate 19,290,789 downwards.
GAGGGTTATCCTAGGAGAACAGTCATTGAGATCTCTGTTCTTTGTGTCTAGCTATGGGTGTGTCCCTGATACACTCATTGCCTGCTGGTGTGGAGTAGTGCTATGATCTCTGGATAGTTACAATGATATCAATGGGACTTCTTGAGGAGTAAGACATTATTTAACATTATGGTGGCAGAGTAATCAGGCCTGTGTGAAGCTAATCAATCAGCATTACAATATACCTGCAGAACTGCCTTAGTTAGACAGTTCTCTCTCAGATGTTTCTGTTTGTTTGACTTCTCCCACCCCCCCACCCCCCCACCCCCCATTTTTTTTTAATGTAGAATGCTCTTGGTTGAAGAGACATTGCTTTGCAGCTAGATGCCTTGTATCTGTTCGTTTGATGGAGGTACTTACATGGATGAATGTTTGACTCTGAGGTGGTGTTTGTGAAACTGATAGTTATGTAGGGAGATTTGGGCTCAGTTAACTTTTACATTCTAATTGGGAGTCACTAGGGATGTTTCAAACTGGGGTTATGTACTAAGATTTTAACCTGTGTCATAAATTTACCTTCATGATGTAGCTGCTGGAATAGCTGTAGGAAAGAGAACGCAGGACTGAAATGAAAGAGAACATGTTCACGAGTTGCCTGTGCGGTGCATGCAGTTCCTACCATTGCTCTGAATCAATGTCCATTTCAATGAATATGTTAGGAGGTAAAGTATTTCTCAGAGTGAATAAAGGGGTTATAATCTAATCCTTTTCTATGTCTGATGTATTTGAACAAAGGTTTGCAGTTGTGATATCAGATATATAGGACTAGAGCAGTGGCTGATGCAAATCAGTGTAGCTCTGTTTAATTTTGTACAGAATGGAATTTTATTTAACTTAGCACCACACTTTGTACAAGGGAGTAAATCCAGCTGTGAGAAGTCAGATTCAAAAAACCCATAAATATTCAGCTGTAGTTGTACATGATGGCATGTATTACGAAGACATTGTGCCTTTCATTAGTCTGTGTTAATATATATGAAGAAATCAATCAACTTAAACATGATTTACTGTTGTTTTTAGAACAAGCAGTTAAAGGTCTCTCTCTTTTCTTCTGGTAAGTAATGTAAATGAGCACAATATTAAATCCTACACTATATCCATTAGGAAATCAAGCAGTTAAACAAGTATGAGTGGTTTAATCCTCAGAGCAGTTTTAAAGCTTTTCCATTATGTTATTAACTGCACATTAGCAAAGAATAATGCTTAATGAAAAAAGCCTTCAGTATCCCAAAATACACAAATGTGTGTAACATAAAAATGTTGGCATGGCTTCAAAATATTATTGAGTGATAGCTGCATTACAAAATTTACGTAGGACCTCATTAATGGAACAGTCAGAAGCTATGAGATCCTTTATGATGTGAAGTTGGCAAGGTGGAAGGAATAGCTAATTGTGATCAGATAATGCCAGGTAAATTCAGTAATGCTGACTTTTTTCTGTAAAAGAATTTTTTTTTTAAATCCATAGTGATTTATTTTTTTAATACATTGCTACACATATATCTCCATTAAAAGACCATTCTGTTTACTGCTGTAGGAGAGGGATTGGCTGCAGTTCTCTGAAATTAACGTGAGCAGAAACTTGAACCTGACTTTTTTCAATGTTGTGGGTACATGTCCTACTTGGCCTGTCTATTGTAGAGTGTGATTTTCCAGACTACCTAAACAAGTAGCCTATCTTTTACTATCTCCAACAGCAAATGTGTAGGGAACAACTTCAGGGGAAAAAACCACTATAGAAATAGTCTTCCTCTCAATTCAGTTGTCCAGAAGTCAGCTTTTTAAAGATGGTAAAAGTTGAAGGTTGTGTAAAAACCATGATTCTTAATTGCCATATATGGCCTAACCCATCATTCACTTCTAATGGAAATGCAGTAGTATGTATTATATTTATTCTCTGATCTATTTTAAATTGTTTTCAAGAAAGGAAAACCCCTTCAAAATTTTCCATATAGACCTGATGAGACCTTTGTGAAGTGTAATATTCTGGGAAAGATAGAATTTCATATTTCCCTCCCTCATTATATGTGTTGGTTAAAATATCTTATTGATACTTTATACTTTTGGAATGATTGGATTCAATGGAAGAGTCTTTTAAGGAAGAAATACTAACTTTTTCATCAGGAAAAATGAGCAACAAAATTTCAAATTGTGTGCACACCCATCCATATGCATCTACATGCTGTAAATCTGGCATGTATAGCCACTTATAAATCACAGAACAACATATAATAGGAGGGGGTAGAAGGGACCTCCAGAGATTGTCTAGTCCAACTTCCCTGCTCAAAACAATTGACAAGGTTCTGAGCAACCTGCTCCAGTTAGATTTTGAATATCTCCAAGGAAGGAGACTGTGAACTCCTTGAGCAATCTATTCCAGCATTTGATCACCCTTATGGTAAAAAAGGTTTTTTCTGTGTTTAAATGGAACTTCCTGTATTTCAGTTTGCCCATTGCCTCTTGTCTTTTCACTAGGCACCACTGAGAAGAGTCTGGCTCCAACTTCTGTACAGGCTCCCATCATGTGTTTATGCAAATGGAAAAGATCCCCCCAAGCCTTCCTTTCTCCAGGCTATGAATAAAGTGGAAAAATTGGGTAATGTTGAATAGGCCAAATTTGGGCACTTGTACAAGTCACAGTGGGATCACTTTTTCTATCCATGGAGAACATACTGGCTGCTCAGCCTTTTCCAAAGAATGGAGCTTGGTGAGGTGGATATACTGCCTAATTACTGATTTAGCCCTTGGAAACACAGCAACACCTTTTTATACTAGGAAAATTGTAATTTGCTGTTGGCCTATGGTGATGTATAATCAACATTATATTCTTGTTTCATCTGAGCAGTATGTAACACAGGAAGTGGGGAGCCCCAAGCTGATTTTGTTGAGAGTGCTTTCATTGGAGAGTGAAAGCACACCATCCATAGATCTCAGCTGATGGAATGAACCGACTTAAGCATATCTTTATTTTTTTTCCCCATAAACAGGCTTGTTGCTTGAGGTTTTTGTTGCTGAGCTTTCTCCAGCCTGTTCCTTACAAGATGTTTGTATTAAGAGGTTGAAATCAGCATGTTAGTACACAAAAAAAAAAAGAAAAGGTAGTTAAGCTCAAAATGGAAAGAAAACACTTTCCTACCTGTATACCTACCTCTCCTGCTCCTGGAGCAAGTAGTACTCACAAAAAGAGTACATAAAAAGAGTGAATGCTTCAGACATCCCATTCTTTTGAATTGTTCACTCCATAACGGTCTTAGTAGGACTGGAGTAGTTTGGTGTTTTTATGCTTGGGTCTCCTGATTTCCTTATTACTTGGTTTGAAAATGTTGGAGTAAAACGCAAATTTTACAACAGATGTCATCCTTACGCAGAAAAATGCTTTATTCTCTGCTTAATTAGAAGAATGCAATTAGATCCTTTACTCTTCTGAAGAAGAGAGTGACATTAGTGTCACAGTCCAATGGGTGCTCTGCAATTGTGCAGGACCAAGATCTGCAAGTCTCATGTATGCCTTCCAACTATGGTGCCTTTCTGGTTGCCTCTGAAGTCTTTGTGTCCCTTAAATATTAGATTTGTGTTCAGTTTCATTTGTTGATCCCTATGGTGTTTAGTGTGGTACAGATGGGTCATGTTCATAGGTCACTGAAGTAAACAGGAGTTTTGCCACTGGTTCAACAAGATTGGTTTGTATTAAATGTCCATTATGAAGCTCTTTAAATAATGCACCTGACAAGCTCTTAGAGGTAGCCCTTTGGCAGAAGTAAAAATAGTATTTTACACCAATTAATATATTTGAAAAATTAAGGTCACAAAAAATACATATGGGGTATTTTTCTTCTTGCTGCTCATTAAACTATGCAGTTCTCTCCCAATATGTTTACTTTTTTCAGTTCAAGGTAAATTTTTTTTGTAAAAGGAAATTACTACCCCTGACAATCTTATTTTGAAAAGTTCTTGCTTAGGTTTTATGCTCATACAAGTGACATAGCTATATAACCAAGGAGTCTTTCTGCACCTCTCTCATTAATCTTAATCCTCCATTGCATTTCCTACATCCACTTCTCCCCTCTACCTACTTCCCACTTTAATAGCTGGAAAGACAAAGTAGTATTTCATATTAAAAATACCATCCCTGTGGAGAAATGTTGGAATGTACTCTTAGACATGTGCTTTTTTTTTTTTTTTTTCCTCCCCCAGAATTAGGGCATGAAAAAGGATAATGAATGTTAAGCAAAGTTAAAAAAAAGATTTAGGGAGAATTAAAAGACAGAAATGTAAGATTAGGTTGAACTCACACTTAGAGGGATTAAGAGACTTTCATTTGTCCTTTGATCTCATTTGTGTTGCTGTAAAGATCTTTAGGGTCAATGCTATGGAGGATTATCACTATTCTAAATTATTGTTTGGATTTGCAGTAATGGATTACATGTAGAAAAATGGTCTACCATGGAAATTGCAAGGATACCCTACTCATTTCAGCCTCACATTTTAAACTGAGGCTACAAATCCCAGCAAATGCTCTCCACTTAATTAGCCTGGAAGAGAAAGTTACCACGCTATGTGAACAGAAGTAATTGTTTTCTGCTTAGCTTACATGGTGGGTGAAAGCTATGAGAAATTATCGGGTTTCATTGCACATGGATAGAGTATAATCCAAGGTTTATAGTGGAGGACTAAAATTTCTGGATAAACACAACCAGAATATCTGGTTCCCTTTTATGACCTTTGCCCTGGTGAATTTCACCTGTGAGAGACAGAACCTCAACATGTTTCTCACAGGAAAGAAACTGACAGTGGGCTGTGTCCTGGCCTGCTGTGAATTGGCAAAACCTCTCTAAATGGAGTCATTTACAACAGCTTTCCATCTGGCGCAGCTTTGATGGCCACAGATTACTATAGAGATACTCCATTATTTACAGAAGTGACTTCTAGGCACACAGGACAACTGAGCATAGGAAGAAGTAATTTTTTTTAGCCTTCTATCACTGTGCTGATTTCCTCCCCTTTTTTATTTTTTTAAAGATATTCTGCCAAAATTTTCCTCATCTTTTCACTTAAATGCCTGTGTATGCAATATGTAGTACTAATTATCTAGCCTTTACCTTCTTTTTATATTTCCACCTCCTTTTTTCTTTTTTTGATAATAGCTCGAAACTGTGTGATATTATCTAACCATGGAGCAGGGATATTTAATGGTATACATTTCACATTTGAGGCCATGAAGCCATAAATTTAAATCCCTGGCAGGATCAACTTGCCCTTCATCTTTTAGAGGTAGAGAAATTGAATTCCATGCAGTTTAGTGTGCTAGTCACTTGGATGAGACCTTATTAAGCTAAGGTCCTGCTGGGTTTGTATAGATATTACAGATTCCATAACACTTTCTATCAAGGTGGAGGTTTGCTTTAGAGCCCTCAGCCAAATATTCACTTCTTGTCATACAGAGTGCCATGTCTAATGGTTACTTTCCTTTCGCCCTAAAAGTGGTATAATTTATAATGCCTGAATAATGATGTGGGTTTCTTTTAGAGGAAAGCTCCTATAACTCTATCATCCCTGCAAAGACTTGGTGACCAGCTTAATTTTATACATTGCCAGCACTCCGGAAGTGAGTAGTCCCACTGACTTCTGGATGAAAAACTTGTGTTCTCTCTGAACCATTGCAAAGAATTAAAATTGGTGGTGGCTGTGGTTAGTGTATCAATAGGTAACTAATTTGCAGTAAAATACAGGAGGATGTGCTGACTGAAGGAAAACTGTATTTGTATGATTCTGTAAGTACAGGGCAGACCAGCAGGAACTAAAATTAATAAGTGAAAACAAAGGTGACATCAGATTGGCAGGCTGAGTGCTTGCAACTGGGAGCAGTCACACTCAGTGGGATTACTTAACAATAGCTACGGCTTGTATTTATGTTGGCAGGATCCTGATGACCTAGTACAGTGTAGCCTAACAGGAGTCATAGATTTTTTTTTTTTTTTTTTTTTAAAGAAGGAGGTGGAATAGACCATATAGAAAAAAATTAGACACCTGTTTCTAAAATGGTCAGATAATACCTGTAGATGGTAACACTAACACAACCATACAGTGTTGCTTTATCTACAAAAAAGCTGAAATAGGATATTCTCTGCACAGCTAGTTGGGGCTTTGATACTTGTTGTTTGAATTGAGATAAGCAGGTATAATGTCTACTGATCATCTTGTGAGTCAACATGAATAAAGGGAGCTCTGCAACTCATCCTGGGTGCTTAGCACATTTGGAGAAAGGTAGGGTATTTCTAATCAGTTTAATGTAATTAACATCAACTGGTATAAAATACACAAATCTTATGTCCTCTGTTTTTAATACAAGTGAAGCTGTATTTTATATGTAAGCCACAAAGGGACAGGGATGACTAAAATTATTGCCAGTCTTTGCAGTAAGTAGTTTTATTCTTTGAGTGTAGTGGTATGTTTATGAAAATGTATACTTTTTTTTTTACTATGCCATGAAAAGTCTTATAAAATAAACTATATCCTCTAGTCCTTTAGTACATACTGTCACAGTTAATGCCACAGAAGTCAGTATTTTGTCACAAGGACACAGTAAGTCATAGTGTATTTCTCAACCAACCCCTGGAGCATCTATGTGAGGAATTATGGCGCAGGGAGATAAAATTCTCTGCCTTTCCTTCCCCACTGTTTTTAGTAGGTTATATTTGCAGTGACAGTGTCCCAGGCTTAGGTTGATTCAGATGAGCTGGTATCCTGTATATCTAGATTCCAAATTCTCCATGCAGTTAAGAGATGTGGGGTATATGTAGGGTTTTATTCCTTTACAGAAACATGCAAGCCAGATTGCACTGTAGCCTGGCTGAACTAGTGTCACTGAAATCAGTGAATCTCTTTCGCTGTGTAAGGAATACAGCTGAGAATTAGCCATGATAAGAGGAGAGCCTGCTTTCTTATTCTTCCAAGTAATTCTGAATATCCATGTTTTCTTTAGTAAAAGATTCTGGCTGAAATGAATTAAAATTCTTACCTCATCCATGTGCTATTTAAAATAATTTTGATTTTAAAGCAGTAACTGATTGGTTCCTACTAGATTTTCTAAGCAATCAGCCTTATACTTTGTCATAGTCTCTTCCCCCCCTTAAAGCAAGGACAACCGGTGAGTATGCAAGTCAGTCACTGTCTCTTAACAGCTGTATGCCTAATAATGATTGCAGTCTATAAAATTCATATCACAAGCAAATGCACAGAACAGATTGGCATAATCCAACTTTGAAAGGAGCCAGAAAGTTTCCAGATAATACGGAATTTTTGTGGACACAAAGTTCATCAAGATAATATTTTGAAGTCTCTCAGGGAGTTAGGAGCTAATTAGCCATGCTGAGAAAATACTGATCCCATTCTTTGACCTTGATCTCTGGCTGAATTACTCAAAGCATTAAAAAGCTGATAGGTAGACATGTGATTTCTTTTTTTTTTCTTCAAACATTTAAATTAAGAAGCATTATATGGACAATTAATTTGCCTGTGTATACTTCTGTCTGGATCATTACTGGAGACTGAACTGGAGGTTTCTGCTTTTCACTTCAAGGTCCCTCAAAGCTGTACCACAAGAATATAGCTGCTAGTTGAAACACTGAAAATGTCTAAACTGTAACAAAATGTGAATGTAAGGCTGGTGGCAGGGTGTGGATTACAAGTCTTCTGAATATTATATATCTTCACTTATGGCCACATAAGGGGTTGGCTAGTATCAGTTCAGCTGTTAGCATAATTTTAATTAGATTGATTTGCATTTTCCTTCCTGTTGAATTATAGTACTAGCTTGTATCAGTTACCTTGCAGTTGTCCATTATACATATAGAAGAATAAAATGGATTGAAAAATTACTAAACCAATCCAGAGGAAAAAGTTAACGGTGCCTAGCCTTTATAAATGGGAGTCACAGACTATCAAAGTTAAGCTAAAAATGCCTCATGGTAACATCATGTAGTTGTATTGCAGGGCAGTATACTACAAGCTTTCTTTGATCTTACCAGCACAAGACAAATTCCATTACATTTCCCTTTTGTGTTTCAAGACCAACCTTTCATAACAAATCAAACCAGGAAAGCAGTGTTTATTCATAATTCCAGCCTGCTCAGAGACTTGTTCAACTAACTTCTTCAATTACCAGGAGATGTTGATATATGCTGCTGCTACTTCTAAGCCAGTTTGGGGGACAACTTGGAAACTCAGCCTCCAACTACAACATTTATTGTTTATCTTCCAGTTGTTTAAAAAACCCAAACCTCACCAACACACCCGCACCACAGAATAAACATGCTAGACTTATAAAAAGGTCATGAAGTTTTTCCTGCCCTTTAAAGGCTTTAATGTTTTAAGTGTTTGCCTGTCTCTTTGCCGGTTGCTCAGGAAAGCGCCAAGCCTAATGAAGAGCTTACTAAAGCTTTTGAAGTTGTCCCCTCCAGGTTGCTGTCAAATCACTTGCTCTACCTTCAGTAACAGGGAAGCTGCTAAAAGACCTAAATGTGCTAAGGTAGCCATTGCAGAACTGAAAGAAAATGGTCAAGATTTTATTAATACTGACAATTTTATCTGATGGTCTGGAGATTTGGGCAGTCTCCTGCCAAATACCTTCCTACCCCCTACCCCATTGTCCTGTTGTAAAATGGCTGCTTATGATTCTTTGGGGTTTTTTCCCCCAATTTAAACCACAAAATCCACTGAAGGTCTTATTGTGTACTTAATACATCAAGTATGATGGATCTCCAACTGAGCCCCTCTTAATTCTACCATAATATAAATAGCAATTGTTCAGTGTCTATCCAGGAAAACATTACTTTCAAATTTATCCTGATAGGTTTGTAGAATAGCCTTCTAGGAATCAAGTCTTTACCTGTATCTAATGCTTGCGGCATGGATATAAATGCAATGAAGCGCATTTTCTCTGAAGACAGGGGAAAATAAATATTTTCCTAATGAGGAACATGTATTTGACAAACTCGTTCTTCTCCTGCATGAAGAAATACCTCATTGTTAATGTCAAGCTCTACCAGGGAGACAGATATCTTTCAAAGGTGAGGGTTTGCTGACTTCAGGGGACTGTTTATTTGTTTGGAAGATTTGTAAAAAGCAGTTTAGGTATTTTAAAAAATGAACCAGCTGCATTTTCTATTTCTACTGGTTTCTATTCCTTATACAACTGGTCCCTCTTTTTCCTTTGCTTTTAGCAACAATAATTGAAAAAAAAAACAACCAACTTTATTCTGCCACCTGTTGTTGCCAAGATTTGTGGCAAATTATTGAGGGAAGAGGAAGGAATTATTAAAGTGATTTGGCTGATTTTCCTTCTCATAATTAACCCATGTTGCACTGGTAGAGCAGGTAATGTTTCTTCTGGTTATGTTTTTTCCTCAGGTTTTCAGGAAGGGTTTTTTTAGTGTTGGCTAAGAGACAGGTGCCCTCTTTCTCAATTTTAGAAAATCTCAGAGGGAAACTCTATTTAATGAAACAGACTGTAGAAGAATGGGGAAAGGTAAGATGACACTAAACACAAAGTTAGATGGTGGCTACTTTCTTTATCTGTTTCTAGGTAGTCATGTCACATTTGACACCATTCACACACCAGAAACAGAAGGAATAAATAGCATATATTACAGCAAGAAACAGGCTTCTAAATATTAATTTTGTTATACTTGCAGGTTTGAATTGGGAGGCTAATTTCAAAAATCTTTCCCTTTTGTGCAAAACACTAGATTTGGGGCAAAATATGGGTAGTGCTTTTCTAAAGGGAACCTGAAGAGCAAAAAAATAACTTACTTTATATTTCTTTCATGCCTTCACTAAAATATTACCTTATGCTGCTCTTGCCCACAGTGTGATAGGTAATTAGAGGTATTAGATGCATCCAAAGCATGAAGTCATTATTGAATTCAGGGTCAGTGTTGCCCCTCTGACTAGTAGTGAATGGCCTTTACTGATTACATTGGCTTTACAGCTTCTTCATTTAAAAAGGTACAGGAGTGTCTGTGCTTTTCCTGTTCCCTTTTCACAGAAGGGGCCTGTGCCTCCTTAGGAAATGCAATAATTGTCTGAGTAAAATCAGTGGTGCAGTCATTCATCCTTTACAAATGCAGTGTATGACTTATTTGTCATCTTCAGTAACAACAGATCTACAAAGGACACTGAATGGATTTTTGAGTTTTCAGGCTACAGTAGTTGTTTGTTTGCTTTTGTCATCTCTTTGTGGTAGTTCTTGACCACTGTATTCCTAAGACATGAAAAATTCAGTTGTATTGATATGAATTAGTGTGATTTCCCCCCACCCCCAATGAAATGTGAAACAAACAAATAGTTAATCCAACACAACACTGTCATTCCTTCATGTAGGTGGTATTATGGATGGCTGCCATGGAACATAGGAAATATCTGAAGACTTCTGTTCTAATCTGCAGAACTGAAGTTGTGGAAACATGGAAATGTCCCAAATGCTATGTGAAATTAGAGCTAGGCTGGTGATACATTCTTAATTGCTTTGGCTTGTGAAGCAGGGCACAGCTAAGTCAAGACCATATAGTCTGTGGGCATAGTCTTTAGACATCAACAGGCTTATCCTGATTTATGTCAATGAAGGACCAGTTCCAGTATGGGTGAGAAGAGATCTCATATTGCTGGGACTCTCATTGCAGTACTTCTTTGTTTTCTTACAGCACTTGAAGTTTTTTAAGGGCAAATTCAGTTTTCATTTACACTAATATAGCCTGAAAGCTGCAGGGATGCAATGGTAAAAATGAGCAGATGTTGATAAAAAATTTCTTTGGGTCTCACTGAAATATAATTAGGAGCTGAAACATAATAAGGCATTTGTTTAAAACAAAACCAAAAAACCCTCAACACCCCCCCCAACCCCCCCCCCCCCCCCCAAGAAAAAAAACAAACCAAAAAAACAACAACAAAAACCCAACCCATACGCCTGCGCATTGAAAGAAGTAACTTGTGAAACAGTTACCAGCACTGTCTGGTACTGGGAAATGGATACTTTCAACTCCAAATCACAGTACTGAATCCTGTTCATGCTTATAGCTACTGTAAGTTGTCATCCTCTCTGGTCAGCTGGAAATGACCAACTCCTAGACAAGTGGTCAAACATCATCAAAATTATGTTGTTCTTATCAGTGCTAGAAGTAAAAAGGAGAGGGTAAGAAAGCTAAACTCTGATCATGAGGGTCAGTGCTGATGAACAGGGTGGGAAAACTTCCCTGGTGTACCTTGCACTCAGGGAGAGGACAAAAAGAGGCGATCAGCATTCAAGGCTGTCATTGTCACACTTCCCACCAATACAAGACCAAAAAAAAGGCAAAAGTAACAACTGCAAACTCTCTTGAAGAATTTAAAATTTTACGTGTTGCATCCTGTCCTTATTTTTCTGTCTGCTTCCTTTGTGCTTTTTAACAGTGGCATAGCATCCCACACAGTAGGATTTGGCCTTTGAGATGGTCATTTTGGTATGCAGGGATGCTCTTTGATGGGAATGAATGTGGGTACAAGTAATTAAATGGGGCACTATTTTTCACTACCCCTTATCTTAGCAGACTAATTCTTCAATCCCTCTGTCCCATCAACCTGATGAGCTGTACCGCTTGTAGGCTTAACAGCTATGTCACCATGTGCAAGTTTGTTACTTAGGACTGGCTGAACATTGCTGAAATCGATGAAGAGAACATTCCTTTTACAAATAAGTACCTAATCAAGGTTGACTGAAAGTAAAGTAAAAGGTAAAAAAAAGAGCACACTTTTTTTTCTAGAAATTGAAATGTTATAAACTAAAACCACAAACAAACAAAAAAGTGATTCCAAGACATTTTTATTTTAGTATCTTTAGATGCTTCAAAGCAAGTGAAACTGTATAGGAACAGAGAATCAGACAGTGGTCCATCTAATCCATTATCCAGAGAGATACTTCCAAAGACACAAAAAAATGTTTTCCATATAATCTGTTGTTTGCAGTGACCATGTGTGTTCTTATCATATCATCCCTTTGTTAATGCCCATAAATGTGCATTTGCTCTTTCTTACTACTGTCTTATATAAAAAGCACAGTTATAGAAGAACAATTTCACTAACAAGACCTGTAAATTGCAGGCATAATTTAAACTCCCCCTGCTAAGGAAGCTGAAGTACTTTTTCATAAAAATTTTAGACTATTTTTGCTTTTTTTTGTCAAGTGTTTCCTTTGTCATGAAATACCTATAATTGCTACTTACTCTTGCTACTGGATATTTTTCTTTTCTGATAGTAACAGTAGAAACTTCAATTGGTTTCATCTTGTAGAGGGAGTGACACTTCTCTCCCTCCTTTAAGGGGTGTATTTGTCAATTACATAATTTTGAATATTTATTTGGAATGCAGCTCCCAGCTGCTCTTTACTGTGCAAATGCAGTAAGTTATCTTAGGCATTATAGTGACATGTTATTCCCTTTTTAATTTTTTTATTCTGTTTGCAAAGAAACTCAGCTCTGTGTGGAAGCTGCAGGACCGCCTGTGTGAAAATGGGCTGTGTATTCCCTGGGAGGATTTTTGGAGAGTCAGATCATCCCATTTCATGTTCTGTTTGCATAAAAAAAAAAAATAGAAAGGTGTAAGCAACCTTGGCTGTGTGTTTTGCCTAGGTAAGTGTTTGCAGGTTGGCTCACATATGCAAACTGCATCATATTCTTACTCTTTCTGGATGTCTCTGAAACAGCCAAAGCAAGGTAATCAGTGAAGAATTCTGCTCTCCCTGCTCACAGGCAATTTGCCTGTTGACAAAGGAGTGGTTCCAACTTCCACTGGTTCCTTTTTTAAGTGGACCTCTTTTATTCTTGCTTGAAAAATATGAAAAGACTTCTCCATTTAGTCTTTGCTTCCACTTTGCTAGAGAGACCTTACTTTGTTAATAAACAAGGATGTACTTGACTTCATGGTCACTCAAAACGCTAAACTTTGGACTATGCCCTTCAAAATACTCCAGAAGAGGATCTCTGAGAAGTGTCACTAAAATGAGTGTAAGACCAATGGGCTAGAAAGACAAATTAAATAAAAATATATCCAATTCATAATCAAAACAGTGCTGTCATTGTGATTTACCTGCAATTTATCATCAGGAATGTCTCCTGTTCAGCAATGCATATAGTTACATTAATAACATTGTCTGCTGCAAATTAACATTGCCTCCTGGTTCCAGATTATTTGTCTTTAAGTTTTGATCAACTGTAAAGCACAGAATATTGGATCCTATTGTATTTCAGCTATTCCATCTCTCATGTTCCTTGTTTTCTTCTCCTCCCACCAGTTGTGCACATCCATCTAAAAGGGGAATTGTTTCATACTAAAAATAAAATTAAAAGGCCCCCAGAGTTTCAGCTTCTGTTGCACTCACAGTTGTTCACCCTTTCCAGTTTGTGAGCAATCATCATTTAACAGAGAAGTGAAGTCAGATTTCCTAAAAAGAAAAAAAAAACAAAAACCAAACCAAAATGCTTGATAACAGAATGTGTTTTCCTGTAAATCACACAGATGGAGTGAGACACAGTGATTGTAATGCAGGGCTGACATTCTTTTACACTGTACAGTCATCTAATATTGGTTGCTATAAACACTATAAATCAATGCACAGTGTAACTGTGCAATGCAGTTTAAAACACCAGACTCTGAACCTGATGCAAGATGCCAGCAATAAAACATTTACCTCTACCTCAGTCAGTTGTTTACAGCTTGTTTGCTGGCTTTCTAAACTTTCTCATGGTTCACACTTGACATCAATTGGTATGGCAAAGGAAGCATAAATGAGGAGTAAAACAGACTTCCCAGCCATTGAACTTGGTCAAATAGCTTCTGGCAGGCCAGGACTGAAGCAGATTGTTTTCAATTCTTAAGGCAATTTCAATATAATTTTTCTTTTTTCTTTGCATCCTAGAAATAATTTTAAGAGAGTTAGTGTTTTGATGACTGACATTAGAAATTCATGTGGCTTAAAGTTGAAATCACTGACTACTCATGGATCCTAATGTTTCTGTGACAGTTTTCTTAGAAGTTGGATATGTCTCTCATCTGCAATGCCTAGGAGAAAATGGATATCTTTGGTTTTTGCTGGGTTTAGAGTAACATTCAGGAATTTAAACATTCATAAAAAATTTTACCTGGCCGTCTCATTTCTCACCAGCATTTGGCTTCAGAGAAGTTTGTTGTGTATGAATCCTCTATATCATTACTTGTGTGACTGGATTTGACTGTGCTCCATTCCTGATCTTGATGTATTGGATAGGCAAACGAATATCAGCAAACTCTGCTGTGGAGGATGGAGACCTAAAAGCAGTTTGAGAATGGTGACAGCTCTCTGAAAGATAAGAGTAATAAGGATAAAGTAGCAGAGTGAGTTCTGAAATCCAAGATGTAATATATCTCAGGAAAAAGCTGAATTGAAGCTTGTGTGCTGTCTTCCCTTGGCTTCTAGACTTTGATTTTTCCTAAGCAAGGGCATTAATAGTGTTATGTAGAATAGTTCTGTGATGACCTGAAATGTGCACAAAGCAGCACTGAGTCTTGTGGGATTGGAGATAGAGTGCAAAGCAGTGTAAATTCCTATGAGCCTGTTCCCTGGTCCACTGATTCACTATCAAGTCTTATTCTGAGTTCATTTGGCATAAGATCAGGCCCCAAATCCACAGTTTGTAGGTCTGCATTGCCTCTAATTACAGAGAAACACAGCAGCTAATAAACCGGAAGATTAGTCATCTGAGTCACAGCAATCTCCTTTTTTAAATTTCTTTCTCTTTTTATCATCCCTCATCACACATTAGCAGCAACTGCTAAGCAGTGGGGTTTTTGTAGGCTGCTGTTGTGATTTGTCAGCAGTTATTTTTCAAGAGTTCTTTAAAAAAATAGATGATTTTTCTGTTTTTCAAATCTCTTTTTCCTAAAGCTGGGCAAAGTTCTTCTCAAGTGCTTTGTGGCTCCTTCCATTCAAGCTATAATACACTGAAATAGAGGAAACTATTTCAGGATAAAAATAGGATCTTTCCATGGGGGTCTGTCTTTAAAACAGTTACAATTTTTGCCAGAATGCATTTCATTGCAATTACTTTACATTCCTTTTTAGTATTAAAATCTCTTTCTTCTCCTGTACTCATATCTAAACAGAGAGGTAGGGTAGCTGTGAGAGGTAAAGGCAAAGAAAATTAGCTCTAAATACAGCAGCTAATGTGACATTTGTGTTCTAGACACATTGTGTTCTAGAATTATGACACTTGGGCAAAATAAAGCTGTTTGGAGTTTGCTGTTTCTCATTTGCTACTGGAAACCTATCTGTGACCTCATGTCAGGGACTGGATTAGCTTATTAAACATCACAGCTAAAGCAGAGGAGGGGTGAAGATTTGTGTTTTCAGGGTAAACTTTAATTCTTGGTATTAGATGAAAACCAGGAGTCTCAAAATCAATGATTTACAAAGACAATTCAGCCTTTACAGTCGTTAAAAGCTGAATTATAAAGACAAGTTAACAATTGTGGAATTGTCTTAAAGCTGTATGAAAAATCCTTCCTGGCCCTAGTAAGAACTGAGATCTGTATTTGGGACATTTGCACCACGCCTGGCATTTATCACTAACGTAAGTTATTGCAGTGAAAATAGTTACTGTAAATTATCTTTTTTTCCTAAATGCAATTTAATACAAGTGAAACACTGCTATGTGTTTTAAATGAGGATTGCAACAAAAATTATATGGTTTGACATTCTTGAGCCTTGTAAATAAATGCTTCAGTTTGTCTTAAGTAAAATATAAAAATTAACTGGAGAAAATCCTAAGTAAATCAACTGTAGCATGGCTTATTGTTTCAAAATTCATGAAAGTTGTTTCAAATATCTGAACTCTTATGGTGCCAAGTGGAAGTGGTGGAAAACAATGTATACCCTCTCTCCAGATTAGCATCTTTCTTGCTGGGTCTCTATTTTAGGTGCTGCTGTTCAAGGTTCTCGCACATCACTGTAAGACAAACGAGAAATTCCCAAAGACGTTCTATGTCCCAAAGTAGATGACCAGCTTTACATAACTCCTTTATCAAAAATAATTGATTGATTAGCCGCATCTTTGATCCCTTTGTCACACTGTAGAATTTACAGGTGTAAGTATTTTAGGATTCCTGTTAGATTATCAAAACAAAATTCGTGACAGTCTATGGAGGTAGCAAGACAAATTATTATTGTTGACCTGCTCTGCTGGTTTCGTTATATATACATATATATATTTATATCTGTTTTAAAATCCTTAAAATGAAGGAAAGTAATGACAAGAAAATATGAAACAGCTGGTAAGCTCCTTATATATCAGCTGGGTAGTTACGGCATTGTGTATGCAGGTTTTGAATACAGAATGATGGTAATAGGTTTTTCATTTTACATCACAGTTAAAAAAAAGTCGCCTGGTGGAAATGAATTGAAAAGATACATTAAAAATAAAATAACTCCCATGTTTTGACTTAAACTGATGAAAGCAGGGATTCAAAGACTGGCCCCCACTACTTTTTCACTTCATTGTGAGCATTCATTTCATGATACGTTAAAGCGCATAGGATTGTGCTTTGCTCTAAGATCCTTTTCAATAGTTTAATACAATAGGATGATGTCGTAGTTTAACCCCAGCTGGCAACTAAGCACCATGCAGCTGCTCACTCACTTCCTTCACAGTGGGATGGTGGAGAGAATCAGAAGAGTAAAAGTGAGAAAACATGTCAATTGAGATAAAGACAGTTTAATAGGTAAAGCAAAAGCCACACACACAGGCAAAGCAAAACCAGGAATCCATTCACCACTTCCCATGGGGAGGCAGGTGTTCAGCCATCTCCAGGAAAGCAGGGCTCCATCACATGTAGCAGTTACTTGGGAAGACAAATGCCATCACTCCAAACATCCCCCCTTCCCTCTTCTTCCCCCAGCTTTATATACTGAGCATGATGTCCTATGGTGTGGGATATCCCTTGGGTCAGTTGGGGTCAGCTGTCCCAGCTGTGTCCCCTCCCAACTTCTTGTGCCCCCCCAGCCTCCTTGCTGGTGGGGTGGGGTGAAAAGCAGAAGAGACCTTGGCTCTGTGTAAGCACTGCTCAGCAGTAACAAAAACATCCCGGTGTTGCCAATGCTGTTTTCAGCACAAATCTAAAACATAGCCCCATAGTAGCTACTGTGAAGAAAATTAACTCTATCACAGCCAAAAACAGCACAGATGACTTGATAAAGACGTAGTGACAACTTACATTCACAAGTTCCTTTTTACTGATTATTTAAAACTATCACATTTCTAACAACTTATTGCAGAGTTTGATATATATTTAAATCTTTCATAGTACTTATGGTCCACAGCTATCAAAGATCTTTAGAAAGAATGTTAAGTGACATTGGGTTACATTTTTGAAATGTGGTGAGATGAATTAGGAGCCTCAGTAGCATTGACTGTCAGTAAGACATGGATTCCCAAGTCACCAGATGCTTCTTAAAGATATAGCCTTTTTGTTTATGTAGAAGCCAAAGAACTGGTGAAGTGACTTGCAGAAGGTTATGCAAGAGAAATGGAACTACATCCCTGTTGTATTGACTCTGAGCCCAGGATTCCAGCAAGATGCTAACAATGCCTCTCTGCTGGTAAACAAAATCATGTCATGCATGTCTGTAACTTAGTTTGTTTTAGGCAGCTGGGCTCTTTATGTGCAGAACAGTCATGGAAAAGAAAATCAAATTTCTTTCATTAGAGCTTAGCTGTATGAGATTCTGAGCACTTCATCTATTCTCAAAAGTCCATAGTAGTTCTGTCCTATCATCCCTTCATATTGGTAAGTGAAGTTTTGGTATAAGGCTAGTTAGAGAGATGCCTGTTGATGGTCATCTTGAATCAGGCCTTATAATAACTAGGACTATTAAAGCAGCAGACATTAAAGATTCCTCAGGTTAACTGTGACAGCCACAGAACATTTTCCCCAGCATACACATATTATTGAATATGTATAACAGAAAATATGGTGGAAAGAACTAAGATTAATTAGATTCTGCTGAGCCAAATGGCATTTGACACACATTATACAATATCTGCATATGTTATTAAAACTATGAGTAAGTAAATGCCATTTCTCATTTCCATTTGCAGCATGGTCCATTTTGAAGCACAATAATTACATAGACATGACATCTGTGGGTTTTTTCAAAATGTCAAGGGATGTAGATTTTTATTTACTTGTGTTTTTAATCGCTTCTTGTCCACTCTGTTGGTTACATGCCCTTGTGATTGAAGGAGCAGTGTTAAGTGAGGTCTGCATGCAAATTTTGTATTGCACAAAATTATCAAGCTGGTTTTCTTTCCCATTATCTTTACATTTGTCTGACAAATCTGTCGGTTCATAACAGGCACTAAACTGTGACCAGTTTCTTTTCTCTTTTTCTGTCTTCTAGCCTATTCTCTCTCTCCCTCTTTGTTTGTTGGTGTATGCCTCAAAGTATCATTTTGGCATAACTTTGAATCCAACAGTACTTAAATGTTTGAACCAGCCATGTACTTTGAAACATATGCTAAAGAGCATGCCATATAATAATATTTTCCTCTCCTTGAGAACACATTAACATTGATGTAGTACTACACCTTTGATGAAACTCTTCTGGCCTAAGAGAGAAACTACATTTCTTCTTGGTGAATATTGGACCATTGTTTGCTGTGCTCATCCTCTTGGAGCAGAAGCAGATTACACTTTTGAAGAGCTACCCTATCTTCTTTGCACAGCATTGTTTAGCCTAAAATCAACACACTTCTGTTCTTAATGCATTGTGCTTATGGGATCTCCCAAAACGGCAAAGCACGTTCAGTCTCTGATTTAACCTATGATATTTCCTAGGTATGCATTCACTCGTCTGCTTCAAATTGTACTTAACTTAATGTGTGCAAAAGCAAGCCACCTAATTTGTACTGTGCTTGCCAGGTGTGAAGGTGAAATAGCAAATTTAAGGGATCCTCTTAGAGAACTCTGCTTTCTCTTAAATACCCCTGAAGGAGCTCCATCTCAAAGCCCGTAGGATGCATGTAGCTCATATGAAACTTTCAGGAGTTGCCTCTGAAGATCAAAAGAAATTAGACATGCCCAAGCAATGTGAATTAAACAACTGGTAAGAAAATCAAGCAAATTTCAATAGAGTTCTCCACCTTATCCAAAGGACATAGACAATCTTCAATGTGGACCATAACCTGAGAAAAATGGGAAGACATATACAAAGAAGGCAGATAATTCTTGTTGTGAACCATACAGTTAGAAAAATGAAAAAAAACCCACCCCAATCTGCAATAGGCAGTGTGCTGGATCCTTATAGCCAAGGGATAAGCTGTGCTTCTACTGTTAGATCCTAAAATCAGCAAAAGGACTGACATTGGTAAGGATGAGCATGCAGTTAATGACGGTACAAGATACCTTGCAGGGTATCAACAGAGGACACAGAAGAGTGCTGGAGGAGAGGATTGTGTAGATTTCCTTGTGAGATTTTGCAGGAGGTCAAGTGAGCCGTAAGAAAGGAAGAAGTATATGCTTCACATGGCCTTCACCTCTGTCAATGGAGGACTGCCATTCTAGACGTTTGGCTGGCTAGTGGTCAACACTAGTTTGATATTACAATACTACACTTGATAACAGAGTGAAAATGGTGAAAAGCAAATGCATGTTTTGCACAAAATTAGGATGTTGGGAACAAAAGGCTGATATGTTAGAGGACTAAAAAATCATGGTATTTTAGGAGTAGATGATTACAGCTAGATTATATTTGTAATATGCAAACAGAAAAAAGTCCAAATCTGTCATGGATGTATAGCAATGCTTTTAAAAGAGCTAATTTCATAAAGCTTAAAATAATTATGAGTCACATTGATTTAGAGAAAGAATTAAGACTGAAAAACTTGAATAATTGGAGACTGTGTAGGAATATTTTACTAGATGCTACAGAGAAATATTTCCACACATGAGAAATTCTCATATAATGATAAAATATTTTCCTATAATGGTGCTAATTATGGCAGATGCTAAACAACAGGCACTAAATGGTCATATTTAAATTGGCAAATCAGGTTAGGCTGCATCCTGGACTTCTAAGAGGTTGGCCAAGAAACTCTGGGTCATTAATATTGATTTTCAGTAAGCCTTAGAATACCAGGAAAGGTCTAAAGAAATGAAAGCAAACTAATATGTCAGTATTTAGTAAGTTTAGGGGGTAGGAGAATGAAGTATATGTTTCTCTTTCTGATACTGAGAGAAAAATAGTGGAACCGATATAATGTTTTATTAATATATTTTATTAGCATGTTTAATAAGTTAAATCAAAGTAATTAATGCTACTGAACAAAGGTTTGTGGAAAGTAGATCTCACCAAATTAATTCAATAATTTTTTTTACAGTGTTTTTCATGTTTGATAAAGCTACCCCCCTCCTCCTGCAAGTCATTAAAAGAATTTACCAAGGACTGTGGTTCATTCTCCACCAGTCAAATGAAGGTGGTTTTAGATTTGGGGGTCTTTGGGTTTGGGGTTTTTTTTTTTGGTAGAAGGCTTGGTGTAGCAAAAAAGTCACACAAACAAACTAAAATCAAAGAAAAACCCCTAAGGGAAGCCCTGCAGACTGCATTCTATTTTTAACAAAATAAATGGTCACACTAGTTTCTTCTGGCTTTCTTATCTGTGAAAGTATGGTAAAATTCTGTACCTGTGAATAAAAATAGTGGCCCTCCTCATACCTTGTGGTCATGCTGTCTGCTCTTCCCTGTTCAGTCAACATACTCCTGAACCTCAGGCTGTGGCACACCAGGAAGTTCATACAATTCCAGTAGTGCTTGTGCAGTAAAGGTGGGTAAATTCACATGAGTTTTAAGTAAGACATCAAAGTGTTGGCTACATTGGTATTTGTTACCTCTGCTCTGTGAGCTGCTGAAATAGCTAACTTTTTGGTTTAGTCTTTACCTATCTGTAACATCCATGCTGTTCAATAAAGATCAAAGCTGTTTTTTGTGATTGGATATCAACACATGCTGCATAGCTTTGGGCTGTATTTTCTGTTCTGTCATAGCTTCAGGCTGCTCTTAGCTCTCTTTAGCTACAAACATCACCTTTGACCAGATCAGGTTATCAAAGAGTCTACATACAGCAAGATTTAAGACTGGGATGGACTCTCAAAAGTCTGCACATGTGCCTTTTACCCTCTGCCTTTCCACTGCGTAAACCTATATGGAGTTCACTTTGTGCAAAGTATAGAGAATTCACCAAATAAGGCAGGTTGAAGAAAGGTGGAGGAAGCATCAATTTTTAAATTAATGTATTTTTCCTGTAGTTTCACAGGCAACATCTATCTGGTCAGAGCTAGCTAGAGACAGGCCAGAAGAGAAGTCAAAGCCTAAAAGGACTGTTAGTTTATGCTACTACAAGACAAGATAGCGAACCAGAAAGTCAGACTGATATAATAATTCATTATCGCTTGACACACGTGATGTGATAATGATACTGTAATTATGTAATATAAAACCCATACATAATATATAGTGTATATAGTACATCTACTGAAAAATTACATTTACTTCCAGGACAACACTGTCTTTTTTTAAAACAAAACAGTCTTACATCTACTTACATAGATTTTTATATATTTTTTTAAATATTCCACTGGATGAAGCATTCAGAAAAATTTCACTGCAGTCAGTCTGAAACAGAAATTTCTGTTTCTACTGGCAGCATAAGTACCTGGGGTGCAGATGCCCAGGCTCTCTGGTTGTTCTGGAGATGGAGATCCAGCTACCCATCACTTACTTAGAGATCCAAGGGACTTGAGCCTGAGAGGAAGTCAGCAGATTGACTTGGCTGTCTGTTCGTGTGGTCTTCACTCTGCATTTCAAATAAACTGGCACGCTATCAGAGCAGTCTTACAACTTCTGACCAGCCATTTTTTCTTAGGGATAGGCAGGATCCATTTTTCATTTGGAAAAAACAGTTCAGTCTCTTTTCTTTGGAAATAGTTGAGTTTGAGCCCTGCACAATACCTTTGCCAGACATTCTGGCCTTTATTCAATGAGATAGATCAATCCCTGATGAAGATATAAAATACCAGATTCTAAATAATAAAACATCTGTATATTTTGAAAAGTTTAATTTTGAGTGTTTAGCTGGAGATAGGCAATCAGATTTAGGAATTGGAATGCAGGGCAGAATTAAAATATAAATTAATTCTGTCCCCATTTTTATATTCTTTCTGAATAATATTTAATGAATAATATTCAATATGTAGCTGAAACATTACTTTTATTTAGAAATTGGCTGTAGAAAAACATCGTACATTGGTTTAATTTGTAACATCTGAAAACAGATCCTGGCAAAGGTCATGACTTCAGTTTTGTAGCTCAAATATGAAACATCTTGTCCACCACTATTCTTCCTACTCCTCTACCAGCCTTCCCTGAAAAGCAAGGAGCCCTTGGAAACTTGAAGATGGTAAATGCTTTTCACAGTAATCAATGATTGCTACTAGCAATATACACAATGCTAGAAGCTGATTAATGTTTTCTAATGGTACTTACATCATGTGTCAAATGTTTCTGAAATTGCCATAGAATCAGGTTATTGTCTTTGAGGTTTGCTGTTCTGAAAATCATTGTATTTCTGTGTGTGTTGGAGCTTCAGAGTAATTGCAAGAATGACTGCTTTCTTGTTTATCTGGGAACCTCTCCCCCGTGACTACCGGGAAAAACATCTGGGAAAAATCTGTGCCTCAGATGAGTTCTGATATAACCACTGTGCCGTCATCACCTAAATGTCAGCTACTATGTGGCATTTGCTGAGGAATATACTATTTCAGCACATGCTGATATATATAGGTATCTATAGGACTGCAGAGACCCTGCCAACTTCTTGTCTCAATCTATCTCAGAGCTGACTTTTACTTCTGCTCTTTGTAGAGTATATCTCTGTGCTCTATTGCTCCAACTACTTGTATGTTCTTAGCTGAAAATCACACGGTTAATACAAGTGTATAACCACAGATCATTATCGCCTGCAGTGCCTGGGGTACATCGATTAGCAGTTAGGCAGCAATAGTATTAATCGCATGTTCTGGATATCGCTGACATGCCATGTTTCCTTACAGCAAGACCTTTCAGACAAGGGAATTAGTAGCAATACTGGGACAATGCGTTGCCTGGTAATTGATGTAAATAGCTTGGTTAATGATTCTGCTAAACCAAAGTGGCATGTGATTGTAATGGAAATGCTACATTGGTTGGAAAACAAGATATTAATTTAGAACATAAGGACAAGAAGAAATAATGTTTGGGGATTGAGTACAGGGCATTCAGTTTCTCAAGGCTCATTTGCTTTTTCTGTAGTACTCCATTAACCACAAGATGCTATCATGATTTTTAATGACCCCGACGTTTTTGCCTCAACAACTTTGTCTGGTAGACAATTCCAGACACCTGTAATGGTTCACATGATTGATAGCATGTTTCTTTGTGCCTGCTTGGATTTCATTCTTTAATTTCACAGGAGAAACTCATTGGGAATCATGACTACAAAGGAAAAATTAATTATCTTCTGTTGTTCTCATCATAGTAGCAAGTGGTTGGAATCGAGGCATTTACATTGATGCTCTACATTTAATGGCATTGTATAATTTCATTTCTTTTTTATTGAGTAACACTCTAAATCAATTTTTAAAGAGTATCTCCATACATTTTAAGAGCTTATTAGTGCTGGAGTTCCTAGTTTTTTGGATTAGATGTTTCAGTCTGAGGGTAATTAAATCTCCCATGACAATTTAAGCTACCAGGAATGTCGTTTTCCCGAGAGGTGCCAATAGGCCTGAGATATGAGTAGTAATATGTTAATAAAGGAGCTTTTCCTCTTTCTATTATATATTGTATACTTCTCTTCTGTTTTCTAAACTGTAGCACATATATTGTTGGATGCTGGAAAACCACCACTTCACTTTAGGCAGATATTGGAAAAGACGTCCACAGAAGTCCTGGTTTTGCACCATTATGATGGAAAAATAAATGTATTTATGTTTACATATTTATGATGCAGTATTGTCCAGAACTGCCAATCAGGTGTCATAAAAATCTGTGAATGAGAATGTCTCTGTGTCCTTTCAAAAGTCTGCTGCTGTTGTTAATGAGTTGTCTGGAAAAAGATCCACCCATTGGGCATAATTACTCAAATATGTGAACTTTTAAACATTTAGTGATGGCCAGTTACCCTAAGTTTCAAACCTGAACTTAATAAATCCTCATACATCAGCTGTTGCAAGCAAGTTTTAGCCTTCCCCTTAGATAAATAGGGCTTTGATTGACAATCCCTTGTACAAACCTTTTGCACGTCCTTGCTTTATTTAGATTTGCAATAATTTAAAAATATACTTTAATGTGATCTTAGGCAAGGAAGACTGTAGTAATTAATTACATTTTGTCAGGAAACTCTTAGCATATTTCATTCTTTAGTGGATGATTCTGCTCATACTTAAAAATGTAGTGACCTTTACTAAACATCTGCTGATGAAAGTTTATCCATTCCTTTAGAGACAGAGGGAGAAAGAGAAAGGTTTGGAAGGAATCTTCAAATCTGCAACCTGAAAATACATAGTGTAGGGTGACTCTAGCTCCTCCAAATGTCTGGAAGCTATATTGTCGTTACCATGGGATGGAAGCATATTTAGAAGCAGCAAGAAGTTCCTGGGAAATTGAATTGTTGTTCTCTGGACTTAGATATGGAAAACAAAAAATGCATATATTTTGAAACATATGCCATAAATCTGTAAAGGTGCCTTGTTTCTACTGCATTTTGCCATACATATAAAAACAGAGTCCTATGAATGAAACTGAAGCATATGCACAAATTTGAGGGTAATGCTTTTTTGTTAGGACAGATCTTTTGGTTTGCTCCACACTTGAATATTTAATTCTCTCTCTTAGTTCAGGTATAAGTGCATCCCACTGTGACTTGAAAAGGACGTTATAATTGCAGAATGCATAGATAAAAAGGCTTGTGTTTAAAGAATAAAGCAAACCAAAAACCCCAAAACACATTTCCTGTTCCTGAACAAGAAACATTTTGTAAAATAAACTGAAGCTGATATTATAAACAAGCATGGGACCTTCACATAACAGATTGCTTTAGGACTAAACGAAGATCGGAAAATGGCGAACCCAATTTATTATTCTCTGTACACATTATACAAAACATTTGGGTATTGACCTGAGGGTAAGGGTAGTTATATCTCATAAAAAGCAAAGGATTATCAAGCATACTGAAAAACACTGATAGTGGAAATTGCTTTTTTATTAATCCATGCTTGAATTCCCTGTCTGTAATTGTTGTGACCTAAATAGTTGTTCAATGGGAAACCTCAGTGCTCTAGAAGCTGTGTGTGAGATCCTTGTTTACTTTCTTCCTTTGGAAAGACTACACCACCTACTACTTATACGCCATTAAAAATGTTTATCAAGTGTAGTATAAATGGTCTGCCATTAAGCTGCTGGTGTTTTTAAACTGCTGCCATCAACATGCAACAATCCTATCTGTGGTTCTGTTCTGCTGTTGGTAGCTGTGGGTGCTTAATAATGAGTCCTCCAGGGTGAATGGAGCAACCGCTGGCCAAAAAAGTAGATTCCAGTATTATGTGATAAAATGGAAAAAGTGAAAGGAAGAAGAGCCATCTCTTTTCCAACAGACTTGAAAAAGAAAACAACACATGGCCCAAAGCCAATGAAGTCAGTGGAAGCCTTTTGGCTGACTGCAGTGAATTTTGGATAAGGCCAAAGTGTGTGAACAGGTGAATGTTACTATGCATGGCTATTATTTAGTGCCCCACTTTATTAGCATGAGAAAATGTTGGTCACTGGTTGTTTCAGCAGTGAATTGCTGTTTAATGTTTTTGGAATTTATTGCAAAAGAGAAGAATGGTGGGGATTACCTGCCTGGACAAGTCAGCTGAAATTTATTTTTTTTTTTAATTCTTTTGAGTATGCGAAAATGGGGATTTGTAATGGGGAAGTACTTCTCAAATTGTGCAGGTGGGTTCCTCTGCATGGGTGGAGGAATATGGTGTGGTGTATTGCTGGAAGAATCAGTTCTGAGCAAGTGGGGACACTTCCAAGAGCATTGCTGTGCCTTAAGGAATCTTAAAAATAGAAATTGTGTGTCCTGCTGAGTTGGAAGCTTCTGTAAATTATATAGCAGGAGCAGTAGAGGTAGGTTCAGGGACTTAAAAACCATGTGGTAGTTCTTGAAAAAGTATGTTTGCTCTGATGCCTTGGCAAAGTTTTGATGTACTTATTAGGAGTATATTCTAATGCCACCTGTGGTTTCTGCTGGCTCTGGTATTCTTCACTGCCTGCTTTAAACTGTTATGGAGCATTTCTGTGCATGCTGCTAAACAGGTGCCATCTATCACTTCAGAGGTGGGTGACGTTATTCTTGTGTAGAGATATATCTTGTAAAGCACTTCAGGATCCTTTGGGATGAAAGGCGCTATTTAAATCTGAGACTTTATTATTGTCTGTCCCCCTCTACAAATAAATCATCTTGCAAAATGACTGTGGAAGAAATTACTCTTGCATAAATGAATTCATCCTGTTCTCCCACAGAGAGATGAGAAAAACTTTATAATAACTATCAAATTGTTTTACAACCAAAATATTGCAATGCTTGAGTAGCTTCCTACTTGTGACTTTGATAATGAGTTTTTGAAAAGTAACAGAAAATGTTTCCAGAAATTGGAAAATAAGATTAGCATATCTGTTATGTAGGATTCTTTGTTAAGTCAAGCTATTTCTTGTTTGTGTGGTAATAGCTGTGCCTTTGTTAATTATTATTTCATATTGTCATTATTAGGCTATTAATAATTTATAGTAAAAGCTGCTCCTTTTTGCTATGTAAATGTTTTCATTCTTATTCATCAATTCCTTATTCCATTATTAATGTGATTCATAAATACATTACATTTAGATCCTCTTACAGAAGAGATATTTGCTACTATATTTTCCCTTTTGTCTGGATGTAAGGTAAAACAAGCATGAAGGCAAGGGAAGATGTCCAGAGAGTTTTCAGGGGATGTACCCACACCTCTGACGCAAAGCAGAGGTATGATAATGGCTGAATAACTCTTACATTCCCTTTGGTAAATTGTTATTTGAATTTCAAGATTTATCAGTCTGTTGTATTTGCCCTTTAAGTATAGTGGCTCATAGGTTTCCAGGTGCATATTACAGACAGCAGGACAGTAATGTGGCTTTGCTATATTCCGAAAACCTTGCTGAGTGATTCTGTCTCTGGTTTTTCCTTGCTTTTTCAAGTTACCATAACCTGTATTCTGGATAACTGTACCTGAGGAGTTTACAAGAAACCTACTTGAATATAATTTCATTCCACCAGTTGAAACAAAGAAACAAACAAACAAACAAAAAAGCAACCTCTCAGAAGATTTCAGGGGTTACGCAGTTAAAATGCAGTGGGTCTAACAGAACAGAGGCTTTTGTCTGTAGGCTATTTCTTCAAGTCTACCCCAGGTTGCCTGTAAGCAAAATTGTGCGACCATCTGGCTTTCCAGTGATGCACATGAGATAAAAAATGGAACCGTGAGGAGGAAAAGGGACCTCAAATCTCAGCACCTTTTGTAGCAACGCAGGCAGGGCTGGCACGTTGACATTACTAAAAATGCCATTCTGAGGTTATTTTCAGATTTATACTTGTAGATTAACAAGAACCGAGAATGTACTGAGCACTGAGGCCAGCCTCCAACCATTACGGTCACTTGCACCATGTGATCCCTTTCAAGTTTTATTGAAACTAGTCAGAGTGTGTGGACTCTGCATTCTTTTGGAGGGCTATTTCCAAACTTAATTTCTCTCATTCACAGTTAACTGTTAATATGAAGTTTAAAAATATGCATAGTCACTTTAAGTAACTACTTGTGCTTGCACCAAAATCGCTGTTACTTTAAATAGGTCATTTATGGATACTTACATGTTTTTATGTTTGATGTAATTTTTAGATAGAATTTGTATCACCGCTCGTCCTGTTAACAAAATCCTTTCACCTCCTCTCTTAAGGTAGGCTTTTTGTTTCCTGTATCTCCTTAAGATCCTTTCGCTGCAGCTATTCTCTTTGCAAGTCTTGCTTGGCTGAGGCTGACCAGAGCTGTAGGTAGCACTGGGCCCATACAGAGCCAAAGCTCTACCAGCCCTGTGCACAGAGCTTCACCACTTCCCAGACTCTCCCCCTCCTGCAAATATCAGGGCTAGAACAGCTGGGAATGATGTTTGCCTTTCTCATGACCGCATCGCCTGTCTTCAGCTGGAGAGATACCAATTCACTAGAAATGCATATCATTCATCTTCCTAGTTGCCAAGTTGTACCGTTACTTGTACCCCCACTACTTGAGCCTCAGCTTTGCTGTGGCAACGCCTGCCTCCATAACGAGGGAGTAGTGATCACGACGGCCAGTGCCTAATGTGCATGTTTGCATTCTGTCTTATTAAATGTCACAACATTATTCCAGTCCTAAAATTTACCACATGTTCATGCAAAGCTTTAATCCTACTTCATCTGGGCAACTCCCTTGGATCTTGTGGCAGCAGCAGACTGTGTTAGCCCATTCCTAGGGCTTGTGTTACTAATTTGAAAGAGGAAACCTGCAGTGTAAAAAGGCACTTTTTGTATCATGGTGAATGTCAGTGTTCAGGATTTGCTCATAATAATTATTCTATCAGCCCCTACCTAACAAAAATGAACATCCAGTAGAATGCTGATTAGATTAATATAACTTAGGTTTTATGTAAGGGAAATGTAACAAGCTTCTTTAAAAAATAAACAAAATCCTACTTCTCTACCAAACACTTTTTTTATTACAGGTTATAAAGAAGCAAAACACTGCTCTCAGATTCTGTGTTCTTGATACTCTAGGTATTTGTAAATCCAAGGGCAATAAATGTTAAACTTAAAGCAAACAGAAATTAGTTCTATGTCAGCTTAATCTGTACCATGATACAATGCAAGCAGTCCCTTATTTTTTTCACTAATCATTTAAAACTGCTTCACAAAAGGTATGTTTCACTCAAAGCATGAAATAATCAAGAATAGTCAGATTATTTACTATGGCTCTGTTACAGGCATCAGTACTTCCAACCCCAAGCACTTGAATTTCATGTCAACAACAAATCATGTACATGGCTTCACAATCACATTTTAGGACACTGTGTTTTCATGTCTTTCTTACATTTGATATGTAGAAGCAGTGAGCTTCCTGTTTTCAGAAGATTTTTTCCATCTTCTCTTTTCTAAACCCCTTTTTTCTTTTCTTCTTCTCCTTCCCCCTTGCAGATTCTCTTGTGATTGTGTTGGATCACCTGGATAATGGCTAAGCTGGCCTGGAAAAGGCAAGACCATAGCACTTGGGAGATGATTTAGCAACCTCCCTGAAGTTTCACTTCTCTGATGAAGACCTGATTGCAAAGCAGCCCTCCCACCTCCCTCACTTTTGTGCTGTTCTGGGCACCTTTCAGTAATTTCTGCTGGCGTGACACAAAGAATAGAGCTGTATTTAAGGTCCCCTTTAGGGGGAAGTGGTGAGGTGTGCAGCTCAATGTCATCCCTCTCCTGTGAGAATACCCATAAGAGAAGACATTCGGGGGAAAGGGGGGGGGGGGGGGGAGAGTTCAAAGGTCCCATTGGAGGTTTGGTTTGTTTGCCTCAGTGTTCCAAAATAAAAGAGGGGACACTGTGGGAGCTAAGTCCTCTCTAGAGAATCTACCACACAGCAACAGATTTTGATCTGAGCAGTGAATGAAACACCATCATATGCCATGATGTGGATCTAGCTGAGTGGGTTAAAAATGGGATGTGTGTGTGTGTATTTGGTTTACAGCTGCATTATTGTGGGTTTTGCATGACTGTAAAACACATGGCTGTCAGAGAAAGAAACCTAGCAATCAGCTTAGTTGAAACACTCAATTTAAAGTGCCTTTAGATTTTGGAAATGCTCTGAAACTTCATTGCCTGCATTAAGGCTTTGACCTGTGTTGGTTTCCATTGCTGGGACTGGAATGTATATGTTATGAAGCTTATCATAACAGTAGTTGGCATGCCAATATGTGAAGGAAAAGTCAACTGAAGTATTAGTGTATTATGGCTTATTACTGACGTGACAAGATTATTTGTCCTTTTATATGTAAACAACACGACACACTACTTTTTCTATTAGAGTCTGTGTTCATGAAAACTGGCTTAGCATTGTGAAGCAAATGCAATATCAATGGCCCTCATCTGATACTACTATAATAACTCATGGTTTAATGCTTTAATACTTATTGGTAAAAGCTGTACAGATTTAATTGTTCCCTTTCACATCCATTCCTGTAGTACAACTAACTAATGCCATCCAGTGGTAATGGTACAGCATAAATTGAATGTGTCAGGCTTGCTTACCTGGGGTTGAGCAGTGTTGTTCATTGTTATGGCTACTGCAAAACTTAATTAACCTGAAAAATACACTAATGAGTAGTAAGTTGTTCATTCCAGCAAATGGCAAAAGCAGTGAATGTATTTTATAGTAAGTGAGTGACTGTAAGACCTCTCCCCTAGTTATATAAAACCAACTAGTCAAGTTGCCTAGATTGCCTAGTTGGGAGGGGTGTGGGTGTTGAATTTTGAAACAAAATTATTTGTCCCCTAAGTTTCTACTTTACTGCACTGAACTTAGCTTTTACTGAAAATTTGACAAGATGTTTCAATCCAGGTGAAAGCCCAAGGTGTGGGTTGGTTTGGCATTGTTTGGGTTTTTGCATGACAGAACATTCCTAATATGAAAAAATTGACTCAATTTGGTTATTTCTGTCTAAAATGGGGTCATATATGCAAGAAAAATTTATCTTCTTTCTATTAAGAAACTGTTGGTTGTCTCCAAGACTTCACTGTCTATAGGAATAGCTAAATCTTTTGTGTTTTCTACAGGGAAAAATAGCCCCACTCTGCATTCTTAATACATGCAAAGTACTTTGAATTTTGAGTAACTCTGTCTTTTGCAGTGGGGTTTTCCACCATCTCTAACAGGCAGTAATGGCTGCTGCTGTTGTATTCCTTGCAATTTCCACAACCCTTGTATATACTGTGAAAATTATCTGTTGCTGACACCAGTGGTACAACTGAACTAAGGATGAATGTGTTTTAACTGCAAAAGCAGCCAGCAGAAAATAGTTGTGATGCTGAACCTTGGCTTTCTGAACTGATGGCAATCCTGGCTTGTTCTTGACCACACATGCTGAAAAATAACATTTCTTAACAGCTCTGTTCTGTTCTAGTTAACACATGATGTCAGCGAAACAGACACGTTTTTCCCCCCTGTAAATGTTAGCTTTTGCTTACTTTGCCAAATGTTAATTTGGACAAACCAATTAACTTGGACAAAATGCCCAAATTTATCTAACCCCAAAATCTTACATAAGATTAATTTTAACCCTTATTTTCAATTTTATCCATATCTCTAAACAGTATAATAACCAGTGAATACTCACTACAGTAAATATTTTGGAAATTACACTTCAAGTTTTATCAGGAATAACCAAGAATGGCAGCAAATGGTACTCGATTTTCCTTGCCATCCACACTGATTGAAGAGAGTGTCTCAAGCCAGCTATAGAGTAAAAGCCTTTTAGTGCTGTCCTGATGAACGTTGATCATTTGGTAGTCAGTTAAGCAGCAAGCTAACTTTGCATACTAATATATCAAGATGTGTAACTAGCTGCTGAGTCAGTGTTTTAGACTCTGACCTATTTCAGACTTCATATATGAACATACATACAAAACTGAGGATGTAAAACAATGTTTTTTCAGGTCTGGCATCAGATCTCGGAAGAGATTACTGCCTGAAACTACTTGTCTTTTACTTCCTGTGCAGAACTTTACTCTCCAATAATTTAGCAAAGCTTTGCAAGGTTTTAGTTTAGATAATTTAATAGGTGATCTGAGACAGTCTGGTTAATTTTTGCCTTGAACAAATGAAGTGATTCATACGAGCTCCACTCCCAGCAGATCAGGAAAGTCATTAATGAGCACTTAGGGGCAGTAACCTCTTCCACAGGCACATCTGGATCTTGAAGGGAACATCTGCTCTTCATCTCTGTCTCACTGGTATTAGACAACTTAAGGTCTACTGCATCAGAAGCAGAGATTGAACTATAAACCAGAATTTCTGAGACTGGCTTCTCTGCTCTTAAAACTTCTCTCAACTTGCCTATACAGAACCCTACAAAATCCAGACAGGCAATTCCACAGTACAATATTATGGCACAAAGATGTGTCTGGTAGTGACATTAATCAGTATTTCTCCTTGCTCCTGTCCATGCCTCATGAGGGACAAAATATACACAACAGAACTGCTGCACGTTAGAACCTGGCTGTTTATAATATTTTGCCAGAAATGCTCAGAATCTAATAAGAGTATCCCAAATATTATGAGTACCAATGGCACATGTGCTGCCTAATAATTTGCATGGTCTAATAATGAAATTCTGTTTCCCTTGGACTATAGCCCTAAAAAATTAGAGTGCATATTGTTTTGTTTCTGCATGAAAACAACCACCCAGCACTGAATGCTAAAACAGAATTATTGCCATTAGGTTTTGCCACTTATTGTGGAAGATGCAGTGTGCAGACTTTTAAAAAAAAAAAAGCCTGAATTATTTGTATAAGCTAAAAGGTCATGAGTAATTTTTCCTGCCAACTAATATCTATTGCCAAAAAAAAAATCTATTCAGACCGAAGTATATTAAAAAATTTTGACAGCACAGAAGACCTTTATCTGGGAGGGAACAATGTTAATTATGCCACATTGATTTAATCTCATAGAGACCTGGTGCATAATTTAAAATTCATACTATTATTAATTTGCCAGGTATGTTTTACAGCCATCACATTTAAGAAAATGCAAGTACTGCCATTGCCAATGAATTGCTCTCCTTAAACATTTTGCAGGCTGGGGGAGTGTGTGTGGTTTTTTGTTGGGGGGGGTCTTTTTCTTTGGGGGTTTTTTCCCCCACATGTTTTTCAAGTAATATTGAAGATACCTTTGGCACAAGTGAGCTGGGAATTGCTGATGGCTGGCTGGAGTACAGTGCAGGGCTCTGTGCTGCATGTAATTCCCTTAGCTCCTTTGCTAGGTTACAGAAACATTGCATAGGAAATACATGAACAGCAACATCTGTAAAGCAGCTTATTTAGTACTCTGCAATAGCACGTAGGCAACTTTTAAATGGTAAAACTTTCTTATTCTAGAGAAGCCTGTCACAGTGTGATACCAAAGGTTGAATTAAGTTTTTTATGTAAAGCAGAGTTGTAATCACTTTATTAAAAAAGTATACTTGAAATTATGATACTTGTTTCTGGAGTATATGATCAAGGAAATGCCATAATTACTTTATGAATTAAAGTACCGTTTTAATTAATTTGAAAAACAGAAATGTTTTCTGTTCCTAAAGATCTCAGTTCAGGCACTTTATCATGGCACGTAACTTGACAAAGATATAAAATTTGGCTAAGTGGTGCAATGTATAGTTTAAAAAAATTGTGTTATTAGTGGAAAAAGAGCTCAGTTCAGACAGTAAAAGGCACAAACTGGAAAAAGTTCTCATTCCATGCAAAGTACAAAATACTATCAATAAAAAGCACTAAGCTCCCACCAAAGAGAATGTGAGTAAGTGTATTATTAATGTACAGGATAAGTTCAGGGTATTGCACTTGGGCAAAAATAATTAGGAACATAAATACCAATAGGAAGGAAGTGAGCAGGTGGTGGCGGTTTATGGGATGGCCAGCCCAAAAGGAGACTGTGATGTCATATTGCTCCAGAAAGGGCAGCATAGCAGTGGAACACACAAGCACTGGTAAGACTAGCAAGATGTGAGAAGTGATCAGCTTGGCACTGGTTTAGGTGTCTAGTGATGGGCTCCCCAACTCCTTGCTTCTTTCATGTTTTTATCTGCCAAGTGTTGACCTTTCTGTGGAGGTCATCGTTTTCCACAGATACACTCAGAGGAGGAAAAATCATTACAACTTCTGCATCTTCACAGTTTTTATTGTAGGTTTTTGAGTTGAGTTGTAGTTTGGAGAGGGGAGGTGTTGGTTTGTTGTTATCCTTTTTTTTCTAACCCAATGATTGAGAAGATTAATTCAGTAAATTGTTGTGGTCTGCTTGACTGCAGTGAGTGCCATTAGATTCATAATTTGAATGACTTCTTCTTGAAAATCAAAACTAAAAAACCCCTAAACTATATGCAGTTAGAAATGCATTCTAATAGTGGAATGTGAAGGCTGAAGGTGTTAAATGTGAATATACTGCATAAATATGAACTAAGAGCTAGGCAAGCTTTTTAAGACTGATTATTAATGATTCTGATTACCAAGAAGGGATTATAGATAGTGGAACTTGGCCATCAGCAGACATACCAAGCACTACAAATTCTCCTTTCTTTTTAAACAGAAAAGGATAAACTCTGCAGGAAAGTGTAACTATGAAGATAACACTCACCTGGACAATATCCGATATCTGTTCCCAATATCCATTTTTTCATGGTGGTCTAACTGGTGGTCTATGGACCATGGTCCTGTGATTTCTAAGGACATAGATGGCTAATGTTAAGAACTACACAAAGCCCAGTATTTTGTGATGTGTCAATCCCTCGTCTGCAAGAAGGCACATCATGTAGTTCAGTTAGAACAGCTGAAACAACATCAAAAGAAGGGAGCTTTCAGCTGGTGCAGAGCTAGTGGCTCTGTCCTGGTTTCAGCTGGGATAGAGTTAACTGTCTTCCTAGTAGCTGGTACAGTGCTATGTTTTGAGTTCAGTATGCGAAGAATGTTGATAACACTGATGTTTTTCAGTTGTTGCTCAGTAGTGTTTAGACTATAGTCAAGGATTTTTCAGCTTCTCATGGCCAGCCAGGGCACAAGAAGTTGGCACAGGACACAACCAGGGCACCTGACCCAAACTGGCCAACGGTGTATTCCATACCATTGGAACGTCCCATCTAGTATAGGAACTGGGAAGTGGGGGCGGGGAATCACTGCTTGGGGACTAGCTGGGTGTCAGTTGGCGGGTGGTGAGCAATTGCCCTGCGCATCATTTGTACACTCCAATCCTTTTATTACTACTGTTGTCATTTTATTAGTGTTATCATTATCATTATTAGTTTCTTCTTTTCTGTTCTATTAAACTGTTCTTATCTCAACCTGCAGGTTTTGCTTCTTTCTCCCGATTTTCTCCCCCATCCCATTGGGGGGGGGAGTGAGTAAGCAGCTGCGTGATGCTTTGTTGCTGGCTGGGGTTAAACCACGACAGGCTCATGACATTTTTTCCAACCTGGCCTTGCCACATGGGCATAACAAGAGCATGTGTTGGTGAGAAAATATTTTGGACCAGTTGGCTTCTCCTGAGAAAGTCCCAGGGTTTACTGACCTACAGTGGAGCTAGAATGGGATCATCACACTGATCAGGACATATAACAAACTTCTCATCATTATTCATGTGCCAAGAAGATCTTAGCACAGCAGGGAGTTTGGGCTTTTCACATGCTGAATAATGTGAACGCTGACAAATAATTTACTGTGAACAGCTCATCCAGTTCTATTCTGGTCCTGAGGAAAGGACAGTCTGCACTGGTCATTCACATTCCTGGCACAATGAGAGTTTTGCAGAAGTAATGTTTAAAAATTATCCTTGAAATGAATAGAATTCCTAGCTTCATTCTTAGAATAGGACAGCACTATCTATGCCTGCCTGGTTCCCCACTCCATCAACTCCACAAAGGCTGCATGAGTAGGTGAGAAAGTTGTCCTTTTCATTAGAAGAAAGCACAGTGTGCAGAATACAGGTGCTTGCTCATGGCAAGAAATGAGGTTTCAAATTCATGACGTGAGAGTCAAAAATAACCACACTGATGCACTTTATCATTTACTGCCCTACTTAATTATTAGGATGTACAGCCACAGAGTTCTATAATTTGAAACATAGTAATGAATTAATTGCAGTCATCTACGGTTTTTTACCCAGTTATTTAAACAGCATGAAATTGCTCACTGCTATTTATATGATCATTTTTCTTTTACGTTTCTCTGCCCTCTATGTAGTAATATTGGTACAAAGAATTCCTTTTGCCTGAAGTATGTATCTCTCAAGCCAAACCACATTAATGCTTCTATCGTACATCTGTTAAATAAGCAGCCCAAAGTCCTACATTTATTTGATTTACTTTTATAAAAATGTACAAAGGTATTCTTAAAGCTTTTTTCATATTAGTTCCATTATATACTGCCTTCTAAAAAATAAAGACTTAGGTGACATTTTTTTTCTTCTTTTTCTATCTTAAGCCAGAATTTTATATAGTTGATTTGACATATAAACACAACTGTGTCTCTTCTTCTTCCTCCTCAAGTATTCTCTGCTGAATCAGTAAACATCTATAAATTCTGACAAGGTCACTTAATTATCAGTGGTGCTGGCTGAAAAAGAGCTGCCTTATCTCTGTTGCTTCTGCTTCTTTTGTGGAGCTGAGCATTACTGAAAAGCCTCATGCGTTTTCATTAATTACTATTCAGAAGCCAGTCTTAGTGCACGCAAGCATCTTGCCTTCTTTAAGATTTGCTTGTCATTATGAGTGGATTATCTCTGTGTTAAACATCTCTCTCTCTCTAGTGTGCCCCAAAGATACCAACTTTGAAAAAGGAAGATAAACAAACAGTTTTAACCCCCCCAAATAATAGGAGTAGGTGAACTTAGGAGGATGAAACAATGTACAAGAAAACTAAGGGAGGTCG
Source organism: Astur gentilis (assembly GCF_929443795.1). Lineage (NCBI taxonomy): Eukaryota > Metazoa > Chordata > Aves > Accipitriformes > Accipitridae > Astur > Astur gentilis. The sequence goes on along the minus strand of NC_064886.1, from coordinate 19,253,869 downwards.
GTTTCTCTTAGCTTGCCTTTTCTTTCTCTAAGGAATAAGGAAGAGGAGTGGTTTGTGTTTAAAGTTCCAGACTGTGACTTGGGAACTTCACATTCAATTTCTACCTTCATAATGAATGTCTTATGAGACTCTGGGCAAAACATTAATTCTTACTGTGTCTCATTGCCTCATCTGTGCAGCAGGGATAATAATCTTCCTTTTATCCACACTACTCATGTTACCAGCTTTATGTAGCTGAGACATCTGTGTTAAGTGCACCTTATGCAAGTTAAGATGGGGGCTCTGGATGTCATAAAAATAAAATATAACTTGATCTATTATTAAGATTCAACTGCTGGTATAAAGTATTATAGAGCGGAAGTATTGCCAGCCATTTACACATCTTAAAATAAATAGCCACATGTGGTCTCTCCCTCCTCCCCTATCCATCTTCTGTTCCTTGCCAAGCACATTTCAAGCAGTGAAATCAGCAACAGAAATCAGCCCAGACATTGTCTCTCCAAGAGCTGTCTGCTTGGGCATGGTGTTGGTGTCCAAATTATTTGGAACCAGGTCACAAAAAGACTTGGGAATTGTTTTGGATAGTTGCAGGAAGCCTTCTGCTCAGTGTACAGCTGTGGTTCAAAAAAAAGGACAAAAAATACTAGCTAGTATGAAGAAGAGGACAGAAAATGATATGGTGCCATTATAGACACAGACAGAGCAGAGAGACAAGACTTACACATTAGGAGATCCTGATTTCAATAGAATTATACTTGCGTAAAATTACAGTTCCGGTGAATCAAATGATATATTTCAGATCTCATCATTTTATTCCCTTCTCCATTCAAAGGGAAATAAGGTCCTATTTAAACAAACAGCCTCCCTATGAAATGAGGTTGAAAAGGATTAAGAATTTTATCCAAGTGGAGAACCTAATGAAATAAGAATGTATAAGAGGTATGCAAAATAATACACAGCATGCAGAAGGAAACTCCTATTTACCCTTTCTCATAATACAAGGACAAGTGAGATGGATCACTTACAAATTTTAAAAAGGCTAAAAGGAATCAGATTTTTTACACAAAGAAAATTTACCCTGTGGGACAGATATGAGCTTAGTAGGATTCAAAAGGGATTAGACATTTGTATGGATAATAAGAACATCCACAGCTATGCAGCTATGTTAGATAAGATTACAGAAGGAGAAAAAAGATATAACTACTCCTGCTTCAGGGCATCAGCCAATTACTGATATAGACAGACAGAAATTTTCCAGTGGAATATTCTTCCCCTGGAAAATGCCTTTTTGTAGAGTGCAAGTGTTGTGCAGTGTCAGTGTTTATGTGTTTATGTCAGTGAATCTTCTAATGGATCCTGCATCAAAATTTGCATATCTAGTTTCTTGGCGACTTACTCAGGACTGGGAGTCAGGAAACTTGAGGGCTGTGTTGTAGAATGGTCTGTTGGCTAATCTGTTCAAGATGGTAAACCTCCTTCCTATTGCTACATGCAACGACTAGGAAAATATTCCACACAATTGAAAATGCTAAAAATGTCTCCTTCCCAACATGCAAATGCAGAATTTTTGCAATTTTTAGATTTTGCTTCGAACATAAACTTCATCTTTCAGCCTCAGACTCTGAGGTGGAAATTTCCTCAGGCTGGTTGTTCCATATTTTTCTGTTATGTATTACTAAACTTCTTGACATAAGGACCTGGTAGTGAGCAGTGGACCTGGAGACATGCTTAGTTTAATGAGGTGGTTCTTCTGTTAAGAGGTTTTCTGTCTGAAGACTGGCTATAGGCTAAGCTGGGGATTTTTGTTATAGATGAGTGATTGCAGGTGGAGGAGAGAACTCCACCTCGAATTCAGATTACTAAATTACTGAAGACAATAAGTAATGATATTTTACAATTATATAATCTATCTCATCTCTGTGCATTTAAAAATTGTTCACAGAATTTCTGAAAATATCACAAAGGAAAAGGTTTCTATTCTGGGACATGGCCCTTCTCAGTTTGTACCATCTAACACTGGTAGGGAGGTGATTTTGGCCAAATCCCTATGTTTTCTGTTCTTTATGTTCATTTGCTGCTCTCAGTTTTCTTGCTCATTTTCATCTGGTCTTGTAACCTCCCATGTGATGCTCAGCTGATTCTGTGAAGTCAAACTTTCGTTTTTCAGATCTTTGTAACACTCAGCAATGATAAATGGATAGCAGTGTAATCTCTCTCCTGGATTAAGCAGGAAAAGATATGGCTGCAGGGGCAAGTCTTAATTTTTAGTGTATGCTTTTTTATAGGTTACAAAGTTATGTCCAAAATCTGTTAATTTGGGGCTGATTTTTTTTTTTTTTTGAGGTTTTTTTAATATTAGAAGAAAGTCAGAGAATGGAGGAAGATAATTACATAGGATAATTGCTTTAAATGCTTTTAGATCTAAGCTGCTAAAAGGCTAGCTGTGTAAAAGGAAAGTAACCGTGATAAATATGGCATGAAACAATAGAGAACTCAGGTGAAAAAAGAATCTGGTACAGTTGCACAAGACATTTTTGGCAACAATTCCATGTAAATCTCTCAAATGAGTACAGGTACTTAATAGGTAATTAAAAAGACAGCCAATGTAAATTAATTAATAGCTGACTCTTAAAATGCATTAGCTGCTCTGTAATTAATAGAAAATTATAAAGGAAATAAATGCTTGCTTACAGCCTTATTAAGATCGGAACATTACATCTTAGTATGAATTGATTGGGATGATAAAAAATTCAGGGGAAAATATGGAAAGCACAGTTAAATACTTGCCAGATCTCAGCAAAATTTCAATAATGTGCAATCACTGTTCTATATTTCAGAATACTTATGCAAGATGACATTCGGAATGTTTGAATTTAGGTACTGGGAGAGTGTTATCACGGTCCTGTGGGAATTGGGACGACAATCATAAATGAAGTTCAGTAGTCTAAGGTGGAAGATCTCATGCATTATTCAATTATCCCAGTAATAAATTAACTGCTACATAAGCTCTGAATCAGTCTTTGGTGTCCTAATACTGTATAGCTCCATGACATGCCCATCTATATACCAAATTCAACTTCATTTTTTGTTCCCAGGCTTAGTTCTGGGCTTACCTGTAACACTGAAGCAGATTGTTTGGCTTTCAAACAGGTATTTTGGCTCAAAGTTCAATACATCTTCTTGTACAGTAGTTGCTCGCATATCAGAGGTCAGGTCTTTAAAACACTTTCTATAAATATTCTGTCCTTTGTCAAATTTTGAGTATGAACTCTTGGAGCAACAACTATCCATTACTAAGTGCAAGTAAGTGCAATGGGGTTCTGACAGGAGCTGGCAGCTGTAATACAAATAGTGTCATAATGCAAAGACATTTCCGTAACTGTCAGTGTGTACATATCATTCATGTCATCCGAGTGGATTGCATGATGGCTGACATTGTTATGCTCATATTACTAAAGCAAAAAAACCGCCACAAATAACAAAAAAACCTACAAAAACAAACAAACAACCCCCCCAAAGCCCCGATTATTTTTAGCTAGGAGTTCTGGGAGAAATATCTGAAGGATCTTGGGTGCTAAGATCCTGCTTCAAATTTAGTTCTCTTGACAGCGGCAATGCACATTTTGGGTAGAATCATAATAGCCTATATGAAAACAGAGCACTTTGCAGATGCTTCATGACCTAAGACATAGAAAGAGAATACTAATTGAACAGGACTTTTAAATGGCATTCTGGCCTCAGAACTGCTTTTTACAGGTGTTAGTTGCCCATCTGACCTGTATAAAGTTGTTGATGTTTTCCTGGTAAACAGCTTGATGCAGCTAAATTAAAGGTAACCTAGTTCATATCCAGCATTCAGATCAGGAATAATAAGAAAGAATGGCAGGGAAATAGCAAAAAAAGTTTTTATAGTAAAGGAGAGAATAAGGAACATTCATTTCAAGGGAAATACCTGTGCAAATTCTGAAGTCATCTGCAAGGTTTATCTTGTGCATTACATCAGAGCAGAAGCACATATGTGCGTGCTTGAGTTCAAGCATAGTTCTAAATGTATCCTGAGAAATCCCATGAATTTCAGAATGGGTAAACTTAAAACTAAATAAACGTTTGAGGCTGTCTTCAAGACCAAAATTATTTTAAGCAATGTGATACCATATTGCTGTACCATAGTATTGCACCCAAAATTTAGGATGTGGGTAAGATATAGAGGAATTGCCAGTTGTTCCATTCCTGGAACAGAATGTACAATAATATCAGTATCAGGGATTTTTGAACATGCAAACAGTAGCAGCTCTGCTTTTCTCCTTACCAGGTATGTTAACACATATCCAACAGGTACATTTTCAAAGAGATTTTTTGCTTAGCCTTTAACCTTGTTGGAGAATGGCAATCAGATTTTTAGGACTTCAGAATCAGGCAACCTTCCTTCCATCTTCAAGTATTTAACCCTCTGCCTGCTTTGTCAGTGCTCATAATCATGTAGTTTGAAATTACATTTTGATATTGCAGTTTCAGATTTGCAATGTGTTCATTGGAAGCTATGCATTATATCTGCAAAGGAAAACTGAATTTATGAGTTCACTTATCTGTTTAAATTGATAGTACTCTATTATAGTTAGATATTTAAATCGGCCTTTGCCAATTTATTAGTATTGCAAATTCATTACTAATATTACAGTTGTATCTGATAGTAATGTTACCTCTTTCAGATTGTTCCACAAACATTTCTCTGAAGGGAAGAGTACTAATTCCACATAGGCTTCTACAATCTTTGCTAAAGCCTCCCTCTTCTCTTTTAAAACAATAAATTGCCACATACAAAATTGATGAGAATAGGAAGGATTTCTGGTACTGATCACTCAGCATGTGTTTAAGATGTTGTTTCTAGCATTACTCAAAAATAAAATGCTATGCTAAAGTACCATAATAATCTCTTTTCACCACTTACTTGCTTTCTTCAAGGCTACACAAATGGTTTCAAAAGATGGGAAAATGTCTCACTGAAAAAATAGCACCTTTTCATATTTCTCTTTTTCTTTTCCTGACTTATTTTCAGATAATGAGTGAAGAACAGATGCATACAAACACCCTGTTCTCTGCCTATTTAGAAACAAATCTTTTTTTTCTTTTTTCTTTTTTCTTTTTTTCTTTTTTTTTTCTTTTTTCTTTTTTTTCTTTCTTTTTTTTTTTCTTTTTTTCTCTTCCTTTTTTTTTTTTTTTTTCTCAGAAAGCAGCTTTTTATACAGTGGAATCAATAAGATGATATTTTTTCCTAGAACTACCTTGACAAACTAGTGGAATACATTTAGGGATGTGGAAGCTTGTAAGGAAAGAAAAAAAAAGAGGCTGAGCACTATCTGAGATTTATTTTTTTTTTGCAAGTGGATGTGTTTGAAAAGTGTACTTATACATAGTATTTCCACCTTACCCTTTTATATTCATTTTCAAGTCACAAAGTTTCTTTAAGAATGACTGACATTATAAGAGACTTTCTTGAAATGAAACATTTCTGTTAGAAGCTGTGAATGTTTTAACAATCAACAACAGACCAAGACAGAGATTCTCCTGTCATCTTTATAAGTTCTCTTTTCTAATATTACTTAGTCTTCTTGGTGTTATACAGATGTAAAATTCTTAGATGTAAGGTGTAAGGTTGAACTACAAGTTTTCAGTCACCAGCAGCTGGCTGAGAAAGCTGCAGTTTTCTCTATCCAAAACTTTTGAAAGTTTTGCTGACCTTCTCTGGTCAAGTATCTCTTAACCTGATCTGAGTGATGTTACATTCTTCTTTTAGATCCTCTTTTCTTCCATAAACTGTACCCTATCTCTGTTCAGTCTCTGTAAAACTGTACAAAACAATACAGATTCAATTTTATAGTAAAGTCATTGTTTTTCTACCTTTAGTAATTTTTAGTGATTCTTAATTGAAGTCTAACTTTTTCACAGTCTCCATAAATTCATCCAGAGCAGGCTAGGGAGGGTCAACAAAGAGCTGAAGTCCCGATGGGCTAGGGTAGGTAGCTATATAAGATACCCAAGTTACAAACAAAAGAGAGACAAAACCCCATACCTAGGGGTTAGAAATAGAAAGATTAAAAAGTGTGTCAAAAATAATATAGGTCAACATGGATAATGTGGGGCTTGAGAGACTTACAGACCTGTGTGGGGAAAGGGTTGTAATCTATGGTTGGAATATCGTCTGACAACTTCCAACTGCCTCTCAAGCCATGGCCTCTTAGGTAGATACTGCCAGCACACAAACCTTGTAAGTTCTGTAGGGTTTTATGGGTACAGGTTACACAGAGACTTTCTAGGTGGGAAAAGAATAAAGGCATGAAAAATTGAAAGGATGACAGCAGTGGTAGAAAGAAGATATGAACAGAAAGAAGTGTTGCAAAGTTAAAAGGATGCAAAGAACTTTAGCTGCATCTGACCTACCTTCTGTTCTTAAGTGTGAACACCAAGATCCTGGGGGATTTAGATGTGGCAAAGAGAAAGTTGCCTTAAGATCCATCCTGAACAAGCTGGAGAGTCTCATTTATCTTGGGTCTCATTCTCTTGCCACATGTTTGAAATTGCCCTAATCCTGCAGCCCACACAGTTTCTGTGCCCCACTGTAGCCCTTCATTTTTGCATGCTTTCTTTCATGGATTTACATGAAGCTTCAAAGTGGCAAGAGCTTTACACAAATAATCTGTCAACTTGACAGATTCACCTATTGAGTAGCAATACTGGGAGTAGCTCTGATGATTTCAGGTGGACTATTTATGTTTTGAGTTGCTCAAATCAGTCAAAACTATACAGGCAGCAGAACTTTATCAGTGTAGGAGTTGACTTGCAATGCATGCTTACAGCAGTAGTTAAAAAGAAAAATTGATCTCAAATTATGAAGTGCTGACATGAAAATGTTCAGAGGCACCGGTGAATTTTTTATTGGGTAAGTTTCCTCTGCCATCTGAAAGTGTGGCTGAATGTGAGCTGTGTTTATTTCTGCGTTCCCTATGCCTTTGGGAAATTCGTATCTACAATTTATATAGCTTCTATCCAGCCCAGAGAAGCTCATAAGTTAATAATAATGGTGGGAGAGAGGTGGTAGAGTGCACATGGCATGTTATATTGGTGAGCACTCTAGGGGCATTACAACAGAGTAGATAGCTCTTTTAGAAGTTGCTGACAGTCTTGTATCGCACGCATTTCAATAAACATTGCCCCAGATGATTGTACAAATCTCTGGTGCACAGCTCTGGTATAAATGGCACAGTAATTAGAAACCTGTCTTAAAAAAATCAAGCCTGGATGATGGGCATTAATATAAACAACTCCAGGGACTCCATTTTATGCCTTGCTAGTTCTTTACAGTGTTAACCCTTGTGTCAGCTTCAAAAACTTCAAAACAAATCTTCTGCATGGCCAAATCATCAAAGGTTGTGTTATAGTGTACTGAGACCTCTGTGGGAAGTTTGCAATTAAACTCAAAATAAAAGAAAACCCCCTTGGCTTTTGAAGTTTGTTGCCAACCTGAATGAATGACAGTGACGAAAAGAATCTTGATGGTCATGTATTTTGCCCAAACATTTTAAATGATTAGCTAGAGTTTATGGAAGGTCTCAACTTCATGTGTAATCTTGCACTAAAATCATGATGTTATATTGTAAAGCAAAGTAATAAAAATACACCTCTGTCAACAAAACTTTTGAGCTTGTGAAAATAATATGAATGGGCATAATAATAATAATAATAATATAAACATTTGCAATTCCCTGCCCTCCCATCAATCAACTACAAATATTTGCCTTTTTAGCAAGTTAACTGAAATAAGTTGAATGACCAGACTGAAGGCCACAACTGTAGTTTAGTCACTAAAGTCTGAAGCGAACACCAGAGGAAAGAATGCTCCTAGATTTGTCAAAAGCAAAATATAGTTAATAAAGAATATAGATCAAGATTATTTTCTTTGTCAAAGAAAGAGCTGATCAGACTTCCTAAAAAAAGCTTTTAAAAAAATAATCACTGGATTTACTGATAACCTTATAACCATATATCTGAGGGCAGGAAATCAATCACTCTGTGTGAAGTTTAAAAAAGGTCATTTGGCAGAATTGTTTTCATGAAAAACCCCCACCATATTTAAAACAAGAAAGACTTAAGCTTCCCCCTACCGGGAAACATATGTTCATACTTGCACCCTAACATTTAAATATTTGAACCTACGTGAGTTAATAGATAAGCTGCAGGTAGCAGACCACCAGTGGAGAGAAAATGTATTTTGTATCTTAGAGTTAACAGATCAAATGAGGGGTTTCTGTATCCTTCCTTAGTCACCCATACTGAGCCATTTCAACATAACAGAATAACCACAAGACAACTTCTTTGGAGAAAGAAGCCATTGAAGAAACAGTGAAATAGTTCTCAAAGCCTCTCAGATTATGTCATCAAGGCAGCAGCAGCAGGAATGAATGTTTTTGCTAGAAGGTCAAATGTAAGGTGCTCGTCTATGGATTACATTTACCCTGGACTTTGCATTGGTGAACAAACTCTGACCTTTTCCTTTTAATTTTTTAATTCTCATGTCATCTTACAGAAACAGTTCTGTTTTCTCTCTGTTCTCACAGTCTGCTTCAGTTGCACAGCATCGCAAATGCTCTTAGAAGTGGTGAGCATCCACACAGAAAAGAGCAGATACACTTTCAAAAGAAGCTTTGTTAAGACATCTTTGAAAGCAACTGGGAAAAACAGCCACAAGGTTTCCAGCTCCTACATGGCAGTGACACTGAGTAACAAAATATGCCAAGACAATTTTTCTGGTGAAGCACCTGTTTCTCAATCTATAGTCTTGGATTAGATTGCATTTAGACGAATAAACTGGCACAGTTCTGTCAGTGTCAGTGGAGCTATGCTGATTTACAATAGCCACTCTCATAAAGGAGCACAAATGTGGAAAAATAAGCGTATCCACTTGTAACTTAATCAATATATATTTTGGCCACCTCTCACTGCCCATCTGCATTTAAGTCTACCCAGGACACCCCTGACATCAGCTGAGAGACTATTGCTCTGCTTGTCTCTGGTGTGAAGCATGTTTATCCTTGGCTACTTTACATTTTTCTTCTAAGTTGGTATCAAGCTGTCCTGATTTCAGCTGGGATAGAGTTAATTTTCTTCCTAGTAGCTGGTATAATGCTGTGTTTTGGATTTAGGATGAAAATTATGTTGATAACATACTGATGTTTTTATCGTTGCTGAGCAGTCAACTAAGTCAAGGACTTTTCAGCTTCTCACCTTTTCAGCGAGTAGGCTGGGGTGCACAAGAAGTTGAGAGGAGATGTAGCTGGGACAGCTGACCCAAGCTGACCAAAGTGATATTCCATACCACATGATGCCGTGTTCAGTATATAACCTAGGGGGAAAGCTGGCCAGGGGCTGCTGCTCGGGAACTGGCTGGTCATCTGTCAGCGGGTGGTGAGCATTTGCATTGTGCATCACTTGGTTTGTATATTATAATTCTTTTATTATTATTATTGTTGTTGTTGCTGCTGTTATTATTTTCCCTTCTGTTTCTGTCCTATTATACTGTCTTTATCTCAACCCACAAATGTTACTTTTTTCCCCAATTGTCTCCCCCATCCTGCTGGGGGTGGGGGCAGAGAGTGAGCAGCTGTGTGGTGTTTAGCTACCTGCCGGGTTAAACGACAATGTAGTCTTATTTTCCTAGGGCTGTGAGAGGGGGGTTTTGTCCATAGAGCTGAACTCCAGCTGAAGTTAACATTTGCTCAGCATGCTGTTCTCCACTCACTCAAATACTCCACTAAGATGTTGGGATGCTTATGGCAGCTAACTTAGTCTAAGGTTCTGGACTGATGTGTGTACATGTTAAAAAACTTAAAAAACCCTCTTTTTTTTTTCCTCTCTTTAATTTTCCTGCAAGTGTTTTGCATTGTTCCAAGACTGGCATCGCGATTTCTAACCTTACGTGTCTGTGCGATAGGGCCTACATTCATCCTCTAGAGGCAGGCTGGGTTCAGGTGATATGTAAGGGTGGATGCAGGCTGATCTTGAGGTACAGGGGTCTATGTGCTGCATCAGACAGTGGCCGGGTGTAGGAAGAGCCACCTCCTTGTCTACACCTGCAGATATCCTATGCAAGCCAAATATACCAGAATTTTTATTATGTCTATAGCTTTCTACCTTCCCTTTTTGAGCTCACACTATTACACAGTTATCCTACTGCAGCACTGTCCCTGCTAGAATTCTGCAAGTCACAGTGCACTTTTTCACTTATATAAATAACACAATATCTCTCCTTTGTTGCACAAAGGTGTTAATAAATGCCTGGATTTGAATTAAAAGGTGATAATGGAAAACAAAGACCCCAACATGTCAATCCTTCTGATGCCTACAAAACACCATGTGATGTCTCAAACATCCCAAAACAGCTGTGCATTAGCTGACCGAAAACTAATTTATAAGAAGAAATGCTTAAAAAGCTTACTAGGGAGAAGAAGTCTGTGGCAGGTGGATAAGGAGAAAATAACAACAAAAGTCTGAAATAAACATGGGCAACAATTTTTAAAGGCTGCACCAGGATTGCATGTGAAGCCTGACTATTAGAAAGAAAATAAAGTTGAAAGGTTTATTTTTCATTGTTTTTTCTGCATTTAATCAGAAAACATTGAACATTGTAAGTGAAAGTTCTCCACTCCTCTCCTTCCTCTTAGAATGATCCTACCTGCAGTTTAGTCAGTGCAAAAGATTTTTCAGTGGTTCTTAATTCAGATTTTGCAGTAGTTGAAAGGACTGAATGTTGCAAACTATCTAAAATTCTTGCATTTCAAAAATCTTGATTGTGAATCTTTGCTTGCTGACACTAGTAGGAGCCTGTTAATATCATTGGAGTAGCTTTTGTTTGGCAGTGGTGATACGAAAATCCACCTCAAGGTGTATCTGATTGAAAAACTATTCAGACATGTCATTAAGTATGCCAGGCATCCCAGCTTTGTGAAGATCTACAAAGCTAATTTTCTGCTGAAACCAATACTATGGCCCCTAACACATCCCATTTCTGGTGTTGTGATTGCTAGCTCATTGTCTTCTGCCTAGAGCTCAGTGACCGTTGGGTTCTCTAACATAACACATAGGACAGCCCCGGGCTGCTACCACAGTCCTCTTTCCTTCCCTCCCTGCTGATGTACAGCATTCCCTCACCCACTTCTCCCATCTCAGAGCAGAGTGAAAATAATCTGCACAAGCGAGATGACTTACTTTCTTGCAAGGTTCTACATAATTTTTCCTTTGGTAACCGAGAGTGTCACTGCTGAAAAAGGTTGTAAAGCAAAGTGAGTTTTAACCCAGAGTGATTCCAGGCAAGATGCTAATTCTTCCATAAATTCTGGACAGTTTTTCTTTTAATTAACTAAAGAAAGACTGAAGAGTTGGGCAATGAAAAATGATATTAATCCCCCAAATCCTATGAGGAACTTAAATTCAAACCTTCAGACATTTTTACTTTTTTACATTAAGAAATTGAATCACAAGCACAGTGTCAGCTGTAATTGCCAGCACCCATTACAGAGGCCAGGGAGAGTTGCCACTTAAGGAGATTGCTGTGGTGTTGGAGCTGGTGAGTGAGAGCACTTGTCATCACCCTTGCTGCAGCTTTCTGCAAAGCTCATCACTCCGTAGGTCATAGCAGAACCTCCTCAGGCTGGAGTCTTGAAGAAAACCACATCTAAGTGTTATCACTAGGCTGCTGTTCATCTCTAGAGCTAGAATAGTTGGAGTTGGTTTTACTTCTTCCTTTGATTATTGCCTTGCAGTTTGTCTATCTACAGAATTTCTGAAATTTTCTGAAAACTCATTCTTCCTACTGTGCTCCAAGTTAAGCATATGGTTAAGTATCATGCTGCGTTATACCCAAGTATGATGGGATCAAGTCTCCATCCTGCAGCTCTAAACAAGCAGGGTTCAGTCTCTGAATTTCTCTTTCATGCTTTCTTTGTGATTGTGAGAATTTCATTCTGCTCTAGTTGAGCATTTGTTAGGTAGGATTAATAATCCAAGCAGGTTAAAAATTCTATGATGGATCATTGTTTCCATCAGAAATCTTAACTTTAGGGGGAAAAAAATAGGCTGTGGACTCTGACTGACTGCATCCACGTCAGATAACTTCACTGTAAAATAAAATGCAGTATTTTATTCTATTTTGACCTTTTTCTTAATGGGATATTTTAATATTTGGTTTAATTATGCTTTTCATTTTTAATTATTTTAATTAAACTTTAGTGTTACAAATAATCAAAATATGTGCACAAGGTTAATTCTGTTTTTACATTAGGTTTTCCAGGAAATATTTAAATATATATATATTTAATCAGATGGAAATAAGAAAATAACTTTATTGTTGTTTTCAACAGGAATTTTGGCTGTCATCCAGCTCCCATAACACTACTTTTATCTCTCCTGTTTTGTACTCTTGTTGTTTGTTCACACAGCAAGGTCTTCAAGGCAAAGATTGTGTGGACAGCAACCATGATAGCCTCATAGTATTTGGGAACTGTAGAAGTTATCATAAGTATAATGATTTAAATGCCTCCACCAATATAATTAGACTCTTAACACTAGCAAGAGGCTATAAATCTAGTCAGTAAGTGATGCTAACTGTGTATTTATGGCATTCAGGCATTTATTTGCTTTGTTTCAGTATTTTCTAGGTCAGAAATTTTAGTCTGAATTGATTTCATATAATGACAAATCACCAGTGTCACAGCTGATTTCCCTGTGATGTGTTTAACTCTCTTTCAAGATTAAGATGTGCCTGGATGCCAAAATAGTACACCAGGTACCTCAGTGAATAGTGGAATATATTCCATATGTTGGTGTGTTCATGATTTATCATAGCTTTGCTAGCCCTAGTGACCCCTATGCTTTTTATTACAGTCTTGTGTTTACAATTTTACCATAGGTATGTAAAAGTAATCCACTTGTTGTCATCACATATTCTGAGTAAAATCAGAAGTAAGACAAACCTAAACTCTAATTCTTAAATTTTATATACATACATAAATAAACGTAAAAACTTATTGATGCATGAATTTTGTTAAGTTACACAGAACTCACTGGCTTTGTTTAAAAGGAAAGATATTTTCTCTGAGACTCGCTCAGTATCAGGACTGTTCAGTGAGTTGAATAAAACTTGCTGCTATTCAGCTTTCTACAATCATATTAAACATGAAACTGACTTCAGAATTTGTTCTTCCAGTTTTTTATATGGGAAATCTTGTCCATGGAGAAAAATAGAAGATAGGGATAACAGTGGCAACTATTATAATGTCTGCCAAGAGCCTCCAATTGTGAGATCTTTTTCAGTTCTTTAAATTTTAAGTGAGTTTGAACCAATTGGACAGAAAGTTCATGTGCTTGGTGTCTGACTAGGATGGCTTTCTACAGAAGGTTACTATAGCAATTGCCAATTCTGGGCTATACAGTCCTCTGTTAACAGAGTTTTGGAGAAGGAGAGCAGAATGTGTGGTGATTTCTCATTGTTTCTATTTTGTATAATATTTTTGTATTGACTGTATTAGCTGTATTGCACTTCTATTTGAAGCCACATTACATATTTGGTCAAAATGTCAATTAGTTGTAATACGCCATTATATACTAGTTATAGTAGACACTAATGTTTTCATCCTTTCAATAAGAAGATGCAATATCATGTATTTTCATTCTTAGTACAAAATGATAGGGCTTGATTCTAGTCTTTTGTACACAGCTGTACATCAGAAGCCACACCCATGTTGTAAAATCCTGAAAATTGAATTGCATAAATAGTGTGAGCAATTACATGAAACCAAAATGTAAAAGTAGTTTAAGGGGTATGGTTTTCACTCGTTCATATTTAACAGTGAGGAGATAGTGCTGTGATAAAAGCACCTCATCCCAGAGTGGGGAGAATCTTTCTAGATGAGGTTCTCCTAACTGCATTTATGGTCCTACTTGCTCATTTAATAATCTGAATTTTTATGATGTTAAGACAGAATTCCTCTGAAGAAAGATGTGCCTATAAAAAGTAAGACAATTCTTAGAAATATCTAAGCTGCCTTTATTTCAAGACTGGGAACTTTCAGATCCTGAAAACCTTCTTTCTATGACTGTGATTCTGCCAGCTTTTTTCTCAAAAAGAAAGTATTGTGAAGTCAAAACTATTGGCTGCAGGTTGAGTTGCAGACCTGATAATACATTGAAAGAACTCAGCCACTGTGGGTACTCCTTTATACTTCACAGATAGCAAAGGATAGAAAAGATGGACATAAAAGTCAACTGACTGACCACAGCCTTGTAACACAGGTATCTGATACTGCACTCAGAAAAGGCAGTATGACCTCACCAACCACTGCATTAAGCAAGAAAGACAAAATTTTATACAGACTCTCTATAACTTAACACTTGCCCTTTTCATTTTCAAAAGCAACTTGGAGTGTTTAGGACTCAGTATTCTAAAGAGTTAGCCCCTGAGCTCCTAAGGCACCCTTAAAACCATCTCTGGCTCTGTCTGTGCTGCCTACATGTTGCTTCTGGCTGCAGTCCAAACATCATCTTAATGGACAAGCTTGGGCAGAGGTGGAAGAACTGGTTCACACTTACCTCTGCTCCTCCAAACTGCGTGGTTTCACCTAGTTTGAGTTCTTCGTATAAGACGCAAGGACAGAAATGCAGATTGGCATGTAAAGAAATACAGAACCTTCATGTTAGGATCAGCCATGCCAAGGATTCCTCTAGCACTGAAAAAGGGCCTCTTCTATATCCATGTATAGGAGGGAACTCCAGCAACTAGTTCCCAGTAAGCCTACCCCTGCTAAGCAGAGTCTGGGTAATAAAGCACCCAAAGTTCTGACCTGTGAAAGAAGCAAATTAATGTAGCCATCACAACTGCAGGCATCTGTCTGTAATTTCATCTCTGCATCATTGCTTCAAGCTCCGGAAGGTACCCTGGCAACCTATTGTAGCGTGAAACCTGTAATTACTTCATGTACAACACTGAAGAAAAGACAGGCCACTACGAGGTTAACAAATCAAGCTCTGCTAGACAAATACGAATGGTGAATTGTAAGCCCCTGGGCCCTTGTGACAAACATGCCACTACAGAGTGCTTTCATTTATTATCGAGGGAGTTCCAGCACCTGTTAGCATACCGGTGCCTTCGGGCTGTTGCCAATTCCATGCCTTGTGTTTAAATCAGCTGTGCTTAACGTTCAGCTCCAGACTGAAATGGTCTGTGAGATACCACTTTGCGTATTTCTTAGGTCTTCCAATCCTTGCAGATGTATCTTCTAAAATATGACGCAATTCATATCCAACATAGTGTAACAGTAAACCTTTATATCTCCTTTTTCCTATCCATAGTTGCTAGGTAATTTTCAGATTGTGTAGATAATTTATGCATTTTTTATTTACATGATTACAAGATACAGTCTGTTTCTTTCTTATATGTGCATTAAAGTGGCAACCTTCATTGAGTTCAGTTAAACTTTTCTTGATCTACATCAGTTAGTCGAGAAGCAAATTGGAACCTCCATGAAGTAGAAAAATCCCAGGATAAGTATCTTCTATTTCAGTCACTGTTCTTGCCATTAATATATTTTCCATTATCTGAGCAGCAAAATGATACCTTTTCATTTAAAATTGCAGGTCCTGAAGAAATGTGTATTATTGGGCTTTAAGAGATGTTTTAAAATCTGTATTTGCAAAACTAGCATTCATATTTATTTTACCATCGCAAACTTTAGGTTCAGCATCATTGCTGATTAATGAATTAACTTTTGTTTGTCTGTTTGAATTTACACAGATAATCCTACATTGTTATCACTGTGGCCTTTAATGTGGACTTGGGTTTATGGACAATGATGGAAACTCTAAAGTGATTTCATCTTTTCAGCTAAAAGGCTTAACCTTCCTTTTGTCTTGCCTTGAAAGAGCAAGGAAGCTCTATTTTTATGGTGTAATGGATTTTTATGGACCTATTTTTATGGTGTAAGAGATCTCCTTTTTTTGTTGATTAGTTTCTGTTCTCTAAAATAACTAAGTTTCCTTTAACTGTCTTGCTGTTTACATTGGAGCAGACAAAAACTGCCTAAGAGATGATTACCAGATGGATGAAGATCTGGAAACCTCTTCATATTTCTGGCTGTGCCATGGACCTCTTTCAATGCTGGGGAAGTTGCTTTGGTCTTCAGCCTAGTGAATGTTACCATGGACCAGCTGAGCCGTAATAATTCACTGAATGTGTGCATGAGCTTAGCCTGTTGCAAACATAAAATAAAACATATCAGTCCTCATTATTTACTTTGAGATGGAAGCTAGCATGTTAGCCCTCTGTCTACTGCAGGGTAAGAGTTCACATGGTCTCCTGACAGTCTGATGTAGGCTTACTTGCTGAGATGCTGGATCTTGTCCTTGCAGTAAAGAACATTGGCTGCATCATTTCCTTGCAGCAAAATGTTGTGCTGTGGTGCTTGTGAGATCTGTTGAAGTTTTTGCTGGCAGCCTCAGGGACCTCCAGCCACAGGACTGTTGCTGGAGACTCTCTGGAAGGCAACAGTCCAAGCTGCACCGAGTCTTCATTTTGAAGAATGCAATTTTCAGCTCAAATAGAGGCCAGCAATCACTAATTTAGATTCAGAAGGACAAGTGTAACCTGGGATTTCCATTCATATAAATCCTGCAGTACTTTACAGCATATGTTCAAGTAGTCTTGTTACATGGCCACACATAATGTAGTAATGAAAATCTGCATTTTTAAAAGCTGTACTTTCAAGGTTCATTTCAAAGCTATAGTGAAGTATGTTCAAAGGGAGCTAGATGAACAGTGCATTTTTCAGTTAGTCTGAACTGAAAAATTATATTAAAATAAATTGGCTTGTATTAACCCAAAATAGAAAAGATTTTGGTTTATTGGTGAAATATAAATCCCACAGATTTGATTTTGAGTCAACCTGAAAAATTTATTTTATACAATTAGCATTTTTAAATTCTTGCTTTATACCATCCTTTTCTTAGCCTCTTCCTAAAATCCCTCCATCCTCTGCCATATAATCCCATTTAAAAAATGCATTAGTAAAACCTAATGCTGAAAAATTGTATTCTAAAAATTGTTAAAATTAAATATTTTAAGATTTCCTAAATAAAATATTTAATTCTGAAAATGTCAGAATACTCTTTTCCCTTTTCAGTGTTTCACTTGCTAACAAAATACAGAAATAACTTCTGTTGATCTGTTACTAAATTGTTTTTATTCTTTTATTCTAAAGAAATGCCCAGGTCTAATTATAACTATTGTGAAGAAATACTGTGAAATGCTAAACTATATTCTCCTGATAGGTTCTTCAGGGCCTTTTTCTCCTGAAGTTTATTGCACAGAATATTTTTTATTCCTTAAGTGCTGCTTACTATAACTCTACAAATTGGACATAAGGTGAAGCAGAAGGGAACCACTGAATGCCATGTAGTTTTGTTTATGGCATTAGCCCCCAAAAGGATCTGATTATTTTCATTGCTGGGTTAGTCTCTAATATCAGATCAATAATATAAAAGGAAATGCCGTTTTATACATAAAACAATTAACCTTCAGACTTCTTACTACTTTCATAGTAAACCAAGTTGTTTCCCTACAGGGAGACGAATACTTCTCTGAATAATAAGAATGTGCAAAGTTATTCAAGGGGGGGGGGAGGGGAGAAGTAACAAATTGAGGATCTTTAAAAGGAAATGTGTCAGCTCCTAAGATAGCTAGTGAGGAACTTTCCATATGACAGATCATTTCATATTTTTCCCCTTCAGAATTTTTTTAAATACTACTCTCCACTGGGTGATGGATGGAAGGACATGATTACATGAATTGGGAGCCACTGGCACAAATTCCAGACAGGATGTCAATGTCAAAGTTGCATCCTTTGTTTCCATTCTTTACCTTGGCCCAACCAAGAGCTCAGGAAGTTGGTGGGAGTTGACTGACCTTTGTTAGCCTAGTCATAAGTTATCACAGAACTCAATAGCCTATTGCAATTGCTTACAAAAGCTTCTCCTAGAATCATAGAATAGTTCGGAATGGTTGGAAGAGACCTTAAAGATCACCTGGTTCCAACCCCCCTGCCATGGGCAGGGACACCTTCCACTAGACCAGGTTGCTCAAAGCCCCATCCAACCTGGCCTTGAACACTGCCAGGGATGGGGCATCCACAACTTCTCTGGGCAACCTGCTCCAGTGCCTCGCCACCCTCACAGTGAAGAATTTCTTCCTTACGTCTAATCTAAATCCACCCTCTTTCAGTTTAAAGCCATTACCCCTTGTCCTCCCACAACATGCCCTTGTAAAAGCCCCTCTCTGGCTTTCTTGTAGGCCCCCTTTAGGTACTGGCAGGCTGCTGTAAGGTCTTCCCGGAGCCTTCTCTTCTCCAGGCTGAACAACCCCAACTGTCTCAGCCTGTCTTCGTAGGAGAGGTGCTCCAGCCCCCTGATCATCTTGGTGGCCCTCCTCTGGACTCGCTCCAACAGATCCATGTGCTTCTTATGTTTGGGGGCCCCGGAGCTGAACATAGGACTCCAGGTGGGGTCTCACGAGAGTAGAGTAGAGGGGGAGAATCACCTCTCTCAACCTGCTGGTCACGCTTCTTTTGATGCAGCCCAGGATACATCTCTCGATGATGTATAAATTAGTTTTATTGATTTAAAGTAGTACTAGAAGGTGTGTTATAGAAAATGAATGTGCATAATCTACCTTACATCTGAGGACAAGAGTGCAGTGAGGTACTGACCTTGAAAATATCTCTTCCTCATCAAGAACCTTTCATTTAATCTCTCCTGCAAGCAAAATACAACTGCAAAGTAATAAAAATCATTCCTATGTCAATCATCATATGGGGTAAGACCTAAAAGACAGTGATATTCACTTGTACCTATGGACTAACAGAAGTCGTCAGGCAAGTTATTAAATAAGAAATCCATGATTTCTTATTTTGCAAAGAGAAGTCATAATGTTCGGCTCTTTTAGACTTCCTTGGAGAATATTAAGCTATTGTACTAGAGCACCTTACTCCATCAAACTCTTCTGCACTTATTTTTATAGCTGTTTGCCTTTATTTTTTGTGTGATGCACCTCTAAACTCTGAAAGGCTCTGCTGGGTGCAGAGATACATGGGTGTTTCAGTTCAGCATAGACTGAGACAGAGACACCCACCTGCAGGCAATGCTTTCAGGAAAATCTCATTTTTGTTCCATATTTTTTTCTCTTGTTGTTCATGTCAAAGTCATTCAAACTGAAAATAGCTGTTGATCTTTGATGCTGTAGAAATCTAGCACAGAGAAATCAGCAAAGACTTTTTCACATTTTACTGAGTTGTTTCCTTCCAATGCTATGATATTCAGGAGTAGTATTCTGTATGTAATAAATTTGATGGCATTAGCTAAATTTATTCCATCATAATGGAATTCATTAATAAGCCATTATGTTTTCTTTGTGATAGTTAGTGGTGATTAGAACCTGGATTTTCTTCTGCATTCTACCTAAGAATCAATTGTGACATTGGTTTAATGGATTAGCGTGTATTTATCAGACAAATGCCAATAAAGCAATCGGTTCGCTACCAAGTACTATCAATCTCTACTGTAATTACCAAGCCCAGTAAGTAGCTGCAGCGGTGATAACAGCATTGTGAGCTAATTCCTTTTCGTACCGCAATCCATTCAGCAGAAACTGCCTCTTTATTATTCTTTCTCCATATGTTGAGCCTATTGACTGTTAATCTGGATTAACAATGCCGAGTGGTGACAATAAATGCTAATAATTTTGCTTTTTAACATTCCATTAGATTATGTTGATTGTCTGAGTATCTTCCCCCTTCACAATACAATGCTGAAGTTACTATTGCTCTGGTCCTTTTACAAATTGCATTCTTTAGGGCAAAAAGAAAAGTATTTGTATATAGGTAGTTTGTGCTACTAGAGATTTAAGGAATGTTGAAATCATGGAAAAGAATAGAGATATTAAAGAGCGTGGTTGCTGGGTTTATTTCTAAATAGGCTGTTCCATAGGTAAGCATCTCTTCTAAGAAACTGGAAGGAGAGGGAGAGGAATGGTAATACCAAACAAAACATTAATATATATAAAATCCAAATTTATTTATTTGGAATACCAAAACAGTACACAGGGAAGAAGTAGGTAATTCAAAGGCATTTAAAGGAGGAAATTCAAATTTTGTGACCACTGGCCTGGAGAGCAAAATGAAACAAAGAGCAACGAGAAGAAGGAAAAACACATACGTGGGGCCAAATTTAGAAACAATAAGACGTCTTCTTATGTATTAGTAAATAAAGACAATATGTTTTGACTGTATTCATTTGGCACAGGCTAGATGAAAAGTTCAAATGCTGGCTAAGGAGAGAGCATAAAAATGTATTCTTATGAATCAGAAATGCAGAAACCTTATTATAATTCATAACTCCATGCTGGTTTTATTGTTTTCAAATCACACACCAGTGCTTGTGCAACAGAATTCTCAGTTTAATATGTAATGAGTATGCTATTCAGTAGCATATTTTATTAGGCATTAGAAAGAGTTATGGAGCCATTCATATGATGTGCATTATAGAAAGTGTCAAGAAATCAAGGATGATTTTTGCTTCTCTATTAAACAAAATATACTTTAAGCAATTACTATTAACTGATATTACTTATCAAGAGGCCTATTTTTGTATAACAGAAAAAAATGGAAAAGAAAAGGAAAAAAAAAGAAAGTAAACACAGAGCTGTATTTCATAGAAAAAAGATTTATTTTATTTATTTTGACTAACATGCAGTCTCAAATTTCATCTAGTGTAGAGAAATCAAAAGATGGAGCTTCAATGTTAGTTAATACTTAGTCTTCACAAAAGAAAACTAAATGTCTTCTAAATGTTTTTGGATTATTTCTATGGTTAGAAAAAATTCTTGTAGTTTAAAGTAATAAAGTTGGACAGAACAAAAAAAAAGTAACAGATTGGTAAAACTTTGTTTGTGTTTTCAGACAAGAGGTAGTTTAAGGACTGAGATAATAGGACTACAGACCTCTGAATTTAAATGCTTGTTCCAGTGAAAGACTTTCTGAATGTCCTTGGCTTAATCAGCTGATAAATCATAAAGCCCCCCCTCTTTTTTCTTTTTTTTTTTCTTTTTCCTTCCTGATGTGATTTCCTTGTTTGGCTGCTTTTGTTAGTACTCACTACTTGATCTTTCTTCAGTACCTAGCACAGCAAGAGCTGCTTTAAATTTTAGTGGATGACGATTGGAGCCTCTATGCCCTGCTAGAGTAATTAAAACTACTTGTTAAATCTTGCAAACATTTGGCATAACCCTTGCTCAGTTTAAACGGGAGAATCCACTGAAGCTTCTCTCTGTTACAATTTAGTTGCCTGCTGTATTTTGTCATTATATTTGAACGCTGTGTGCCAGAACCCACTCACTTCTCAAATACAGTTTTAATGTCTATATTCTTACCCTAGAAAGAAAGAACATCTTCAAAATGAAATGAGTCACAAAGAGAAAGGAAACCAAGATAATTTAAAAAAATTTTTTAATACTTTCTCAGCTTATTCTATCCTGAGTTACAGTACTTCAACCAAAATACAGCTTTGCCATTGTTCTTGCTGGCATACGAGAAAGGGAGCATAATCTGGGTGTCTTGCTTGACCATTATAATCAGTGGTAGTATGTCTCCTACCATACCCACAATTTCAGGGAACACCATCCTTTCATACATGGTACAACCAATCATTTTCAGAAAACACATAAAAAGGTGCTTACTGGCATTTCTTTTCTAGAAACAGTGCATGTTTAGCCAAGGATTCAGTGTGAAGTTCTATGTGATACTGGTTAAATCAGAATTTCTGTTCTGCAAGGTTTTGAAGACTCTTGCAAAGGACCTATGTATATCTGAACTGTAAGTACATGCAAGAGTTCAAATGGAGGGTTCAAATTTAGAATACAACCAAGAAACACTGTATTTAGCTTCTTTATATAAAACAGAACAGTATCTTCATAACTTTAAAAAAATGAGTCTCGTCCTGCAAGACTTCCACTGATAGAATAGATATTAGGGAAGGGGATTTGTGTATTGAAAACAAACTGAACTTCAACCCATATTATTCTTCCTCAAGCAAAAAAATCCTTCAACAAAGTAGTCTGCCCCATGTAGTGTAAACTAGTGAGCAGGTTCCTTAACTACCAAAGTGCTTTATTTTATCACTTCCATCATATCCACAGAGTCATAATTAACCTACAAGTTCTTTAAAGCTATAAGCACCAATTCTTTTAATTGGTTAAATGTTAGAAACTTACATTATGTAAATGCAAGGAGGGTTTACTGAAATTTGTTCTAGTGATAATCCATCTGTCTTGGATAAAGGCCAAGGTACAAGCAATCGTGCCACTTTCAAAGAGCAGTAGAAGAAAGATTTCTTTTTCTTGTTCCACATGACTCAACATGATCTCTGTATACTTTTATATTCCTAGCAACAGTCACAATAGCTTTTCTGAATAGGATGCCAGATAGTCTTTAACATGAACAGCTTACATTCACGTTGCTATACCATACTTTAGCAAGAATGTTTATCACTGCTTGGAAATTGTGCTATAAAAATGAATATGTTTTATTCTTTTAAAACATGCATAGTATCAACTCTTTGTAGCAGCTAACAATTTTCAAGTAGAGAAAGCTCTACCCAGTTACTCTAAAAAAAGCAGCATGACAGAAATATGTATTTTCCACCAGCATTCAAATGTTAAAGTAGCCAAGATAGGAAGACAAATCCCTTATTGCTGCCCTGCAGCAAGAGAATAGACTGTTAAATTTTTTTTAACTGTTCTGCTCGGTGCTTACATCTGATGTGTTTTAAAATGGCATGATAATATCTTAAATTAGATGAGTACATGCACCATTTCATTTCATTGGAAACATACATGCAATACACTCAGTCCTTTATAAACATTTCTCTGGCACACTAAGTATTAGGAAGCTACAACAATCATTTAATTCATTCTGCTTTAGAAGACAAATAAATGTTGCTGTTTGTGGAGCCTGGCTTTTGTATGGCATTTGTATTGAATTTTATGTGAGCTGTGTCCTAAGAGATACTGCAAAGTGCTCAGTTCTACGGAGCCTTCCTGGTCCAACAGCCTCGCTAGTGGCACCGGGATTCTCAACATTTACTCTTTCAGAGATAGCTCAGGCCTCCGAATCTGTCAACTACGGTCGTGTAAACATATCTTAAGTTTTGCAAACAACTCCTTACAGTTCTAAGGAACAAAGACCACATGAATTAAGTTTAATCTCATAAGGACTGAAGAATCAAGTGTTTCCATGAGGGAAAGAAGCACTTTAACCGAAAGCATGGTTAGCTTGGGGGGCTGGAGGAGCAGTGCAGTGGTTCGCACAGTCATATTGTATATGTGTTTCCATTCCAGGTGGCACGGAGTGATTGAGAATGAGTAAAATCACACATTGGAGTGTCCCAGTTTGTTATTAGAAACACTGAAAGTGCAGAAGATTGTTTTCTAAATTGTTTCTGAGATGTTATTACCTTTCTCCTCTTTGAGTGAGTCTTGCAGCAGCCAAATGCTCTGTGCTGTTAAAATGCTTCAGATGCTGCCTGTAGTTTATTGTTCCCTTGAAGCAATTTATTTCATTATAATGTACTCATGAAAGAACATTAGTGTTTAATTATCAGGGGAACTATTCTTAGCAAGGCTCAGACTGAAGTATGAAGTCCTTGACTGTTAGTTGCTGCTCATCTACAAACTGATGGTGGACAGAGTAAATGTCATGCAGGTTAGTTTTCAATGATCTCATGCAAATAATATCTGTTGTGAACTTTATAATTTTTCCATTAAATATCTTTTTGAGAATAAATCTTGCCAATTTCACATACTCTGACTGACGGAGTGAAAATTCATGTGGAAGTAGCTTCGCACCACTGCAAGGAAAAGCGCAATATGATAATATCTCTGTGCAGTGAGGTGGTACCAACAGTGTATGAAGGAGGGATAGAAGTGATCGCAGATCTCATTTTGCCCTCTGCTCTGGGAGGGGAATTTCATTCTAGTTCACAGTATTGGTTACTAATGCTGATTCTCTAGGTATGAGCAACAGATTCAAAGTAATAAATATAATGATAGACCTAAGGTAATGGAAGGAAACCTTGATGGGAACCCTCGTCTTTCTGCTCTAATGCTGTAGCTTAATATCACTTCAGTTATGGAATTATTTTATTTATTTACCCTTAGTCATTCAAAGGCAGTATTGCCATTTGCGTGGTCAGTATGTTACGACTCAAAGTTTTGACCTGAGCACCAAGGATTCCTCTGCAACTGCTATACTCAGGAATGTAAATCACACAAATAGTAACACCTTGGTATTTGGTTATATAGCACTTTAGATGTAAAGGTCTGGCAAAGGATAACAGAATGATTCAGCAGTAAGACAGGGAAATAATCAAAAGCATGGCAGAAAGTATCAGGCTTGCTCAAAGAGGTGAGGTAGTAAATTGTATGGGGAGAAGCACTAGGGAAGGAAAATTATAGAATGTGATTGAATATGAATATGCATACCTACTGTAGATGGGCTGCCTCCAAAGCCCAGCAAGGTCCACTGGAGTCTTTCTGTTTCTGGCCTATTTCTTGTCCATAAATCAATATAAACAGCTTGTTCAAAAATTAGAGAGCCATGATAATAAAAAAGTGATAAATGTCATTACAAGCAAGCACTGAGTAACACGAGATGTTTTTTATTCATTGCTTCCATATATAGTACAATACCTGAATATGCATGGTATTCTCTGGATACACTGGGATCAATACTACAGTGCACAATCTCCTTAAACTTGAAATAGCAAAGCACTCTGTTTTCCTGTCGCTATGATTTCTGCATTCAGTTTTAATCTTGCCCTGTGTTCTCCCTCTTCTCTCCCTTGCTAATAAAATACTGTGCCCCATATGCAGCACCGTGATGGAAGAGACAAATCTTCATTGAATTCAAAATGCTCCTGGATTTCATAATCACTGGAAAAAAGCAAAACACCTAATTTCTTTTTACTCCTCCACAAAATCTAATTCTGTGAAAAATCCTGCCTTTATCAGCAGCATCAAAACTGAAGTTTATTCTTCAGGACCTCATAACTTGGCCTTTAGTCATAGATTTGGCTAAATACCATGCACAGTGCAAACCAATATGAACCTCAAGTGTCAGTATGTCATTTGCAGTCCCAGCTGATTAATCATTTCATTGTTCTTGTAAATGAATGTTAATTGCCATGTGTGTATCTACATGCCGAATGTATTAAAACCTTAGGTGGGAATTTTTCATCTTCCCTGGCTGAAGGTACCCAAGGGCAGGACACCGTTGCATAGCAACTCTGAGCACTGTCACTGTCTCACGGGGTGGCACATCTGCCAACGTGCCAGCAGCGTACCCTGCGTGCCAGTGGTGTACCCCACTTGCCAGCCTGCCCCACACGTGAGCAGTGCACCGCATATGCAAGCATGCCGTGTGCGAGCAGTGCACCCCACGCATGAGTGCATCCCACATGCTGGCGGCACACCCCATGTATGAGCCTGCCCCACACATGAGCAGCGTGCCCCACATGCGAGTGTGTCCCATATGCAAGCCATGCAGATCATGCAAATATACTTCACATGCAAGCATATTCCATGGGAGTGCAGCCCATGTGCAAGCATCCCTCACATTTTCGCAGCGCACCCCATACAAAAGCAAGGCCCACACGGGAGCTGCACACCTGTACAGGACTGACTCAGCTCCAGGGCACGGCAGGCAGTACAGCCCTGCCCACACGGAGCTAATGAGAGGCTCATTATTGGCCCCACATGTGCTGGGGAGGGACGCTGGGATATGCCAGAACATTCCCTCATCACCTGCTGTAGCAGAAGGGCTTCTGCTCTGCTTGTGCCGTGCTCCTGTTGTGTCCCCAAAGGTAAGAGAAGGCTTAAATAACAAAAGCTTGCATAGACTTCTTAAAATATGTATTGTTGATGGAAATTATTCTTCTCCTTGTTCTCCTCTTTGTAGTTGCTTTTGGTCTCCTCAGTGGTACTTTTTGTGCCATGCTGGGCTTAATGGGAGGGCTCTGCCTTGCACAGCTCACCCTGGTGCACTGCTTTGTGACCATGCAGTGCTTTTAGAGGATTGCATAGGGCCTGTTTCTTTTCAAATATCTGTGTATAGTTGCACAGTTACAGTGATGGTTGTTCTGGGTGTCAGGAAGCAGTAACAGCACTTTCCCATGGCGGTTCAGCTGAGCAGCAGGGTTTGTGGAGAAAGCTGCAGTTGTGTTTCAGGTTGGTTTTGTTTCTTTTAGAGAGAGTGAAAAAAAAGAGCTTAGCACATAAGTGTCTTTGCAACTATAACTATAGTGTTCTCTATACCATGAATGCTATAATATGTATTGATTTGTTTGCTTTCCACTGTGAAGTGTTTAATGTTGCTGCTTGAAAGATGATTTTTTAAAAGTATGGTGTTATACTGAGTTGGTTCTGACATCAAAAAATCAAGAGAAAATGAGCAGGGGAGAAAGCAAGGGTATCAAAATGATTAATTGCTGCATTAGCATTCAGGCACTGAGTGTATTTTGCTTTACGGATTGCTTGTTTCTAAGGATATGATTGTGGCTTCTGGATCATATTAAAAAATGTATGTCGTAGGCATTGCTGCTTAATTTTAGAGAGTTTACATTATGTAGAATGAAGGAAGGAGGGGGAAGAGAAGGGAAGAGGGAGAAAAAAGTTCCACAATTAACTACTAGCCCCAAACAGTACAGAGTGCGGAGCCTAAGACAAGCTTGATCAGCCAGCATTTGTGAAACCAAACTACTATACCACAAAACACTTTTTTATTTATTTAGAAATGCATAAAAATTGTTGGTGCCATGTCTGTCATATGAAAAGTAAGTAAAAAATGTCATCACTATGCAGTCTCCTGGACTTTTGATGGGGTTTGTGGTGATCTGCTAGATCTGTATCTGCTTACTGGATCTAAGTTGAGATTGGTTATTAGGTCAATTCCTTGATGATGTACTTTCTGGAGAATTGTTCAGGAGTCTTTAACTTAGTTATATAACTTTTGTTGTTATTGTCTTTAAAAATACCATTATGAATTGCTCCATTGTGATAAGGACTCCAGTGTCAATATCAAACATAGATACTGTCTCTGTTTTGGCATGGTAGTTAAACAGATGTCTAATCTTGTATGTAAAGCTAGTCCCACTATGACCACTTTTTTTATATAAGGACTACAGAAATCTACAAGTGTTCCCAGTTGGGTTTTGATGGTGTTGCAACAGCACAGAAATAATCAGGTGTCAGACCATTCAGCTGACCAAGCCTTAAGAAGGGCTAACTACAAAAACATACCCATGTCTATGGCTTGGCTGTGTGTTGACAAATCCCAAGTCATTTGTGATTTCATTCCCAGGCCATCCAAGTGTATGTTTTATGACCCTTTCAGGAGCTATGTTCCAAAGAACTTTGCATGAGTGAGACACGCACTGCCTTCAGTGAGCTCACAGTCCTGAAGTAAATGATGCATCAGGAAATTCTGAGATTGATTGCAGTTAAAGCCAGAAATGACTACTGGAATCACCACGCCTGACTGAAGCCCCTCTCAATGCATATTGTCAGATGAGGCATGGATTTTGGCACCAGCATTGGTGAATTCACTATTGCAGCTGAGAACAAAAGAATGTTAAGCAGCATGCCAGAGACATGTAGCTCAAGGTCTGTTTGTTAAAAGGCAAGTTGGTTCTTATGCATTCTCATCTTGTAGAACTGGCCATGCATGATTGTAATGAGTGATGGCCTGATTAAATCAAAAGCAGACATGGAAGAAACACTATTAATCTGTAAGCGTATGTGATGCTAACAGCCATCAAAATGTAATGTTGCAATTACCCTAGGTGGACAAGAATAATTCTAATTATTCTGAGGATATATGTATTTGGATGCATGCTTTGGATCTTCTATGTTCTGTGTCATTTCTGTACTGATAGAAAGAAAGGTACCAGAATTATTCCTAGTTAGCCTGACCGCATGCCTTTTGATTCCAGATTCGTTTTAGCACAGCCTGCCTGGGGACAGGCTTTGTAAATACAATGTGCTATCAAAACAGATCATGTGTCCTCAAACATGTCAGTGGCATCAGTCTCTCTCTTTTTTTTTTTTTTTTTATGGCAAAGAAAGCTGTAACTTCAGATTATAAAGCTTCACAATCATATTTTTAGAAACATCAGAGTAATAGTAAAGAATGTGTAATACACTGTAGCAAGTTGATTTAAATAAAAGAGTCTCACATTATGCATAAGTTGCAGCCCCAAAGACACCCTGTGGCAAATTTCAGAAGGTAGAGAGAAATACAGGTTTGGTTTGGGTTTTTCCCCTCCATACCCCACCTAGAAAATCTACAGACTGCTTGTCATTCTTATTTAGATTAACAAATGCAGCAATTCTGTATTAATCCTACCACTACAGCCCAAAAGTCATTCTGGGCAGAAGTGTCACCTGCTGTAGCTTGTGGGTCTATTCCGGTGTCACTGAGGGCCATACTGTAGACTTAGGACCTGGTCTTGAGAAGAGTAGCATCCTGAGGAGCTACACTGACAGTTTTGGTTGCTCATTATTTTGCTCCTTTTTGCCCAATGTTGTGACCTTTCAAGGAAGCTCTCTGGATCCCTTCATTCAAAGTTCTGCTCCAAACACAGTATGGATATCGACTGCGCCAAATGTTGCTCCATTCCTGCCCTGGATGATCCCCTGACACTAACCCACCAGTTCAAGACTTTGGTGAAGCAAGTTACTACAGAAATAATGTTGCAGGGGAGAGGGAACGGGGGAAGGGGGCTGGATGCCTCAGTGCTGATAAAAAGCAATGGCGAACGCTGAGGTCAGGGGTGCATGGAGTCCTAGCATCTGGGGCGTGGCAGCGCTTCCCATCTAAAATGCACTGTCTCAAATCGTCCTGAGCAATAACTACTCAATCCTTCTGTGGGTAGCTTCTTGAAGTTGCTCAACATGGTTAATTTTGCTCCTGTTGTGACTGAAGTGAAATTTGTGGCTGAAATCCACCCTGATGCAAAATGCCAACACAAAACACTTAATCTGTATAGGTCTGATCTTCTGCAGGTGCAAATAAAGCTCTAACGAGAGTTAGAAAGTACTTAATTTGTCTTCAAAGGCTTCTTGTATAATTGAGGCCCAGGCACACAGAAAATATTTTGAAAGAGATTTCCCAAGTCACATCTCCCTTTCCGTGTCCAGATAGCCTAATTTGCTGCTGGGGATGGCTTGGAGTTTGAGTGAAAAATTTGTAATTGCATTAGCCTTTATCACTTTTGAAAATTAAAAAGAAAACTAAAATGGTGGCTAATGAGGATATTTGATGATTTGTGGCGACTTTGATAAAATAATTGACTTCTAATATATGGTTTCAAAGCAGTCTGATGAGATTCACCCTTATGACTTCTGTAACTGTTCTATTCCTATCTTGAATGTCTATTAAGAAGAAACCTCTCAATTTCTTTGTACTAAAATTCCTTTTATCATTTGAAGATTCTTGAAAAGTGTAATAGGAGCAAGAAAATACCAGGAACACACCTGATTAATTCAAAAATTAATTGAGGCTAATTTAGATGACATTAGATCTTGATGACTTTCATTAATAAATAAAACTACTATCAAAAGGAAGAAGCATTTTTTCCTAACTTTAAGTATACCTGTTCAGTTCCCATCATTTAAGTAATCAAACAGTTTCTCACTTTCCAATGGTTGCCAAGGGTACAATTCATTGTGGTGGAATAGACGTGCTCACAGCTCAAATATTTAAAATAGTAGGAGATGTCAGGTGCATAAAGCTTTGTCCTAGATCTCTGCATGAGTGTGAATATTTTAATTGTTCACATTATAGCTGCAGCTTTTGCCCCAGATGTATATTCTGAAGAATATTTATGCAAATATTGCTCCTGATGGCTTAGAATTGTAGTTATGTTGTAGAGCTATTGTGGGAGCTAAGGCAGACTCCCCTGTAGTGAATTACTGATTAATTGACTTGGGACACTATGTAATTTCTCATTTGCTGTAAAATCAATAGTATTAGCCATCTGTCACCATTTCCATTTGTATTATGGTAGTTCCTAGAAGTTCCTCTTGAGCTTGATTGTCCAGTTGTATTTGGTGCTGTGTGAAGTGCAGAGTAAAAGAAAAGCCTCATTCAAAGTAAGTTGTGGTCTTACAGACGAAAGCATGGAAAGGTACAGATGAAACTGTTCACCTAGAATTGTATGAATCATTGGTGGAACTGTTACCTGAACCTGCCTGTGTGTTGAACTTGAACGTCTATGCCTACGAGAGGAAGGGTCTGTCTTCTAACTTCCATAAAAGTAGGGTAGGATTCAAGCAGGTCGAGGGCATGGCAGCAGTATTGGTGGGAAATGCTAAACAGTAATGCTTTGCCTGGATGTTTTTGTTATTTTAACTGTCTTGGAGATTGTTGTATCTTGATTGCTATTCCTTCAAGCCCTGTCTGTAGTAACATGAATTACAAAAGGAATTGCAACATTGGCAGGCAGGTGCTAATTTTGAGTGCTGTATCCCATAGAAGGAGCAGTTCAAGACATTGCCATGCATGCAGATAAGCTTTGTCCAGATGATTTCCTTTGCCAGTTAACCTGCAAACCCTGATACAGAATTAGTATGTCTTCTGGGTGGGTCTGTTTGCTATAATGTGCAGTAATGCTAATCTGAGGTGGTTTCTACAGCTCTCCTCTCCCCCCACACCCAGGCAGTATCTGACAAAAACCCCTGCCCAGCCATTGTTATTGTTATGCCAGATGATAATGGTTCAGAGAGGAACCAGCTGGAGGAGGGGGTATTTTTAGATATTCTAAATACTTCAGAGTCTTATATAACTGGATTTGAGCAATAGTTGATGCTAGACAATCTCACGTAATCAGTTAGAGCTCCATCGGTTCTGTCCTTATATTCACAGAACAGTTTGTGCCCTGGAGAGGGGGTTAGGCAGCAAGCATCACATCTAGAGCTGCAAAAACTGCAAGAGAAAAGCAATGGGTTGAAGACTCCTGAATAGTGAGAGCATACCTAAGAAGAATATCAAAATCCTTGGATAATTTCCAGATAGGAAGAACTGCACTGGTAAATATAGTCAGGTTGAAGCCCTAAGGTTCAGTACTGAACATTTTTTAACAAGCATCTGCTGAATCAGTTGATGCCTTTTTCTTGATGCTTCAGATAAACTGCCCTGGTAAAGTTCCATAGTGTTATGAAACAGGAGGACTGCTTTTCCACTACAGAAATGAACGCTAGGAAACCCACTCACAGTCTTGGTGTCTGGCATGACTTTCATTTGTAGAACTGCTTGTTTATGGCACTTTGCTTAGTTGATGGTCTTTGTAAATGTTTCTGTGTTTAAACAAATAAATAAATTGTGCTCTTGTGGGGTACATGAGATCTGGCCTGAGGACTGCTGGTAAATTCTTATATTGCTCAGTTATTCTCAGTGTTTACTGAAGTCCACTGCTGTTTGTTCCTCTATCCAGTCATATGGTGTATCATCTACTCAAACATTTTGTGGTCTCTGGAGGAATTGTAGAAATGGCCAGGAAAGATAAAAGTAGAAGGTCAAACAACAAACTGCACTGTGCAATTAACCTGGCTGCTGTTCCTAAATCACAAATGGAGGCTATTTTCCAAAAAAGGGATCAATACACAGTTTGTTATTGTTACACATGAAGGAAAAATAAATGCTGTCTTGAGCTTCTTTTCATGCTGAATTGCTTATCACTCTTTAGCAGCTTGGTATAGTATAGAAGGCAAACAAGCCTTCAAAGGTCCCCCTTTCAGAGACTGTGGCTGGAGCATTCAAATGACGTTGGTTCAATTCCAAGTTCAGATGATGTTGACTTTTAAACCTCAGCAACACAGAAGGTGTTAGGCTATGGGAAAAGCATTACTCCAACCCAAATGCTGAGGAAGGTTGAGTATGACTGAGACTAGTCTAACATCTGTGCAAATGAATATCCAACCCCTGCATGCTGCATTCATAATATGACTAGTAAGCCTGATGGGCAGACAAGACAGAGTTCAACTTCCTTACCCATATATTGCTGCCTAGAGGAAATAGGAGACTCAGATGTTAAACCAACTTTGCAGTGTCTTTGAAGAGAGAGAAGGGTCTGTATCTGTAGTACAGGAAAATATTGCATGTCTTCCTAACAGTCTTCAGGTGAAATAACAGGATAAGTTGCAAGTATTGATGAAATATGTAGCAGCTTAGACTACCAGAAGTAACTCGGGGACAGTTCTGTTCTAATCCTTTACCACCCTGTGTAGCTGCCTTTCTGGATAGATTCTTGTATCTGAAGACTCACTGCTTATAGGCTTTATGTGATACAGTGATGAAGATTAGTTATCCGTGAGAAACTGTAGAACTTCAGAGTGGGTAGGGGACTACTTGAAATTCTCCTTCTGGAAGTAGATTTAGTGCATTAAAGAAGTACATAAACAGACTAGAAATGGAAAAAATAAAAATAATTCAAGTTCTATTCTAAAATGAGAGGCATCTGATGTCATGAAAATAAAAATAAAATAAATCTGTTTGCCTTGTTTTTATCAGGAAAGGCCATTTTTCTTTTTGCAGCATCTATTTTTAAACAGTTGAATTAAAATTAATTATTTCATGTCTGATAACCCTTTTTGCACAAAGACCTGTCTGAAAGAGTCATTGATTTCCCAGCTCACAGCATGTTCACCAACCACAGTATGACTGCTTCATCTTTTAATCTCCAATATGAAAGGAACAACAGAGGTCACTGTGGACTCGTATTGTTGGAAGTGATTGCTGGCAGAGCTGAGATAGCAGGCTGGCCTTGTTGCAAGCTATTCATTTAAGTTTATATATATTTATTTCTCTCTGCTTTCCCCCCCTCCCCACCCCGCCCCACCTAGGACCCACATGTTTGTAAGTCCAGGGAGAGCTAATTAAAATGACTTGTTCCTTTTAAATAAGTCTGCTAGCAGCTTGGTACAAAGCAAAAGCAGGTATTGTTTTAATATACCTGCTTTAAAAATGATGGTATTGTCCTTTCTCTCAAGCAAAATGTCTCCTGTTTGTTTCTCCTTACCCCTACCTTTAATTACTCTTTATTAGAGCCATTGAACTCACTGCCTTGGAGACTTGAAAAACAAGAAAAGTGGAGGATATGTTGGAGACCCTGCTGTAGCAAATGTCATGCCTTTTCTACCTCTGGTATTTTACAGCAGACCCCATGACAAGAAACAGTCCATGTCTGAAAGAGCTTTCAATAACAGGCAGGAGACACAGGCATAAAGAAGAAAAATTATACTGTAAATTATTTCCACACCATTTAACCATTCAAATCTGCTGTTTTGAAAGCAAATGCCTTCTTTCTTTGGACTTTCACATTCACTTGTACTTTCAAAGATCCTGAAGCAAATGGACTAAATAAAAGAAAATAAATATTCTTTCCCTGTAATGGAAAATACATAATGAGAGGCAGTAGTTTCTAAGTCTGCTTCTAACCACAAAGATGATTGTGTTCCAGTATATTCCAGAGTTAGCAGTGAAATAACAGACAATACACTGGATATTTAAGGTGAAGATGAATACATAGCTTTATCATTAGAAGAATGATAAGCATACCAAGCTGAACCTTGTGCTAGTAAATTTTATAGAATATTTACCTTCCTGAGTCTCTCTTTCAGTAGGTTTTACTGCAGCCAAGACAAAAAAACCCCAGCCTTATTATATGAATATATTTTTAACTTAGCCGTTCAAGCCAACCTGTCCCCTAATAATGAATGGAATATTACACTGACTCTATGGAGCTGTCTCAAGGGCATGCCTGACTTTTCTGAAGAGCGTAACAGGTATCTAGACATTTTGGATAACTATTTTAACTACAAGCTGAAGGGGAAACTTCCTATTCTGCTTTTCTGATGCAGGGTTAAGGTTTTTCCACATCAAAAAGGATTTATTTGTGTGCAAATTGAACTGCAAGGTATTTTTCCTTCTTGAGGTGCAGAGTAATATTCAAATGCTAGCTCAGTTTTAGTCTATGTTATTGTCTTTTGAGATGTGATATGGGTTTGATAATTGACTATTTAAAAAAAACAAAGTTTTTGAAATATTACCTCTTTAAAAATTCCATGGTAATTCTTAGAAGCTAAGTGCCTAGATAGGACTTACAGGTGTTCTTGAGAATGTAAAACAAGGATTTGCTTTCTATAGATCAAGGCAGCAATGTGTGACAAAGGTTAGACACTTAGGGGCAGCCCTATAATGGTAGTTAGGTACCTGGTGGGCTTTCTACCCTAGCAATATAAATTTGCAGGAGCTGAAGATTGGGCCACCAGTGTTTTACCAGCTCTGTGATTATTGTAAGATTTTTGGCTTCCTTTATACTTACTTCTGATCATCCAGTAGCAGGGGAAGCTACTTGGTCTGATAGCTGCAAACATAACCAAACATTGTGCTTTACATCTATGTTTCAGACAAATGTTTAAATTGACATTTGCAAAACTTGGCTGGCTGCCGGTAGCAATGAGAGACAAATATCACTTACCAGATTATATTACACATTCCATAAATGCCAAAGTCATCCCTTTACTCAAGTACAGTAAAGAACTGAGATGAATCTGAAATCAAGAAACTTATTCTGGCTGTTTACATAATATAATATATTGCTGTCTTACCCACAACTACAGTGCTTACCCATGGTCTTGATATATCCATTACAATAGAACCATAAAAAAAAAACATTCTCACTGTCCATTGTGGTGGCATATGCTACAAACTCCCCCCCCCCCCCCCCCCCCCCCTTTTATTCTCTGTTCAATTACATGGGATATTGTAGCTAGACCTAGTATTAAAAATGCCTTCACACATTAACACATTGCAGCTTCAATAATAGGATGCATTGGAAGCTAATTATAACTTTTAAAATAGTAAACTCTATTAAATCATAAATATGGCATCTTTTGTATGATATGTATTGTATATAAATTATATAGCAATAGTCTGTCGGACTTGAGCAATTTCTTCACTCTTCTTGTTTTCGCTATGCTTCCTGAAATTTTTTACAACAGTTTATTTTGCAGTGGCTACAATAAATAACTCGCCCACCTTCTACTGGACATGAAGAACCAGATTCTTTGGTTTAAAATGGGACAGTCCTCAATGCTTAAATGTGAGATGTCATTCCTATGGGTGATCATGCTGACTTCACCAAATATACTCACAGTTGGTTGTTAAGAATGGATGGCTCCAATTCTATGCAGAAGAGGAGTGCAAGATCTCATTTCTCAGTACTCAGAATAGGGCTTAAATGCTGCAAAGAATCCTTTGCCCATGGTGAACTTCATCCTAACACTAGGATGACAACAACCTCGTCTTAATTGGCTAGCTTTTTTTCACTCCTAATTCTGTGATTCAAATCCAGGAAAGTGAGTGAAGTACAATTGATTGCTCAGTGAAACACCCAATTCAAAAACTCAACTCATCAAAATGCTGTATCTCCCAGTACTCATTAGTGTTCTGGAATGATTTCTCCCCCTCCCTTTTCTCCTGTGAATTAAACTGTCAAATTATTGAGCCAGCAGTTCATGACCAGTCTAAAAATACTAAAGAAAATAAGTTCTATGTGGTTTATAAACATAGTTATGGGTCATCTTGGATGACAGCAGTAGGCATTAGATTATGGGGTTTTTTTTACTGCCACCTCTTTCTCCTGATTTTTCAAAAGGGGTCTGCTTTTGCTTAAGCTCCTCATCCTCCCAGCCTGCCTTCTGTTGCTCTCCCCACGTACTGCTGAGCTGTTATTTGTAAAAGACAGGAGACATCTGTGCGGGCGGGACAAGTGGTCTGCCACACAGACCCTCATCAGCACTTGTGTGCCAGCCTGTAAGAGGACCCATCGCAGCACCTATAGACAATCCTTTTTAACTGTGGAATAATGTCTTCTGGGGATGTGTGAGCATTAGGCTGGTAATGTTGTTTCCAGTAATAAACAAACAGGAAGCAAAGTCCTATTCGCTTGCTCCTGAGAGCCCCACCATCTGTCATCATGTATAGATTTTCAGACTCACTGGTTTGCTAATTAATCACATTGGGTGTGAGGGTAACTTGCATTTGGCATTTCTGAAGGAAATAAGGTAGAAGAGGAAAGCCACTGCAGCATCCCTGCCCTGATTAGCTTCGTTACAAGGGACAGCTCATCAGAGACGGCGAGTTCCTCATGGCTGCTATTTCCCCTATCAAGAGAGCAGGTGGCGAGTGGGAAGGCAAGGACAGGCTGTGTATGGAGTTTCTACTCTGTCTGTCCTGAAAACATGAATCGGTGGTTATGACAAGGAAAATGATCTATGCCAGCTAAAGGGCTGGTGGAGATAACATCTCTCAGTATAACTTTGTGCCGAACTTCCAAAGGTTCTGCTGTAGCTCCACAGATACACCATGTCTGGGCTGGAAGACGTGCTTAAAGAACAGAATGCCTGACACGATGTCATTGGTAAATGACATTGCAGTAAATGCAGAGGGGAAAAGCTCTGTATTCCCGATCTGTGTTGTATATGGTACGATGAGCACACGCTGAAGAATGAAAAGCACATATTGCAGAATATAAAATGTCTCTGGCTGCACATAAACCCCATTTCAAGTGTTCTGTGAAACTGGCCTATTTTTATGAATCTCAGATACATTGACAGACAATATATAGGCAAAATGTGATTGCAGCAGTTCTAAAAATCATTTTAATGACGTAAAGTAGCAATATTTTTCACCAGTTATAAAATTATATTGGCTTCCTATAATTCATTTAATGGCAATTATACTAAAAATACTTCCACTTGAAGTAAGTATCTGTAAGAGCTTCACAGAAGTGGCAATGTTTGCCAGATATTTGCTTACACAAGCTACACCTTCACAATGTAATCAAAGAAGCTGTTTTGCTATTAGTTCTGCTTGAATTTATAGCCTCCAAGCTACTGGCAAGATGTGGATGAATAATGCCAGTGTCAAGGTGCTGTGAAGGCTCAGAAGGAACCTAAAATTCCTTATATTTCAAATTATTCTCTAAAGCTTTCAAAATTGGATTCAATTGAATGAATTCTTGGAAAGAGAAAGTCATAGCTTGTCTCCATTTGTAACTGGGCCAGGCATAAACTACAAGCTTTACTGCTGCTTCCGACACTGCTCAGAAATTCAAAAATATATCTGAATGATGAGCAGCTGAAGAGGTTTTGCCAGTACTGAAACTGCATTATCTCTGCCTTGAATCATTTTTAATGTTTGATTCTGCAGAGATTCACATGAGGCATCAAAGGGCTGGATTCCTCAGTCTGCTAAATTGAACCGGCTGTTGAATTGGCTGTTTCCCTGTAAATGGAATATATTTGGCCACAAATGTCTCTGTAAGCTTCACGTTTCTGTTAGTTGTGGTGCTCGTCATTGCTTTTCTGTAACTCCCCCTCTGACAGGTCCCACCAAATTTGGGCTGCTCAGAGCTGAGCAGAAAGGATGTAGAGGAAGCAGATGGGAGGGGGGTACCATGGAAAAAATTCAGGATGGGAGGCTCAACCACACCTCCTTAGTGGCTGGTTGTGTCACTTGAAATTCTCTGCCCAGAGCTTTGGTGCAGGCCAGGAGAACCAGCAGTGAGGTGGAAACAGCCACCTTCAGCTTGGAAACTTGTGCTTTTACCTGGTGTTTAGTCTCACATAGTGGAGAACAGAGTCAAATTCTTCTGCTGCTCTGTTTCGGACAGGCCGGCTGTACTGGTGAAATACAGGGTGCCAGGTGCTCGGTGGGTATTGCAACGTGGAGCTGCTGATGTCTGTGGAATGGTTGAAGGAGGGTGCTTACTGTAGGGCTGTAAACTGGTAGTACCAATATCTAATGTACAAACAGGTGGCAGTCAAGGCAATAAAGCAAAGTTCCTGGAAAGTTTTGTGCTGTTGCTGCCTTTGCCTGTGTGATTTGTTACATGAGCTCTGGCAGTGTTTAAAACATTTCATGCTATGATAATCTGTCCCTTTTTGAACTTTATCTTCTCTTGCTCTTGAAGGTCTCTTCTTTGTCCTGGGTTAGAGAAGTAG
This sequence comes from Astur gentilis, assembly GCF_929443795.1. Taxonomy (NCBI): domain Eukaryota; kingdom Metazoa; phylum Chordata; class Aves; order Accipitriformes; family Accipitridae; genus Astur; species Astur gentilis. The sequence goes on along the minus strand of NC_064886.1, from coordinate 19,215,660 downwards.
AAAGTGGTTTTCACTTAGCATGATGAGTCACTCCATTGTAATAGCAAAATCTGGGCATTTATTTGGAATAGGAGCAAAATCATTTATAAAACCCTGCAGAAACTACCTTGACTCAGATGATAAAAAGACATCATTATAATTATTACAAAAAAGTACCTTCTATTTTAATACTTTCCCAGCCTGTTCAACTAAAGAATAGAAATACAGCTGTGAGTAAGAAAAATGGTTTAAAAGAATCCTAACACTATTTAAAGGGCAATTTCATATCAGTCTGGATTAACAAGGCTGCCTTGCTTATACCTACCACATGAAATTCACTGAGTATAACTATTTAATTAATTGCACTAAATCATAGAAAAGTGTTTCTGACTTTCTAGGAAGCCGTAGCTAAAATATCAGACACCAAACTTTCTCACTTCACTCATTCCCCTTAGCATTAGTTCCCAATTTAAAGCAGTAGATAAGTGTTCTTTGCAGTTTAAAAAAAAAAAAAAACCACACACAAAAAAAAAAAAAAAAAAAAAAAAAAAAAAAAAAAAAAACACCCACCTTCCAAAAATAAGCAAAGTAAAAATTAATAACTTGTGGTAATCTTTGTGATTCTTTTTCTCAGGGGTCTCTAACTCTGTGTCAGGCTACTTTTATGCAGTGCAATGCAGCCCTCTGTAGAGCTGTCAAAGCAGAAAGCAGCTGCTCGGAATCAATCAGCCATGTCATATTAGCTCTGACTGAACACCTTGCTCTGCAGCTTCTGCAGCTCAAGCTAGTGCATCTGTATGGCACCACGGTGTGCTGTGTGGACACTGTGTGGCTTATTCAGAGCTAGCCCTGAGTATCTCCACATAGTACTGTCTGTGCTGTTTAGACATGCAAACTCATGGCCAAATGCCTACAAGCAAATGCATTGCCCACTGCCAACCTGGGTGCTGGAGCAGATACAGAGGTAGTTTGCATGTGTGGTCCTGAAGATGTTTTCAGAAGAAAATTTCAGCCCAATTCTGCGTCAACCTCTGAATCCATCTCAATTCAGAGCCTTGCAGTGAACAGAGCTGTGGAACAACTAATCGTGTTAGAGGATGGTGCTCCATCCCCTGCATGCATTGCTTACAAGATTTTTGTCACTCTAAGTTTGCTTTCCCTTGAGAGTGGTTCAGCTTCCAGTTGCCAGCTACCATCCACTTGTGTAGCAAAACACAGCTTCAACCCTTCCGCTCTCATGGGTCTCCTAGAATTATACAAGTATACTAGAAATGTTCTTTAATTCACTTTCCAAGGTTGAATCTACCCTCGTTTTCCCAGGAACGATGCAGGCAGTTTTTGGCAGCCACATTAACGATACTCTTATTTTGTGTTAATGATACTGGGTAACACTGAGGTAGACCTTCCAAAGACAAAAGGACACTTTCAAACTCTTCATCTTGTTCTCTTTGCTGTGATTCACTACCATATAACATAATTGAGTACTACTATATGTGGTCATACTTGTCTGGAAAGTATATGCGGAATCATGGAATGATATAGGTTGGAAAAGACTCTTAAGATCAAGTCCAACTGTAAACCTAACACTGCTACGTCCTTTTTGACTGTAAAATCCCTAATAATAAGTTTGGTCATAAATATTATGTTTTGCATAGTTGTAAGTTTTACAATAAAGGCTGCTGCAGGCCCTTTAATTTCATAGATTGTGTCAGCATTTGGAAGAAATCACAGTTTACCAAATAATAAAAATAGAGAGCGGGATTTGGCATTCTGCATAAAGCTTTCTGTATTGGTTCTGCATCAAAAATGACCTGTGTGGCTTCTGTAACCTAGGAATATGCTACCATAAGGGAAACTCTTGGCAGCACAGGGCCAACATTTGCTATTCTTTGATTTGAAAGCGTAAGGGGCATGCTGAAGGTGCATGTCTGTACTGCCTCTGCCAGCTGCCAAAACAACCTCAGGGACTTATTCCTAACTTCCATTGAGGTTCATCACCAAACATGAAAAGGTGGAAAGATATTGGAAGTTTGCTGCTACAGCAGTTACCAGAGACAAAGAATTGAATTCAGAATTTCTGGCTGCACTTGATAAGATGGAATAAAATATCTGACTTGGTTTGGAGTGTGACTTGAAAACTTGCTTAACCCACTGCAGTTAGAATAAAATAGGTTGGGGTCCTTGTCCAGAGTGTTTGTCAAACTGTTTTAAAAGTTGGTTTAGACAGTGTTCCCTTGTTGGTAGACAGTTTTAGTCTTCATATCTTACATTGTGATGTCACCCAAACTTTGATCTTGATTGAAACTTCCTTAATTCCTCCACAGTGATTTCCAAAGATGCTGGTCTATACATCATATACCCATTTGGTTTATACTGCAAAAACGTCAATTTTTTTTTTCTTGTGGACTAACTTTCACTGTTGAATAAATTCTCTTCCAGCCACTAGTACTATTGTGTTGCACTGATAGTGGGATTTTTTTTTATTGTGGGATCGTTGAAATTATTTTATAGATTACCTATCATTGCTCTTAATAGCAGACAGCTTTAGCTAGTGTAGTGGAACTAGAATTTTTTCCTCCCTTGATGTCTGTGCTTTCTAGCCTTCTGTTCAGTGTAATAGATGGAAAGTAATAGAGAAGCACGCACTGACCATTAGAATATTACGGTCGGCTATGGCTTCAAATGTATAGTTCACAGAATAAACAAGAATGTCAGCTAATTTAATAGCTGCCAATTTCCCCTGAATTCTATGGCATAGTTTCTTAGGGATCATATAATGTCTGCAGTTAAGGTCTCTTATCATTACCCAACTTGGTGTATGGGAGTACCTGGCTATTAACAAAAGCGAATAAAGGCAAGGCCAAACAAGCTGTGTTATTCAGTTGAGTCAGTTCAGCTCTGTCTAGCCATGCTAGCTCGCTTGTCTCATTCCAAATGCAGCATATGTGCTGGGAGTTTGCTACTAAGGATGAAATGTGATGCTGGGAGAGATTCTTTCAGGCAGGAGGGAGAAAGACCCATTAGGAGTTAATGCAGGCGAGGAAGTGAGGTGGTTAGAGCTGTGTGCAAGTGCCAATAGCAAGGTCACGTGGCATATATTTGGTGACGAGAAAGTCTGGATTTAAAATAAGGAACAAAGGTATTCAATATGTTGCATTTATTGAAACAAATTTGCTAGCATAGTTATGTATGATGTTGATAAAAAGCAGCTCTTGCCAACCAAGAGCTTAGGCGTAAGTAGACAGAGCTACTCATTCCGAACAAGGTACGCTTTGTCAGATGGGTCTGCTTTGGCTGTGCAGATCACCATGCCTTTCAAACGCTTCCAACGTCATAGACTTTTAGGAATCCTGCACGTGGAGCAAGGACCATGCTGGGGAATGTACATTTATCCAGCTGTCTAATTCTGTCAGTGCAATAATTTTTTCTCATAAAGGTTTATGGTGTTTGGCAGATATCTACTCTAAGTGGAAACTCTATGGCATGGGAGCTACAAAATAGATGAATATACAAAAGGAGACAAAAGAGATGAGAACTGCTTCTAATCTTCTCATGCCAAAATAAATTACCAACTGACCCAAATGCTGTTTTGATCTACTTTAGTCTCCTGCAATGCTCTATGGGATGGGTGAGCTTTTTGAATGTAAACTCTTCACTAAAGATAGCATAGAGACACCAACACCACTGCTATTGGAAAGGCAAAGGACTGGAACTTGAACAGAGCAAAACTCTTAAATTTGGGTTTTAAAGAGAGCTAAGATCTGTCATGAGAACTTGTTTTCCATCTCTTTTTTACCCTGTCCTCAGAATTATGTCTCTTGGATTTGTAAATTTTGGAATTTTGTTGTAGGAAAAAAGATTGTTTTACATATCTCGGCACATTCTATAAGCTCTAATGTGTCAGAAAACAGTAAGTGCTGTACACATACAGGAGGAATGAGAGAAACTGGGAGACCTCAGGCATGGTTGCGTGTGGGGGAAGTGCGGTTGCTCTTGACAACAGCAGGCTGTTGGGTTCTTACTTGGCTCTGCCCCTAGGACTCACCTAAAATGTTCACGTACCTTGTTTCAAAGCAGTTTCTGATAGTGTTAGAAATTTCCCACCTTGTCTGCTGTAGCTGGCCTAGATGTAGCTTCTGAGATATTTCAAGACTGCCCTACTTGCAGGAAATGGTGTGGGAACTGTTTCCCAGGGAGAAGTTAAACACTGTTTTTCTAAGGCAAAAAGTGTCTACTTACAGTACAGAAGTACTCACTGGATGTGAGTTCGTTCAGCTTCTTCAGCTGTGGCTGAAACTCATCTGCTGCCCAGCACCTCAACATCTATAAGCCAGCTACAATAGCAGACCTACGGTGACCATATGTGGACTTTTCAGGCATGTCATTGGCTAGGTATGTTATATCTTAAAGTCAGAATACTTGGTTAATATAAAGTGCTGAAAGGAGAATACCCAGGGCTGGCTCCGAGGTTTTTTTAGTGTTGCGGGCAAAGCATGTTTTTGGTGCCCCAAGGACAAGAACAAAATAATCTGCAGGGGCAAACTGTCAGATTTTTGGGTCCTCCCAATTCCAGGCTTGCCCTCTGCTCTCTGTCTTTTCCCTGGAGCAAATGCAGTCTTTATCTCTGTAAAGGGACTGAGCAAAGCTGACAGCCTTGCTAGGGTCCTTTTTCACCACAGGAATCGGCAGGAGATGGGTACTTGCTGCTTATAAATACCTTGCAAATTGTTCGATCCCGCTGCACTTCAGGCAACATGCTACTTCACTGCACCTACTAGTTGCACTACCGAGAGGATGAGGAGGGCAGAGGTAGGCTGGTTGTAAAGGGACACATTATAGTGCGTGCATCTTAAGGACAGGCCTCCCTTTCTGCATCACCATCAGAACAACATTGAAAAGACAACTAGGAAAAAAGCTCAGTTCCTCAAATACCCAAAGTTATGCTGACTTATACCACTAATCTTTTTTCTGTAAGGATGAGCTTTACTTGTTCAGAGATGAACAGGTGACTTGATCCACTCTAGAAGCAGATTGCTTAAAAGGTAGATAAATGTTTTGCTTGGGTTTTTTTAATACTCCAGTGTGTTACTAGATGAAATGTCATATGGCTTTCATGGTACAATGCTGTACAAAACAATGACATTTCAGTCTTTAACATTGCCTGCAATAAAAGTATGTTTGGTTCCTGTCCTTTTCTGAATGTGTTGCTGCCTTTGTGATTATGTAATCTGTGCATTTCAGTGCTCAGATATAATTTGTTCCATTAATTTGTCATGAATTTCAACTGATGAGTGTGTTTGTGGATTCTTGAGCCAGCCCTAGAGCACCTGTGAAAGCCAGTAAGAGCTTTCTACTGTAAACTATATTCTTGTAATTCTCAATGTTTTAGTAGTCCTGTCAAGATCATGCAGGTTGAGCCTTGCAAGGTTGGAATGATAGAGATCAGTGAAGGAAATCAGTCACATTGATGTGACAAACCAAATGAGATTGATACAAACCATAGTATTGTTAGGATTCTCATTTTCAAAAAAAGTTAACTGCAACATCTCTGGTGGATTTCTGAAGAAAACCCCATGCTCTGTCCTTCATCCTATACAAAGTACTTCATACTTAAAAAAAAAAAAAATAAAAAAAAATAAAAAAATAAATCTTTTTCAGTGGAGCTCTGGTTCCATAAAGCTAATTTCTGTCAAGAAAGCAGAGCTCCATATCAGTCCAAAGATGAATTGCCCTATGCTGTTTCAGGTTTATATGTGATGTTTTAAAAGTGAAATGCTGCTGGAAATGAGTGAATTGTTATTATTATTAACCCTTTTTTAAGAAGCAAAAAATATCTAAATTTCTCCAGCAACAAAAATCTTTAATCTGACCTTATGCAAACTTACCAGCATAATCTCAGTAGATTTCTGTTTTATACATCAGGAATAATTCCAATGTTACATAAAGTCCATAGCATTCCATTCTGGATAGAAGTTTCCCCCTGTGTCAAATGTGAATGAACCAGAATAACACCGTAACATGTCTCCAAATTCCGTTTGTTGAAATCACTATAGCACACATAGAAATATCCTAGGAGAAAATCAAGCCTAATAAAATTGTGCTTGTGTAAATATCATGCAAGTATGGAAATATTTAAGTTTAAAGCTAAATAATTTTCCTTTTGTGCCTGTTTGGCTATTATGCAGATTTTTATTTTTTTTATGGTTGGTAATGCATACGTTTTTCTGGAAAGGAAAGTATTATAGAGTGCTCAACCTGACTGTGACAATCCACACAAGCAACCTATTTACCTACTGACAGGAAGGCATAATTTTCAATAGTGAATATCCCTTAAGGATAGAAAAAACCATTACCCAAAGTAGGTGCCTGACCATTGAAATCATGCAGACTAAAGCAGCCTGGATGAAGACATATATGCCAAAAGAATTTGTCGTCTTTCTGAAATGGAAAAGACTGGTGTTAGTCAGACACCCAATATCTTCAGTGCACCCAACTTCTGTTGGTGCTCTCAACAGATAGAAGAGGAACTGGTTGAGAAATACTGTTCATGTTGGGGGTTGGGGTTTTTTGTTTTGTTTGCAGTTTGGTTTTGGGGGTGGCTTTGTGGTTTGGTTTTCTTTTGGTTTGGTGTTTTTGTTGGGGTTTTTTTAAGGTGTGTTTGATGCAGGACAGTGGTATCCTCCAGACTATTTTATACTACCTTGAACTCTTAATAGTTGTTCTGTCTAAATGATGCTTGGCTGCTGCAACAGCCAGCTGGGATGTAGAGATGTCTCAGCTATGAATCCTTGCTGCTAGATCTATCCTTCTCCTTCTATGAGAGGGAAAGGGTACCTGTGCGTTACCCCAGGGGGAATCTTCAGTGAGCTGGTTAGGTCAACTTTTCAGCTGCTATTTAAGGTGCAAAGCTGACCCATGCTTTCTAACAAAGACTGCAACAGCTCGACATGTGGCATGCTGAAATCAAGTCATAAGCTAACCAAATTGGCAGAGGTTTTTATCTGCACCATTGACTGGTAGTGGGAGACAATTCCCTTTTGTCCTGGTTTTGGCTGTAATAAAGTCAATTTTTTTTCTTAGCAGCTGGTATAGTGCTGTGGTTTGGATTTAGGGTGAGAATAACGTTGATAACACGCTGATATTTTAGTTGTTGCTAAGCAGTGTTTAGTCTAAAGTCAAGGACTTTCCAGTTTTTCGTACTGCCTTGCCAGTAGAGGCTGGGAGTGCACAAGAAACTGGGAGGGGACACAGCCAGGAAAGCTGGACCCAAACGAGCCAAAAAGGTATTCCATACCATATTATGTCATACCCAGTATATAAACTGGAGGGGGAGCTGGCTGGGGGGCACCACAGCTCAGGGATTGGCTGGGCATGGGTCAGCAGTGGTGAGCAATTGTATTGTGCATCACTTGTTTTGTATATTTTATTATTATTATAATCCCTTCCTTTCCTGTCCTATTAAACTGTGTTTATCTCAACCTACAAGTTTTACTTCCCCCCCCTCCCCCTTCTTGCCCCCCCCCCTTGTCTCCCCTGTCCAATTTTGGGGGGGGGGGTGGGGGGGGGGCAGTAAGCGAGTAGCTGTGTGGTGCTTAATTGCCAGCTGGGGTTAAACCACAACATCTTTCTAAAGAGCTTTTGGTTAGATTACAGAAAGGTAAATATCACTGTGCCTATTCCAGAGGTTTGGGATTAAAGTGCAAAGCAATTTATTTGTCCAAGGGTTTTCAGAGAAGGCTGCTACACAGTTGGGAATTAAACCATGTGTTCCACATCTGTCCAAAATGCCAACTATGCAACCATTTTCCAGTTTCTCTCTCTCTCTTTCTCTCTCTATTTTAAACATCATAGCAGTTGTTACTCTCCTGAATGCTGGCTGTGTTGTCACAAGTCCCCAGGTTGGAATGCTCTGACATTGTCTATTACCTAGTATCTCTCCTACTTTTTTCTCTGGCAGGTCATCTACATTTTAACAGACAGGTCAAGAGCCATTCTGAAATTGTCACATGCCACATTCAGTGAAGAGACTGGTATTTTTCTTTTTCTTTCCAGAAGAGAGAGGGAGAGCACATGTGACATTTTCTTGTTCAGACAAACTTACAATTACTTCATGTGTCTACCTTTAAAAATCAGTTACTCTCATTCCTCTCTCATCTCTGAAATATTAATGTACCTTTGAGCTAGTGATAATCTTAAGGCGCCTCCTGTGATGAGAGTGGGGATAAGTAAATTCTGTGCCAACCTCACCTTTTGTGACCTCACTTTTTTGGCTCTGAGTAACAGAACTTCATTTTCATTGCTCGTATAGCTCCAGGGCTACTTTTCCAGAGCTTCTTATACATTTCCTTCCAGTCCAGTGCATGCTTCTCTTAATTATCATCCTGTGTAGCAGTAACACTGAGTACAAAAATAGCTTCTCTAAGCCTTGGCACACTATTGGCATGAAAGAAGGGAGGTTGTGTGATGGCAGCTGTTGTATTGAGTTAATGATGCATCCTGTAAGCCACATCTCTACTGATCAGTTTGGTTTCACAGCGTTTAAGCAAATGATAGCAAAACTTTATAGATCACCTTTACAAATGGCATCAGGAGAGCTCTCTTAGGGAACATTTGTGATCCGTACTACATGTGCACAAGAAATCTTCCTATTCATCTCCATTGGCTCTTACATGGGCTATCCAGGCTGGGGGTGCTTTGGGGTACGTGATGGTTACATGAGGAAAACAGGCTTTGACTGAAGACCTGCAGCACCCAAAATATCCTGTGAACCCACTGGTTTCCTCAAAGCAGGTAGCCAAGGACTGAAGGAACAGTGATGAATGTAGCTTAGATTCATTGGCCAGTGAATGAACAAAATGCAGCTAGAGAGGGTATGATAATCTGCTAGTATAGATGTGGAATAAATAAAGAACCATAGTCAGGGAGAAAACTCTACTTCACGAAAGTCTGTAAGTCACAATGGCTGTTTAATCAACTGCACCAGGAGAGACAGCTCCAGGAGAACCCTTGGTAGGAGGGCAGGCAGAACCCTTGTATTCTCTTTCTCCTGGAGAGCCTGAACTAGCCCAGAGTTCAGGTGTTCAAGCTGTTGTCTTTATCCATCCTGTTCCAGGTGATGTTGGGTCCTTTTAAAAAAAAAAAAAAAAAAAAGCAAGCAGCCTCTTTTTGTCTGCTTGACATTAAAAAATCCTAAGGCAAATGGAGTAGTCGGAGGCTGCACAGAGTGCTGGTGCCTGCCCCAACAGCAGGTAAACTTCAAAAGGTCCTCGAAGAACCAGCACTCTGAGAGATATGATGAGTCCTCTGAGAAACCAGCTGCTGTTGTACGACTCTGAGCGCGCTCTCGCAGGCAGGTAATGTCAGCAGGCAGCTATTTTGTCCTTGGAGCTAATTCTCCCGCATTGCTTTCTGTAGTATTGTAGACACAGTGCCCCTTGGTGTGGAGCAGTCTTGGGCTATGTCACACTCTGCACCTCTCTCTACAGACCTTCCTTTCTTTATATCCTTAGATAAAGGCAATTATACCAATGATACAGCTATATTGAGTATCCTAGAGTAATAGCGAATCCTTTAATTATTCAGGTGGAATCAGGCCATCTTCTAAAAGGTTTGTTGAAAAATAACTGACAGCATAATTTGACCCTGAATTCCTGATATAATATAGATATCGATTCTATAGAATAGTATCTAGTTTTGAGTGGGAGACAGGTATTTAACATGGGGAAATGGGAAACTTTTTCATGCTCTGAGGAATTAGTTTAACAGGAAACAATCTCAGTTTGGCTCTGACCCCCCCAAGGTAGCCTATAGCCCCTCTTGCTGCCTATGGCTAAACCACTCTCAGGGTGTTCCAGTTAGCTCACAACACTTGTACTTCATCTCACTGTCACTACCTGATACATTAAACTCTGTCTCAAATACTGGCATGCTGTTTAATTCCTGTCTTGTAAGTAAACCCAAGAATTCTTACTGAAAAAAGAGCACTCAGATAGGAATCTGAGTGGTTTCAAAGCTCAGTAATATTATCCAAAGGTTTCATTGCTGCAGTGCAGTTACCAGTGTGTAACACAGTGATGTGTGATGAAGGATCAATGCCTAGCAGTAGCTATTAGATGGGAATAAGACATGATGACTCAAAAACATCAGTAGATGCTACCTGATGAAAAAAGACTGAATGCTACTATGGTCAATCTAGGTTCACAATAGCAGGACCTTCCACCACCACCTTCTCTTGATCTGTCTAAAGACAAGGGAGATCATAACTGTGCACTTATAAGCCATGATGCTGTTAAGTGCTAGCTGTCTATGTTTCTGGTGCCCCAAGAGGATTGGAGCAAAGAGGAAAAAGGACCGTGGCCCTTCTTTTGTACTGATGACTTGCTGTATATAATCCAGGCACAAGGTGTCTCTGTGGGCTCTCCAGAAATTCTAGATTAAAAAAACCCCAAACAAATCTGTAGCTCAAGCTGTGTGGAAAGCCTGTCAGCTTGTGTTTGTGGTTTTGTTTGTTTTCTTTAACAAATGTTTCCCGTGTTAAACAGGCTGATACATTACATTTTATAACATCCCTGCTGCCCCACTCCATGGCAAAGGAGAGACATCCATGAAGTGAGTGTAGTAAAGGACTTGTGTGTGGTATAGACTGTGATTGCAGAGAGCCTAGGAAGGAGGACCTCGGAGTTTAGGAAGCATGGTTAGATAATAAAGCATTTCATCCTCTAATTTCTGTATTGAGAAAGACATTTGAATTGCCTAATACTAAGTGTTTAGGACATCAATAAATACAGTATTCATTGTAGCTGAGTCAATACAACTGAAGAACCCTCAAGGTCTGAAATTTCCTAGAGTCTGAATGCTTGATTTGGCACCTCAAAAGTTCAATTTAAAATTAATTCTGGCATGTAATATTCTTTAGAAATGTATTTGTTTTAAATAATAAATTAGTAGGACTTCTTTTTAACCTTAAAAAAATTGCTACAAGCATGTGTTATACTAAAGCATTTAGTAATTTCCCATAAAAGATTGTAAAAGAGTAACTTGTGAACTGGTGTTTTACCTCTTTGATATCAGATAAAAATCTTTGCTTTCCAGGTTTGATGATGACCCCTTTGGACTTCCTGGTTATTAAAAACCACTCACGTTAACCAAAGCAGTGCTCAGTCATGCTCAATGGAGCAAGTCATAGTTTCACACAAGGCACAAAGTGGCTTGATAAGTCACTGACTCTTATTTAGGCTCACTTCCACCTCAAAGTCTCTGGCCTGCCAAAAATGTAGCAGACTTATGGATATTCGCACCCGTGTCTTTTCAGCACAAACGGAGGAAACCTATCAAATCTTGCTAAAGTAATACCATTGCATCATCCACAACAAAAGTCAGTATCGCTGCGAGACTCTCTCTTAAATCCTTGAGAGCTTGATTGAAAAATACGGATTTCTAGTTGCTTGAAAATCCACCAAATTTGGAGAAAATGTGTCTTCATGTGAAGCTTACTCAGACTGATTGCAGATTCTTTTGCAAGATGATGGGGTTTAGAGCATAGCATTAAATTTTTGTACAGTAGGCAAACTGTAACAATGATTATGTGGAAAAATAATCTCCCTATGAACAACGCATGTGATTACTAAAAGATGCACATTTTTAATTCAGTTGTCCATCATCATCTTGATACTGTTTATTTAGCCTTGCTTTACAGGTAACTTTTATTTTTATAATCATAGTGTTAGTAAATCTGGAAACAGTGGTTGGAGTCCTACTTCCATACTGGAACAGGGACAGTTCTCTTTAAAATCACTTACTTTGGTGGAGTCTGTAGATGTACAATACCATACTGATACAAATTGCTCCCTCTGGGGCTGAAGAAAGTAAATAAGATACAGGAAAAATTACCTCATGGCATTAAATACTTAATCCTTTATCTTTGCTGGGGATTTGACCTAATACTGTTGAAATTAAGAGATTCTCTCTCATTAACTTCATTGGATCTCATGTCTCTAGTCTTGTTTTGCAACCTTCTTGTTAATAGTAGGATTGATAACATTTCCACTTGAGGCATTGTGTGGTAGGACTTGATGCCAATCAGCAAAAAAACTGTGACAAAGTAACACTAAATATCTAACTCGTTATATAAATTGCAAATATGTTGTTAGAACTGTATAGGGAGCATGAATTTTTTCTTCCCACCCCCCAAAAAAGTTGTTAGACTTTTGATGTGTGGTTTGAGTAGATAGGTGAAAAGGGGGGATACATTTGTTAAAGAACTGGCCCTAGATGTTCTCAAGGCATGAGAAACAAAACAGATATACAGAGGAGTAGAAATATCTCCCTCTCCTACTTAGACCAGTTGAAACTAAGAGGGGGAGGGGGGAAGGGGGAGTGGAATTTGAACCAACTAACGTGGGAAATGGGTTGAAAAATTCCCAAACTTGTGAGAACAGCTAACATGGTAGAAATATCAACTGGTGTTTAACCAGGGATTTCTGTCAATCAGAGAGGTCCTGGTAATCGGGAAAAATACCCCACAGGAAAACTTAAATGACAGTGACCAACCTTCTCCCTTCTGCAGATGTCCCAAAGACTTATTACAACATCTGTTAGGCTGTTGTAGTGTTGTACAATAGGTTAGGAACTGATTTACTTGCTTGTAAATTATGAAATGCAGTTTTACTATTAATCAATAGAGTTTAGAGTAATAAACCTTTCAGAGTCAAACATTCACATTCGATTTCCTGATTTAATGAGACAAAGGAAGTTTCTTATTTGAACTTTCTATAGAAAGAGAAGGCTTTGTACAACACTTACCATGCATTCTGTTACAGACCCATTCTTGAATTCGTATAAATTTCTAAGGTTTTACAGCAGGCATATATTTCCTTTGTGGTAGGTTTAGAGAGAGTTAGGAATAAAGGATGAACGCAGGTATAACACACTGTAGAAGTTCAAGCGAGTATGTACGCCATGGGCTTAAGGCTGACTACATTCTATTTGGGGGCATTGTAGCCCGAAGTGTGTGCTTATGTCATTTGGGAATATCATGTGTGAAATGCCTGTGTTCTAGGCAAAATGCCTCTATAGATAAGTAAAACAAGATTTTGGTTATCTGATCGGTTTTAATCATGTTGGTTACTTAAACAATTTAGTGGATAACTTTTTGAATGAAACAAAGTCTGAACTATCAGATTGAATGTAGATCTTTCATTAAGTATGGTTCCCTTTTCAGTTTATGCCTTTGTGAGTCTCAAGTTAAACAGACATATTTCCTTAAATGAATGACAGTCAGCAAAGCTACATTTTTCCTATTTCAAATAAAATCTGAGAATTTTATAAACATTCTAAGGTCTGTTGAATTGAAAATATCATTGGGACTAAAATAATCAAAGCCAGAAAATGGTGAGATTTTTATCACACTTGCATTTAAAGTTTAAGTTATGAAAGGAAAATTAATGGCTTGTAGTTGGACTTTAAAAATTAACCATCGATTAAAACTCGTGATTTGGGGTTGCTGATGTGCTTGTGACTATCTGTGAATGAATCCTATTAATGCCTGTAACATGGTCATAACATTTGTATGCCTTGGAACACAGCATCTATAGAGACCTTACTAAATCTAGTTCCTGTTTTCTCTGGAAACTTTTTATTAACCTTAATAATAATACACTGATCATTCACTAACCCTTTATAAATGGCAGCCTAACTGAAAGTGTGCTGTAGTTCTGTGCAGCTTCAGAGTCTTTTGAAAATTCTGTTAGGCTTCTGCAGCATAATTACCTTCTGCCTTTCTGCAAAGTCTTTATTTTCCTTTGGTCGAGTAATACTGACAATTAGTTCTGTGTGGCACTAATAGACAGGACAAGTGTTTTATCACTCAAAATAAATTACCATGAAAGTAAATACCAGCTATAATGTGTCCTGACATTCTTGTAAATCACACATGACTACAATGATGTTTCCTCCTACGACTTGCCCCTTAAAGTACTTTGCATTTTGACAGGATAGAGTCAGAGAAAGGGAATTAGTTGGGCTCCCAAAGTTTTTTTTTTCTATGATGCAAGGTCTGTTCCAGCTCTTATCTACAACAATTACAATAATGTTTGTTAGAAATTAAGAATCTTTAGCAAAAGGCTCATCCAGATTGTGCCACAAAAGTATCTGTGAAACAGGCAAAGTGCAAAATTAGGTTGAAAAAGTAAATTTGATTGAGGCACATGTATTCTTCATTAAATGTCAACACCAGTAAACTTCTGAAAATACACACACACACACGCACGCGTCTGTAATTAGTCAATCAAGTCATGACTTTGGTCCTTTCACAGGGAAGCTAACCCACTCATACATAGTCTGATGCAGGAACAGAGCTGAAAGTATATTTTCAATTATGTTGTTAACACATTATTTGATATATGTAGTCCATAGATTGATCACCATATACAATAATTTATTTCTGTAGTCATTAAACCTCTGTAAATTACAACCAGGAAAATTATTTTGGTCATACCTGATTATTGTTCTATTTGTTGTTGGGGAAAGCTTACCCTGACATTTTGCTATGCAGAAATCCTGGGACTTCTTTTATCCTTTTCTCCTGGCATTCTTTGGTATCAGCTCTATGCTATTTGGAAGTTAGGTGTTTTAACTTCTAGATCAACATTCTACAATCAGCTAAGAATAATGACTTTTGAAGTCATTGTTAACAAAAATGTATCTGAACTGGAAAGTGAAAAAGCTGCAGGAAAATAAAGATTGCAACTGTCTCACCCACCACCCCTTCGCATCTTTTGTTTCTGTGTTTGTTGCCTAAAGGCATTTGTGCGGAAGTATGGTGTTCCCAGCACTTCAAGGGCAAATCTGAATGCTGAACTTCTGTTGTAATGTTCATTTGCTCTGAATGCCTTTATTACACTGAACTCAAGGTTGATGTTTATTTCTTTTTAATAACAAATTTAATTTTTTCATTACAGAGAAACAAAATATATTTCTGCCCAAGGCAAAACAAAATAAGATCTTTCTCTCCCTTGCCCCCTTCTCGCCAAAAGGCACCTGATAAGAACAATAAAGACACAGAGTCTGCACAATACTCTGACTCTGCAACAGCTGTATGACACTTCCTTTTGAAAATTTCAGACTGCTTTGGCAGATTTGAGTGGCTAAATTCAGTCCTGATTAAAATAAAAAAACCCCACACCTTTCCTCCATTTGATATTTGGTTGATATTTCACAAATACAGCCATCTATAGGATATGTTCTCTCCTTAATAGAGGTTTTTTGCAATAAATTCTCAAGATCCCAAGTTTATTTAGTCTTGAATTGAAACAAAATAGATTTTGTAAATATATACAAAATAAGAAACTATGAAACAACTGTGTTGAACTCTCTCAGCTCAACTACTTAAAAGAATGTTTAAAAAGTACTCAAGAATCATCAAAATACCAAAATACTGTAAAATTTACATTAAAGCATTTGAATTTCGTTGGACCTATTTTTAACTTCTGCGATGGATACAAAATCTATTGGAGAGTTTTCATCTAAATTACTGACTTATTTCTGCACCAGTGTGGTCCTGGGCTCTTCATAAATGCTATGTGTCATGCTAGAAGAAGTGGAGCCTGCAGAAGCCAAGTTATGTTGTACAAGGCAGGGATAACAATGCATTCCTGAATCTACCTGAACCACATTTTATAGAGTTGACCTTGTTAGGAATGAAACACATTTAAGCCAGTACATTTTCACCTCTTCCCTTTTAAATCTCCAAAGAAGTTCATGTTGAAGTCAAGACTTTCTGCTGAAATCTTTGTCAATCAGTACAAATGACTCTTGGTGAACTAAATCACAAGGAAGCACTTGGTGCTACTCAGTCTGGGGTTTGATTTAGCATTGTCATTAATTTGCTGTGCATTTCTGGTGTTCCTAAGTATTCTGGTTTTACATCTTCCTATGGCAAGTACTTAGTTCAGTGAACCTGATGCTCAGGGAGGCCAGGTGTTTCCTAAGCCTTAGATGTATCTCTGTGGCTGGTTACAGATATTCATTCACAGTGAGTTTTTCCACATACAGACATAATTTCACAATATAGCAACATGAATTTCATAAACCATTTTCAAGAGTTGGTTTTTTTTTTTTCTTTGTCTCTTTGTGGCTGAAGATCAGAGTTAGTCCCTGACTGGATAACAGAAAGTTTAGCATATTTCACAGTCATCATAGTTTTTTCAGTTTACAGAACTTGCCTCAACAAGATTATTTTATACAATGCATAGGACAGGAGTAGAGGAGGACCTTTAAGGCAAATATGAAACCAGATGATGGGTAAATGTTCTAGTTTCCCTTAAGTATTGTATTGAAAATATATTTTAAGTTACAATATTTTTTCAAAACTCATGCTTTAGTTCCCATGGCAACACAAACCAGGAATGATAATTTAGAGGTTCTTCTAAGTACCCTTTCATATGAAAGGAATGATCAGTTATAGATTTACGATTTGTCGTTTGGAGACCTGTTAATGAAAACTGTCAATTATAGAGCCCATATTGTAACACAAACCCAGTCCTTAAGCTTTTCCATTAATACACACTGCACCATAATTTTAAGGATCTTTATTACTAGTTGTCGTAGGCCCTGCCACACATCACTAGTCTCTGCTGCCTGAAAGATGCTGGGAATAGCAAGTGTCTATACATCAGAGTAATTTTAAGTTTTGCTCTCATAATGAATGGAAATTGAATCAATCTCTTCTGGGACTTACTCCAAGATTAGACATTAAAGCAGGATTTTTACACGCACACCCTACACACCCTCCTGCAGTAAGCATAACTTCAGTTAATATTCCTAACAGCTACATTTTCTCCTCAAAAACTAGCTCATTAGCTTGTAAAATATACAGGATTCAGGTGCTTGATAGCAAATAAAGCCTTTAAAAAATTATGTTTAACCGCTAGGGATTTTAGGAGCCTGACAGGAAACAGCTATTTCACTTACAGCTTTTTTGAGGCACTCTGGAGCAAGTTCAGAATTCTAATTCTGGAGGTAAAAAATTTCAAGGTTGTTCCTAGGATGAGACA
Source organism: Astur gentilis (assembly GCF_929443795.1). Lineage (NCBI taxonomy): Eukaryota > Metazoa > Chordata > Aves > Accipitriformes > Accipitridae > Astur > Astur gentilis. The sequence continues at coordinate 19,198,630 of NC_064886.1, read as the reverse complement.
GGAGGAGAACGTGCTGCTTGGAGGACCAAAGTCCTCTACTGCAAGTCAGAAAATGCCATGAGCTGTAACTGCCTCTAGACTGAGATATAATTATATCCTCATCAAGAACTTTCAAGGATTTTTTTTCAAGTAGTGAAGAAAACCAGAATGTAAAAGGAGAAGAACTGTAAAAATTTTAACCCTCAGTTACTTTTGCAGCTCAGGAAGGTATTTTCTATGCAGTTTAATTTGCTGAGTGTTGAGGAAAGGTAAAAACTTAAAAGGATTGAAAAGGAAAAAGGAAAGCTTGGACTCCTTTGTGGGATGAGGGTGCGCTATAGGTGTCGAAATGAAATATGAGCAGTGGGAATATAGCATTTTCTGAAGGTTTTAAGGGTTAAAGGGAAATAAGAACAGTTTCTGTAAACTAGTTATTTTCTGGAATCCCTATATAAAAACAGGTATTGATTACTATTTCATGCTTCAATTCTTTTCACTATTCTGACAAACATACTCATAAGTCTTTTAGCCCTAATTCATAGCTCAGGCTCTATCCTGTCTTGTCCTTTTGCTGGAGGATGGAGCCATTACTAACTCAGTGATGTAGTCATTCTGTGTGCACTGTAGACTTTCATGGTTGCTTTCAGCTCCCTTTGGTTGAGAGGATCCCAGTGTTGTTCAGAAGATGGAAAAGAAACAGTTCTGTAAAATTGGGTCCTCTGTAGATGTCAGCATCCTGGGATGCCCCATCTTTGAACATCAATCTCCAGCTTTTATGCAATGCCTCCTTAACAAACCTGATCTCAAACTGGTTCTTTCAGGAAGGCAATGAGAAAAGGGGGTGGACTACAAAAAAGGCATGAGAAAGAGTGTATATTGACTTTAAGGTGGTAAATCTGGCACAGTCCAAAACCTGGAAATCCCCAGTTCTAAGAGATGAGCTCATTGTTAACTGTCTCACAGATGAGCATGAAGGCTTTTCCTGCAGAGCTCTAAGCTACGGCCTGTCTTCTGTTCCCACAAATACCACCATTTATTGCATGTCTGTATTTTCATGCTGGTCAGGAGGTAAATAATCCATTTGCTCAGACTGACACCAGCTGAGCAAATAACTAATTTTTTTTTTTCTTTTTTTTTGGTAAAATGTTCTTAATATCACATGGTTAAATTTTAATCTGTCATATGCACAGATGTGCCAGTACAAAATGGCTAGCCCCTCTCTTAAAGTCCGCTACCATGTGCTGGAGTCATAAGCATGCTCCTCTCGTCCTCACACCAATCCTAATGTAGTCTCTGCTTCCTACTAAGGTAAATACTTTTCAGGATTTTAATTGACCCTTGCAAAAATTTAAAATAAATGTTTATGAATACCGCACACATTGGCAGTGAAGTATGTTCTGTATCTCACATCTCCCCACTTATGCGATTATGATAGCCTATCAGTCATTGTTGGAAGTTTTAATCCCGGCAGATCCAAGAACTTGCTGCATTCCTTTGCACCTCATTGCTTGCAAGGGCAGAGCTCCCTTCATCAAGACTTTTACAGCAAATATCATAGACTAATAAAAAGGTGAAAGAGCTCTGGTCCATTATTTATCCCTGACTGATATTTATTAGCAAAAAACAATTTATGCTGGGATTCCTTTATGGGTCTGTGACTGCAGTAGCTGGGGCAAGTGGTAATTAAAAAGCTGCAATGTGTCCTCTCACCTCAAAATTGGGCTTTAAAATGATGACAAGATAATGAATGGTGAAGTCTAATATCCATATTAATTTCTCTGGGTGTTCACATGTGTGGCTGTGTGTTGTGTAGGTGGCTGGAAAGTTCAGGATATCTGACAGCTAAGACACATTGCTGCTGGCAGAGCCCATCTGTCTGATTAGCCTCGGTTATGCGATGCAAGTGTTCGTTTGCACACCAGCCCAAAGCTTTGGGCTTGACTGTTCACATAAATCTCAACCAGATTTCCTAATGAGCTGTTGCTACACGCACATCTAGAGCTAATTTTGGTCAAGGAACATTTTAAAGCAGTACATTAATTTTAAGAGTTGGCACAGAGCCCTGTGAGTTAGATATTCCTCAAGTTTTACATATAGGTAAACTGAGGCACAGGCTCAAGTTGTCTGAAGTAATTTGTTAAAGCAGAACTGGCCTTTGAAATAAGGAGTGTTGGTTCAAGTTCATTAGCTAGCCTCCATTTCCCACTGAAAGCAAGAGCCGAAAAACTGCTTTTGAAAGATTTTGAAGAGTCAGTATATATGATATCACCTGCCCTAGGTCTGCCCACCTTGTGCTCTTTCCCTGACAGAGGACAGAGCCCTTGACTGTCCCGCTGTCATAGAAGATCCCTGGTAGGGAAGTTTAGGCTCTCATCAGAAGTTATAGCCACAGCATCTAGGTTATAGCAGGGATGAAGCTGGCTCAGCCAGTGCAAAGGGGATGGAAATTATGTTTGCCTGTATGTTTCCTGAATTTTGTACAAAATCACTTTGTGGGGTGGATAGAAGGCACTCTCTGAAACAAGCTTTCTCCTGGTTATTTAGCTATGTTATGTGTATCTTAACTTGATGAGGAGATGAGAATCAGCAAGACGTTCTTCCCAAAAAAGTGATTTAACTCCATGTCTCCTTCCTATCTCACTTTGGCCTTTTGGAATCAAAGTTAATGAAAGGCAAAGAGGGGCCACGCAGGTTTCACTCACCAAGGTGAGACAAGAATGTTTCTTACCTACAGACTAACTTGTAACTAATGGAAAATTATCTAATCCTTTTGATCACACCTTAAGGGAGTTAGTACAGGCCATTAATAAAACCAAGTGGGAAAATTTTTTTTTGTCATGTGGAAAACTCTCACATTTCATTATTTTTCTTACCCTAAATCAGGAAGAGTAGTAATGAATCCAAATCCCAATTCCTTCCTCTCTCTGGATTTTTGTTTTTAATAAATTAAGTAAAATAATAGACAGCCAGTTGAAATAACTTTGTTTAAATTCCACACTTTCTTTTCTGCAAATAACCCTACATACTGAATTTTTTAATTTAAAGCATATCAACTGGGAGAGTCTAACAAATGCAGATGTTCTTCAAATTGATGAATTCAATGAAATTGACTCTTTACGGTGAACGCTTTTGATTTCCACTACTTGGTATTTTGCAATATAGAATTCCCATGCAGCTTGTGTTGCTGTTGAGTAGGTTAATAATGCAGCAGTCCTTGCCAGTGGTAGCACAGTTCAGAAGAGCTTTAGAATGTCTGCATCTTTCTTGGAGAAGAAGAGAAACTACTTTAGTTTTGCAGGACTACCTGCAATCAGTTGCATGTGCAAAGGAAAACAAGTACCACTTAATGAACTTTTTGGAAAAGCTCTGCCATTGCTGTTCGATCCTATAGATTGTATGGGACAGAGCTGCTTTTCTATTTCCCTGAACAGCTGGGTTACCAGGTCATTGTGTACTGAGAGGAAAGAAGGCTCTCTGCTGTACTGCCAACACGCCTTTCTGCTGGTGAACCTTGGTGTTTCTTGAAGGCCTCTGATCTAAGTCTTATTCCTACTTTGCATTAGCAAGTTAATGCTGTTTCATTGGATTGCATGGCTGGAAGCCATAAGGTTTTTGATTGGGAAACAACCCCTTGGCTGTTATGGGCTTAGGTAAGTATACATCCGCTACATTCAACTAGCTGTCTGACCCAAAAATATCTGCAGAGTGACACAGGAATATTTTGCAGATGAGGCAAGAGTCTGGTGAATAATTGCAAAGAAAAGCTGCACATGTGAAAATTTGGAGAGGGTCATTTTGTCCTATGAATTAGTTTTTAAACCTCCAAACAATTTACAGTTTCTTTCCTGTAGTCTATGACCTAGAGTTGCAAAATACTTAATAGCTCCTCCTTCTATCCCCTCTGTTTAGTGGCCTATTTTTAAAAAAAATCAAGTCAATTCTGATGAAAAATGTACTTGCGCAATGACAAGGACTGCTGGTTTATGTTAATTCATCTGATCAGGCCATTAATGTCTCTACCCCTCAATTTGATATAGTTACTTTACTATGAGACAACATAATTTCTGTGCTCAGAACGCATTAGAATTTAATTAGTACTGGCACAGAACAGTAGCACCTTGAGTAAAAGAAATACTAAATTGCTTCATTTCTGACATAGAAAATCAATGCATTCTCTATTCAAACTTGAATTTTGTTTCATTATCCTTCTAAATAGATTTACAGGAGTCTATTTAGGATTTTAATATAGCTAGCACATTAAAAATTAAAATACAGCCAGGACTGGGTCATTTACCGAGGTATCAAAGAAAATGCATCATCATGATTATGGAGTCTATTCATCCATTAAGTTCATTTACTACTTGCTCTTTTTGGTAGAAGTGATGCTTACAGACTGACACAAAGTACTTCACCACCATCCCCAGCTGCAAAAAGTTTCCTCTTTTCTGTGTAAAGTGAGAATGATTTAGATTCCCACCTGCTGAGGTTTAAATGAGGACTGGGAAGTGGAAAGGAGCCATGGTTACCTACCTGCTCATCTCCACAAGTCCCAGTTAGAGCAGGCTTAAATTTGTTGCTCCCCAACCTGAGCCCTGAGCGTCAGGGAAAAACTAATGTGCAGTGCTTTCTGGCTGTGCCCTGTCTGGTCCTGTCCTAACTTTCTAAGGCCCAAAGCTAGTCAATGTGAACTGAAAGTTTTTAGTACAAGATCACTGTTTGCCCATAAGAAAATCCAAGGTTTAATAAGACTTCATTGAGGTTTGAATAGTCTGGTTTCAAAGATGAAGTTTAATGAACCCAATTAATCTGCAGCCCTAACTTGCCTACTTGGATATAGCAGGTTGGTTACACCTGCCCAAGTGAGCAATTCAGTCACATTATTCTCTCCCTGAAAATCAAATCCCTTCAGCAGAATGGAGCCCTCCCCTCTTGCTACATGAATCTCAATTATATCCATATCTAGCCTGAAGCTAATATATCAACACAGACAACTCTATTAGTTGGTGTTGCTTTAAAACTCACCCATTTTACAAGGTCACTGTCTTTGTTCCCCCTCCTCTTTCCAGGAGCTATGCGCAAGTCATTTAAACACCTCATCAACAATTTGGTTATTATTTTGTATTTTCTGAATACTTTTCTCAGTTTGTGCTAGTTTTTGATCTACTCTCACCAGCAGTTGAAGGGCATTCCACTGCTATATATTTTAATCAAGTCTCACTGGAGTGCAGTTGTTTTTCAGTGTTTGGGTATCAAATTGGTTCCTGTTCCTGCCCACAGGTAAGCTTACAGTATTGGAGAGAAATACATATGAATACCTGAAATTTGAATATTCAAGGATACCTTTCCAATCTCTAATGACCGTATTTGCTATTTTCAAAAAATGTGCATCATTTTTCCCTTTGGTTTATTTTATGAGGTGGCAACTTATCAAGAGAGCAAAGGGAAATATGCATCCAGAAAACCAATCTTTCAATAAATACATTAGTCTGCAATAAAAATTGGTTAGTAAAAAAGTTGTTAGCTTTCTGAAATCTCTAGAGCTTGTTACACAATTTTTGGAACTTGAAAAGCCTTAATATGCTTCTTTTGGCTGTCAGTCAGCAGACAAGCAGATCCCAAGGAAAAAAGCCCACGTAGAGTGTAATCTCCTTGATGTGGACCACAAAATACAATGCCAGTTCATGCTCATTATGCCAGTTGCTTCATAAGGAGGCAAGAAGCAACTGTTAAAACCATCAGACAGCTTTGTGGCAACATGCCTTTCTTTACCTTCATATTTGAAACTCATAGCAATTAAGGGATAGCTTTTTGAAACAGTAATGAGAATGTCTGTAAGTCCTTGGGTAGAAAGTGGGTGGAATTTGGTATTTTGAAATACTCCCAGATTAGTGCAGAAACTTTCCGAGGAAACAGGTTTGTCAGCAAATCCTCGGTTGCGGCAGATGTTCACTTTGAAACATTTAAGGTTTGATGAAGTTCTTGCAGATCAGAGGTAGGGTATTCTAAGAGTTTGTGTTTATGGCAGGCTGCAGAAACCTCCCCCAGGGACCAAACCACAACGTTTGTTTGTTATTGTGTTGCATGTGTTTGTCATGCTTACAAAGTACATCTTTTTGAGTGTTGCCCAACTGACTGCAGAGGTGGGGATTCTAGCCTGTAAACACTGCCTTGGACTGTAATGGTGCATCTTAACTGGAGAGTGATTCCCTTGAGAAAGGAACTGTATCATCACAAATGAATGCAAGAGTTCAGGCTACCTTAAGGCTCTTCCAATAATCTAAATATTTATATTCCTTGAATTACAGTCTTTAATCCTGCAAGTGTAACAGTAGAACTGTGATTTGTAAGGAATATACTTCTTCCAGTTTAGGGAACAGCCATGCTTTTCATTCATGCCTATGTAAAAGATTAATTTACAGTAACATACTGTTAACTAATGCTTTTGGAAAGTTTTTCTGAGTTTTAATCTAATTGAAAATACAGTATTAAGTACTTTTCATTCCTCATTACAGACTTTCCTTTAGGGCCTATGGATCTTTGTAGGACAAGAACAGGATTAAGTTTTAAGTAACAGACTGAGACATGATGAAAGCAAGAAGCAGAGGCTGAGACCTTAATTAAAACAGAGTTATGTTTTGAGAGTTATTGAAGAAGAGGGAGGTGCTAGGGGCTAGAGAGTAGCTATAAATGTTTTTCAAAGCCCACTTGTACAGCGAAACAGCCAATACAACAGCCCTATTATTCACCTTTGCCATGTTAGTATTTGCGAAAAGCAGACTTCAAACAGCCTCAGAGCTAGGAGTTCCCTGTCCAAGGATGATGGGCACATCAAGGAGTAGGGATGAAGGAATGGATGCTAGCAGCTGGAAGCACAGAAGCTCCTCTGAAGTTTGCTAATGCTTTTTGACCTTGCTAGAATTCATTTCACTTCATGATCCTCTTGATTTCATTGTAAGGTCTGGCAGCTTCTCTGCTCAGCCATCACTGTGAGGAGCTCTTCATTTATTGTAGCTCCCTGTTAGAATTCACTTGCACTTGGTGCCCGTGCCAGACTCCACCATGACATCCTGTGAGATGATGTGAAAGCAGTCTGGTTCGTTAGAGATGAAGAAAATACAAAGTTAAACCAAGCCAGTCAGAACTGAAGAAAAGCTGAGGTTGATCTGGTTTACAAAGAAAACTGAAGACTTCGGGTATTTTTTGTTCCTCATGACCTATATGTATGTTGTATCACGGTATATTTCCTGCTATAAGGATCAGAACTAGATCCTTCCAATCTAATTTATAATAATCTATATTATTAAAATCTATAAATCGTTTTAAATCTTTCATTGGCAAGTAAATATTATGGCAGACAGTATCTGGGAATCATTACAGCAATGTTACATGTCCTGTGGACATGTCTCCCTACCATGCTTTCATTCTTCCAGAGGTATCCGTGTCATCATCTTCTAGGACACAGTCTAAAATCATCTCAGACAGGCCCACCATACGTTGTGGATATGTCAACTAGTTGCAGGTTTCTGGTAGAATAGGTTTAGAAATAACTTGTTAGCCTATGCCAATAAGATCCTCATTATCCAAAGATCAGAAAACACCCTAAGATCTTTGGGCCTCTTATGTTTATTCATCTGAATGATGGCTTTACCCCAACTCAGGATATTCTCCTTAAAACATCAAGTATTGATATGCCATGCAATTAAGGGGAGAGAGGTGTTGGTTTCTTACTTTGAGGAATTATCTGCTGAGCTACGGCCAGTTTTCCCTGCAGTTCTCTTGAGAGTATCTAAATTAAATATGATAAGAATTGATGAACTGTACTGGAAAACCCCTCAAGGCTATCAGATATTCATTTACAGTAGCAGAGGGAATCATTGTCCATGCTCTAGTTGGGTTTTATCACATAAATGGCGCTTTAGAGACAGCTTTGTGTGTGCCATCCCCTTCGAAAGTTGGTTTGGGTTGTTTTTTCTCATTAGATCACATCATTTTTGGAAACCACTAAGAATTTATTTTTGTCACAGTCCTTTGGAGTCTTTTTTTTTCTACAAATCTGCTACTAGTCCCAAATAGGGGACTAATTTGTATATATGAAGTGTGTGCATATATGTATTAGATATAAAAAGGAGGCACACATAGGATTAAATTTCCTACATAACTTACTGACTCATTTAGATTTTTACATAGCTTGTTCTCAAGGAGGTGGTGGTGGTGCGTTGGGTTTGGGTTTTTTTTTGTTTTGTTGGGAGGGAGGGTGTTTGTGTGTGTTTGGGTTTTTTAGTTTTCGTTGCTATTCATGAAGGTTTTGGAATATATTTTCACACTTTCTGATTCAGAATACCCAGAATCTGGTTGTTGATCAAAGAAAATCTCTTCAGGTTAATTTAATAGTTGTCCACCCACAAAGATTTAATAAATAAGAATAGAAGACAATAAAGCCTCTAACTTCCTGGCAAGATTAGGAGAACAAGCCACTTAAGGCTTAAAGCTTGTTGCTGACAGCCTCTTGCTTTATCACAGATTTAAGTGTACCAGTTGGTCAGGCAGTAACATATTTCCACAAAAGGAAGGTGCTTTTGCATGGTGGCATTCTCACATATACAAAAAACTGACTGCCACTGAACACTGGTCCCATACTGTGGTGGAATAATGTATTGCCACAAGGACATGAACCTGAAGCAGATACCTGTAGCAGGTGGTTTTAGCTACTAGGCCTGACAGGAAATTTATGTATGAAATTCTCTGAATCTGCAGTCAACCAGAAAAATTATTCTCTTTATGTGACTCTGTTAGTAAAAAACATGTATCCTGCAAATCTGTTGAGATGGGTTGTGCAGAAACTATTTTTTCTATGCATGTAACTGTAGTAGTTTCTTAAATAAATGCTTTATGTTTAAGATGCCTGGTAATTCCTGCTGCCTTGGTGAATGCTATTAATAAAGCAGTTACAGGACTGAGTCATTCACTATACTAAATGTTAGTATACTCTCACTCTAGACTAATAGAGGCACTATAGTTATTTAAGCATCTGAATTCAACAATAGTTAAAAATTCTACCCTAAAGTCCTCAGAATAATTTGATTTGGAGTAAATTAATTCCCTTCTAGACTTAGTCAAAGCAATTACATTCAACTAGATGCTGTATTATAGCATAACATTTATCATCATTTAAGCACTGTGAAGGACTGAAGAACTCAAACTTATCTTTATTTCCATGCTGGCAGTTTGGTGGTCAGGCTGACTTTGTATTCCCTAGTCTGTTCACTGGTAGGAAGAAATGTGAAGTTCAAGCAGAATTTGAAGTGCTAACCCAAATGGGAGCAAAGAATAGGTAGACCTAGGCTGATACAGGTTTTGTTTACAAATCAAATTTATATCACATACCTCTTATTTTTTTCACAAGGATGCTCTTATGTAAAAGAACATAAGTTAATACAAAGCCTTTTTTCTTGTTCTTCTCTACCTGTAACTTTTCTGTATGCTTCTGTCATGGTTTAAGCCCAGCTGGTAACAAAGCATCACGCAGCCGCCTGCTTGCTCCCCCTCCACCCCCCCGGCCACGGTGGGATGAAGAGAAAATATAAAGGCAGGCTCGTGGGTCCAGATAAGGGCAGGGGAGGGATCACTCCCCACTTATGGCTATGGGCAAAAGACAGGCTCAACTTGGGGAAGAAACAAAATCAATTTAATTTAGTACAAATCAAATCAAAACAAGGATATTGGGACGTAAAACCAAACCTTAGAGCACCTTCCCCTGACCCCTCCCTCCTTCCCAGCTCCACTCCACTCCCAGTTCTCTCCACCTCCTCTCCCCGGTGGTGCAGGGGAACAGGGGCTGGGGGTTGGGGTGGCTTCCTCACACGTTGTCTCTGCTGCTCCTTCCTCCTTGGGGGAGGAATCCTCACTCATCCCCTGCTCCACCATGGGGTCCCCCCCACGAGAGACAGTCCTCCAGTGCGAGTCCTCTCCACGGGCTGCAGTTCCTCACAAACTTCCCTGGTGTGGGTCCTTTCTGTGGGCTTCAGTTCCTCCCAAACTTCCCCTGGCGTGGGTCCTTTCCATGGGCTGATCTTCAGTCACATGCTGCTCCAGCGCAGGCTTTCCCATGGAGTCACAGCCATCTTTGGGGGCCTCCGTTCCCACGTTCACTTCCATGGGCTTGGGGGGAACAGCCTGCCGTCTCACCACAGGCTACAGGGGCATCCACCTCCTCCCTCTCCTTCGTCACCGACCTTGGTATCTGCAGAGGGGTTCCTCTCACATTGCAATCCCCCCACTCACTGTAGGTTCCCCTTCTGAAATCTGCTCTCCCAGAGGCGCTACCACCACCAGCCTGGGCCAGAGGCAGGTCCGGCTTGGAGCTGGGGAAGCTTCTAGCAGCTTCTCAGAGGAGCCATCCCTGTGGCCCCTTCCCCCGCTACCAATAAGCCCTGCCTCGCAAACCCATAACAGCTTCACCTTCCAGTAGGATGTGGTTGTCATTTTTTGCTTATGTTCACTCTAATTTGAATTATTAAAGTGGGCATTGCTTGTGCATGCTTCTATTGCTGTATAAAACTTTATTAAGACAGCTGCTCAGACCTTGCAAATGCTTGGCTGCACATCCGCTTGCATCCAGGGTGGTCAATTTTGACTTCTGGTGTTTGCAGGCTGGGCTAATGACCAAGATAAGAGTTTGCATTCTAAGATACAATAATCTAGCCAGCCTACTGAGGTCACGTGTAAGAAAAGTCATTTGCTACGAAGATTACATGAAAGTCCAAAGTGAGGATCTCCCTAACAGTAATGGGCATGTGTACTTTTGTAATCTTGTTGCTGTTGTAAGGTATTTACAGATGTTATATCAAAGGAACTTCTCAAAGGCACTATGGGAAACAACGCCTTGCTTCAGAGATGTATTTTTGTGAATATTTTTAACCCTTTTCCAGAATACAATGCCACAGTTTTTTTAAACCTGAAACAACTGAAAGTACATGTGGGATGTGGCATTCTTTTGAAACAAAACAAAATATTTGAACCTCAATTTGAAACAGGAGGATGTCTGTTTTTTGAAACATTCAAACCTTCTGTCCTCTCTATTGTACTGAAAGTTGCACTAAACTTCAATTAAATAACGGGTATGCTGTCATCATACAATTAAAGCAAAGTGAAAACTGTTCAATATTTCTTCTCATTTAACCAATGAAAGCTAATGGTGATTTATGCCTTTTCCTCCTTACAATAGGTATAATAGAGATTTATTATAACTTATAGTTTTTATTTTCCAACTCTAATTGCAGAACATGGTTGCTCAGAATTACTAGCTGTTGTATTTTAGGTCAAACTGTGGGGTTTTTTTCCCCATTAATCCAAAAAGGAGAAATAAAAAGCATTTCATGCCACAACTAATGCTTGTTAACATGCCATTAGTATAAAGCTTTCAATTTTTTTGTTCAGCAGATAATAAAAAATGAGGCAGAAGCAAATTCAACTTCTAGTCAAAGCAGATTATGCAAACTACTCTACAGGGTTTGAATTGTCTGATGAAAGACTCCATAGGCCACCTAACATTTTAGTTATTTTACAATAAATGTAGGACACTGGAATTCTTGTGTTTTGTAGATCCACAGTTAACTTTACAATTGTAGTTAGACTGCATTGGAATACGTTACCGGGATGATTGAGAAAAAAAAGTTGCTACTGTATAACTTTCTGGTGTATTTCACCTACTCAGAACCAAACATGACCCCGTACATTATCTTCCCCTTTCATACCAACCTTCAGATACAGAACTGGAGGAGGTGAACAACTCTATGTGATTGCCCAGGCCACCTCTTTCATTACAGTCTCGCTATTAAGCTTTTTTAAAATTCTGATTTCTTCATCTCTATGCACCTTGGAAATACATTAGCTTTTTCAGTATTACTCCGTTGCATTCATGTCAAAGGATATAAAAACTTCATTTAGTTTGCCTTTTTTGTTCATTTTCTCACGTGAGCTAAGTAAAAAATGTTAAGACTCTTTTCATTAGTTACTTTTTAAAGAAAGGCTTTTTAAGGGATTAACATGCAGAACAACATATGCTTTAATGTGCATCCTTATGCTAACAGAGAAGAGACCTATTAGTTAGTTTAACCCCTTTTTTCCTCAGTAAGATTACTGCTGCAGCATAGAGCTCAAGCATAGGACTATATAGTCAAGAGACATAGCTGCCTAACACACAAGTTGTAGCAAAAACTCTTTTACCTATGTAGCTGTTTAGATTCAGTCAGTGAAAAAGTCTTCTCCGTCCCAAATCCTTATGATAAGGATGGAAGGAAAATACACACTGTGGTTGCGCTTTGAAGAGTGATATGAACATTCATGCAAAGGAATGCCTCTGACTGGTGGTGGTGAAGTTGGAACAGGGCTGCACAGTACATGGATTTCAGCCTGAACCAGGATTTTAAAGGGTCTGAAACCTTACGTGTCATGTTCTGGAGATCTCTTTGGAACTATTACTTTCCTGTGTGAGCTGAATAATGAGTACCCATTCAGTCATGGATCAACCTCTGACTGCATAGAAGTGCTAGACACCAGACTGTGGAAAATGACTCCCCTGGACATTTGAACATGTTCATGTCATGGTCTCTGGATTTGGTATATCTCTTCTAATAGCATCAAGCATTAGCATAAAACTGATGCAAGTGTTGCACAGAATTGCCTTTGTGTTGGTACAAGAAGCCCCTTTACTGACAACCTATCACAATAACCTACATGTCTGCTCTTGAGGAATGGCAGATCTTCCTTCTACTTTCACAGACACTCTGAGATGTACAGACTTACCAGTTATAGTAGAAAAAATAAAATTAATAATAAAAATAAAAAGAAATGACACACCTCTCATCTGAATAGGCATCTTCATAACCCAGCAAGGCAGTCCCTTGCTGGGAGTTATCTAGGTGTACTTGCTTCATTTAGCTGTCCATCTGCTTAAGGAATGTGAGAGAAATATACAACTTGATCTTTAAAGTTGCTGCAACTATAGCTTCATTAACTTCATTGGAGTCATAATTAAGTTTCAAGTAAGAACAGGCTTTGCTTGTTACCATTTCTGGTAACTGGCTGTTCTTAGTTTTTCAGGGTTTACCACGTCTGAGAATCTTCCTGACCTACACCAGTAAGAACATGGAAGGATTAAAACCTGGTTCCTCAACACCTCATAGTAACATTTTCTTACTTAGGGGCCCTTAGCCGCTTCTGAAGAATAAAGTCTTTGAATCAGCTTCCAAAAGCTATTGCAAACCCAAAGGTTTCTTCTACATCATACTCTGCCCTTCCTTCTTTTATTTATTGCATAGTTTTATCAAAGGAAAGTCCTTTTACCTTTATATTATAAAAGATAGTGCCTCCATCTACCTCCCTCAGAAGCACAATGAAGCCAGAGACCTGGTGAAGGCAACAGAGGTAAAAATTCACCCTAATTTTTAAAGGTGCTGACCGCTCTCAGATCTCATTTCTTTTGAACGTGGGTTGTGAGGCATCAGTGTAGGATCTAGGTCAAAGACGATTAGAAACTCCAGTGATTTTAGGACAGCAGAGAATGTACTCTGAACTATTGAAAATGCTTTTTCAAACTGGTGTTCTTAAAAATGTGAATAAGACTTTTCTCATTCCTAATGGGAGATGAAACACTGCAAGATTAAACAGGAGATTTATAGCAGTGAGCTCTTGTACCTTTGGTCCTGCAGAAGGTTGCAGATCCCATGGTGTGAGAGTGCTTTGCTTTGATTCAAGTAAGTATCTAAGCATGCGCATCTTTCTGTTCCCTTCAGCTGCAGTGTGGGTCCTCTAGCCAGGGAGGGTGGGATGGTTTCTCTCGGCCATCAAATTCCCTCCAGTGGAAGGTTTTTTGCATCCAGCAGTTTTCTACTGGCATCTGGACACAGAGCCGATGCCAGACTGCGGTGTATGTTGCCCAATAAGTAAAATTCAGAGCTCACAGTGATGTGAAGAAGATTAAGTCTGGCAAAACTCTGGTTGCATATTGTAAATGGTCTCTCTGTGATGGTGATTTCCTAGCCGGCTGGATCTGGTTTCTCCCCGTTAGATTCTGTAATTGTAGATTTATTTGCATTACTGTTTCTTGTTAAAGACAATGCCCTGAGGGTATTAAGGTCTTGTTTGACTGCAGAGCTAAAATGTAAAGCTCCAAATTTCCCTCTCCATTGTAGCTAATTAAGGAATCTCATTAACCCTCTCTGTGGATAGATTGAGAGGATGTCTCCTTTCTGCAGGCTGCTAATAGGTTTTCTGGTAGAACAGCACACTTATCTGACCCTAGGTATTAGGTGCTGTGTTAAACATACTCTGCCAGCTCATGGCAGTGACATGTCCTTTTTTTGTGCATTCTTTCTGAGAAACTTCTCTGAATTAGACCTAGTTCTTTAAGGTTGATTTTTCTCTTTTCTCACCCTATTTCTGGAGCATTGTCAGTTCAAAAGCTGGGAAACCAGCTGCCTAATCTCATGGAAGTTTCTGGGATTCAAAGGGCCAAGGATCTGCTGGGTGGTGGTGATGGGGAGATAAAATTCTGAGTCAGTTCCCTCAGTTGACTATGCAAAGATAATTGGACAAATAAATTCAGCACAATGCTGGTCATAATTTTTCCCGAACATTATCTCTGCACCATAGAAATTTTTTTAAGGGCATATGTAACAGGATGGTCTGTACTACACTGATGACTCTTCTATGTTTAGGAAGTTATCCACTGTTTGATTTGTCAGGAAAGCAATGGTCTGATAGTTTCTTACATTCAGCTCTGCTATCTGAGGGCTGCTGAAGAAAATCTGGACAGTGATAAGAAGATAAAAGATGGTGCAGGAACATTGCCCAGCTTCTGTGGGGAGCCAGCTCCAGCCCAGCAGGGTTGATCGGTTCTGACTCAGCACTAGCCTGCTAGCTTAATCTGACTTCAGCAGTCCCACCAGGGTGTTTTCCTTCTGGGGTCCCCAGTTCTGAGGCACGAAGGTGGGTGCAGGGCCAGGCACTCTTCATTCGGCAGCGTGCCGGTGCCAAAAACCTTACCAGAGCACCAGGTGCTGGGAGCAGGTGCAGAGGCGGTGGCTGCGTGTGGATTCCCCTTTGGACTGGCATGGTGGAAGCCAAAAGCCCAGCTGGGCTCACGCTTACTGCCTGGCGTAGGAGGAGTAGCTGCGTGGCTTTGCCGCAGGGACCGGAGCTGGTCACCAGGGACAGGGAGGTGCTTCATCGGGTGCTGCATAGCTGAGACTGCTGAGTCTCCTGATTTAAGGGATGTGGGTAAGGAGGCGTGGGAGTAGGATGGTTGTCAGGTGGACTTCTAAATTGGCAGATGAGGATGGGCAGGTTACCAGAAAGTAAGAGGAGCCACAAACACCCCACATAGTTAAAATACCAGGTCTGTACTGGAATCAGAGCATGGAAGCTTCAAAAGAAACCCCTGGATTTCTGTTTGCTAAAGGGATATGTTGGTGCCTGAATTCTTACCCTAAGCTGCCATGAGGATTTGCGTATGAAGAAGGACGTGCTGTTTGCCTGGCCTTTCTCTTAGCAGATGGGGAACTCATTCTATTGAAGTGGGCTTTAAATAATGAAAGAGAAGACAAAAGAGGGAGGGGAGGGTGACCAAAGTTGCACTCATTTAGCACAAAACTAAGAAGCTGAGCAAACTTAAGTAGTGGAAGGGCATAAAGAGAAATTATTTAATTTCCTGTTCTCCACTGGAGGAGTTGAAATATTTACAAATGGGCTGTTTGAACTAGCCAGTGTTATTGAAACTTGCTGAGAAGATTCACGTTTTTGGAATGTTATAAAAATGCTTGTATTCCTCTAGGCAGAGCAGACTGAACAAAACAGCAGGCAAGAGTGGCTGCCAGTTGGTAGCAAATCTGGAGCACTTGCTGATTCATATTTATATAACAAAGCATGAGACAGGGTTGTCTGCTACAGACCACCATAATAACCGTGTTAGTGTTTGAAGAAGTCCCCTGCAGTCAATATTTCTAGTTCAAATCCCTGCCCTCAGTGGCCTTCCTGTTTACTCTTCCCTGGCTCCTCGTACTTACCAGCCTTTTCATCCTTCACACTAATGGCCATAGGTAACTCTGTTGGGATGATTCATGTGCATTACACCTCAAGGAGAATATGCTACAAAGTGGAAGGACTGTTTTCCAATCAATGATGATAAGCAAGAATCAATCATGTACCATAACCTGCATATATCACAGAAAGGGATGTATATTGAGCAATGCTCGTGGCCTGAACAATATGCTGGCTTATTAATTTTCATGAGTTTTTTCCAAAGACACATTAACTTGGACAACACAAGGTCACTGTGCAGAGAGCTGGACAGGCACTGCAAATTATTTTGCACAAATTTAAAATAATTCTCGTAGGCCCTGCTGGCGCATCCTTCTGTATTGTTAATCTCCACAAAATCCTGAGTGGTCAAGTGTACTCCTTCCAGTAGCTTTGCATATGTTGTTCACAGCAGCTTGCAGAACTAGTTTCTCAAAGCAATGTTTAAATCCTTTTGTATAACCGTAAATGCGAGTAATGATACTGGAGAAACAACAGTGCATGAATTGCACAATTAATGAAGGCACCTGGGAATACAAAAATACCTGAGGGACCCTTTCATAGACTTGAATAAGGGAGGAAAAAAGTCACCTTAGCTATCAGAGTCAAGCACTAAGTGATTATATTTAAGTGAAATATCAAGACTGGAATTCAGATAAAACTGTTCGCCTGTGGCCTTTAAATAATTTTCTTGCATCCATTGAACTATTCTGAGACACATAACCTGTGCAAAGTCCTCTTAAACGATCAGAAAATACCAGTGTAATTTTTCCTAGTGATTCTGTCTGTTTACCATGTAAAGGACAAGTATGGCATGGTAGAGAGGATACCAGGGTAGCTGTAGGGCTTCTGGACCAGAGCTGCCTTGCAGGAGAATGGTCTCTTATGGAGAGGTTTGGATCTGTTTGTACCTGCCCATTTTTTTTCCTGGTAGAATAAGGTAAAGCTAGAATTGGACTTGTTAAATAACGTTTCTGTAGTTAATTTTCTTTCTATTGCATAAAACTTACTTTTGTTATAGGAAATACTGTATATTGGAAAAAATAGCAATAAAGAAGATATACCTTTTACAAGAACATCTCTGCAAATCCAGACCGTTGTCTGCCTCTGTAACCTAATAGACACAAAAGACAGATGCCAGATCAGCTTTTACTCTAACCAAACAAAACACTCACACATAATGGTTTTTGTCTTTAAACCATATATATGCATTTGTAAACTGGACTAATTAGTTATGTGTATTATTTTGCTGGCTAACATAATACATGCCTTATACTTATATGATAGTACCATTGAACTTAAAAGATTCCTAAAGATTAGATTGGCTTTGCAGGAATCCTGGGAAACCCAGGCTTACTTCATTAGTGTATTAAACCCAAAGCATCCTAATTACCTAATTTACAAATATTTCAAACCTGATGTATTGATGCACTACAAGGTTAATTGCTCTTCTTACTCAATTAGTAGGAAACTTATGCTCTTTATTATATAAAAGTAAGCCATTATCACTTTCTGCATTTTTATATCCAAGGTTCAATAATGACAAAACTTTTATCTCAACCCTGCAAAACCTTAATTGGTTTCTATCTGAATACCTGTTTCTTCACAAAACCCCAAATCTCGTATCTTGTCCATGTATATTTGCTCCGTGATTCCAGAAGGGTATTCTTAAGTAGGCTTTATGTAAGTTTTCTAGGTGTCTTGCTTTGGTTCTTTTTGTAAGTTTTCGTATTTCTACAAATTCATCCCCTCTACAGTTGCCAGCTTAGCTGGCTCTTTAATGGTATTTTTTACCGAGTAAATCAGAGATGGAGCTTCTGAAAGATGCTTTTCTAGCATCTGTCAGACTCTACCTTTTTCCAGAATTGAGGTGTTTCACAGAATACCTATTTTATTTTTTTAGTTTATTTTGTTGTGATTAGTCAAAGAAGTTGACCAGATCAAAGTGAGTAGTTTATGTATATTGGAACACAGTATTGTAAATTTTTGTTTTCAAATGACCTTTCAATGGAAAAGTATTATATATATATATATATATAAAAAATAATAAAAAAAAAAGCCAAAATAGGCATAAAACATTTTGACTTAACTGAAAGAATCAAAAAATTTCAAAATTATTCTTGTGCTTCTCTTTGGAACGTGTCTACAGAACAAACTTGGAAATTAAAATTTTCCCTGGAAATAAAAATTCCATTTCCTTCTCAAATTTAGTCAAAGCCAGCAAGTTGGTAGGTTTCAACCTTTGGTCTGCAGGTCATGGGGGGGGGGGGGGGGGGTATGGATTACTTCTGAAGGGTCTGTGTGAGAGAACTAATAAAAACTGGGCCATTATTGGCAAACTGAAATTCATTATACCAGTGTCTGTTCCTTAGCTGCAAAACTCTGAGAGGTTTGCAAATTGAAACCATAGTAGTTTTCAGCCTCCCAAGGCAACAGTTCCTGACGATATGTTTCTATACGCATTTGTAGATGCTGGAACAAATGATTTGTAAGTAAACGGTGGTTGTTGTTGAAAGTCTTTGATGCTGCACGCTTAATACCATCAGTGTCTGCTTTTTGTCATTGTTTGTTTAGTGTTCAGAGGATTTATGTCATTTCAAATCATCCTGCGATAGCTAATAATGTTTTTGTTTAAGTAGGTTAACTTGTCTAAATAATGAAATACTTGCAGATCCTTTGACCCAAACTCAGTTGAACACAGATGGGCTGTCTGTGATGAAAGAGGGAATCAATAGGATATTCCAGCCTGAATAAGTCAGTGAGTCAGATTTCATTTTCCTTATGCTACAGTTCTCTGATCTTTATCATTTCTGAAATATGTTATGCTCAGTTCATATCCTAAAGAAAAGAAACATTTTTTCCCAGTCCACCTTCTTAGCAAAGGTCATCCTGGTGTGCTGTCTTAATGCCCTCCAAGGGTTAATGGATTAGAGACATTACTAAAATAGCTGTCACTTTACATATTAGTTCCCTGCACATTATATATTCATTTAAATATTTGAGTTTGCTGTTAAGGGATAGGAAGGAAAGTATGGAATTGTCAAATCCAAATTCATTATAGTTCTGAGAGATATTTTTTTTTATTTTTTTTTTAAAAGTCATTTTCATACAGTGGAACAGCTGTGAGGGGATGGGATCTGGCCAGGAGAGCTCACCTGGCAGCTGGTTCAGAGTGGAACAAAATGTGTGTGTGTTTTGGTTTGTCTCACAATAAATATTCAGAGCAACTCTTCCTCTGCTGGGAACAGCCCTGTGAAGTTACTGCACCGGTAGCAAGTCCCCCAGCATTGCAGCATTCCTGCTGCATGGGCTTCCCTTCTATTCTGCCAGGTGAACTAGGTGCAAACCGTGCTGTGCTAAAGAAAAGGCAGAGCTCTGATCTTCTGCCGAGCTAACAGAATGGGTTGCAGGCTCTGAACAGCAAATTGTCCATTGCTGTATTTTCCACACTCCACTGAGAATCTGTAGACACTTTTCACTCTCTCCTATCTAAATAGGAGCCCTGATCCTCTTCAGACAGCTTTAGGAAAAAGGTCTTTAGTTCTGTAGCTTCAGATCAACTCTTGTTAGTGTGTATACTGGGCAGTCTCCTTGATTTTATTATTCTGTTTAAAAAGAGCACCTCTGACTCTGCCTGCAGTGAATGTGCTTATGCCTTCTAATTTTCACTGTTATTTTATCTGAGCAATTTATCCCTTCAGTCAGCCTGCACTCCCCTTGAAACGAAAGAGAAAAGTTCCAGAAAGGTTTGATTCCCTGTCACTCCCACAACTGGAAACATATTTTTAGGGGTTTTTCTCTACTCTTGTGGGTCAAAGACAGGTGATATAAATTGGAACTGATTGGAAGCAACTAGAATCTTGGTCAGAACTAGGAGTGGCCTTAAGAATCAAGTAAATAAACCTTCCTGAACCCAGAGAAGCTCCCAAACTGGAGAGAACGAAACCCTGCATCTTCACCTTTGCCTTTTCTATATATCTGGGTATGTCATGCTAAAAAAAGAAATACAGTTATCAGAACAGTAAGTATCCTTCCAAAGCATTTTATTTAATCTGGGATTCTGAAAACATTTCTGAGGGCAGAGCCACCACCCAGCAGCAAGCACCACGGCATGATTCCTGTGCCTGTTTCATGAGTGTTTAGACTAGAAAAATGCTACATTTAGCAGATGTATCTCCAGGACTCAGTGCATTATTTGCATGCCTAATCCATAATAATCAACAAATGCAATCCAATAGCACTGCTCCTGATGGTTTCTACCAACCATCCATATGAAGCAAAGGACAACATCCACGCCCTCCCCAGTGCTTTCTTTCAGGCCTGTCATTTGCCTTGAAGAGTACATTTGTAATCAGGAGGATATTGAGAGGAGTTTAGTCACCCCTTTGGTATGCTAAGGCAACAGTGCAAAACTAGCTTAGAATGCAACCTGCAGCCTTTTATAATTGCTCTGAGAACTTTCATGTATCACCAAGGGAGCATTGGTCTTTGTTCCTAACTCAGTGCATACCTCTAAGACCTTGTTGTTATTGCAGGGGCTGTCCAGGGGAAGGCTGCACTCTCAGAGGCACACCAACATGCCTCATGGCTCTTCTCTTAGCCCATCAGAGTATTTGTATTCCTGTATGTAACTTTGCTGTCCCAACGTTTTTCTGAAGTAATTTCAAATGCAGTCAAGTTTCTACAATACAGATAGCAAACAAATTCTCATTCATGTCTGTTGTATGGAGGCTTGTTATTATCCTGTTACATTTTATTTATATATTTCATGTGCTGTTTCTAAAGGGCTGTCAAATGACTGTCAATTATTTATTCATATCAGGTGAAGCAGATGTAGAGGAACTGCCATATCCAAAGTTAAAGAACACTATCTTAAAGCTTTATAGGAAAGAAATAATTCAAATTTTAATAACCTTACCTTTTACTCATGTGGGTTTTTTCCATTTCTAAGCTTTTTTGTTTGGGTTGATTACCATACACATTGCTGTAGGTGATTTTGTTTGAAGGTAGTTGAGTGAAAAATAAAGATTAATCTTGACTGAATTTTTAATCATGTTTGCAAATGAATTGCAGCAACCAAATACCAGCTGGTGTGGAAATGCATTTATTAAGAACATATGGAATTGAAACTGAGCCACTTGGTAACTTTACCAGCTTAGCAAACACCTTATGACTTGTTCCATAAAGTTATTCACTTGGTAAATGATTGGACTGTCTTTAAGTAACCAGCATTGGGGAAACTTTATATTTAGCAGTGTGTGATGATGCGTGGGGAAGAGAACATGGGATGGGAGAGTGGACAGCACTACTATTGGGGAGGCTGTGTTCAAGCCTCTGTTCTTTCATAGACTTTCTGCGGTAGCAAATTCCCTATGCCTATGCTGCAGCTTATTTTTATGTAAAATGGAGAGTGGAGACACCAACAGATGTCATGTGATGCTTGGATAATGTCCTGACGGAGCACCCAAAGCTGATGTAAAAATGTATTTGAAAGGATTGAGTGAAACAGCACATAGAAAGCTGGGCTGATGCATGTGGCATGAAGATCTGCTTTGTGGCAATCCTTCAAATCCCTCACTATAACTGACATGCCCAGTGTTCCCAAAGGTCCAGGGGGACAGATTAGTCTCTTATCTGTCATCCCTCCTAGGAGCAGCTCCTGGCTACCTCATTCCCTCCCTTGTTGCACTGTTTCTAACACTATTCTTTGGGTACATGAAATGCTATTGAGTCATCGCAACCATTACTGCCTGCCCAGTTTCACTGCTTTTAATCCTTTTTAAGTACAAAGGCCCCAGGCGCACCGCTGGATTGTGGTGCAATCTCTCAGAACATTTGGCAAAAGCATGGTCTGAAGGATTTTAATTGGGACATTTTAACTTTCAATGAAGTTAGTCGTTTTGTACAGAAGAGCTAATGGTTTTGAGAATTCTTAAGGGTAGTTTTGGTCAGATGCTGCACCTATTGAAATTAGTATGATGGTGATTAGTGATTCAAAGGAAGCTCAGTATTTTTATTAACAAGTCCTACTTCTAAATTTTGAGTCATTGTAGTCTGCTCAAATTAGCACATACCATCAAACTGCAGCTTTCATCTCTGTTTTCTCAAACACTGGTATCTTGGGTAAAATACCTTAGTCCATTCTTTGTTTTTCTACAGGCCAAATCCAACTGACTGAAGCTGGCATATCTAAATCTCATTTTCATTGCTCCATCCTTACTTAGAAGGTTATAACTTGTTTGAGTTGGAAAAAAATCTTCCTATAGCAGTTTATCTTTTCCTGAACTACACAGGACTGGCCACTGTCAGATTAGAGTGTGAAACCATTTAAGCCCATCTGTGATGACAAGTCCCATACTCTGTCTCTCCATACTTCTAAGGGGCACATAGCTTGGGATTGGGTCGGTTTAGGTTTTTGTTTCATTTTGGTTTTCACCTTCCCCTCCACTGCCCAGCCTGAAAACAATGTTTTGGGGATCTTTTCTGTTTTCATTTTAACATCACCATGCATAACCTTGCAGTGTTCATCACTTTCCCTGTATTATTGTTGTAGACAGTGTTAAGATCCTAGCTGATTGAGTTTATTGATTTCTGAGTGATCTCTTGAGTGTTATTTCACATTCATGTTCTGTCAGCATTGTGTAGACAGCCTGTGTTAGAGAATTTTGTATTTATTATACATGAAACTACTGCTCTGCAGACTTCCAATTTCAAGGCATTGAATGGATGTAGGAACACAAGGGACAATATGCACAGTCTCTCTACAAACCACTTTTTATTTGAAGGTTTCAGTAATTTAAAAAAATGCAAGTAAGAAAATTTGGAAGAGTATATTCAGGGCAGATTTATTTCTTACTTTCTACAGTAACCAAGTCATATCTAAGAGCACTGCCACATACTGCTTTGGAGGATTATGTGAGGAAGAAAAACAAAACATGCTGTCCTGAATTCTTTGTGTAGGTCACTTTTTTCCCCATAAAAACCTTTTATGATTTGTTATGTGCAACAAATTGTTTTAATATCCTCTAGACCAGTATTTTCTAATTAATTTTGGTGTTTGAACTCTTGTTTCTGAACTCCGTACTAACGCCAGAAACCTGCAGCGAACCTTGACCTGCTTTGTTCTTCTCCAAAGCTCAGCAATAACATTTTATGAAGACATGTTCAGAAGTGTCATTGTGATATTCAAGACTAGCCATCTGCCTTATGCTCTAAACCAATGCTACAGCTCACTGGGTTGCCTTTCCCTTTCCACTTGTCTCTGAGCTATTTTAGGCAATAGCCAGTTAATCCTTTTTCTCTAGCAAAACCCCTCAAAGGGCTGCCCTGAGCTGTAATGTTGCACTTTCTCTAAAAGAATATTCTTACAATGCAGTGACCAAAATGTCTTACAAAAACAACTCAGAAATATGTTACTCATAATGTTACTGCTACTTTTCCACAGACCTTGACATTATCAAGTCAATGCATGCCACACAATCCTGTGTCTATCAGTATGATGCTCATTAAACTTTCCCCATTGGATCAATTCATAAAGCAAGTTTTAAGAAATGCCAGGAAATCACAAACCTGTTTGAAATCAATGGAATCCAAGAATCTTAAAAAGAAAAAAGAAGCACCAGTTTTCATTCTTAACATCATGCATAGTTTGCATGTTCTTCAGTGGAATTCTTGGGGACATTAGATGGGTTTATATCAGTCAGCAATTGCCAATCCTGGACTCCTTAGAAGGCTTCCACCATCCATTTTCCTGTTGCTTAGTTGATGATAATGGTCACCAGGAGCAATGTTTTATAGGGAGAGGAATGAGGAGTTGTGTTAGACCTCTGGCAAAATGTTCTTCAAGGGAAAAAACTCAGATTATCCACTTTGAGCAGAGAGCAATCACAGAAATCCATTAAAGTAAATTTCTCATGTTATCAAGTATTTTTTTATTTTTTCCCTTATCAAGTATTTTTTCCTGCTTATCCTAGCCTCTGAACTTTAGTCTCTCACATGATGTAAACAGCAGCTAACCAACCAAGAGTTACATTTGTCTTATCTGTCATTAGCTTTCAACTTTCCCATCTGCCATCAAACTGAGCTGTGGATCCTGGAAATACCAGTCTAATCTGTCAGCAGCTTCCCTCTGTTTCTCTCAGTCAGTCCAATCTCAGATTGGTATTTTTTTTGTTCTTATACAATGATATTTTTCTTGTATTCTTCTATGAAATATCATATCTTTCTGCTGTGACTTTTTTCTTGCTATGGCTGTGTTGCAATTACCGATGAGTCAACTTTAAAAAGCTGGCTTGGGTTCCCCAGAGTTTAGAGGTTTATCTGTCTTTAGTGCAGACCATAGCCCCACAACACTGCTCACAGGGGAATATGACCATCCACTTACACAACCGTAGTTTTCATATGTACCTGGGTTTTTTCTACTATTATTCCCTCATTTTATAGTATGATGATTTCTTAACTCAATTTAATTTTCATTGGTGGTTGTTGAAACTTAGTATATTTTATTAGCTCCTAATAATATTTGGTAATGCTCTTTTTTAAAAGCAATGATTGGAAATCTTAATTTTAATATAAATGCATAATGCTAAATTATGAAGCTGAGCCAATTTACTGGGATTTGGTGCAGCCTAGTCATTTCTGCTTTTTTAACTGATTTCTTTTTCTAGTTACTGAATGAAGGTTAAAATAACATTTCGAGATGATAGAAGCAAATCACCTACAAAAACACAATGGAAGGTGATTGAAAGTGTGTGGTATGATAAAAGACCTATGGTATTGATATTGCATGACAAGCTATTATAATAGACGTGAGTGAGGTCAAAGGCAGAAAAACCAGTGATTAAGATGTATTGCCACAGAAACAGGAAATCTTTTGGGAAACACGCAATCTTGAACTAAATGCCAATAAATGTAACAAAAAGTAGACAAGATACGTGTTAGAGAGATGAACGAGGGGGATTCATGGGATCAGGAGGTATGTGGAGAGTGTTTGGGAGAAGACGATTCTTGTGACAGTATGTTAGAGGTTTATCTAGCAGTGTAACAGGCAGTAATATTGGTCAAAACAGATACTGCAACAGTAAAAAACATTGTTTTCTTTACCAGGAGAACAGAAGATACCAGCCTCAGCTCTGCCAAAATCAAAACAGCTACCACTAGTATCCACACCTTTGCTTCTGTCATGAAGGGCACTTGTGTCATTTCCTCATGCCTTCTTTGGTTGGTTTTACTATGGCATAAATGTTGCTTGATGGATCTGAGGTAGTTGAGTTCAAGGAGAGCCAAGCAACTAATGGTATCTATGGCCAAGTGGCTAAGGATAATCTTTATTTTCTTTTTCTTTCAAAATGTGATGTATGCGGTGACATGGCTCTAAGCAAAATTGTGCAAATTCCTAGTAAACTGAAAAAATAGGTAATTCAACTTAATATTTAGGGTGACAATTAAGGTAAATGGTAATGAGCTTAGTATCAAATGAACATTAACTTTCCAACCTTACCAAAACTCTGCTTTAAACTACCTGTGCTTTGCTCTGCTTCTATCTGTTGCTCAGGAAGAAATGAGAAATTCAGAGTGACGTCCATAAATCTTCCCGAGAGAAAAAAAAAGTCTTTAAAAAGTAAAAAGCCTCTCTGCCAGGAAGTCTCCAAATATAACTTGGTCGTGTTTTCATTAAGTCAATGGTGAGAAACCTGCTGTCCACTGCAGTTCTACTGTGATAAAAGTCAAACAGCCAGAGTTCCTTCTTCCAAAGGGGAAGAATTAACTGTGGAGACAGGCCATTGCGCGCAGCCTTTTTGTCCTTGAAGTGCCTCTCACGTTTATTCCAAGCTCAGCTGAGTCTCAGCTTCATGCATTAAATAATCTACAAGACATGCCCAAAGTTTTCTGGGCTCTGAATTCACCTTTGTATGCCTTTTCTTGGCACTAAACTAGTTGGAAGCATTTGTTTCTAATAACTAACTGGCATGTAAGATGGAGTGCACGTTTGAAATCCAGGGTGTGGAAGGGAGAAAACCACAGGCACTGTAAAGCACATTATACTTTTTCTGCTTTAGACTCTACTTACCCCTGTTGATATCCTGGAGAACTACAGTAATCTGGATTGAAGATAGTAATAGCACAATAAGTTATTTCCTTGTGTCTCTTCTGTCCTGTTTGCTGTCTTTAATATTACACTGAGACTGAAAATTCTCAGCAGGGGGAGAGGTAGGATTCTGTTATAATAGCATAATCACTATGACAGGGGAAATATGGCCTTTAGATGCTATTCAACGAAATTCAAATCACAGTAGTAATAATAAATGTCTTTCTCGGGTAACTTATGAAGTCCGCACACAGCATAGCATTATAAACATGTCCTCTTTGCTGGGCTTGATTTTGTTAATGAAGTAATGAACAACAATACAACAGAACATTCAGCTCCAGCCTTCTCCCCAAATTCACCTTATGGTTCTTATTCCAGCTGCTACATCCTCTACATCAGCTTCCGTAAGATGAGATAATAGCCCACTGGCATCATGCCCTACCTTCCCATCACCTTGGACAGAACCACTGGCCTAAGCTGTTTCAGAGAAACATTGCTAGTTATTGCAAAAAGATAGAATTACCTAACTGCACTGCCTGTGTGCCTCAAAGTCTGGTGAACCACCTATAAGTAAAAGATACATAAATTTTTATCATCAGAGCTCAGTAATTCTAAATATTTGTTCTTTGCTTTTACAGTGAAGTTTTGTAGTTGCAGAAGAAATGTTTGCTTTTCAAATAAACTTACAAAACTGGAGAAGGAATTAGATCTTTTTGATAGTTTCATCCCTATTTATTTCCATATGGAATTGAACTGACTTAAATGGTTTCAAAGTCTTTGGCCATTCATGGCTTCTCTAATTGGTAGCATTTTCAATGTATCTGATCTGTAACTGTATTGGAATGTAATTCTGATCTGTCGGAGATCAGAATTTAGGGCAAAGGGAGGTAATTGTAACTGCAGCCAGTAGTCTCTAACTTCCTGTAAAGGGATCTACAGGACAGCCAATGTCAGGACTGCCCCATTTGTATCCCTGCGCTCCTGCAATGCAGGAGTTCAGCCCTGCCAACAATGTTCAGCTCTGTGGAGCTATTTGGGATGTTATCAGTTCCCATCCAAGGGGTTTTTGTGACATTCCATTGGTTGGAGGAAATGTAGATATGGCAAACAAATTCTTGCACTCTGTTTATAAGAACATTTTATTTTAGGTTCTGTATTCTTTCTTGAAATGCCCAGTTGGTATTACTTTTAAATTCATTTTACAGATGGTATAGTTTGGGGTGAACCTGGTGAACAGGCAAAAATCTTTTTTCCCTGCATGGCCATATTTAACAAGGCTTTCTGCTTACAAGTGACACATTTCAAACAGCTATAATACTGCTGGCTGTATTCTTACTCTTCTCTTACATAAACAGGACCTAGCATTTAAAACTT
This sequence comes from Astur gentilis, assembly GCF_929443795.1. NCBI lineage: Eukaryota > Metazoa > Chordata > Aves > Accipitriformes > Accipitridae > Astur > Astur gentilis. The sequence continues at coordinate 19,171,113 of NC_064886.1, read as the reverse complement.
GTACTATTCTTTCATTCTGGCAGAAGTTGTTTTCTTCACACTCCTTTTATTATTTTTAAGCCATTGAACTCAGTCCTACAAATACTAAAATTGCACAAAGGCCAAGCAAAGCAAGAGCACTGATTTGCCACTGGCAGTGGGGAGGATATTTTAATCGGTGCTGGATTCATGGCACAAAGTCAATAATAAAGCAACATTTATAGAACTTGGAGATGATTGTAAACATACTTCAAAAAAAATTCTCTTCAGCAGCACTGAAAATGTAATAATCAGTGATCACAAGTGCTCAAGTTATTTTTTTCTACTCTTGTAGTCAGGCGTTCTTATAGTACTGTTCTTGCTGTTTCCATTCCTGTATTAATATAATTTTGCAGCAAACAATAAACATAGCAGGAAACTGATTAATTGAGCATGTTGGTAATGTGCAGATTCCAACAGTTAGCAGTGCTCAATACACAGTTCAGCTTAGCTCTGAACCTTTGAAATACCATCTATGATGCATGTTCAGTGCTTCTGCATCTTATACATGTTTGGTTTTTTAATGAAAGTGTTCCAATAAAAGATGATCGGTATGGTGTTTGGGGGCACAAAAACTACTACTTTGCTCAGTGCCTATTCACATCCATCACCACAACTTTAAGGTGGTGCTGTATTGGAATAAATATCTCGTTCAACTCTTGTGTGCTCTGGTAGAGCTAGTTCAGTGGCCAGACAAGAGGACTCTTGTTACTAAGGCACGACAACTTAACAGAGAAGGCTGAACACAGACCAGTTAGCTGCACACCAGCGCACCCAACACCAAAGTTTAGCTGTTTGCACAACACCCAGAGACCTTCCTGGAATGCATACTAAAAATATGTATGGATATAGAGACTTCAGTAGAAACTTCTGCTTTGCAGTGGGGAACGGACTCAGGCAATTAGAGAGGCATGGAGCTGTAGCTGGCTTGAACTAATCTCACCCACCCGCACCCCGTGAGTCAAGGATCTAGTCAGAAATGAAAAAAAGTGGTAAGATTAGGATTTTTATCTGAAACCTGAGCCTTAGTTAAACTGTGCTAGGGATAGTGTTCTGCCCTCCCACAGAGAGATGCTGTGAGCTCACTGCCTGGTAAAGCTATCTATTGTGGAGGAGTCAGGTACTGGCAAGTCAAATTAAATGAGAAATCATCTGAACTGTGCATGTAGAATGTGGTGCAAGTATATATTTTCCCCCTATCTTCTCAAACAGGTTCAGCTAGTGATGTATTTCAGTGAAAAACAGTGAAGCATTTGGAGATCCTTCAAACATCCATGTCACAGCTGATGACTTCAAAATACAGGACCAGCTCAGGGGACACATCCAGAAGCGGCAGCAAGGAATCAAACTGAAAACAGGAAGTTCATTTCAGATAAGATCCAGTCTATGGCAAAGCAGCCAAATATAGGGAGGGCATAGTCTTATCACGAGGAGTAAGCCAGTTCACAGTGGAGTTAAAGCCAATATGAATTACTCTCGAGGGTAGAAAGGCACTGTGGAAGACAAGGGAGACAACTTGCTCCATTGACACATCCTGCCCTATTGAGGCAATTGCTAAGGGAGCCTGTAACTTCCTGGTGGTCATAGGAGTGTGACAAGGTACTGCATCAGCTGAAGAAAATCCTCAGTATAATACCAGGACTTCTGCACCAACCAAAAATTTTTGTAAGAGGAGTAGGTCTCATACAGGGTAGAGGTCTGCTTTCAAATGCACCATGAACTCTGCCAGGAAAACAAAGCAATGCCAAAACTGAAAAGAAATCATTAACTATTGGAATTGTATCAAATAAAATCTATCAGTAAACATGTGGAGTACTGGTTGATGTGATGTGTTAGCAAAAATACTATAAAGTATTGCTTTTTTAAATTGCATGTATCTTGAAACCCAGTGTGCAATGAAACAATGCAAAGTCAGTAGTTATCAGGACTGTGACTGCAGTCTGGGTGCCATGCTGAGACACAGGGCGGAGTAAGGTACAGCTATAATAAACATCTGAGATTGGACTACACAACTGGGATAAGAGAGAGATAGCAGACTTTTATATTAGAAGAATCACAGGAGCGGTAAGTGCTACCTGTACAGAAAACACTTAATCAGAGTCTACACCGTCCTTGTCTGAGACACAGGTTGCATCCAGAAGCTCATAAGATCAGTTCACAATAAGATGATTGTAAGATGTTCATGACAACTCAAGATCGAGATCTGCATGGCAATTTCCTACAGGTTCTGCTTTCAGACAGAGACTAAGAGGGAGGTAAGGGCTAATATGAGACTTTTTTTGATGTGTTATTGAGTATGACAGGTTTAAGTATACAAACGGGAAATCTCTGTTATGGTACTTCTGTTCATAATTGGTTTTCTACAGTCAGAAGTCCTTAAAACTATCACGTGAACAGAGTTTGGTTTACAGTCCTCACAGTTAGGAGAGTATTTAATAGACAAAACTTTGGTGCCTCCTTGGCTTACCCACATGCCACAGCTGGTTGGAAGCACGAACAGAGAGACTTTTCCAGAATCACAGGCTGGGACTTGAGCCACCAGGCAAAACTGCAGATACTGATATTTTCTGATATTGTCATGATGTTTTATGGTGTGATTTTCCTACAGCATAATATTTTGTGTTCAGACTTGAAGTTATCAAATGCCCATACCACTCTGTCACGTGGAGATTTCTAAATAACACTGCCTGTGCTGAGAGCTCTCTTTAAAATGGAACCTTCCTTATTTATCAAATCCTTATTCCTCAATGCAGTTTGTTAAATTAGGTTATCTATCACAATTTCACATATTCTCTCAGTCTACATGTTCTTTAATCCAGGTCATGAGGAATGGCAAATTCTTCTACATTCAGGTTCATTTTATTTCTGTTTTATTATAGAATTTATGAATTATAGTAGTTGGGACAGATCATCCATGCCATAGCCTCAAAATGTGTTTGATGATGTACTCAGCACTTGCAAAACCCACCTTTCCAGTTGTCAGCACCGTTCTCATTTGCCATGTATCTCATTTCCTTAGCTCTGACCTTAAAGGCTGTTCACAACTGTTGATTTGCATAGGAGGTAAAACAGTCCTGCCCCTGGAAATACAGGCATAGCCACCAAGAGAGAGAAAAAAAATGCTATTGTGTTTTGGCTGGACTTGTTTCTTCAAGATATACTGTCTTTTTGTAGAAGACCTGATACAGTGCAGTTGTCTATGTATGGATTCCTTTATAAATAGGATCAGTATGCGCAGAATCAGTTTAGTGGTAAATATAATTCACCTAGAAGAAAGAAATAGCTTAATTTTACCTAGTATTTTGACTCTGTCAGTGGCTGGTTGTCAGTGCTGAGGGGTGAGAGATGTACAAGATCATCACAATAGCTAACAATTCCTATTTAGCTTGGGTATCACTTTGTTGTCCTCATTAGAGTTCATGAAGCAATGTCATGTATTTTGTTTTAACATGCATATCGGTATGGAGTCTTAGTCACCGATTCTGCACACACGTATGTGTTTGTTTAAGCATGGAAATAATCCTGCTGAAATGAGTGAGTCTAGTCAAAGCCTGAAGGTAAGCAAGGGGTATTGCAGGGTCATGGTTTTAGTCAAGGATGTCCAAATAATGGCCAGAGGGCTGGATTCAGCTTGTAAGGCAGTTTTTCTTGGCCTCTAGAAATGTTAGCTGCCTGGTTGGAAGGCAAACAACACAGGATTTTGCTCTGGATGCAAAAGCAGATAATACCTGGCAGGTTATTAAGTGCTGTATTTTACCTCCTGGACATAGTTGTCTTGGTCTGACCCTCCCGAGGTACCTGGGATTAAGGGGGTGTATGAGTGACAGAGTTTAACTGCCATGGCCAGTCAAACATGAGCCTTGAAAACAACCACACCTGCATCATCTTCAGCAATTTGGGACTATTCAATTTTATCTCAGTGCTTGACAAAATAGCACATTCTTCCTCCAGTGGATCAGTCAGCTTTACGTAGGATTGTTGTCCCTTAAAAATTCTTTTTCCAGACTGTTCCTTAGTACCATGCTGCTGTTTGGCTTTTTCCTCTCATTTTAAACTTGTGTAACTCAAAGTAGAATTTGGGCCTCTATATAAATCTTGTGCTTGACATAGTAACAAAGCAGCATTAGCAAAAGGCAGCAGTAATTGCAGCACATCCACACTAATTGGTAGGTAGAGTTACAATATACTGTATGTGGCTAAGCTATGTCAGAGCTACAGAATTTCTTCCTGACATTACCTGCCTATTACAGGCAAATAAAACTCCACCACAAGAATGCTCATGCTGAAAAATCAGATGTGGGGAAGATTGAAAATGCTTACAACGTGCTAGCCAGTCCTTCCTCCTTTTCTCAGTCTTTTTATCTCCATCTCTGTCCCCTCAGCCAGTGAGTCCTTGTTTCCTCTCTTTGTAACGCCCGTTATCTTCCATCTCAAGATCCATTCTCAGTTGTTGGACTACCTGTTGGGGTTGCACGTGGGGTGTACACAGGGGAGTCAAGAGAGCTGCTGCCCTCCTGCTGGCAAGTGATTTCCTTTGCAGCCCACCTTGAAAGAAAGAGGTGAAGACTGAGAAATTGAGCTGGCTTAATCAAAAACCAAGAAATGAAAACTGGGAAACAGCAAGTGCAGGAGATACATTAGTGACAGGGTCTCTAGTGCTTTTGCTTATTGCATGGGGAGCTACTCAAATATGAAAAAGAATAAGAAATTTTTTTAAAAAAAATGTAATTTCACTTGCCATAGTGGAACGAGATGACTGGCTATAGTCTCCTCTCTTTACTGTTTGTGTGACTGGGCTGAATTTGTCCAGCCACTGCAGACAAAACCTATAGAAACTCGAAAGGGCTGAACAACAGAAAGAAATGATACAGATCGCTAGATCATCCCAAAGACCTGAACCCAAACCCTACAAAGCAGGTCACATTCAGATAATAAGCCTGCTGGTTTCACTGAGGTGCACCGAAAGCACAGCCACCCTTTCTGCTCTGCCTCATGACCAGGATCTGATCTTGGGTTGCCTTCAGTTTTGCTGGTTCGGCAACTTCATTACAGCCTGCCATTAAAAGATGTGAGAACCATTTTGATAGTCAGTAGTGGCTCAGTTAGAGTGCATGGCAGCAAAGTTATGGGTAGGGATTTTTATTTATGGGGCAAAATCCTCTACTAGCATAAAACTGTAATTCCAGTGATATCCAAGAAGAAACTGATTTATATAGAGTAGGATCCAGTCTCACATCTTTTAGAGTTTGACTGACACCTATATTAATACATTTGAATCACCTTTCCTTTGCTGTTTTAGAGGGAAATCCCTGAATAACAAAAACAAAGACAAACTTTGAAAGATAACAGGTGAAAGAATAAAGCAGTAGTAAGTAGAAACAAAACAGAAAAGTAAGTGATTTGTTAAAAAAAGCAGTAACTATTGTGAACAGATTAGTACTCCATGGAGATCATTCATATTTGGCAGTAAAGGTCAGAATGGTATCACATGGCAGTTCTCCCACCTGGGTGTTCAGGTTAAAAAGATGTTTTATGAGAAGTCCTCCTCTGTTATCAGACTCTTAAAGAAGGCTGCTGCTTCAGAGTGCTTTGCTCCTTTGCTATTACATGGCAATTTTCCAAAGGCAGGCAATAGCCTGGTGCTTAATCTACTGCAGTTTCTGCCATTTATGCAGAAGCCAAACATTCGGTATTGTTTGGGGGAGAACATCAATAACATCAAAGTGGTTTAATGAAAATCAACACCTGCAAGGCTCAGCCTAAGCATGGAGATTAGCTTTCCCACCCCCACCTCCCTCTCTCTCCATTAAAATAATATATCTGCTTAGACACTTATCTATCTTACTATGTTTAACTTTTTCTCTGGGGTTCCAAAAACTTACTGTGTGCGTACTTTCCCATAATGAAGAAAGATATCTGAGTGAACTGTTTGTTTTAGGTGCACAGATAGGATAGTATCTGTCCCACTGGCCTTGCTTGCTTAATGAAAGATACTCTGTAGTATGTTCTACAGCCATTTCTCTCTGTTGCTCGGTGGTTTTGTACAATGCACAACCTGGCCAGAGATGCAAAACCCTGAATGCAGTTACAGTTCAACGTTTCAGAAAGTGCTGGGCTTTTGAGACACCCTCACATACATACCTTGCAGTCCACCCCTTGATCTAGGAATTGCAGGCCAAGATAATAAAGGTTTTACTGATTTGAATAGTGCTGTACAAGTCATAGATTGGAAATATATTTGGGCTTTCTGTGTTTTCTAGTGCTGTTATCCAGACAAACTTTCAGTGACTTTATTGACCACTTCTCTCAGCAAGTGTCACTGAGGACTTGGACCTGTTGACTTCAGGACTTGAGGTCCTCAGGATTTACCACATCTGTTGCCATATTGTCGTAAAAAAATATTAGCCAACAAACGTAACTGTTTCTCACATTCTTTAGCAAAAAGTCCTTTCCCAGCTTTGGCAGGCCATGCTGAAGGAAGCCTCTATTGGCTCTTTGAAGACTTCATCTCAGTGGAAGGGCTTGGTACCTTGGTTTTCAGGTTTAGAGCAAAAATTGGCTAAGACTTTGGCTACTTGAAGTTTTGGCCCCTGACTTAGCATATTGTTTCTAGTCAGTGAAGTAGTGACATATTTGAATCCCTCCTGGGTTTTATGAAACTCTATGACTTTTCCGAATTCAGCTTTTAACATCTGATAAAGCAGCTCGCAGAAGTCAAAGATAAGCTGCCTTTTGATTTCAAAGGGCCATGTATCACACCTTCATTTGTCTGGCTGTTTATCAGGAGGAAACTCTTAATTTCTGAGCACAGGAAAATTTTTTGAAATAACGCAAGTGGGAGAAGAAAACCAAATCTTTTAAAAATATTTATATTTGGACTATAAGTCCTTGAAATAAAATACAGTTTGTATTTTAACATTTGTAATAACATTTTACATTGAGATGAGACATTTTGACTGCACTAATGCTGACATTCTCCTTATTCCTCCCTGTGTTTTATCTTAATCACTTGGTGTATCATAATGCTGATTAATTTGTCTCCTCAAGGATCTCTTTTATATTAAAGTTCTGTCTGTTTTTTTTCAAACACTGCATGAAGAAACAAAAACTAATTAATTGCATTAATAACATTTTTTAAGTTCCTGTACTTTATCTCACACTCAGACTTTGCCATCAAGTCTGCTGCATAATGCACTGCTGTGATTTTAAGATTATAATCATCCATGTATTTTGTAAGTGGGCTTCCCTATTCTACTTGTGTTTATAATGCACATTTAGTATTGCAGTTCATGATCAAATTCACAATCAAACTGAGTTCTCAGTGTGATTCATTTAAATGTGTTGCTTTGATGGGCTGAAGCAAGGTATAGTACCAAAGAAATGCATTCACTGTGGCCATGCTTTATGCTTCTTATGTAGCAGGTTAACACATGTTGGACAAAATCCTGAGCTGATATGTCAGTTAAATCAGAATTACCTAGGGACAGTGGTGGAAATACTTATTCTGACAGATTAATCTCTTCATACAAGTAGTCTTATATGGACCTGCTTGTAGCTGGGTGAACACAAATTCACAGGAATAGGGAGTACTCCATGTGGGATCAGACCACAGAACTCCAGATTTACACTGAGTCTAGGTGTTTGACAGTTATAAGTTATTTGGTGTGCAATTGGGATGTATACTTGTCTGTCTCGAAATTCTATGAAATAGTTCAAAGCAAGCAAATCTTAATTCAGTTGTCACTTCCCACAAAATAAGCCAAGCTAATGCCCTAGGCCTGTCAGCATCACAGAGGGAGAAAAGAAAAATATTTTGTTGTAATTGAAGTTTCCTTCAATAGCAGTCATTCGGAAGTGGATATAGCTTTGTGAGCATTAGAGTATAATGCTACCCATTGGGTGTCAGCCTCGGACAATTAGTAAGCAAAAGCTATCACCAGAAGGCAAAAAAGAAAAGGGATTAAAAAGAATTAAATGAGGCAAAAGAAATTCAATAATTTCCATTTGTAAGGAAAGGATATAATAAGACAGTGATGCACTGCAGATTTATCTCTGGAGTAAAATCAGTCTTTATAAACGTACAATGCCTTCCTTTACCATCCTGCGGTATACTTCACTCTATGGATCTCAATCACACAATTCAGGAGTAAACTTGTGACATCAGGCTGTAGAAAGAGTGGTATTCACATTGATACTAAGCAGAAGTAATTTATCTTCATACAACTGGTTCGTAGCCCTTAAGAATTTTCTATTAGTGACAAATCCTGTGTATAAAAAGATGAAATTGTGCATACAGTAATGGCCAGCCAGTTATCTCTTTCCAAAGAGAAGAGCAGCTACTGACTGTATTATCATGGGAAGGCATCAGCAGTTCCTATAGTCAGCTAGTTTAAAAAATAAACCCAAATCCACAAAACGATAGGTAAATAAAACCAGTATTAATGTAATTCAACAACTGTTCACTTTTCCTTGATCAGTCAAGCAAAAAGGCTTCTGCCCTGGAGATTTAAATGTATCTCTGGGTGTTTGAGTATTCCACTCTCACGCTGCAATCACAAGCAGCAAAGCCAACGGAAAGGAACATTCTCTTGCAGTCTAATGTGATACAATTCCCTATCTCTTAGCTGTGCTGCTTGAGATCGTGGCATGAAGAATTGTGGACCAATGGTTATAGAAACAATCCAGTAAAACAGCAGGACTGGCTTTGTCAGAATGCTGTTGAGATCTTTTATCAAGGTACAGCATATTTCTGCATCTAGAGAGAGTGGCTGATGGATAATGTTAACTCGTGGAAAGAAAAAAACCAAGCAGGAAAAAAAAGATTGAGTAAACATTTTGCAGTGGACCACATCCTGCTTCCAGACAGACCAGTTGGTGCTTGCTGCAGCATCCTTGGATATCAGTAATGGTGCTTAGCTCTCTGAAGCCAAGTGCTTCCAGTCCAAACTTTTTAAAGCCATGTCTTTTTGGTTTGTTTTGTTTTTTTTCTTAGGGGATGGAATAAATTAGTGAAAATGCCTGGAAATCTGATTCAAGCAGCAGCGCTGGTGTTTGATTCAAATACATTATGGCGACTAGATGTTTGGTTGTTGAGGGGGATTTTTTACATTTCCACAGGACATGTTGCTAAATAGCCTGGGCATGAGAACAAAGCAGCTGCAAAATAAATGAGGCAGAGATAAAGCTAAAACCTGGCCTTATTGGGAAAGAAGTGCAAAGAGATCTTGCCAAGACCAGACACAAAGAAAAGAGAACTGGCAACCTGGAAAAAGAGACTTGGAAAGAATAATTTGTTGGGATACAATGAAGAAGCAAGGATTATTGTAAAGGGACACGTAGATCTGAGGAAAAGAGAGACAGAAGCAAACGTACTGTAACAGAACCCAAGTTAGCATGTCGATTCAAATGTGGAAGATGCTGAAAAGAAAAGAGGTTAGGGAGAGTTTTCAAATCCTGTGTTTTAACACCTTCAAGAGTGGAAGTTGAATTGCTAAAAATCATATGAACCACAAATATCTGTCATTAGTTTCATGCTTGTAATACACAGGTTATCTGTAAAAAGGAAAAAAACCCCAAACAATAATTAAGCATCTGTGCAGATCATGTGGATTAATAACAGGAAAAGAAGTTTTACCCCAGAGCTCCCAGGAGCTTCTTTCCCCACTGACAGCACGGGACCTTCTGTACTTAGCATTAACTACTAGCTCCCTCTAGTATGCAGCACCAGAGAAAACTCTGATAATGTAAGTTTAATTACTTCTTTCTTTAAGCCAGTTTTCAAAGAGATTTTTGAAAGCTAGATGTTGAACTAAACAGAAAGGAATTTGAAATCTTTTTTTTTTTTTTTTTTTTTTTTTTTATATTTCAAGTTGGAAAAGAACACCCAAAAGAGATTATTTTAAGAATAAGAATAATTACAGCTGTTTTAGTATGTAAGGTGCGATGCCATATACAGTGTGAAAACAAATTCAGACACTGTACACATCATAAAATCATCAGGACATATATAAATGTCCTAGTAACCAGCAACCAGGGAACCACAGAAATCCGAAACTATGGCAACTCAGTGAAGGAAGAAGCATTCATTGGAGAGAGCGAGAGTGAGAGATTAAAAACAATAGCCCCTAAATCTCTATATCAGCTTGGGTCCTCATTTTCTCAGCAGCTTAAACCTTTTCAGCTTCCCAAGTAGAATTCTTTTTCTGCAGCTTTCAGAACAGCTGTCCATGTAGTTATTTTAAGGAAAACTTAGTGGTTTCCAACAATACAGTTGCCTGGAAGGGCAACTTTGCCAGTGTGCTCTAATTGGTGAAATGAAGAGACAGAGAATAATTTGCTGAAAGCATGAAAAGTACAGAGAAAGAAATGGGAAAACATCAACTTCTCCCCTTTAAGGATATTTCCAGCCTGTGCTATTTTCAGGAGGATTATGGTTTACAATTTGTGGGACCAGTTTGCACAACTGAGATTGGCCTTGTCACATTGCGGAGTTCAGCTGCTGTAGTGCAGCAAATAGGGGTCAGCAGAGGAAAGGGATGTGGTCTGAAAATTTAAAACCAGTCAGAAACTTTACATGGCTGATTGTTTTTGGTTTTTTCTTCCTCTGAAGCCATTTCAGCTGCCTGTGTTCTAGTTTAATCCAGCTCCTGGACAGAATCATAACTAGGTGGGTTTCTTTTGTTTTACAGGAATATAAAGTAACATAGATTTTTTGGCTCCATGTCTCTCTAAAGGGCATGTCAGTGTACATTACAGACTCAGCTGAGAGGATTTTCTGTAGATTCAGATATATGAGTATGTATCTAAATGAGAGACTGCTGTACTTACATTAGTTCAGCCAGGGGTCCAACATCCTTTTCTGGGTCAGTAACAGTGATGTTTGTTTCTTTCTTTCTTTCTTTTAATTATGTTCTTGCAGAGTTAACATTACTCTTTTATGATATATTCTCTTCAAATTGTTCATCATCTTTCTATAGACATTTTCTGTACTTAGTGAATGCAAACTGCAGTTTATTTCAGAGGATGATAATTTCAGATACTCCATGTTCCAGGATTCAAAGCCCCATGTGTATTTGCTCAGATGCCTTGCACCAGCACTACTACCATTTGCAGATACTGCTTCATAGTAGGTAGCTGAACAGTATGCCTATTGCCTGAAAGTAAAGATATATATGGATGTCTAATCATATTTTCAGAAAGTATGGTCTTATTTGACCTAAATTGTAGGAGTATTTTAGTGTTCCTTTTTACATGTGGACATGTTTCACCAGTGAATGACATTTCTATACCTATCCAGAAAACTAAACTGTCACCTTATTGAAGCCACTGGTCCGTGATGCCCCCCAAATTGTATTTAAACCTCACTGTGCAGCAGCAATAATGTACTTAAACTCAGAAAGAAGCCGCTAGAAGCTCTGCATAGAGAATATTTGGCCAATGTGTCCCTTTGTTTGAAACTCTTCTTAAAATTCTGTAGATGAAGAAGCTCTGTCTACATATCATCCTAAGCAAGGAGAATTGCCAAAAAAAATCCTGATGGTATAGCTTATTTATCTTCTTGTTTGAAACACTAGGGGAATTTATGTATGGCTTAGAAAGGTGCATTCATGATCTATAGCACTTAGCTGTCAGATTTTCAGACGTGTTCAAATATTTCATCTTCTTTCCCAATAACTTACGGAAACATTAATGGAGTTTTGCTAATTTTTAAGTATGACAGTTACATGAACTGTTTTGTCTATAAATTTTAAATATGTGGGTTTAGAGTAACTTATGCTCTTCTAAAGAGCTTGTATCTAGCAGTTTCACTGTGCTTGTGTCATAGCAGAAGATCCAGTATCCTGTGTAGCGTTTTGACGTGTATAAATGCCATTCCTGATCAATACACTCCCAGCCATGGTCATCTCTGCGTTGCTTCTGGTGGGGAACCGGCAGGGAGGGCACGGAGCTGACAGCTCCTCTGGCAGAGGTCAGGCTCAGAAGTGCAAGCCTGCAGGGAAGGAAAACATGCTCCGCTACAAAACAGCGTTGTATTTCAGTGGGTGCTCTCAAAACTCACTGCAATTACTGGCGGTGTTGAGCAGCGTGTAACAGAAATGGCTGTGCTGGGGGCTCACTGGAGGCAGGCAATCAAGGCTCAGGCAGTATCACCTAAGGGTGAACTGAACCATAAAAGACTGAATATCACTGAACTCAAAAGACATGTTATAAGCTTACTGTGAAAGGTGGGCAACCAGCTGAAAAGGCATAAATCCAAGTGATGAATGTATTTGTATGTTGGAGGAAAGCAAGCAGAAGACTGGCAGAAAGACAGTCATGACTGTATTGGATCAGAGAGAGCATCTGCTTTGTATGATCCATATTCATTGATGGTCTGCACACAAAAATAGCTAGGCACACTGAGTCACAGATTTCTGATGCTATGCTGGAGTATTTTTCTGGGCAGAACTCAGTTGTGTAATATATGCTTCAAGAGCCCACCCATGCTTTCTTTAAAAAGTGAGCTGCTCTGATAATTGTGTTCAGAGACATATGTGTTGAATCAAGTGGCATTCTCTGACACTGCAGGGTTAATTCCCACCTATACATGAGGATGCGAAAAGCCAAAGGCTCATTAAACTTTAATAAATTAGAGCGGGTTGAAAAGAATAAGACATACTTTGTTGTGGGTTTACTTTTATTTTTAGATTATCTCCTTGAATATAGAAAAGACTCTACTTTGAATTAATGGTAGTCCTGTGAATAGGATTTCTGGGACTTCATTATGAAAATCATTGCTTTACTCTGAAGAAAGAGAGCAGCTTCCAAAGTAGCTTGTTTTCCTGGACACTTACACTGAAGGCAGAGGTGTGAGACCATCTTATTATTTCATATGGGTTAAAAACAAACTTCTGATGCTGACAACTTTAATTCCTTCTCCCCCTCAAATGCTGCTGTACTCCCCTGAAGCAGAAAAGCTCTGTAGTCTGTTAATAAGTCTCCCTTACCAAGGAAAGTAATGCTTTTATTTTTAGACTGTCAAAAATTGGCTGCTTTGTGCAGGTTGTCTAATGAAGGTGGAGTACAATCCCTGATCACCTCTATTCAGAGGTGTTTATATAGAATTTAACCAGTAATAATTCAAAGACCTGCTGATATAATTAGAAAAGTGCTGGCTGAGCGTAGGTGTGCACTGCAGTTTTCAAAGATATCTAGAGCCCTCATAATCTCAGCCTACTTGGATGAAGAAAAAAGCTTTTGATGGAAGGCATATTCACAAAATGTACAATATAGGAGGTCTCAAGAAACTGGGTATTTTTTCACCTAAGCCTTCTACAAATCTCATCTCTTTTGGAACATGCAGATTAAAAGAAATCTTACTACTAAGTACCAGCCAGGCACAATTCTCAGCAATGGAACAGACTGGCTTCTTGGAAGTCAAAATACATTCCTCAGAAATCCCAGATAGAGATACAGCAACAGCCTCTGAGATCACTTTTTTCTCCCTATCAAAATAAATACTAGTATTGAATCAGGTGAAAATGAAAGCTTTCTGAAACACCACAAGCTTTGGAAATCCTTTCTTTAAGCCTTTTTAAACCCTACTGCATATCTTGCATTGATTTTCCCACATATATTCATATTCAGTTTTCATTTCATTTTGCTTTCACTAGTCAGCAAATCCCTTAATTATCTTGCTGCTTATAAATGTCCACAACTGTCTGTCTTGATTTGTATGAGGCTGCAGGTTTACTGCAAGGGGGGAAATCTAAGAAACAAAATGCAGTAGCAAAGGACAGGTTTGGTTGTGCAGTATCACCTTTGAAGTTGAATGTATGAATTCACTTTGGTGTGGTTGAATAAGAAAACTTTAAGACTAGCTAATGTTGCAAATTGCACTGTGTATGCTGTCTTTACTTGCAGGCTTCTTCTGTGAAAGGAATTGCCAGAAAAATTGCCTTGTTCTTAGCTACTTGCATTTGGGCTTCTGCATTTAATGGATTTTTCATGCCATCTTCTCAGTGCCGCCATGACAGATTGAACTACAGCTTCCCTAATGAAAATCAGAGAAAGAGAGGAGCCACTAGTCATGGTTTTAGTTTTGGGGCACTCTGGTTTAGATTTGAACTAAAGTAGGAGACATATTATATTTCATTAATATTTCATCATCAGTTTTGTGAACTAGTACATCTTTCTTGGGAGGGTAATTCTTAAACGCTTCCTTTATACTGAGTGGGAGAGGGGAAGAATCAGCTTTGCTAACACACAGAGCAGGGAGCCCCAAATGAGAGTTCCCCAGAGTCCACAGTCAAAGGGTCCCCCAAATATCTTCTCCCATTTAAGTAAGTAAAAGTTTTATCATTTGGTGCAAGGGATTTAAAGACAGAGATTTCATTAAGTTTAATAGGAATTTGACTTTTATACAAACAATGCAACTTTGCACGTTTCAGCCCTCAGTCACTGGGATAGTCATGTCAGGTTTTAGTGGCTAGAATCAGCAATTCCAATGGCCAGCTTTTAACTGATGGCTGAGGCACCCACTCCTTCATCCCCACTGGTATGCCTCAAATATTCCAAGTCCTGAATTTTGCCTCCGGGAATGACTGAGATACCTACAGGAATGCAAGCAATCACCATGGAGCCAAAACCGCAGAGTTATTTAGATTCCCCAGGATGCGAGCGAGATAACCAAGCATCTCTGCTCTTGGTTACGTTGTAAGTGTGTGTACGTAGTAGGACACAGCTATGGAGCACTTTGGAGTTTAGTCCAGGGGAGAGCAAAGACCAGACAGCAGGTATCTCTGCCAGTAAAATACCAGATAGTTCCCAAGGGCACATGAAATTTCTGCTGTTCTGTTTGTCCTGGGTTTCTTACCGTTACTGATGCGGCAGGCTCTGGCATGCCCGCTGGTGGTGTAGACTAACCTGCAAGGAAGTTTGACTGGTGAGTGAAAGCTACTTTTCAGTAGTAGATGTCCACTAAAATTATTGGTGAAGTATAGTTTATCAGCCTGGCACAAATAATTTATATACATCTAAATCTTTCTAAGTACGTACTCATAATGCAGCCTTACACTTAATACAGATTTTTATACAACAAAGTTAACATAAAAATTCTGTCATATGTCCCTGAACAGCAGCTGGGTCAGTATGGAATAGCTTTTGAAATGGAAAAGGTTGGAGGAATAGCCAGCTGCTTCCTCTTCCTGCCTGTGCTTTCACTCTGGGCTAAATTATTATTTCACTAATTAATAATCTGCATGCAGATTAAAATGATTACTCTACAATATATATTGCATGACAATAAAACAGTGACAGCAAATTATGCTTGTGTGCATAACAGCTTAACTCTCTAAACAGAAGATGTTTTCTAACACTCAATTCATGTCCTTCTGCTGATGATTAAACCCTCACTGATTTTGTTTTTATTAGTCCTCAGTCATTACTGTTCTTTTATCACTATGGGGTCTTTAGAATTAGCCACAATGGCTCAGAAGCATGGTTTGTGCTGCATTCCCTTATTAAATCAGGTTACCTCTCTAGTTGTCAGGGACTAAAATCAAACCCCTTTGTTATAATGTTCCACAACCCTTTAAATATTGATTATTACGACTATGTAGAGCTGCTGAAAATTTATTTTTGTCTAGACTAGTTCAGAATGGGAAAAACTTCCATGACAACAGTGACAATGCAGCTGCTGCTTTATCCTTCGAAAGAACAGCCTGGCTTATTCCTCTTGCAGCCCTGGTGTCCCAGGGGCTCCTACTTGCCCTCTGGAGCCTATGCAGGGTAAAACTCTGCTACCTGCTAACTGCCTGAGATGTGCAAGCTGAATTAAACTCTAATTTTTAATGGTTTAGAGTTTTGCTTGGTTTGCATTGGATTGCAAAAACGACAGTTGTTTAGCAGTCTTGAAAAAGAGTCATTTAGGGGAGGTTTTTAAGGGCTCCTCCGTGACTGCTGGAAGTGTAACTGCCATCAGTGCAGTTTTGTTTCAATGCTGTAGGTGAATGATGTCTGATTCAGTATGGAAAGGCAAACTGACTAGTAGTTACTTGCTCAAGATCATACAGTAAGTCAGTGACAGAGATGACAAATGAAACACAGTGAAATGCTTACATTGCATGTGATAAAGTTGCTTAATTGTCTAACTAGTCATCGTCTTCTCTGAATGTGACAAGAAATAGATTTTCTGATGCTTCTTTCCTATCCTTGGGCTTAACTATCTAAATAAAACCTGGCTTGCCTGTTCTCACCATTAACTAAGAAGAATACAGGTCAAGCAATGTAACTAAATCTGTCGATTCCATCCTTCTGCAGAGTGTGGGTTCATTTATATTTAGGTGTCCCTGAGAAAAAAGTCTAAAAATCATCAAAAGCTAAAATCATTGTGGTCAGTTAAGGAACTCTTCTCATTTGGCATGTCCATGCTACTTTATCTTACCTCTCAGACACACTGTAAGACTTTGTTTCAAAGTATTTCCAAAGCTGTTTATTATTGTCAAATGGAACAGGTTAGGTAAATGGAAAACATTTATATTAATACCTCCCTCCTGCCTTTCTGGTGGGAGCCTTAAGAGGGGCATTAGCACGTCAAAGCTTCACCTGTACTCTGTGCTGTGTGCCTTTCCCACTGAAGGATTCACTGGAGGAAGTTACAGAAAGCCCAAGGACTGTAAAGTCACCTATAAAGGAGGTCCAGGGTGTAACACCAGGGAAGTAGGGCAACGGCTGACTTCTGCTCCTCAGGGTTCTAGCCAGGACTGCTCTTCTATTACAGGATTTGTCATATATCCAATTAAAAGTCTCTCTGCTGAGTGTTCAACCATGAATGCAAGAACATATTTTCCTTTCAAAATTCCCTTTCTGCTTCAACAACACTTATAATCCAATTTTCACCAGCAGAGATGAATCATGCCCCTCACCAACACGTTTACAGTGGATGGAGAAGAGCAATCACACATATTGATTTCCTTTCCTTCCTCTCTGTTCATGTTTTTTTCTAAGAGTGCTGTAAGTAACTCAGCTTCTGTTTCTCTTTCCTGCTGCTAGTTCTAGCATCAGGTAAATAATAAATATTTTCAGGAGAGTTTGTAGGAAGAAGACAGCCCAAGTAGCCATTGTGTGCTAGGTATTAACAGCATTTCCTATGCTCCCTTTGTTGCAAGCCGGAGACGGGCAATGGCAGAAGATGGGGGAAAGCCTCTGTTCCTTTCTTTTGCCCTCAATTCCTCTCCTATGAGGAGTAATATGGCAATGAAATACCTTGCTTCCCATAGCAGGGAAGTGTGTGTCCAGGAAGAAGGCAGCTCTTCAAGTCCCATCCCCTTCCCTGGGGGGCTTTGGAGACAGTGGCGATATTTGCTGCCCTTTACTCACAAATAACAAACATGAATAAATGAAGGAGACTGGCTTGGAAGGACAGGCTATAAGATGGCTGTCTCTGGATTCAAAGCTGGAAATCCCATTGTTCCAACTGATTTACATGGTGGATGAATTTGACCTGCTGACTCATACGCTGTGATGTTTCTGCAAAAATGATTTTCAGAGAATATAGCCCTTGCAGACAAGCTGCAATAACCCTATTACTGTCACAACTCAAAAATAATAGATGTCTCTGAAAGAATAGAGTTTGCACATAACTTTGTTACCGTTTTCGAATATGTATTTATTCTGCTTTGTGCATCAACAATAAAATGTTTGTTCAAAGTTGTCAGTAAGTCTTTTGTTTAAAAGTAAACATGAATAGGTATAATCTCACGTAATGCACGCATCTGATGTGTCCTACTTTCACTGTTTATCTGTTCCAAAATCAGCTTTGTTTTGTGCTAGGAGGATCCCCAGCACTTCAGTTTCTCTTCCCCTTCTCAGTTTCTGCTGAAGCCAAGGGGACACTGTTCTCTAACAAGGAGGAGAAAGTCAAGCAGGACAAGGTCCCTCAGGAACGGGAGGCAGAAAAGGCTGGATGCCTGGGTGCGGGTGGGGATGGGATGCCCCTAGGGCTGGGCAGGCTGGGGAGCTGCGTGCTGGGGTAACTCAGATGGCCCTGCCTCCGTCAGGCTGCACCCTGAAACTGCAGAGCTGGTCTGTCCTGTGCTGGGTGAAAGATGAGAAACCTTGCCAGAAGGGCTGCGTTGCCCATACACCTGCTTGTTACTGCGCTTTGTGGACTCCCCAGCCCAAGTCAGGGCTAAATTGGGCCTCCCCGCACTTTGTCTTATTTTGCCGCATTGACATGCCCTCAGTTTACAAGTGTCATGACTGTCTTGCAAAACAGAAGATTTACTTCTCTTCTGCTCTTTCTGTGTCAGTATTCGAGGTATATCTCCCTAGGCTCCAATATATAAAACACTGAGAGATGGGGATTTCAAGAGTGCAATTCAGAGCGCTTAAATTAGCTCCTGCTCTGAATTGCCCTCTGAAGGTGCCTGTCTCTTTCTATTGATTACAGAAAGTGCTTACAGAGACCAGTTTTCTGTGCCTAAAATTAGCCTTTGTGAAGACCCTTCTGTGTATTTCTTATTGCTGCAGCCTATACTGGAATGGTAGCATATAATAATTTCTTTGATTATTACATTCTCTACTGTGCTTCGCTTGATGACATTGAAACCCTATACAAACATGAATGATTTGAGTTTTTCAGTGCCCATTTGGTGTAAATAAGGATTATTAAGCCTGCATTAGGCCATGGCAGAACTCTTTGTTGTTGGCTTTAATACATACAGTGAATCAGAGCAGGGTTAGAAATCCAACCAACGTGACAAAATAGATTTCTGACAAGACAAAGTAAATTAAAAGAATTTGCCCCATAGGAAGGTAGCAACCAACTTATTATTTAAGAAAATCTTAAACTGAATCATCCCTCTATGTCCTCTCATTTCTCACTGCTGCAGATCCTTTTCTGGTAAACAGTTTCCTCCAGCCTAGACAGGACTTACAGATTTTGCTAGACTTCTTTGAGCAGTGCAGGCTGGGAACACTTTTTCTAAATGCAGCTGTTTATTCTGATTCTGCAAAACAACAACAGCAGAAGCAACTTAGGACCCAAATGAAAAATTAGAGTTAACTGTTAGGTTCTCATTTGTTGTTATTTGCAAGGCATTAGACCCTTATGATGCTCCATTCGTTATGCAATACAGAAAGACTTTATTCAACGCTAGCTGGGTGCTTGGAGTCCTCTGTGTCCCCGACTTCTTGTGAGTGTGACATTCACT
Organism: Astur gentilis; assembly: GCF_929443795.1. Taxonomy (NCBI): domain Eukaryota; kingdom Metazoa; phylum Chordata; class Aves; order Accipitriformes; family Accipitridae; genus Astur; species Astur gentilis. Next base: position 19,151,902 of record NC_064886.1, on the reverse strand, counting down.
TTCCTTCCCATTCTCAGGCGACAGGTACGCAGAGCCATCAGCCAGCTGCCAGAAAAGCTTTGAGGGGTTTCATATTAAGTAATTTTAATAAAAAAATGCTAGAAAAAATTATTCTGACTTCACATTTCACAGCCATTTGTAGTTGTTTATGATATACCCTAGTGTCAGAAGCTTCTTTTCAACACGGATGATGGGGATTGGGAATGGACAGTGGAAAATGACAGAGGAAGAAATAGATGATACAGTTTGTTACTATTTTTTGTTGTTTAACTGACAGAGCCAGTTATGAAATGCGTATAAATGATTACAGCCAGAGAAAAGAAGTCTGTAAATGGGAATTTGCTTTTTAAGGGCACAGGGAATGTAATTTGGATTGCAAGTGGAGAAATTACTTAGGTGCTGTGAAAACAAACCAGAATAACATTTATGTTACCTGCTTTATTTTCCCTTCCCTTTTTTTCATCTTTTCTCTGAATTATTCTTCATTTGCTTTTCCCCTCCAGACATTACAGGGTTGTGATTTTCCTCTCACTACTTTCTTTAAACGTCCTAATGGTAAAAAGCCTGCAGAATATTTGCACCAAACTCCTTTGATTCATTAACAGAAAAGCTATACCTTAAATTAAAATTTCAGTAGCCTGAAAATTAAAAAAATGACCTGCAGGACTTGCTAGTTGAGCATTGCCAAGCAGGAATAATGGGGGCTATTTCATAGGTCAAAACTTGGCTCAGACTTGGACAAATTTACAGTTTCAAGTAAACGAAAGATGAGTGCATGTGTTCAGGATTGGTTGAACTCAGAATCAAGTAACACAGCCAGTCAGTTTTCCTATGGGAATTTGCAAAATGTACGTCTATCTTTTGGTTTTCTTTACATTTCTTCTGTATTTCTTCATGTCCACTATTGAAGTAAAAAAAAAAAAGTGGTAGGATACTGTTTAACTTTCAGTGCCATGTGACAAATTGAAATTCTTCCAGTTCTGATTTTTACAATAGAAAAAGGATTATTTATTTTTGGTGGAAAAATGTGTGTTTTCCTGGAAAATTTGAATGTTTTACAAGAAGATTAAGGTGCAGTGGTGATAAGGCTGTATCTGAAAGTAAACAGAGATCATTGGTTACTTTTAATTTCTTGAAAATGGTGGTTTTCAGTGGCCACAAACCAGGAAAAAACAATTGCCCTATGAAACATCAACATTTTCTGTAAGGAAAAAAGTAAAACTATCAGAGACACTGTGGCAAATACCATTATTAGAATGGTCTAATATGTAAGGGGTGGGATGGGACAGGTCTGTCCTTCATTGTGAACAAACATTATGAGAGGAAAGTATGAGTAATTAAGGATAGTTAATCCTTTCAATGGCTATTTAATTATAGTGACCTATACCCTGTATTCAGATAGGTGTGGTTCTTTAAGTAATCATTGAAGTATTAATTCAGGTAAATAGCTGTTATTGCAACTATCCTTAGTATAGTACTCTGCTAGATTGTATGTACTGTAGCAGAAAAGAGCAAATGTTAGTGTCTGAGAAATTATAGTCATGTCACCAAGAATGACAGGTTCACTCAAAACAACATTTAATGAAAATTTTTCTGAAATCTGTAATTTTTGTTTAAGTCACAGCACTGTAGATTTTTATGGATGTTTTTAAGTTGCTCAAATCATTGATATGACTTTTATAATGATGTCTACATTGATTGTTTCTCCTAATTCGTCATGCCTCAGTTCTGCTGAATTTCTTTAACTTCTCTTACTGATGCTCTCTTTATATTACAGCTTGTGCAATAACAGAACAGAGCACACTGTCAACCACCCTGCTTAATTTTAGAAAAGGAAGCAAATAATCACACTGAGGAATAGCGTGGCTCTGACTTGATTACTGCTGTAATCAATGTGAGGTATTACTTTGACTTTAGTGTCTGTTGGAGCAACTGCTATTTATTTCTTTTTATTTTCTTGAACAGAGAAAAGAGAACAGCTTTTAACATATGTCTCTTTCTCGTCTGAGCTACCACACAGTTCCAACTCCAATATACACACAGAGGAGACATATGGTTAAAAAAAAAGTTCTTTTTCTTCTAAGAAATCCAAAGGAAAACTCTTTTTTTTTTTTAAAGAAAAAAAAAAGAAATTATACTTTTACCATATGTCATCTTCTATGTATCTTGAGACTAAGGCTGAAAGACACCTTATACCAGCTGTGTTAAACTCACTTTTCTTAAAAAAAAAAAAAAAAAAAAAGCCAAACCCAAAGAAAATTTTTAGGTATAATTTTAACCTACATATCTTCTGGATATGTGTGTGCCACTGTTGTTGGTTACAATAGTTTATGAAGCTTTGAATGCTAACAGTGCTTTGCAGTAGGAGGATAGATGTTCATGCAGGTTCATTATAAGGTTTTGTTGGTGTAGGCAAGGAAACAGAAGTGTGTTCTGTTGACCTTCTGTGGGTTTTTTGCTAGCTTTGAGAAAACTATTACAGAAAGAGAACCATGTAGCCTTTGCCAACATTAAACAAAGTAAAAGGCCTTAGTGTAACTGAAAATCAGGGAGGGTGTTGCAATTTACTTTTGACCACAAAGTTCTCGGGGAGGTGACAGGTATTCAGAAAGCCAATTCATGAATACTGTGCAATTCTAAACAGTGATACTGATGGCTACAGTGTTATTCACAGGAGACATACCTTGATCTTGGAGAATGAATTACTGTCAACCCAGCATTACACTCAATTTCGTGCATGATTAGGACCCCCTTGGAAATAATACTAATCATTTTTACATCTCACTTAGAAAGCTAAAAAATATCATGACATGGTTTTAGAGCATCCTAGTCTAGCTACATGCAAGAAGGAAAATTTAATGGAAAACTATTATCAGCAAAGTAATCCATTCATAAATGGTCTGTCAGGTTTTGATGAATTTCTCGTGATGATCAAGTCACATTTTCTGCATTTGCAGCTGCCTGTATTCAGTTTAGGCTTTTATTATTGAATATGTTTTGCTTCTTCCTGGAATGGAGGAAACACTGGGGAGTATTTCGTTGGATGTCTGAACACTGATAAATGCAACCATTACATACACAGTGGGATCCCTGGCAAGGCTTTGATCCCAATATATCAAGAATCAAGAGACAGTGGACCAAATCCATCTCTAGTACAAACTTCATTGGATTCCCACCGAGTTACACTAAGGATGAATTTGATGCACGGTTCTTGACAAGTCTGAGTTACCTGTGTTTATGGTTTGAAGGGATGATACACAGTAATTCCATATGCAAATCACAGACAGTAAGTTTAAGAGCTTGACAGTCACTGCAAAATACTTGCTGTGCTGCAGTCACTCAGCTGAACTGAATATGTTAAAACAATGTTATTGCAAGACATGACAATACATAATGGTAAATCCTGCCTGACAAAGAGGATGTGTGGTTTTATTAAGGCTCAAGACCGAGTGTGAGGAGTTCTCATTTCTGTTTCTGGCACTAGCTAAGTCATGAGATACTCTGGAACTGCTGTTCTGTACCTAGGCGGGTAGGTAGTTAACATACCAGTAGATGGTGCTCAAAAATAAGCAGCATTACACATGGAGTTTCTAAACCAGGGGACCGCTGTGCACTGTAAATGGCTTCCCTTGTTTCCCTCTTGCCATAGACTCCATAGGGGAGCTGGAGGGTGGTTGATCTTCAGTAGGCACTAGTCTTGCACTTCAGCAGCTTGGGTTCAGTCTTCTCTACAGCCTTCCTGTATGGCCCTGGGCATGTTGCTTATGCCTAGCTGAGATGCTTGAACTGCGAGTACCTTGCTAAGTAGCGAAAGTAAAGAGAAAGGCAATTTTACTGCAGGCCAAGCAGATGGCTGCAGGCCTCTCAACCATCCCAAGGAAGAACCCATTCTACTACACTAACCATAAGGAGTGATTAAGCTCCTGACCTGACGCTCATCTTCAAGCTGCAGTTAAGTACACCTCTACCCTTTTGGTTGCACATCGGTTCTGCATCTGTAAAATGAGACTATGATGTCCTTACCACATAGGGCTGTTGCAAATATGAGTTGATGAAAGACTATGAGGTGCACCAGTAATAAGTTCTCCAAGATTTTCGTGGTTCTGTACATAAGTTGCCTTGCAAGCAAACTGGCAATGCTAACACAGGATCTAAAGGGAGATTCATTTGTAGCCTTGAGCTGCATTGAGCTCCTGAAGTGGGAGATATGACAGAAAAAAAAAAATATATATTTCATTAGCAGTAAAATTTCTCCCTGCTACTGAAATTTTTAAATGGTAAAGTAGTCCCTTTGTCACAGAAAGCTCTATTAATAGAAGCTCTTTTCAGTAGTAGGGTCTTTACTAAACTGGAACTTGAAACCATTTAGAACCAAGGATGTGATTTGTGTTACATGCCACCAATGTTTACTATTAAGCATGCAGCTTATAGAGCTAATGGACATAGTCACATAACTTCCATTATACTGTTAACTTCAAGGCAGTAGAGCTGCAAGAGCTCAGAAACTCATGACATACTTTGGACAGACCAAACCATTAGCACACAAGGGAGCTACACATTCATTACAGCTGAAAACACATCCTATTACACCTTCTTTGGTATTTCTTTCCCAATGTTCTCCAGCTCCAGTCGTGCATAAAGCACACTGCGGTACTGACAGCTCTTAGACATGCTAACACCAGATTTTTGACTAATTCTGAGCCACAGACATAGAAGATGTCAGTCAGTAAGATCTTGAAACACGGTTTGAAAAGCTTGCACTCCCAGCTTCGATTGGGTACTAAGGAGTAGCAGAGTAAGATTTGTAACCAACAAAACGGTTGCTTACATGATTAATGTAATGGTTACTGGTCGGTTCCTGTATTTTTCTAGTCATTCCAGCACATGACATGTCATATAATGGAATATTAGTATGTCCAACTTTGAGAAAATCATTCAGAGCAAGTGTGTATTCTTCAGCTTAGATAGCAGGTGTTTGATCAAAAATATTCTCTCAGCCCTTGACAGCTGTGTATTTCCAGAAAGCAGACTTGCTTTTGTTTTTTGTAAGTTTAAGATAAAGCTGACAAAGAGAATTCTGTGTTGAGTCCTGAAAAAGAGCAATTCATGTTACAAAAAAGCTCCTAGCAGATATTGTAATCCAATTTTAGTTTAAATTTTAAAAATAATCTGTCATCATCAGCACAGTGTGGTGTTTATTTCTAATAACAAAATAGTCAGAAAATATATTCTAGAATAATACATATGTGTTTAGTGTCCAACCTAAGCTCTCATATATCTTCAATGATAGCTTGTAATGAGCACCAATCAATACAGACTGAATATGGATATTTGCTTAGATTAAATATACTGTTTAAAACCAAAAAGTATGTTTGGAAGCATGGCGAGCTTGGATAACTCATAACCAGGGGATATTAAATTAAATCAAGAAAGACTGCAAGTAGGAGATGTTCTAAGTAACTGCTGTTTAATAATCATTCTTATCAATTCAGAAAAAGAGGCTAGGTATGCTGCATAAATTATTTGCTCCACTTGTTCTACTTAAAACACTTGTTTGAGTGAATAGTCTACAGCCTGCAAATGCACACAGCTGCAGCTGAACTCCATCATACAGCAATCGCACCAGAACATCCTTTCCTTGTATTGTTGTGCCACTCCTTGTATCCATTTCTCACCTGATTAATGGCCCTTCCAAAGTAGAGAGCCACTGTTTCTAGAAGAAACCACAAGTCCATTCTCCAGCAGCCACAGCTCTATCTGCCAGCAGGGAGCAGGGAGCCTGGGCTCTCCCACAGCAAGGGAGTCCCTGGTCTTAGCCTGGCATTGAAAGGAGAGAGAAGGGAGTGCAGGAGGAGGGTGTCTCTCTCCTGGAGACACCTGAATGCTACAGTTCCTGAAAGAGGGCACAGCAGTGGCCATTTGGGAAATGTTTGTGATTTCCATTGCTGTTTCAGACTAACCAGATCTCCAGCATGTTGCTGGATTCCACGAGGCTTTGTGGATTTCCTGGATTAATATCTTAATTAATTTTGCTGCTAGCAGGAGCTCTGCTCACTAGCTCTGGAGATTTTCAGCAACTTCACTACACCATACATTTCTGATAACATTCCAGGTGCAGGAAAAATTAGTACATAGATGACAGAGCATAATGTATGGTAGGAAAAACTGATTACTGTGATCTTGTCTAGCCACTGAGACAAAGAGCTACTTAACTTCAGAGTGCACTTTGTAAAGGCTCAGCAGGCTACAGAAGTTATGGGATTCTGTTGATAATTAAGGAGCTGCTAGCAGCAATCATGACATCTCTGCTTATTTCTTTCATTTTTTTTTAAATATAGTACTAAGTATTTTTACTGCAGCCCACTTTCTGAGATGTTCTTGCTTGCCTCTATGAATCCACAACACACCAGCACACACTGTCATGTGTGCACACAACTGTTTGATGACTTGAAGGAGGAAAAGAGGATGTAGATGCTAAGGAGAAGGATTTAGAGATGGAGGTCAGGACCTGTGCTGAGCTCCTCAATTCACTGAGGTTTGCCATAGTTGGAGGTATTTTTTCAGTGCCAGCACCGATTTCCATAATTGCTGATCCCTGCAGCTCATTTCAAAACACACTGCAGCAAATCTCCGTTTCTTCTGGCAGGCTGTTTGTCAGCTGCTGCTGTTCCTAATCTAGTTCACTATGTGGAAGCCCTAATGTTAGTCCAGCGGAGAATGCCATGCCAGGGTGGGATGGCCTGGCTGGGAGGAACCATCAAAATGAAGGTGTCATCCCAGCCGGTGACAGTGCTGCCTGCGGGTTTTGTATTGCTGTGCTCCACCACACCCCTCCTGCTCCTGCCACATCCACATACCTGGAAGCACACAGGTTTTCTCAGTTGCCACAGTAGGGAAAGGCTCCCCACACCCGAACAGAGATGTTAGAGTCCCTTCATATTGCTTCAGCCTGTTTAGAGAGGCACACCAGAGGAAGGGTGATGTCTCCATTGGATTCTGGTTGTAACTGAGCCAGGTCTGCTCTGTGTGATCCTATGGCTCCACCTTTCTGACTGCTGTTATGAACAGAAGGAAGGGAGCTCTGTGAGTTAATTAATAAACTTGGTTCTGATATTGGTTTATTGGTAGAGCACCCCATAATTTTTCTTTCATTTTATAATGATACTTGGTCAGATTATTACATGACCTCTGATGATTTAGAATTGGAAGTGAAAACTACAAAAAATGTTTCTTTTTACAGTTAAAAAAATTAAATAACTTTTTAAATTTGTCTTTATCAAAACCAATTACCTCTATTTTGGGCAACTTTGTAGGAATTGGAAGCAGAAAAGTAGCACAATTATTAAAAAGAGAAATCTAGTTGTTAATGAGAAATGTAAGTCAATTAACCTTTGTTCCAATTATTGTGTATTTCTAACCTCCTGCTTGCTGAGGTAAGCACAGCTTCTCACTTTTGACTCTTGGTGGAGCTGGCATTGGTTTGATTGTAGCTACAGAGCTCAGTCAGGAGCTGCAATTAATATCCCCCGGCGTGATTACAGCATCTCTTTTGCTTGGACATTTGACAGATTTCTAATGTTTTCCAAGTTTCTTGTGGGTAGGGAGAGAGGAGAGGCCTTATCATTTTCACTTCTCAAAATAACTGCACAACAAACAGTGGTTTTGGCTGCAGAAATAGTTTGGGTTTCTACAGAATTTTACCTTTCGAACTCTAACTTCAGATAAATTCCAAGCACAACTCAGAAAACCCTACTACTCATCAAAACTAAAGAAAACTACAAATAGTTTGTAGCACTTTAAATTAATCTAGATTCTCTTGAAGGGTTCATGAACCTCGGGAGCTCAGCACAGCATATAATATGTAGTTTTCACTTGATTCCCGAATCACTCTCTGGGTGAAGTTATTAGCTAGACAGCAGGGCAGGTACCCATCTATGCAAACAGGAATTCAGGTCAACATGATGTTGATATGTTTGCTTTTGTCTCGCTTCATACCTCTAAGTTTCATCTGAGAGCACAAGATCATAGTAATTAAGGCTGTAAAGCACCTCATGAGATCTGCTGTTTGCCTGCCCATGCTGAGGTAGGCTCAAATGTATCCTTAGCTTTCCCAAAAGATGCTTTTTTCACCCGGTTTAAAAACTTCCAGAGATGTTTCTTCTTTGTCTTGCATCTTGCATAAAGCTCCACTTAATTTACCCCAGAATGAGATTTGCCTTTTTTGGCAACAGAGACATGTTGATTCATCTGCAGTTTGTGGTAAAACAGCTCCTTTTCTGTAGTAATTTTGCCTGGCCAGTAACTCCCTATTTTGTATTTGTGCATTTGATTTCTCCTTACTAAATATAGTACTTTGCACTTGTCTATTGAGTTTCACCCTATTGATCTTGGTCCATTTCTTTAGCTATCCAGATCATTTTGAATTCTGGTCTCCTCCCTTGAAGTGGTGCAGGTGCCCCAAGCTGTATACCATCCCTGCATCTTATAAGTTACCCTGATTTGTTGTCGAAGTAATTAACCACATTGTTCTGTGAGGAGCCAAGCTAATGAAGCCTGGTTTCCTATGGACTTTTGTTCCACATCCAGCTCATCACAATACCCACAGGTAAATACAGGCAAAGAAGACTTAACCATTGGGACAAAACACAGTGTAACTACTTGTCATACACATCAAATGCCTTCTACCCAGCTGTGTCCTTAGAAGTGAGTTAAGACTCTGAAAGAGAAATATCTGTAAGAGACATGCAGTTTATATGCTGTTCATTGTTTAAATTTCTCAAGTTTGTGCTTCTTTAGACTATACTGCAAAACTTTGAAGGTCATTTTAATTGCACTCCTATTTATAAATTGCTTTCTTGCCACACAGTGCCACTCACAGTAGATTAAACCTGAGACTCTATCTCTGCCTTTGTTTTATGGAAAAGATTGATAAGTTATTTAGTCTCTGTAGAATGGTTTACAAATGAGCTCTTAGATAAGTGATCGGGAAAAAGATTTTTTCGTATGGAATTATTTTCCACAGAGAACAAATAGGTTGTTTTTCTAAATACTAACATAAGTATGCATGGACCAGATTCTCAGTTGGAGTAAATTAACGGAGTCAATATTGATTTACACCAGCCGCAAATATTTTTCCTGTAATATTTTTCCTTGTGCTGTAATTTTCTCTAATGCAAACCCTAATTTCTTCTCCCTGAACTCAAATTCTGAACTCCTGTAATTCCTGCATCTGTTTATTTACTTTCTGGTTTGTATTCTTTTAGCTGGGTTTATTAACATACTATATTTTTCTCCCCTGTTCAACAGTATGTGCACTGCATGTTTAAGCTCTCATTTATAGTCTATGTTTGCTTTCTGTGATACTGTTTTGTTGAAAATCAATAAAAAGGCAATTTAGGAAAAAAAATGCGATTTTCTCTGAAGTCTAGTTAAAGAAACTGCCAATAATTAACAAGAGAGACCAATCCCGCTGCCTGGAAGCCCTTGGATTTCTTACCGACTTCAGTAGGATTTAGCAGGGTACCTAGACTCCAGGCTATTAATCTGTTGTCATAGCTGGGAGCTGGGCCTATGTAAGAAAATTATGTGTAGCGCTGTGCAAATCAGTTCAGCTTCAGTAAAAAGAAAATGGTCCTAGCCTTCTTTCCAGATATGAAATATAAGAATATGATTTTGTAATTCCAACTCCTAACAGAAATAAGTTCTTAAATATCCATTTAAAAGGCCTCAGATTTTTTGGTGCTTACTTGACAAATCTCCACTTCTAGTACCTACTGAAGACTGGACAGCTTTAAGGTAGTTACCCATAGTTACAATAAACTTTGGCATTCGAGTGTGCAAATGTCAGGCTCTACACTTACACATCAACAACACAGTTGATCTGAAAGCTTAAGCCAGTAGATTGGCTGACATGCAAATTACATGTGAGGAAACTTGCTTTAAATTTGACTCAAAATGTGCACAGCTGTACAGAGCTTTTGGGGGCTTTTTTTCCACCAGAAGCTGAAAATAACGTATTAAATAAATGTCTTGTCTGTTTCAATAAGTAAATGGTATTGTGTGATGAACAAAACTGTACCTGCAGTTCTGTCTATCCCACGCACTAATCAGTGCACAGATAAATGCATTTTAATAATTTATTATCATTTAACTTTGGTGGAGCTCTATTATGCTTTTCATTCTTGCTGTAAATATGGAAAATGTTGTTAATCAACCTTTGTTAGTGAATATTTGATTAATAGCTAGAAGATGTACTTGCCCCTGCGTATACTATGTTAAATGCAATGTACCAACACATAATTCATTATTTTAATAACACACTGGGCTAATAAATCAAAGGAACTCTTGAGAATGTAACAGCCAGAATTACCAAAGGAATAGCTGTGCATTGTTCTAAAAGTAATAAATTTGTGCATTGTTTTAAGTATGGTATGGACTTGATAATCATCTACCTATGAGTCCTAATATCACATTACAGTGGAAATGACTAAGGACTAGCAAACAGCAGGTCTTTTTCCTCTAGCCCCCCTTCTGTTAGAGAACAAAAATCAATCCCAGACTCAAAGACCTTACAAATCCAAAGAGACAGGATGAATAAAGGGTGAGGAAAAGGAACAGCAGGTACTGATGAGCATGCAATACAATGTCTGCAAATATCCTTTTCACTCTGTGATGTGTGTAGTTGTGTAATTTCAGTCTTGCCAGTGGGTTCAAGTTAGGAAGGTGATAGCTACCTGAAGAAATGAGAGAAGAGAAAGGAATTTGCAGTAAACAGCCAAACAGCAAAGAGGAGAGAATATTAAGTCAAAACTGGTGTAGGGAGCAGCCAGATGACAGAATCAGTGTCCATCGGTGCTTGTCTAAACTGCTGCATCCTGCATTGAAATGTACGAGCGATGCTCAGTTTGAGCAACCTGATATTTTCGTCAATGAGCAATCACTTACTATCTAAGGTTTTATGTTCAAAATCTTTACTCAGTTAATCATTGATATTCTGTGGTGACAGCCGCATTACCAAAAGAGCCCTTTTTGGTGACAAATGTCATTCAGTTCCTGAAGTTCAATGCAAAGAACTCTCCAAGTGGTATAGCTCCACAGGGCAGGTAAATATCTAGGGTTAGTTCCAAATATGGAGCCAAAGTAGAGAAAAATGAGGTAATTTGCACAAATTCTGAGACTAAGCCAAGAACTGAGCTTTAATTCCTTGATTCCCACAGGAGCATCCCCTCCTTCCTCAACATTACCAGTTTCTAGTGGAAACTATATCTTATTTATAATAATATGATAGTTGTGGATACGTTTAATGGCAAGTACTATAAAGTATATATAGTATAATACATGCATATACCAACACAGTTGTGCATGTGATTTACTATTCTCTGATATATTTCACAGACTGCTTATTTTTGGTGACCTTGGCAATGCATTTGATTCAATAAGGGATTATCAGATTTGATAGGCCCTGTATTTAATTCTGTAACTTTGTTGAAAACTACACTGCTTTGCATTGATTTCCATGTGCAATTAATACATTTTGTCAGTGACAAATGCGTGCAGAGATAATATAATCTACTCATTTCAATCTCTCCTGTGTACATTTTAAATCAAAATAGCACCTGGTGGCCAAGACCTCCTGAGAAGTGGTGGATTTAATGTGGGAAAATAGCATTAAGAATTGTTTGCATAATATTATAATAATTTGCAGTAGTGAAATAACAAATAATTTCCTAGAAATCCAAGTAACTCAAAAGCTGAGACACCTTCAAATAATCACCATCTTTAACTGGCTTTCTTGTGCTGTGTCTTGCTCATACTCAAAATGCAATTGAATGTCAAGTTACCTGAAGCACATAGGAAAAGATGCCCTGAAATGTGTTATGTCTTCACTCTTGTCGTGGTTTAACCTCAGCCAGCAACTAAGCACCACACAGCTGCTCATTTCCCCACCCCCCCCATCCAGTGGGATGGGGGAGAAAATCGGGAAAAGAACTAAAACTCATGGGTTGAGATAAGAACGGTTTAATAGAACAGAAAAGTAGAAACTGATAGTGATAATGATAACACTAATAAAATGACAACAGTAGTATTAAAAAGATTGGAATGTACAAATGATGCGCAGGGCAATTGCTCATCACCCGCCCCCACTTCCCAGTTCCTATACTAGATGGGACGTCCCATGGTATGGAATACACCGTTGGCCAGTTTGGGTCAGGTGCCCTGGCTGTGTCCTGTGCCAACTTCTTGTGCCCCTCCAGCCTTCTTGCTGGCTGGGCTTGAGAAGCTGAAAAATCCTTGACTTTAGACTAAACACTACTTAGCAACAACTGAAAACATCAGCGTTATGAACATTTTTCACATACTGAACCCAAAACATAGCACTGTACCAGCTACTAGGAAGACAGTTAAATCTATCCCAGCTGAAACCAGGACACTCTGATACCCCTTCAAGACATGACCCTTGTACAACTAATAGATAACAGCAGGCTATATGGTCATATAGATACCTTGAACAGAGCTGCCTCTGAAATGGGATATGAGCTCCTTGAGGAAGTGTCTTCTATTACTCTGAGTTAGTTCCAAATTAAAAAAAAAAAAAAAAAGTGCTAAAATTTCTTTGAAATCTCAGAGATCTTCTTATAATTAAGTTTGCTGAAATATTTGATTTTGCTTTTTCTGACATATTTCAGTTGTATCTTTTTGACACGTATCATTCAACATATAATCTAAAAGTCATAGCTACCTAAAACATTTATTTCACACTTCAAGGCAAACAAATGTTCCAACGTTATTCAACTAATTTTTATCTACAGTTTTGAAGAGATTGATATCTATTTGTGAAGCACTTTAATTCTGTCAAATGTGCATTTTCAGACATAAAACTCTTCCACTTAGAAGTGCAGTCAGCTCTAATCTGCAGTGTCTGTGAAGCTGCAAACTTTTTCATCTGCCCAATATAGAAATGGACCATGACTGATAAGAGGGTTTCAGTACTACTCCTGTCAAACTTCACAGAATTGAGACTCTTAGAATGTAGACCAAAATCCTCTCCCTTTGTTTTTTCAAAAACATCCAAATAAAAAAGGTGCTTTGTAGCATTGCCTTTGATATTCCATAGAACTCGCTTTAGAACTGCAGTTCACAGTGGACCTTTAATTTCTGTTAGATAGGAAAAATAAAACTAGCGTTGAAACCTAGACCACAGATAAATAAATAAAAAAAACCCTCTGCCTTTTTTTAATCTGTTTATATTCTTGCAGAGCTGCTGTTAGTACAATTGCATGTGACTGCCTCTGAAACTGTAATGGATGATGTCTTCATAGTGCAACAGTGTGACTGGAAATGTTATTCCCAGTTTGCTGGCAGATATTCAGGAAAAAAAGGTAGAAAAATGGTGAGGCTGATCTCACATAACTTCGAGACATATGAAAAATAGATTTCTGGTCTAAATAAGCTAGACTCTCTATTTAGTAGACAGAAGGGGGATTCTAGGGGATGATTTATCCTTCTTATTTCAAGAGGTATCATTCATCTTGTGGAGGTAGCCTAGACATTTCACACAAACACCCAGCTTTCAGAGAGTGATTTGGGAATCCAAGTGACCTGCACAATTAAAACAAGAGCTCCAGAATTGTAGTCTAGTGTTAAAGCTCTAATTCCCATATTATCCTCCTGCATTCCAGTACACATCTATAGCAAGTAATTGTAGTCACCACTTCTCTGAGAATATCATATTATCTAATCCTAGGAGCAGAGTAACTAAATTAATTGGGGGGAGGGGGGGCATTTACCAAATCGGGGTATAAATATTCCGTCTGCTCTTCCAAGCCCCCTGTTTCCACACTAAAAGAAAAGCTACACACCTCTTCCAAGCATTCTCATTCATTTTGCATTTGGAGATGTTTTATTGGCTGCATTTTCCCATGCTTTTTGAATCTTTCTTCATTAGCAGCCTCTAGCATCTGACAGGTAATTTGCCTGCCTACAGCTTTCCTCTATTAACACTACCTTTAGACTGAGCACATAGAAGGAAATGGATGTTGTGCCTTTTAATGGAGTATCTGTCCCTCATCTGTTTTCAGTCTGTCATGTGTCCTTCCCACCTCTTTCCTATGTCAGTACTGGGAAGAGGGAGAGCTGCTCACACCAGTGCAAATGTTTCTATTGCATATTGCACAGATGTTTGTCCTAAACCAGTGCAGGATGCTTGTTATTCAAAAAGATTACTTCTGCAGATGTTCCTATCACTATGCCCTCCTGTCTTTTCCTCTGTCCCTCTCTCGAACATGAACAGATTGCAGTGATTTTTTTCCTTTTTTCCCCTCCAGAGAACTAAGTCCCAAGCCAGCCCTCTAGATTTTCTTTACTAATTCCTAAGCAGCCGTTCATTCAGGCATATGGCTTTCTCTCCTTCCTCACCATTTGGACAGATGTTTTCTCTTGACTAAGTACATTCTTAATCCACGAGAGAAATGAGAAAACTTGTATGATTTGTTAAGAAAAAAGAAAAAGTCTGGTTTTTTTCTGATGCAGACTGCTTTTCAGTTGCATGTTCCTTTAGTGCTAGCCACGATTTTCATATCAAGACCAGTTAATATAACAAGACCAGAAAGTTTATTGTGATTACACATGAATCCAAGTGTGGTAGGTGCTGTGCAGGCACACAACAAGAAAGAGTCCCCTCAGCCTGAAGTAGCTTCTACACATGAAAGGACAACAGGCAAGTGCAACAACCAGATGAGAAGATTCAAGGTGGAGATGAGACTTCTGTGCTCCACATATTAAGCAGTGGACAAAGCACCTCCATCGCCTAATTATGATGATTGGTTTATAGATGAATGTTTGAGAGATAAGAAGTCATTAGTAATAAATGTCTGATTAGTGGCGGGCAGAAAATGCAGAAGGTATATTTAAACAATCATACTAAAACCTTTGAAATTATTTCTCAACCATTTTAAGGTCAGTATTAGCAATAGTTTTTTCAAGAATTTAGATTCTGGTACATTTCTCTGTTATTGTAGAAAAAGGAATGTTAATATATTCCCTGCTTGTGTGAAAATACACTTTCTTGTGATTATGCGATTTTTATTTGCTCTGAATATCTTCTTGTAATAGGCTCTTTTTCAAATTGGAGGTACCATGAAAAGATGCATACTTGTGCATGCACATGATGCCCACAAGCAAACATGGGAAACTTTCACAAACTAGCAGCAAGCTGAGCACTGAGTTTCTGTGCACATGTGCACGGCTTTTTATTCAGTGTTGTCTGTCTCTGTTACAGACTTATAAATGAATGAAAGAGTCTGTCTCTAAACCCTTCGTTCTTCACTACTGTCTATAGCTTTTCCTAAATTAATGATTACAACCAAGATTTTCATATGATACCCTTGTCTTTCTCACCGTAAGCATCCCACACACATTCACACCTCCCACTGTGACAGCTGAAGGAGCAAGAATAAGCACAGCCTCAATGTAAGCAGAATCAAAGAGATTTATTCAAGGGTTATACAGTTTTTGACGCAAGAAACTTTTCTTGTGACAATGGGCTGTTGGCTAACATTCAAGGTGATCTTCCCTGAGCCTCATTAAGCTGTCTTCAGTAGTCAAGTTTAAAATGGGAGGCTGGTGGCTTCCTAGCTGTCTGAAAGAAGAAAGGATAAGATTCATCTCTGCTTGCAGTTCTTTTATGGCTGAATAAAGTGCCCTGACTGATATTCAGAGTGACTGAACACAGAGTGAAGAATGCTGGCTCCGGTGAAGTCTACACAAGAGATGTAAACTCTGCTGAATTAGCTCTTCAAATATTTTGAAACCCTGCTGTATTAATAGGCTTATTTTTCAGCATGACCCTGAACAGACCCAAAAGACTTTTGGTGCATTTGAGGCACACGGCAAAAGGGATGGAAAGTTAAACTTTTTCTGGGTACTAGAATCAATGGGGCTGCTGCTGTGACCTTCAGATCTGGCTAGGAATAAGAGCTTTGGACTATAATGAGATCTTATTTTATGGGTGGGCAGGAAGAAAAGTTTGTGTAGAGAGAACTTAGGTGGTCTGTGGGATTCACAGCACTTGGGCTGTCTGAAGGACGAACCCTCAGAATTGTGGGGTTTTTCTGTCTTTGCTTCTGAAAAGCATCTAGAAGAGACAGAATCAAGAAAGGCAACATTAGCTAACATTGCCAAATCCCAAGTATTGCCAGATTCTGTTCACCTCTTTAAATAACTTAGGCAATGGAGCTGAAGGAAGTGCATGTCCCAAGATGTTAAAAGCCTCCTTCTTTTCAGACATTACACGGACAGTGTCTGCTTCAGAGAGAGGATTCCAAGAATAGGGGGAAAGAATGAATACCCAGGGAGAGTGGGGAGGCAGTGTGCTGGCCCTGGGCCTAAAGAGAAACAGCACAGGGAAGTTCACTGGATATACCCCACAGATGGGTAGAAATTAGTATCCCTTTATTTTGTGTTGTCTTTCTGCTTGGGGAAAAGAAATTTTTTTCCAGATATTCCTAATATAATTGCATTCTCAAACTTGACAGTGCACTTCCTGCAGCCAGAGTGTAAGGGTGTGGGATTGGAGCTTTGGGTCAAGAGAGGTTCTTTCAGCTTTTATTTTGAATATCTGAAGTCAGATTGGCTGTCTAAGCTGCCTGTGTTTTCTGGAATTCACCTCCTCTGTTTTCACTGTTCATGTATTGAAAGCGGCAAGAACTGCAAATATTAATTAAGTAGCCTGGTGCAGGTACCTGTCTAGAGTAGCCCCACTGAAGTTAGCTGAATGCGCTGCACTTACATAGTGGATACATGATGGATTCAGAAGACAGAAATTCTTCCCAAAAGAATTATCCTTATCTGCCAAATGTTATTTATTTGGATCAGAATGGGTCTTTTCAGCTATAGTCATATTCTTCAAACCCTGGCATTGTGATAGAATATTGCTCTTTTATTAAGCCATAATACTAGTAGATTGTTTTAAGCCTTATGCTGTGAATCTCTTGCAGATGAAATGCTGCAACAGGAATATCTGTACAATAAGGAGATTGGAGGATGCTTTTCTGCACAATTTTATCATTCCGATGGTCTGGAGGATCTGCATGATTGAAAATCAACAAGTAAATAAAGACCTATTAGATACCCAAGTGCTGGGTAAGTATTGAGTGGTGGGGAGGAATGTTTAAATGATCATGTGAGGCTAAAAGGTGCTGCATGGACTGACTGAAACAACATTCTAATCAAATCTGACAGCTCTATTGCATTATAATTATAGACTGCCAGAGGCGCTTTTTAGACTATCAGTACTTTTGGGATAGTTTGCATCTAAATTAAAATTGAACTTCAAAGCAGTTTGATGGGGATGTGTTTCCAAGGAGTTTCAAAAATGTGAAAGACACTAACTGATTAGCATTATGCACTGTACCAGCTGGTTGATACTGTAAAAAAAAAAAAAAAAAAAAAAAAAAAAAAAAAAAAGTAGCAGCCGTGCTGATAATCAGAAAGCGGTATCTTGAATCCTATTAATTTTCTGTTGAATTATTTATGGGGGGGGGTTGTTCCAGTCATGCACTTCCTTTCAAATGTTTATTTAGTTTCCCTGTAAAGAAAAAAAAAAATTGGGAAGAAGAGAGAGAAATTTGGAAAATCTCCAAGGGTTAGCTCACCAGCAATCTGCTTAGATGTCCTCTCCTCAACCAAGCCCTGCCTCTGCTAAATATTTATGGCAATGTTTAACAAATAAATCTCACCCACCTCCCCATTTACAGTAAAGCAGAAGATTGAATTGCTTTAAGGGAGGATTACATCTTTTTTATCATAGCGGGGAAAGAAAATCCATGAATATATGTTAATTTCTGAAAAAGAAAGCACAGAGCTGCAACTGAAAAACATCTGTCTGTCCACATTACAGATGTTCTGCCTGAAGCTTCTTTTCTGATCCCATCTCTAGACAACAACAACAAAAAGGAGTTCACAGCTCCACAGTGTTTTCTCTTTCTTGTCATATTGTATAACCACTAATTGGAAGCAACAGACAGATTCTCAGGACTCGATCCTGTCTTCAGATACATGCATGCATTGCTTGGCACATTGTACAGCCAGCATCTCAGCCAGAAGCAGAATCAAAATGCATTGCAAGGCAGGCTGTATGCTGGAAGGAGGGAATAGGGCCCCGATCTACTAGACCATTTTGGTACTAAATCCAGTTCAGGTGACTCCACCGATTTCAAAAAGAGGTTAAATTTTCTAAATATCTATGTGTTTGTACGCCAGTTTCTCATCAGCTCCTGTGCTTTAATGTGAAGCATTCTGTAATGAAAATCTCTTTTGGCTTAATTGTTTTTGCTATGCTTCTGCACCTTTGTTGCACTCACCCAGCTTCAAATCCTTTAAGGGATGTCCTAGTGAGACAGAGCACATTGTGTCAGACCAACACTCTTTGTTCAGCAATGGCTAAGTCTGGATTCTTCAGAAGAGTGCAATCAAATCACTATGAGATATGTAGATTATCTTTTCCTGATACATTCATTCCTGGCCAAAAACAGTGACTAGATGGAGCACTTATAGGAGGATTCATAGGCCTTTAAAATTTTATTGAGTTTGATGACTGTAGGAGAAAGAAATTACATAATTCAGGAATGTACAGCTTGGGTTCTGTATTTCCAATACTGTTGGCTGGTATCTGTGAGCCCTATTAAGATTTTGTCAGGATACTGGATCTATGTGAATGCCTCCACAGTTATCAGCCTGCTTATAGTGTTCCAATCTGTATAAATTTGGTGTATGCAGAATCTATGTAAACAACTTGTGCTGAGGAATTTGAAGCTTACTTACCATTAAACCAATTTTTAACAGAGAGATAACTTTTAGCAAAAATATTTTTTTCTGTCCTGATGCATTGATTTCCACCCTGCCAACTAATGTGTTAGGAATACCTCTTAGAAAAAGGCAGTTTCTTTCATAGTTTCATTATTATTACTTTATTGCTGTGGCTGACTTTGGATGTTTGTGTTTATTCATCATAATTTATTCATTACTTCATTTGCAGATAGTCCATGTAGTTAATAGCATATGGGAACTCTTTCCAAAAATACAAACGTGTCAAAAGAAAGCACGCTTCAGGACTGCATCATCCCTATATTCTAAGCCAGAGCCTTCACTCTCACAGAATTAGTTTGCAGAGTTTCTCAGGGAAAGAGAGATGGCTGGAAACTAATGCATGTTTCATGAAATATTTTCTGAGAAAATATTTACTGTTTTACAACAAAATGCTGAAAATTCATCAGGTATCCCTCAACCATGACGCACTTCATTTTCATCAAAGCCAAACGGACATGCAGAAGTATGCAAGCAATATAGGCCTAATTTGTCTACCCCACCCCTGTAGCTGCACACGCAGACAGGTATTGCATGTACACATTTAAGCTCATTTAAATAACTATGAGCAAAATTTGGGCTCCTTCAGCTGCAGACCTGTAAAGGCTGGATAACGAGAACACTACAGACTCAGATTTCAGTGGCAGCTTTGTCAGCTTTAATTGCAAGTTAGGGTGCCGAGCACTTACACTTGGAAAGATTAAAGATACATGCTTAGCTTCCTTAATGGTGACTGGATCCCTAGACAGGGGATCCTAGACAGGCCCTGCTCGCACTACATATGGTTACACACACGTCCTGCTGGACAGCAGATGATGAGAGCACCTGGTAGCATCACTGTCCAGAGGTTCATACATAAACCAGCTGTACTGGGTTTGCGTGGCAAGATTTCGGTAGTGGGTTGGCTACAGAGGTGGATTCTGTGAGAAGCTGCTGGAAGCTTCCCCTATGTCTCATAGAGCCAATGCCAGCTGGCTCCAAGATGGACCTGCTGCTGGCCAAGGCTGAACCCATCAGTTACAGTGGTAGTGCCTCTGGGAGAACAGATTTAAGAAGAGGGAAAAAAAACCTGTGCAGCCAGAGAAGAGAGGGGTGAGAGTATGTGATAGAAACAACCCTGCAGACCCCACGGTCAGTGAAGAAGGAGGGGGAGGAGGTGCTCCAGGCACCAGAGCAGAGATTCCCCTGCAGCCCATGGGGAAGACCATGGTGAGGCAGGCTGTCCCCCTGCAGCCCATGGAGGTCCACAGTGTAGCAGATCTCCACCTGCAGCCCAGGGAGGACCCCACACCGGAGCAGGGGGATGCCCGAAGGAGGCTGTGACCCCATGGGAAGCCCATGCTGGAGCAGGCTCCTAGCAGGACCTGCAGATCTGTGGCAAGAGGAGCCCATGCTGGAGTAGGTCTGCTGGCAGGACTTGTGACCCCGCGCAGGACCCACACTGGAGCAGTCTGTGCCTGAAGGACTGCAGCCTATGGGAGGGACCCACACTGGAGCAGTTTGTGAAGAATTGCAGCCCATGGGAAGGACTCATGTTGGAGAATTTCATGGAGGACGCTCCCCTGTGGGAGGGACCCCACGCTGGAGCAGGGGAAGAGTGATGAGTCCTGCCTCTGAGGAGGAAGGAGCGGCAGAGACAATGTGTGACAAACTGACCCCAACCCCCATTCCCTGTCCACCTGTGCCGTGCCAGGGGAGGAGGTAGAGAATTTGGGAGTGAAGTTAAGCCCAGGAAGTAGGGAGGGGTGGAGGTAAAGTGCTTAAAGATGTAGTTTTTATTTCTTATTATCCTACTCTGATTTGATTAGCAATAAATTAAATTCATTTCCCTCAAGTAAAGTCTGTTTTGCCCATGACAGTAATTAGTAGATGATGTCTCCCCATCCTTATCTCGACCCACAAGCCTTTTGTTATATTTTCTCTCCCCTGTCCAGCTGAGGAAGGGAGTGGTAGAGCAGCTTTGGTGGGCACCTGGCATCCAGTCACAGTCAACCCACCACACCAGCATTCGTACATTGCTCATTAGAACTCACTTTGGAGCCCAGTTGCTCCTCATTCAAGAGCTGCTTCATAGCAGACAGCCTCACAGACAAACAGAAGCTGTTCCTTGCCTGGTTCTGCTAGCTTTTCCCTCAACTGACACAGATACTGTGACCCAGTAGCACAGCAGGATTGTATTTTTCATAATTCCAACAGTGTTTTTTACTATTAGAATTACCACTACAAATCATTGCTGCAGGAGCTCTTTTCACCAAGAAATGACAAGTTATTAAAGAAAAACGCTTAAAGGCATTTAAACAGAAAGCTGGTATTCCCATTTGCTCCTTGAAAATGTATCAGCCAGTCTCAGAGACAGGGTGAGGCAATTTTTACACAGCCTTTCTGCTTTACTGCACTCCCTCTGCCTCCTCCACCCACTTTTCTCTCTCTTGCTTACCACATGGAAATTCAGAACATTTCCCCAAAAATAGAGTTCAGATCTGAAGTCTGGATATGTATGTGCTGGTAGCTTGCAATTCTTGACACACTTCTGGTGGCTTCAAAGAGTATCTGCCAACTGCTGGCCTGGAAACAGCGAGACCGGCTCATAGCTGCAGGATCTGAAGAAGCACCAGCCCTTGGAGTCTCCTGCCTAGAGAAAGCCATTCAGTTCAAGGCACACCAGAGCTCTGAAATGGGGTTTTAACATAAGTCTGTCCAGCTGAGACCATATCTTGTACCTTTTCCCCACTCTGGTAGTTCACTTTGTACTGATTTATCTGTGCTTCTCCCTACTGGGACTCAGCTTTGGAAATAAGCCCTGATTGACTGAAGACAGAAGAGAGCTTGCATGCAAATTTCCACGTGCCAGGATTATTTCTACTATGGGACATCCCCTTTTCATACCTGCTTTTCATATTTGATTTTTCCACTTTCCTTTCTACTTAACCAGTTCAAGAGGCAGCCAACATACAAAGCCATGGTTAGAAAGATGCATCCCTGCCTTTTTGCCCAGCATACTCCTGGATGCAGTGGAGAGACATAGACCCTTTCCCTTTTCACTGAGTAAAACATACCTCATGTAAATGTTTTGGCTAATAGCAGCTTTTAAGAGAAGAACTAGTTGGGACCAGTTCCTTCAACTGATTAACACTGTACATACACAAATATTACGCTTTTAATTTCTGTAGCAATGTTATATAACATTTATACAGCACTTTCTTTAAGCAGAGGTCTTTATGTACATGTAAAATGTTACTATAAACATGCTTACTCTTAAAAGGATGCACAGAAAAATCTTTGCTACCTCTGAATATAGAGAAAAATAAAGGATGAATCAAACTCCCTATTGTTAATTAACTACATGTAACTGGATTACTTGCCTTTTAGGGGAACATTTCTTCTAACTGAACCTGGATAACTGAATTTTAGACAGCCAACATAGGATAAAATATATCACAGTAGTGTAACTCTGTATTTCTGTTGGCATCATCTTAGAGTCCTCGGGAACATATGGAGTGCACTGAGTGAGAATAGATTCAGTGATGCTCTTCATGTCTGCTGGCTGGGAAGTAATTGCAGCAGAAAAAGAAGAAATCACCAACTTGTCCTGGCATGTTCTTCTGCCTGCTTAGATTTATAAATGTAAGTATCCATACCCAGCAAGGACTTGGCACTAAGTGAATGCCCATTTCAGGCAGCTATTCCCGAATGAGATGTGGTGGTGACAACATACTCTTGTATCATTTGGCTACAAATAGTTGCCATGAATCTACTCCAAAACAATGAAATACCTGTTGTCCCCAGAAGTTTTCTGGCCTGCTATGGCACATAATAAAACAATTTAAGATGGTTTGGTGATTATTGTAACCAATTTGGACTTAAATGCTCTCAGCTGAGTTCCTGGTTTGCCACAGACTTTCTTCAATCTTACCTAGGTGTCATGGTTTAACCCCAGCCAGCAACTAAGTACCACGCAGCCGCTCACTCACTTCCCCCATCCAGTGGGATGGGGGAGGAAATCGGGAAAAAAAGTAAAACTCCTGGGTTGAGATAAGAACGGTTTAATAGAACAGAAGAGAAGAAACTAATAATGATAATGATAACACTAATAAAATGACAACAGTAGTATTAAAAGGATTGGAATGTACAAATGATGCACAGGGCAATAGCTCACCACCCGCCGACCGACACCCCGCCAGTCCCTGAGCAGCGATTCCCCGCCCCCCCCCCCACTTCCCAGTTCCTAAACTAGATGGGACGTCCCATGGTATGGAATACACCGTTGGCCAGTTTGGGTCAGGTGCCTTGGTTGTGTCCTGTGCCAACTTCTTGTGCCCTGGCTGGCCATGAGAAGCTGAAAAATCCTTGACTATAGTCTAAACAATGCTGAGCAACAACTGAAAACATCAGTGTTATCAACATTCTTCGCATGCTGAACTCGAAACATAGCACTGTACCAGCTACTAGGAAGACAGTTAGCTCTATCCCAGCTGAAACCAGGACACTAGGATAAATCGTTTAATCTCACTGTGCCAGACAGAAGTGTTGTGAGGACGGATTGATAAGTCTGTAGGAGGCACACAGATATTGTGGCCATGGATGGTGTATAAAATAGCACAACAGTTACAAATTGGAACTGGCATATATTCCACCAGGTGGACTCTCTCAGTTAGAGGAGAACATATTTACTCACGCCATGGGAAGAACTGCTACTTAAGGATGAAAGCTACGGATAGGTGTGCTTACGAAGTCATTATAGAACCTTAAGAAAACAATTTTCTTGTGTGATTGCAAGGTCATACCACAATCATGAAACAAAAAACATGCATCTGCGTTTTGTTGTGGTGGGTTGACCTTGGCTGGCTGCCAGACACCCACCCAGCCCCTCTTAATCCCCCTCCTCAACAGGCCAGAGGAGAGAGATGAAGAATCATGTGGCTTAACAGAAAGACGGGGAAATAACTTA
Organism: Astur gentilis; assembly: GCF_929443795.1. Taxonomy (NCBI): domain Eukaryota; kingdom Metazoa; phylum Chordata; class Aves; order Accipitriformes; family Accipitridae; genus Astur; species Astur gentilis. The sequence continues at coordinate 19,128,093 of NC_064886.1, read as the reverse complement.
AAAATCATGGGGAATGGGAGTTTGCGGTCAGTCCCTAGCAGCTCCTCTCTGTCACTCCTTCCTCCTCACACCCTTCCCCTGCTCCCCCATGGTCTCTCCCTCCATCATGGCTGCCGGGGACTCTCTGCCCCGGCACCTCCAGCACCTCCACCTCCTCCTCCCCCTCCCCCTGCTCGGAGCCGGGTGCTCTCAGGACTGTTTCTCGCACTTTTTCCCTCACTCCGTGCAGCGCTTTGCCCTTTTTTAAAGGTCTTTCCCAGAGGCGCTACCACCAGCCCCGCCGTGGGGCTCAGCCGTGCCCGGCAGTGGGGCTGTTGGAACTGGCTGGAACCGGCTGTGTCCGGCGTGGGGCAGCCCGGCCTCTCCTCACAGCACCGGGCCCCGCAGGGCCCCCAGCTGCCAGCGCCTGGGCATGGGCATCCAGTGCAGTTGTACACTGAGTAGGAACTGGCAGACGTATCTGCTCTCCATGCCTTGGCTGGTAAGGTATGAGCAATAAATCAATACTTCTTCATTTTCCTCAATAGCCTTTTCGTCTGCCTATGTTTCTTTGGGAGCAGTAAATAGTTTTTTTTCTCTATAGAAGCTATAGGGGATAAAGGAGTTCTGTTGATCGGGACTGAGAGTCCCTGAATGATTGATTTTAAAATGCTTTGTCCTCAGGGGTTCTGCTGATCTTAATACTAAATGTACTAAATGCTAATAGGTAGTAATGCGCTGTCTTAAGGAATAAGGTACAATCAACTTCAAATCTCAGAAGAAAATGCAAGCAATTCCAGATGCTTGGAAAAATAGTGCTGAGGCATCGGTCTAGGGAAAATTGAGTTGGAGAAAGATCTAAGATTTAGATGCTGGAATAAGTCACAATTCAGACTTTCAGTCTCAGTTCCACCAAGATGAATTTATTAAGAAAATATAGGTGATAGATTAAAGAAGTTGTTTACAGGAGCAGTTAGTTGGTGATAAAATCAGGGCTAGGTCTCAAGACTGCTGTCCCTCTCTGTACTTCTCTGAGCCTTATCCAAATACAGTGATACGCCCTGTGCGGTGAGGCTGCACTTGCAAATTTTTGATAATAAGGCTGCGTACAGTGACTCATCTCAAATACGGGTAAGAACCAAAGCTTGCAAGTTGGTTTTCTTGCAACAGTCGAACATTCCCACTTGAGAATGTGACTGTCATGGTGTCCTTAGTAGCATTTTGGAGAGCACCATGTTTTGGAGAACAAGTTCAGAATAGTGATAGAGACAGTAGGAGTTCAGAATGACCCATGCATATATTCAGGGTAGCGATGGATACCCATGGGACCAGGTATTTCAGGTTCAGTTCATCTCTTAACTTGCCATTAGACACTTTTCCAGTTGAACACACGTTGGGTCTGAAATGCAGAAGAAAGAAATGAGCAAGAGGAAGAGGGAGCAGAGCCTTTCTTTTGAATATGGAAATTATTCTTCGAATGTCTTTGTTGACAGCTGGCGTGGCACAAAATAAACATAGGTCTATTTGCAAGTAAGCAAGAATTAGCATAAACAGCAGCTGCTGTATTACCAAAAAACATGTAACAATGAAGAATTTTCCTCTGCCTTCAGAAACAAAGGTAGGTAAAAAGCCTGCATGAAATAATGAGTTAGTTAACCACCTGTTAAAGTTCTGAGCACCGGCAAAATGAAAGACCTATTTGTTGATGACATAAGCATTTTTCTGAATCAGGCTTACTAATTAAAGCTGAACATATCCTTACGATTAAAAAAATGCAATGCAGTATCAAAAATGTCTCTTCCAAATCAGGGGATTTCCTACACTTGCCTTTTCAGTTGCTTTCTTGCTGCATCTAGATAATTGTTTCAAATTTTTCTGAGGTTGCTTGGATGTGATTTCTTGCTCCCTCTTCTCTAGCTACATAGCATATAAAGTCAAGACAGGCCATCAGGACATATAAGTGTATTTATGGCCAGATCACATTCAGCAGGATAAGTTTATGATCTTTTGTCTCTATTTCTTTCCTTGGTAAAAGCTAGTTAGTAGCATACTCAACAGCATTGTCATATTTTAATAAAAACTAATGGTCCAACACAGTGAAATGCAGAAACAGGAGAAGAAGCAATTTTAAGTGCATAATTTTAGATTGATGATGCTTGAATTTATAGCTTAATCTGTGTCCCATGGAAGGTGGCTTACCTGTTCAATTTACTTTCCACTGTAAGTCGTGTATCTAGCTATCTGCAAGTTCTGTGGATTAGTTTATCTAGATTTTCTTTGTACTTTAGCATTGTGGTCCACATCTGGTTTTCATTTGTTTGGAACTGCCGCTATTTGTCTCTAAATTTTTCTGCCAATAGGATATTTTTAAAAATAAAAACACACTAAATAATAGCCCTATTTAGAATTTACATAGAGCTTTATATCTTCAAAAAGTCAGTTTAAGGCTTAATACACAGTGTCTTGAAATCAGTGTGAGTCTTTCCACAATAAGTTTTGGATCAGAATGGTTCAGAGTCAGATCCTGATACTGTTGCTTACCAGACTATTCACTTTGTTTCGTGAGCCAATAAAATTAGTTAAGTAAAATAATACTTGCACTCAGTAGAGATATCAGAATCTTACTAAACAGACATCTGATCCGTGGAGGGGATGTGAGAGGTTGCGTGTGTACACATTGCTAGGTCTGATTATATGCTTATGGCCACGCGAAAAGTCAGTGTCAGTACCAGGATGAGAGTTTAAGAGTTTTTTATTTAAGGTCCTGTGTTCTTTTCACTGAGATGTACTGTACTTTCTCACTACTTGTAAGTTTGAAAATGTGTTTTGTTTTCTTTTGTTTATATCAGTAGACATTTGCTTTTACTGGTAAAAGATTTTTGACAAACTATCAATATTTTGTATGGATAGAGTTATGTGGCCTATGTGGAATGCTTTTGAAACAACACACGTTTTTCATTTGATCACAGTTTCATAGTATTTCTTCTGTTTCTACTGTTGGCTTCTGTTTTCAAGGTAACCATACTTCAAAAGTGTGGTGTCCTGTTGGTGGGTGAAATACTTCAGAAGCTTTTGAAATAAAAAGCATACATAAGTTTTCAATAGTAGGTTTCTTTAATGAGCAGAGAGAATCAGATCTCATAGTTTGCATACAGATTGGGCCAAATTTTCTTCAATAGCGGTTATTAAAAATATATGTCTGTTTGGCTGTAGGTTATTTTGAAGAAGAGAAAAAAACCTGCTATTTACGTTATAGATGGAGATATCAGCATCACAACCACAGAGATCATAGCAATTTTATTGCAATACCATTCACAAAGGTGGTTTGTATTTTTTTTTCCTGGAGTATTATTTTTTATTTTTTTTTCTTTCTGAAAACACTTGATCCACTATATCTATCTGCTGGCTGTCTTTATATCTGCAGAAGTGTCTGGGAATATGAGTCTGTGTATATGCAGAAAGAGACATAGAATCCTTATTTTCTGGCCACATAATAAACTAAAATGTGTGAAGTCTTTGCACTTCCAAAGCAAGGCAGACCTCATTGTGGTAAAATGCTATCTATTTTATTTTAGATGAGAAAATTATTCTCTCTCTCTACTTACACTGATTTGGACTGTGATTCTTTCACCTCCTTCAAACAGCACCTCAGCCCATGAAGAGCTGTGTATAATCTCCATGGAGCTACTCTTGGAAGAAGGTAATTTGCATAGGATCAAGAGTATCATCATTTGGTCTCCTTTACTTAACAGCGGCAACAGCAGTTGAACAAGATCTGATCAAATCACAAGCCAAAATGGGGAACATTTGCCTTTTCTGTTTCTATTTTATATCAGGCAGATATCAATCTGATACCAGATTTAAGTTCAGACTGGAAATGGAAGAGTTAAGATTGTGTCAGATGAGGATTTTCTCACTATAGAGAACAGATAGAATATTCTAGGTAAGAAAATGTCAAGGTGTGGAATGGGGAGCAAGAGAACTAGATAAAACCTGAATTCACTGAAGATACTCAAGTTTTTCTTTTGATTTTAGTAAGTCCAGCATGTTCCACTTGGATTTAATTCTTTAGTAGACTCTCTGAAAGATCTGATGTGATTCAGCATGGACAGTGCAGATGTCTGTTTCCTGCCTCTGTCATGTGCATAATTCTTCCTACATGAGATTGGTGGGACAATAATCACTTTGGTGATTTGTTGAGGTCAGAAATTACACTGATGGTTTGCCACATAAGCAGATACAACACAGTATGAATACCAGTGTGATCTGTGTCTGGATGCTGATTTTTCTCTCCAGCGTGAATCTTTTAGTTCAGTTCTGCTCTCTGAGTTGCAGCTTTGGGTTTTGTTCTGCTAGGTCTTTTCTTTGGCCTCTCTTTTCTTTTTTGCCCACCTTCTCCCTCACATTTGCAGTGCTGTATAGCAAACAATAAAAAATTGTGCTCTTGAATCTCGGACAACTGATCTCCTCTACTCCACCCATTTACGTGTCCTTCACTCCTGCACTAAAAGAGGAAAATAAAATATTTTTTCACACATCAATTCACTTGTAATTTAAGCTCCTCTACAAATTTCAACTTATGCAAAAATTTCACAGACTATGATGTCTAAGAAATGTCATTTCTCCTGAACAATTTCTTTATTTTGTTCAGGCAAATTCTGGCTCTCACTGCTCGGGTGCTGAAGTTGTAAGCTGACAATATTGCTGGGCTGGTGCAGCACCATCTCTTGCTAGACATTGTAAAGGTGTATTTTGAAGAGAAAATTATAGCTGACTAAAACCAAGGTGTTTTCTTACTGTTAGAGAGAAAATGTGTGGGGAGTGCAAGTTTTTTGAACACATATATCAAGAGGTGGATGAGTGACAGGCTCACAAAGGCAGACATACACATAAGAGATGGACCTTATTTTCATGACTGTTGCAAGATGACATGCAATTTCTACAAAGAAAGTTACACCATCCTGCTTTGCTGGAAACCAGTTCTTCTATCTATTCTCTTCAAAGTTTCCTCTTCAATCTAAATACTGTAAGTCTGGAATGGGGTTTTTTTGGACTATACGATACAGGTCTGTTCTGCTTTCATCTGGGATAGTTAATTTTCTTTCTAGTAGCTGGTATAGTGTTATGTTTTGGATTCAGTATGAAAAGAATGTTGATAACACACTGATGTTTTTAGTTGTTGCTAAGTAGTGTTTATACTAAGTCAAGGATTTTTCAGCTTCTGATGCCCAGCCAGCAAGAAGGCTGGAGGGGCACAAGAAGTTGGGAGCAGGCACGGCCAGGACAGCTGACCCCAGTTAGCCAAAGGAGTATTCCATAACATGTGTTCTCATGCCCAGTCTATAAACTGGGGGAAGTTGGCTGGAGGGGGTGGATCACTGCTTGGGAACTAACTGGGCATCGGTCAGCAGGTGGTGAGCAATTGCATTGTGCATCACTTGTTTTGTATATTCCAATTCTGTTGTTGTTATTATTGTCATTATTATTATTATCATCATTATTATTTTCTTCCTTTCTGTCCTATTAAACTGTCTGTATCTCAAACCATGAGGTTTACTTTTTTTTCAATTCTCACCCCCATCCCACTGGGTCGAGGGGGAGTGAGTGAGTAGCTGCGTGGTGCTTAGTTGCTGGCTGGGGTTGAAACAAGACAAGGCCTCTGGTATAAAAGAAGTAACTGTTGTGCTTATCATTTCTGTCTTACTTTTTAAAACTCTATTTTTAACAGTCTTATTTTATCCAGGAGTACTGGATTTGTATTTTTGGATCTATTCATGACCTTGGGTATGACACTGTGTATGACTTATTCTAAGTTTCGCAACAGCTTTGTGCCTCAGTTTATTTTTCAATAACAGTGTTATTTATTGCCATTCTTGGACATTTGCTGAACTGCCTGCCATTAGGAAGTGCCCATATAGAGCCCATTGCAGGTTTGAGAAGGTCTTAAGTCCTTCCAGCTGGGTGGAGATTTATTCCTTACTGCCACCAGAAATAAGGGAAGTCTCCCCTCTTATTGCATCTCGAGGACCTTCGGTTTCTTATTACCACAGGAAAAATCCACAACAAAACACAGAACTGAACTCCAGTGTCTTGAATCCTAGTGCATGAACCAGACCATAGCCTCTCCCTTCTCCACACTTGGGTTTTTTTGCAGCTGTGCTCTGAAATTTATTTGCTTTTCACTGAGTTGTTCATTTGAGTACACCTTCATGCTGCAATCTCCCCCATGCCATCACTTCCTTACCCCTTAAGAACTCAACAAGGACAGGAACTGGCAGAGACACAGCAGTGCGGACCCAGGTCAGTTACTTTGCTCACGTTTTGGCTTTTCTTGCTCTTCTGTGCTTTCCCTTCCACTCTGCCAATCATTCAGTCAATGTTTTTATTCTGCTGTCTAGTCTTCCTTCAGTGAATAATTTCACTATCTGCTGGGGTCCTAATAATTCACTGCTTTTTTATTTTAATGAAAAAGCCCTATTCTCTTGATATCAGGCCTCCCAGAGCTGGGAGCATGCAAGCCTCTTCTCATCTGCTTGTTCTCTGAAACCCATATTCTGCAGGGATTCTGCGATCTATTATTCTTCCCCCTCTGCCTCTGGTGCCACAGCCGGTCTTGAAAGGAGGCCACTTGAAAAGAGAGAGCAGCAGCAATATGGCTTATGAATTCCTGGCACATTACTTTACTCTGAAGGATATATTAAACAATAAGCGTTTTTTAAACAAAGACCTCCAGTAACCTCACCACAGGCACTGACTCTGCTGATATATTATTAATTTTAGGCACTAGCTTCAAATTATCTGACTGAAATACCACTTGTCTGCTCTTAATACTTGGTCATCAGAAAGATATTACCTCTTTCAAAAATCCTACCTTCCTTTCTTACCTGACTGTTGAGAGGATATAAACTTGGGTTTCTCTAAGTGACAATAGCCCAATATTCAGCAAGGGAAACAAACCCTCTCATTAAAGCCCACAGTAAAAATCATGAGAAGAATAAATACTATCCAATATTAAAAATGATTAAATATGAAGAGTCACGTTTCTGGTAAACAGTAAACATATTTCTCTTTTCACACTAAACATGTAGATAAGCTACTTTTTCTCAAACTTTTCTCGGACTCTTACACAGAACTGCTGTGTCTGTTTAGAGTCTTATTTATATTTATTGTTCAAAGGCAATAAACTCATCATTTGTCTCATAGGGATTGTGCCAGGCATTTACAGTAGGAGAAATGGTTTCGGATAGTAAGTGTAAGGTGCTGCATATAATTATAAGGTGGGATTTTAAAAACATTTGGCTTTGTCCAAACCATGCTCCCACAGTACATGAGGGGGGGTTGCAATTTGAATATTCCCAGTTCCTGTGTTCAAGAGTCAAGACCCCTGCTCACCACTGGCATCAGGAGTGGGTCTGGACTCCCAGTTCTGTCCCCAAGGTTAGCTGGCCCCATGCACTTTGCAGGCAGGGAAGCTCTGGGGGAGATGGACAGTTGTAACTTCAGCCATGTTATAACCCAGGCTGGGCTGGCTGAGATGGGGAATGAAGGCTGGAGGTCCCTGGGAGTTGCAGGGTCCTTCCACTCAGAGAGAGCAGTAAAAGGTGCTTAGCAGAGTAAAGCTCATTTAAAGGTGTTTTTCATGGCTGTGGATGGTGGCTGGCCTTCCCCCCCACCCCCCCAGATTGAGAGGCAGAAATTGCTCAGCAGCTTGTGCTTTGCAGAACCTAGGGAGGAAGGAGTGCTTGCAGATTGTCTTTGGAGACTAAATTGCTAAGCAATTTGAGGGGAAACCCAGGCAACAACTTAGGAAGAAGTAAGGCACTGTGCGCTCTTTAAAAGCCCACACGACTGGAGTTGAAACCTTTCTTTTTTAACTACTGCCCTTGGTAGGTGGTGTGAGGAGCAGAGAATGGCGAATGGTATGTGGGAATACCAGGGTGAAGTCCCATAGGAAAGGCAACAAGATGCTTTTCTTCCTCAGATATACTTTATAACACTTTCAGCTTACAAATAAGCTCCAGACTTGCGGTCTTTGTTTCATGGTGGGGCGAGGAGGGATGGGAGGGCATGCAGTTGAGCACTAATTATGAGCTATGACATAATACAGATTTGTAAATTGAAATAACCCCGTAGCTGCGATAGTTTGATCAGCTGAGTTTATAATCAATGTTAATAATCCCTTCCATAAACAGTCAAGCAAGGCTGAATTTCACTGAGCTAGTCTTTGCCTGTGACTTTGGAGGGAAGGCTGGTCTGTGTCTATTGTATCTGGGTGTAATTTTTGATGCTTTTTCCTGAGCATGATCATGGTAAACTACTGCTTTTCCAAAAGGTCTTCTGGATCATAGCTCTCACATTACTTTAAGACGTAAAATGCTCACTATTGTTAAACTACAAATTACAAATATACTTCTAGCATGGTGAATGGGACTCAAGAAAACCGGGGCCCTCTCCTGAGTCTATCTATTCATCAGTGTTAACTACAAAAAAATACTTCAGGTGTGCTGCTGAAGCCACATATCAAGATTGCAATCCTATCTGTGAAATTGTTGTGTCTTTGTTTTGCCCATTAGGTGGAAGGTAAATTCTTTTCTTCCTTTGAAGTGTTGATAAACATACCATTTGCAGAACATCCAACAGGTTTCTGAGTTTTGTCTCTGTTAGGGGGTATCAGAGACTTCCTTCATGCTGTAGAGCTGCTGCTAACTCAAGGTTCCCTGTTCCTCTGCAGCCTTGAATTGCAATTTATCCTGTTGTGAGAAGAGGAATGTCATCATTCCTCCATGCTCATGGGGGAGTAGGCACAGTGTGATCTCTTAGTGAATTTATGCTGCAGTTACCAAAAGGATGTGTATGCCTACCTGCACGCAGAATTAAGGAAAAGTTGTGCAGCTCGCATTCATAGTGCAGACTATAGAACCAAACTTTCCCAGAGTTCGCTTGTGTCCCAGGCCTGTCTTAGTCTTAGATGTTTCTGCTTTATTGCAGTCATTAAACTTCTATCTTTGCCTGCTGAATAGGCTCTTAAGTTTCACATTTACAGTGTGGTAATTATCTTAATCATATTATAGTATAGAGGAAACTTCAGTGAGGAAAATAAAACCATACTGCTCTTGTTGGGCAAACTGTATTTCCTTTAATGTTCTGTGTTTGTGTCTTATTGCCTGGACCTCTCCCACTAATAAGGTTTTAATGACTGTTCCCACCGATAGCATAGCCACAGATTCTTTGCATGCTGTGTTTGTTTCTTGGAATAAAATCAATTAAGCTCCTTGTCTCTCTGACCCCATCTTGTATTAAGGCTTAGCGCAACAATTAGGAGCACATTATGGTGTTCATTCTTTTACAATTTTGGTTCTACAGACATTGCAGCGAGTCAGGTGTCAGTGCAAAGATTAACTTTGATGCAACACAACATAGTATGTGTATTAAAAGTCTTCAGTGATCTAATTATTATACTTATATGACTCACTTTTGCAAAAGTAATTTAATGAGCCTATGACGCTTTTTAACAGCCTTCTTAAATTTTTTTGTTTGTGACTGTTCCAATGGACAAAGTTATAAATTTGTGGCAGGCAATTTTGAAGATTTTCACAGACTTAAAAAATGGAGCTGTTGGAAAGACGTTTCTAGAATCCAATGTAATATTTCAACAAGCAACAAAACTTTGGTTGCTTGTTGAAATATTTTGTTTTCAAATCAACTTAAAGTTTAGCATTTCAATTTGAAGTTTTTTGAATATGAGTTTTTGCAGAAAGCTAGGGGTATTTTTGTCATAACTGCTTCAACTTATTTTTGACCAGCTTTAGAGAAATTGTTCTTCAGTTACTATAGCTAATGGCATGATCACTTCATTGCTGTACAGAAAATCAGCACCCCACTTTGCACTATTTTTTAAAATTCTTTTTAACTTTAAGCAGGTTATGGGACCTAATTGATCAGCTCCTGCAATCCTTTGCTGCTAATTGGCTAGATGTCAGATGATAAAGGGAATAATATCAGTTCCCATCATTTCACAGGAGACACTTTGTACTAGATATTTCCTTTTCTCATCAAATGCAGCACATGTGATTCTTCAGTAATAAGTCCTGTGAGCAATCAGGAGAAGAAAAAGGGTAAAGGAGCATCTGAATTTAGTTTGTTCACCTGTGATACAGGAAAGTAGCCCTGTCCTACAACTATCAAGATTTAATTTAAAAAAAAATGAAAAGAACAGAAACAAATTGAATTGCAAACTTGGTCATGTTATCATCAATTCTGCCTTGGCAGTTTCTAGAATATTGAATAAATTGCTGTACGTGCTGTCATAGCCTCTGTTGAAAACTTTGGTGACTTTTCACTTTGAAAAGGAAATTCATTGTTCCCCCAAAATGTGGTGTTCTGAAAGTCAAATTTCCCTTTCATGTCTGTAAGCAAAATTTTCAAAGAATTTTTTTTTTTTAGTAATTGGACAGAGTTATTCATAGGACTTCATTTTCTTCAGAAAACTCTGCCTTTGTTTATGACTGGAATACCGCTTGTAAAAATGAACAACAAAATCTCTGGATTACATGTATGTCTTGCTTCACTTACTGTGAGAAAACTGAAGGCTGGGTTTAATTTTTTCAGTTTGCCATGGTGAAGGGCAGCACTTTGAGAAAACTGAAGGCTGGGTTTAATTTTTTCAGTTTGCCATGGTGAAGGGCAGCACTTTTCTCAAACCATACAGGGACCATGCCCAGGAGAGAATCATGAATCAGAGTCATTGTTTCCCACCTTTGCCTTTACCATCACTGCCTTCCCAGCCTGCACCAGTCTGACACAATTCATTGATCTTGCTGTACCTCCTAGAACAGGTAGATCATTACCAGGAGAAATGGATGGCAGCAGGACACCAGTCATTATTACTCCATCACTTCCCAGCCCCTGTTTTCAAACACAAAGAGACCCGTGACCCAACCCCTAGCCTCAGTATAGGCAGCAGTGGCAGGAGAATGGGGATAATTGATGGATATCTGATAATTGTGGGTCGAGGACTGTAAAATATTGTATAAATACAGGGCTATGTTCCTCTTCCAGACTGAAACATGAAAATGTTGTCTTTCAAAGGAAAAAAAGTCAACTCCACAAATGTCATCTGAGACTGACCACTGTGCTTCTGCACAGCAAGCAGTGGTTCTTTTCCAGATTGTATTATAGATTGTTTACCATACAGGCTGGTCTTAAAATATCTGTGAAATAGAGAGTGACAACAGACCTACAAAGTGTCTGAATCTCTAGTGTTTGTAGAAATGTTGTTTGGTTGTACTCCAGAGCTAGCAGAGATGGACATCAAGTCTCTTATCTGAATCCTGAAAGGCTCTCGGGAGACTATGAAAATAAGGGAACTATGGAAATAATTTGATCAAATCTTTCCTCAGTCAGCATGTTGCTGGATTGGTGGTCTTCTGGCCAGAACCTATATGAAAAGAGCTAAAAAAATACATAGTTTGACAGGAACACACTGGACTGTAATATCACTGATGCTGAAGTTTTGGCTAAATGTTGTACTGATTGGTCTAGTCACTGGCTGTCTGGGATGCTGTTTATAAAAGCACAGAGCTTTTCTACTTGGGTAGGCAACCTTTCTTCAAGCAGAGAAAGAACTTCTTTTGTTGAAAGTGATTTTTAGGAAGAGGCAAGAGTTTTCTGACCAGCTTCCTCTTTCATATGCTTTCGTAGCTCACTGAATCAGAGAAGATGCAGCCTGGTCCCAGGTTGGGTACTTAAGTAGACAGCTGCCTGCCTTCTCAAACAGCTTGCACAGAGTCAAGTTCTCCATATTTCTAGACAGGTACCTGAAAAGGCTTCTTGCTGAGGCTCTGACACAAACTCTAATTATGAGGTGGAACAAAGAAACAACCCAGTGTTTTAAAGAGGAATTGGGCTGTGATTATTCTATTGATGCCAGAACTTGCTTTGATACAATAACATGCCACATTACAGCTACTAAAATTCTTACAGGGCCTTACAGTCTCCTAAGCAACTGCACTCTTCTAACAGGAGGAGATTATCTACTCTAGAGAGGTGCAGAAAGAGCCTTTGTCTCTGCTGGTGGCTACAAGTAGCTGAAAAGAGAGTAAAAAAAAATTAATATGTATATTTTAATAGTATTTAATATAGAGCATCTAGTGATGGTAAATGCCTGAAAATTGAAAACAAGGACAGCAAAAGTAATTTTGTGGCTGCAACAAAGGTGTTATTTTAACACTTGTAGACTTGAGCATGGAAAAGAATAGGTTTTGACTTGCAACATCAAGGATATCTCAACAGTTCATGGTGTTCAAGAACTGATGGAGCAATGTTCAGAAGATCCTGCAGTGCCAGTACAGAAGAGTTGACGGAATGACCTGTGATTCCTTTTGCATCCTCCCATGATATTCAAATCCTGCTTATTCTTCCATAACCGTTGACATAAATGGAACTTTCTTGGCAAATTCCACCTAGTAGAAGCCTTTTTTCCTGTCTTATTTATTCTGTATATTTCTGCCTTCCCACCCCCACTCACATTACAAGGCCATCAAAGAGATTGGATCACTTGTTTATCCCATGGCAATTCACAACTTTTACACAAATCTTCTCTATATGATATAAATCTTTTTGTTTTCTTTAATTAACCTTAAATGTTTTAAGTCTTATTATTTTTTAAGTCCCTTGAAATGAAGTGACAACCGTAACTGTGCTATTCTGAATTTTGATCATTGTATTTCTCAAAAAAAAAAGCTCAATATGAGATTCATTTAGAATTGTGCACCTGGGGAACCTCTGATTACTGCCTGCAGTATTCAAGACTATTAAAATATTCACAGTGAATATGCCTCTTTCTAGCTCCTTGCGCTGAGGGAGAATTTCAACTCCATGAGGACTGGAAAGCAATAAGTGTGCTTACTCTGGTGCCATGGCACAGACTTGGGTTACTAAGGAGGGAGGTGTGTCTTAAGTGGTGAGACAAATCCAAAAATAAGAAGGTCCTTTATGAGGCATTTCAGGTTGTAAGCTCTTCCTTCTCCTGAGGAAGAAACAATCTGGTCATCAGAACAACCCTAGCAGCAGGGAGGGAGATTGTTTTGTTAAGAAGACACTTTTGCTGATGCAGGAGCTTTTACCTATGCTGTAATTTCTAGGCATAGCCTCACTATGAACCCCAACATCACAGTGTTAAAAGAAATTTGATTTCCTGGAGGATTTTTTACCTGTATCTGGAGCTCTCTGTTTACAAGGTTTTCTGCAAATCCACTGAATGTGTCGTCCATTCCATGAAAATGCCAATGTATATTTGTGCCTTGAAGCACTTGCCTTTTTAGTTGTTCTTCTCTCTTTTTCAGCAGCAATATGAAGCCAGAAGGGTCAGTACCACTTTTATATATACTAGCTGCAAGTGGAGGCTAGGGCAATAAATAAATGTTTGTTGTCTTGTTTTCAGTAAAACTAAAACCGTGTTGATATACTAAAATAGCCGCTATTGTATGATTGTGGCTGAGGAGAGGCTAGAATACATGTTGGGAGGAGATGCAAAGAATCAGTCCAGAGGAAAACTAGGCATTCAGAGGGAAACTATGCAATGTAACACTTTGTGCATCTGTCAGACATTGAAATGAATTCAGGTTCACACTATACTGGATTCTTATTTGACAGAAGTTTTTTTTGCTTCAGTTAAGTTAATACACAGTGTTTAGTATTTGGTCCTGTTTAACCTAAGCTCTCTTAATACAGCTTAAAAACTTAAGGAAGTCAAAGGTGTTGCTATTTTCACATATTGAACCATAACAGCAATGGAAAAATAACTATTTATTGAAGTCCCTTTTCCCTCCCTTATTTAGGCACTAAAGAGAGTTAGAAAAACTATTAAAATGCAATAAAGTTCAAGCAGAAAAATAAACTAACCATAATTATCTCTTCCTGCAAATGATGCACAAGCAGCATGTAAAGCTACCAAATAAATGATACGAGTCATTTGATAGTGTATTAGGATACTGAGGAAATTTAGATAGAGGATCAAATTACACCCTGATGAAATGCCACTGACATCAACGAAGTTGAACTCAAAAGGATTTTGTCATGTGTAGTAGTCCTAATACTCTGTAGGTTTTAGACTGTAATTTTTAACCCGCTTTAACTAAATATTAGCAACACATATACTTTGTACTTCAAGACTAACAAACCTGATTTTTGAAAAGCCGTTGGTTACAATGGCTTTTCATGCACACATACACGCACACATAAGCAAACAAACCCATAGTTCTCATCTAATTACTACTCATGTTGGCTAACCTTGCTGTTGGTAGGAGAATAATTGTGTTAGAGGCTTCCATCATTTCTCTGGAAATATTTTTTTCTTTCCACTGACTGCTCACCTTTTCAGCCTAAATATTTATTGGTTTCAGTATGGTGGTGTTTTATTTCTATTTGTTTTTAATTTCCTTGTGCAGTGTTTCAAATGGTACCACAAGCTATGAATGGATTGGTGTTAAATTATGTAGAGGTGCCACATTGCTCTTGAATGCATGTTTTTGATGAGGTTATTAAAACTCTGACAATACAAATTACCATAGCAACAAAACCCATAAATTCACAGCCTATTCCAACCTCTGGAGTATGAAAATATTTTAGAGCACTCAAACACTTTGCAGCATAGTACAGCTCATGTGGTTTGGCTTGCAGTTCTTCACTGTGTCCTGAAATATATCAGTATTCATTGGTCCTCGATCTCTCAAACAGGCATGATGTCGTGACTTTGTTCCTTTTTTTCTTTTTTTTTTTTTTTTTAATGTAAAGAATTTGATCCAGCTCAGTTCCTTGCTGATGACTTCGTCTGTGACCTTCAGGTGATAATTTCACTATGGTACTTACACAAATAAAGAAAGAAACAAATTTCTGACCACGATTGTCTTTGATGGTGATAGTAGAGGGGGGCTGTAGTTTTGATTACCATCTAAGGGCTAATACAGTAACTTCTCATTTTTTGTTTTAATGTTTTAAGAGCTTTGTTTTTGGAGTAGGCTCTATTGTGCAAGATGCTGTAAAAATGCTGTAAATCCTTATTTTATAAAAAGGTATTAGTTAGGAGGTCTCAACACAGTGCTGGAATCCAGGAATTTTTGCTTTACAGTAATGGAAAAGTTGAAGGTAGAACTAGGATTCCATTTTCCCAAACATATTTCATAGCAGTTATTTTACTACTAATCAGCATTTGGTGATTGTGGCTATTTCCATTGCACCTATCATTTATGTGCTGTAATGTGAAGAGTGAAGTTAAAAAGCCACCTTTTCTCTCCGTGTTCAGATTGACCTTGATATATATTTAAAATTATTGTGCAATTCAGAATGGTTTGGTTGGGCAAGATAATGTATGTATCTCTAGGAGGTAGAGTGAGAAACGAACATGGGTTCCTAGGGTTTTGATACCTTTCTGGTTACTGATGCAAGTAATTTCACTGAAGTCAATAGTCTAGTCATCGAAGTAAGAAGAAGTGATTTGGACTAAATTCTTATAAGAACAGGAAAGCGGCGGGCATTATTTCATGCCTTTGTGTTTTATAGGTCAGTTTTGTATTCCAAGGTTTATGGGGACATTAGATTGTGACCATATGGTCTATTAAGATAACCCTATTAAGATAACCCTACTGTTTCTATCTAATGTTTCTGTTGTGAAATCACCCTGCATCTGGTAAATTTAATCTGGAAATATGTCCCTATTTTCCCAGGACCTCTCTTTCTGTACTGATGTTTAACACTACAGCCTATATAATCTGCTTGGCAATGTGATTCTTTCTTTCATTAAAACACTATATACTAACACTGCAATTATTTGAATACTCAGATACGTCATTCAGGTTTCCTACCTTTTATAAATGAACAGTCTGCCCCTTTACCAGACAAGGACATTAAAATTATCAGCAGGTAATGAGTTTGCCTCAAGTTTGTTCACTGGCTATAATGCACAATGTGAATATACTTTATGGTTTGATTTATTGAAATATACACTGCAAACAGTAATTTATTATGATTCTACTGGTTCAATCATAAACAAGCAAATAAGAATCAGGATTCAACAGCAAAGTACATTATTTAGAACCTGCATAACCTCTTTTTATCCCTAAATCTAGATATAGATCACATAATGAGATTTCTTTTATGGAAAGAAAGTGTTAATTTTAAACAATTTATACCATTTTAAAAATTTAAGTAGTTTTAAACTGTTTAGTGCTTTATTAATACACTGTAATTCAGTTTTGAAACAAATAGCATTCCGAATCTGCAGAAGCTATAATATGGAAGATTCTGTTTTACAGCTCGTTTGCTTTATTCCTGTGTCTAAATATCAGCAAATAACTGAATAAGTCTTCATTTGTTGAAGACCAAAGGAAAAACCTCCTGAGACAAAGGAGCTACATGTAGTTAGAATTAGTGATGTGTTTTACAATTACAATAGTTACAAAACTTTCAAATTCCTATTTTCTCAACATTTCTACCTTTCAGTGCAAAATTTGTACAATTTTACTAAGTAAATAATGTCATTCTTATCATAGGTAGAGTTCAACCACAAGATACTCTGTTTAATCATCAGTAAAAGATCAAACTTGCTCTATTTTTTATTTCCTCTGCAAGTGAGAAAGCAATGGCATGTTCCATTCCCTTTGCTGGCATTAGCTTGCAGGAACCAGCAAGAACCTAACCTCTCTGCAATGCTATGGGAGAAAGAGTGAGTTTTAAGCAAAATTCCAGTTGTCTTATTAGCAAGATTTAAAAAAAGAATTCTGTTTGTGCCAGACTTGTCATAAACAGTTGTGGCAATGCATGAATTGCTGTTATTTCTTCTCTTGTATCAAAGAATTGAAGCACTACCCTATCAAACCAACCAAAATTCTGCACTAAAGGTTTCCAAAGAACTGAAATGATCTCTGCAGTGGTTGTAAAGAATGGAAGGTAGGAAACATAAAGCTACAACAAGGAATATTTTCTTTTTAAAAGGGTCTGGGAGAAATGTGAGAAACTGCAGACCAGCAAATCTGACTCTTGTCCTGGACAAAATGGTAGAAAACTGTAATAAACGGAATTGATAGACACCTAGATGAATATACTGGAGAAGAGACAACATTGGTTTTCTAGAAGGAAGTCATATTTCACAAATCCATTAGAGTTCTTTGATGGAATCAATAAATATGAGGAGAAGGGTAATCTGGTTTGTGCTGCATCAGATGGATTTCCAAAAAAATTTCAAATAAGATTCATCATCAAAACTTGAAAGTAACTGAGCTGTCATGGGTTAAGAGGAAGGCTCTTTCTGTGGACTAGAAGCTTTAAGAAGTAGGAAACAAAGGATAAATGTCCAGTTTTCATAACGGAGAGAGATTATTAGCGGGTCCTCACAATGTGTTGCAAATTGGACTAGAAACAGTCGAACAGCAAGTTGAAAGATTTTTTTCTGACCTAAATAGCTCCCCAAGGAGGACGGTATTCTGAAATAAGGAGCATATGTCCTGGTTTCAGCTGGGATAGAGTTAGTTGTCTTCCTAGTAGCTGGTACAGTGCTATGTTTTGAGTTCAGTATGCGAAGAATGTTGATAACACTGATGTTTTCAGTTGTTGCTAAGTAGTGTTTAGTCTAAAGTCAAGGATTTCTCAGCTTCTCGATCCAGCAAGCAAGAAAGCTGGAGGGGCACAAGAATTTGGTACAGGACACAGCCAGGAAAGCTGACCCAAACTGGCCAACGGGGTATTCCATACCATGGGGAGACTGGGGCGGGGGGGAATCACCGCTCGGGGACTAACTGAGTGTCGATCGGCAGGTGGTGAGCAATTGCACTGCACATCATTTGTACATTCCAATCCTTTTATTACTACTGTTGTCATTTTATTAGTGCTATCATTATCATTCTTAGTTTCTTCTTTTCTGTTCTATTAAACCATTCTTATCTCAACCCACGAGTTTTACTTCTTTTCCCGGTTTTCTCCCCCATCCCACTGGGTGTGGGGGAAGTGAGTGAGCGGCTGCATGGTGCTTAGTTGCTGGCTGGGGTTAAACCACGACATCATAATAGTGGAATAATTTAATTTGTTAACAGAGTAATTATCCAGAGGTGTGACTACTTAAGAGGGTTATCTTGGAAACCCACAGAGGAATGGATAACACCAAAGGAGCTCCCAGCTGTTTCAGTCAAGGCCTAAAACCATTGACCACTGCAGCTTGGTAACTCAGATTCTTTACCAGCTCTGTGGCTTGAGGGGATTTTTTTCTTTCCTTCCATTTAAAATTGCTATTCCTGTTTTAGAGTCATTATCCCTCCTTTGAGCAGGATTGGAGCAGGTAACCTCCTTCAATTCCTTCCATCCTAAATTACACTATGATTCTCTGGTTAAGAAAGCTGTACAGAGGGAAGCAGAGCTTGACAGAATTGCATCACTGGTGTCAAAGCAGGCCTTATGACACCAGTCTTTCATCAGTTCTTAAGAATTAAGTGCTTTTTTGACTCAGCCTTAAAGAAAGAAAGAAAAATAAATAAAAAATATATATATCTCTCTCAGTTTTTCCTCAACTGAGTGGTCCTATTGAAGCCTGTCAATGTTTAGAACTAAGCGGACTGCAGACTGGAAAAGCTTTCAAAGGGAAGAAATTGGTGTTCAGCCTCTGAAATTATTTCTATATCGTGTTGTGGATACTGGAAAGTGCTGCTCGTCCCTCCAATCTCATTTTCATGCTGGTGCAAGGAATGAAATGATCATAAATTCTGAATCAAGTTCATAAAACCGTCTCTGAATTTAACCCCTATCCAGACAGTAAAGGTGACTCTCTAAGGGAGTTTTCTCTTTATTTTAATCTGGATAGGAATACTCAGAAAAGGTTTATCCAAGGGCCTATGCTGTGGGAAAAGGTGGCAGCTGACTAAAGGGATCATCAGAGCGAGACCTGATGGTGGAAACAGAGGTTAAAAGGAATATGATGGGACTAGATCTGCAAGGAGAATCATTTCAGAGAACTATTTGACATCACAAAGCACTTTATTTTCTTTCCCCCACAGTAAACTTGAATGATCTTAATGACAGAAAATGAGATCCAGCAGGTGTAAACTACAGCAGTCAAATATTCATGAGTGAAAGTAGAAACAGGAACTGAATTTAAGTACAGAGGTCAGTACGGGGTAAGATTCTTCAGGGCACTGAAGCAAAATAGCTGTCAGACTGCAGTGAAGACAGTGATGAAAGGATAGCTTGAAAGAAAATGGTAATGGTCAAAGTCAGCTTATAGGCAAAACTATGAGGAAGAGACAGATTGAAAAATGCTCTTGAAATGTGGCTGAACCTTATCCAGAGATGTGAAATTTTGTGCCAGAGACTTCAACAGAAGCACTGGAGCAGAATTCAGATGAGATATGAAAACATGGAGGGGCTGACTTCTGACTTTCTGCACATTTCCTGAGATACTTGGTCACTATTGATAAACCCACAACTGTTCTTGCAAGTGTTCCAAAACAGATAAATTAATAAAAATTCTGAGGGGTGGTTCTCCCTGATTTTCTTCTAGAGAATGTCACTAGGAGAGGAAAGTGATCCAGTGGTAAACCAGTGAGACTGAACATTCAAAGTAAGAAAAATTGGCTGGAGAATTGAAACTGAGAACTGGCTTTGTGGCATGATTTGAAGAAACACTTGATTTCCTGATAGCAGAACAGGACTGATTCCACTGGTCTCAGATAATATCTTTGTGAGTTAGGACAGTTTGATGATGCTTTGTAACAAGTAGCTGTTCCAAATATTGTCTGCAAAAGTCAGGATGTCAGACGTTGCCAAAGACTCAATACCTTTAAAATAGCAAAAATTTATGTAATGTGGCCTAGCAATGCTTTGTAAAACTACTGCTCAGTAAAGTAAATCCAGAAGGGGTTCTTGCTCCAAACAATGCATTTCTGTGCCATTACGTATCTGAAGAGCATGTGTTGAAAAAAATAATTAAAAAAATCTCCATCAAGTTGAGTAAGGATCTAAGCTGGGTGTGTGTCAAGGAAGTAAACACAATTGCTTTCAGTTATAAGATGCATCACCATCCAGTAATATCTAGAGTTAAATAAAACATGGCATAGGTGCCCTTTACAGCACAGATTTCTATTTTTTATGGATTGTGAATACAGCCCTTCATATCCTGTAGCTGCTGTCAAATGTGTTCATCTAGTTCTCTTATTGGTACCCAGCACCACACCCTGTCTCATCCTCCCCAAAATCATTGCATAAGGAATATAGAATATTCCAGCCCCTTCATGTTTAACTTGAAAAGGAATCATTAGTGCATCTCTGGATATAAGTCTGTGATTCAAATCTTTTCTTCCTTTTTGGGTGTATCTGACACGAGCAGCACAGCTGATGTTTTGAAATGCTGAAGTTAGATCTACCAAGCCAGGCAAGCTATCAGGAGAGGGGTTTCTCTCTACTCTTGGAACTGATAAGGATGGAGTTCCCAATGACCTTCAGAAGATTTTAGGGATAAGGAATTTTTCATTTTATCTACAAGTGCTCAGACTTCTAACCTTACCCTTCCAGAAACTTTCAGCTAACAGGCCTCAATATACTACAGTGATGGGAAACTCAGCCACAGAGACAAACATCTCAGTCTAGAAGTTTTTTTAAGTACGTCTGCCAGGCTCCATTAATAAAAGGGTATAATTTTTAGAAAATCCCTTCTAGACTGCTAAAACTAAGCCCCCCAAATCAACAGTTATTTCAGAAATTAAGCCTTTGCATAACATGTTTGGGCTTTGATTATTTGCTGTTGTTTGGGGGTTTTTTAATATGTTTTTATGTAACAAGGTATTCAGAAACAGGGAGAAGGTCTCCCAACTTCCTTCTTCAGCTTCAATTTATGAACAGAGAAGATGGTATCAGAGCTATTCACTGATCTCCTGCTTTATGTTCTATCAGTTTTTGTATTCTCAGCAAGATAAATCTGAATTTTTTATACTAGTTATAAAGATGTGCTTGAAGGTATCTTTGTCTTCCAAGTAAAGTAACTTGCTTAAACCTTGAAATCATTTAGGCTGTTTCATTACCTTCTTGGCTATTTGTCTGTTTGGGTTTTTTTTAAATAGTTGTGTGTAGTTGTTAATTTTTTATTAGAGCAATAGTATCTTAATCTAGCTGAAAGTTTTGTCTAATGTTCCTAGTTGCTTTTCTGCAGGAGGATTTGAGAGGCTTGCAGAGAACTGTCTTTTTGTTCAAAGGACCCCTTCAAAAGCAGCAGTAAACATTGCATCATACCACTGATGCTTTACTGAGACATTGTCTGCATGTAGGGAAGAAGTGGCAAACACAAAGAACAGCTATACATGTTTTTTTCTCATTCTTTTTTAACAAATTGAAATAATTGAACTTGGAATCTCTAGTAGCTAATTTGAAACCACTTTTTTGCTTGATGACTATCTTGCAGAGCTACTTCTGCAAATGCAGATCTGCTGGTAAGATTCATAACTTGGATATATTTTCAAACAGCCTCAGGTTCCCTGGAATCGGGGAAAGTAGTCCTGGTTTAATGTGGAGTGACTCGCAGAACCTCTGAGACCACCATTAGCGGTGCTCTCTAATATTTTTTTCCATGCAGGGAAATCAATTTCAATTATTCAATGCATGCCATTCTCTGACTTTGTTTTTACCATTTACAGTTAAAATGTGATGATGATGGTGGTGGAACAGCAGCATGAGAACCAAAGTATCATCTTTAATTACCTATCTCATCTGGGGATGAACACCAGACCTGGGCTGAAATGAAAATCCAGATTGCATGTGGTTTTAAAAATATTATGTGGTAAAAGTACTGTTTGGGTAGTAGCTTGAATGGTACAGTGTATTGTAGCAAGCTAAATGACTGCAAAAGATCTAGGTCACTCCCTAAGACACTGCTGTCTCAAGCTCATATGCTTGAAAGTAGGGCTAAAAACTGCTACTATTCCAGCCCTGGGAAGACTGGATGATGGAAAAGTCAATCAATGAAAAAAAGTAGCTTTAAATATGCACCAGTATCCAGAAAACTAGTGAGCTACAGAAATGGCTACTAACTATTCAACCTATTCCAATAAAAATTGTCTTAAGCAGTAATGGTCAGTAAAAAGCAGGCAGACAGTACAGCAAGAAAAATCTGAGACCTCTAATCAGTAAGCGTTTGTTAAAGATCCTTAGAAGGTATAATACTGAAAGGTATGCCACAGAGGTATTGTTAGAAGAGTGATTTTTACTTAAATTTCTCAAACTGCCCTGGGGCACTAATATATGCCTTCCCTCAAAATAGTGTTCTGCAGAGTTGGATTCTAGTTTCAGTTCAATGGGTATGCCAGAATATCACCTTCTCAAAAGTCTTTGAATGCCAGCATAATAAAGGGAGTGGTGCGGGGTCTTCCATTCCTGCAGTTGTAATTTGAAACTATTTTGCCATTTTTGCAATTGTAGATGCTGATGTTAGGCACATTCCAGGCCTATATGTACATCAGAGCCTTCATAAGAAACTGGAGTTTCTCTCCAAAGGCATGAGGAACTCTATTTACAAAGATTGGAATGACTCGGGGCTCATTGAAAGTGTCATTGGGTTCAGTTTAAAGCAGTCTTTTTCATCTAGTAACCTTATGTGATGTGCATGCATGGAGGAAGGGAGTCAAATTCATTCACTAAATGTTAATACACTAAAGAAACGAGAAAAAATTGACCCTACCCTTGAAAGATCATTACAGAAAGTTAAATCACACTTTGTATGACATCTGGATGTGCTAGAAATGAAGCTGTCATCAAATGACTTAAACCAAGAAAGTACTAGAAGACTTTCTGGCTCTCCTAAGATTTCTAATATTACTTGAGAATATTTGGCTTTTTGTTGCTGGCTCTGTTCTAGACTGGGCAGTTCATATGTTCCAGCCAAATACTGTGGTGCCCAAAGCCGTAAATGTATAAGGATATTCCCTCTGTTTCTGAATTAACTTTGCAATAGACATAAGTGTGTGGCATCCAGCTCATGCACATGATTTAATAAGCTCTGTATAACCTACCAATAAGCAGATGTAGTTAGATCAGTTCTTTTGCTTCCCCACTCAAACTTTATGGAACACTGGGGAAAGAAATGGAGCATTTATGACAAAATTTTCAATCTGTTTACATTTTTCGATGAATGTTAGTTAGATGCAGAAGCCTGGAAATACTGGGTATTATCCTGCATTTATAAAGTATATACTGTTCCAAAGGATTCCCAAGCATGTTATAAAACTAAATGGGATTTTCAAGAGGAAGTTTTAGATAAGAATAAAATCTGCTGGGGAGGGAACAAATCAGATGAAGAAATTCTATTGCCCCATTCTTCAAAATATTTGCAGAGGGTAGTTGGATTATTTTTCCCTACACTGATGAAGATATTTGCCACTCTCATTTCACAGTTTCCATTGGAAGACTTTAAAACACTTCTAGGAGGTGAGTGTCATTGCCCTATTCTTGTAGAAAATAAACTGAGGCAGAAGGAGATAGAGTGGCTTTTGCCAAGGTCACACTGGAAATCACTGTAGAGGCAGAAGGGATATCCTGATTTTCCCAGGCCCAGATCAGACTTTCATCTACTATGGGTCTGGCCTTTAGGTAATGGAGGCCAGATTTAAACTGATGTAAGTCGCTTCTGTATTTGCTCTACAATTAATGGAGATAGGGCACTTTAAAGCACCTAAGCATCTAACCACAAGTCATGATACTTGTTTCTGCGTAGAATTGATCACATTCGTTTTGCCTTTAGAGCAAAAAGTAGTAGTTAACTGGGAAGAGTGCAGCTATGGCTGGTCTTTGCTACTGTCCCTTTAGGAGGGATTCCTGCATTGAGTTTGACACTGCAAGATAGGTCAGTTACTCAGAGCTTCTTTTATTTACTGCATTCATGTATTATATAAAGTTCAAACTGGTCACATGTGAACGTGGAATCAACATCACTTTTCTTTTGTGCTGTCATCTCTGTGAAATGTCCATCACGCCCTGGCCAAAGCCATACAACGTGCAGAGAAATTTTCAAATACATACCTATGTATGTATATTTGTATTTCTTTTTAAGATTTTTCTCTTTTTGAAGAGAGTTTTCCCCTATAGGTATGAAAACCTGTGTAAAAGAATGGAAGGTAAATGTGCTAGTTGGACTAAAATGTTTTGTATTCTCTGTTACCTTATTAATCATGGTTGGCTGGATGTTTTCTATAGAATCAGCAGATCTCATTTACAGGAGAGGCTTGTGAAGTACAAAATCATGCACTGCACAGAAATAACAAAACTTATAACCAGGACTAAAAATTACTCCTGACCAGGGACTAAAGACTGAAAAGACATAACTTCCTCCCGTTGCTAATCTATTAAATGTCATCTATTAAATAATGCTAGTAGAGGATGCAATCTAAATTAATTTTGTTGTGAGAGCTGTTTTTGAATCTTGCACGTAGTTGCCACATTCAGGGTGCTGTGTGGGGAGAAGGTGTCAGACAGTGGCTGCTTCTTGTGGCCTCTCTAGTCCCCAACACAGAGCAAAAGTGAGCCAGAAGATTGGCACCAACCTGGTAGATCATAGGAGAAGAGGTAATCATTAAGAGATGAGCCAGAGATCTTTCTTTCATTAGGTGGCATGAAAGTATGAGTCAAGCTGTGTGTGTACATATATATATGTATATACTCATGTAATATGTGGTTCCCATTTTCTCCATGAAGATTGGAAAAGAGGAAAGACAAAATGCTTTCCCCAAGTTTACACAGAATATCTGAGTTTAACAAAGGAGTTTCACCTACCTCTCTTCATTATTGATCCATACCATATCCAATTTCCTACCTTACAGGACTTCAAACTTTAATTTGATAGGACCACAGGTACTATATGTAATTACTATTTACAGGTAATCAAAAGATAATGCAGGGTACTACATACTGTAGCACTTCTTCTAAACAGATCTTACTCCCTTTGCAAAGCTCAGGCTGAAAGCTGTGTGTTAGTCAGACCCCACCTTTCCCCACTGATCAAACTTACTGCTCCAGAGTGAGAAACTCACTGTTTTTTCTCTTTCAGAGTAGAGCGGCTGAACTCATCATGTTGTGTATCAGTGGAAAAAGGTACTACAATAGTATCATTGTAAGGGAGGGGTGTCCTTCTCTATGAGTGGAAGCTTTTAGAAATTTAGACTATTGTACAGGAAACAAAAGAGATTGTTTCCGTAGCTACTTACATTTCATCATGAAATTGCTTCTGGGAAATACTGGAAATCAGGGGGTTTGTCCTCCCTGTAACCCTAGGATCCTGTACTTGCACTGTACTTCTGAGACTAAGCATAAAAAAATGAGATGCTTTTGTTCACAAATCTCAAGTTTTATGGGAATACATCATGAAAGCATGACTAAAAGCAAAACAAAAAGTATGTAAATGGTTGGGCAGTTTTTCTTGAAAATTAAATTATTTTTCAGCAGCTCAGCATTATTTTTAAGTAATTTTCTTTCATGAGGAAGAATTTCACCTGAACTGGGGCCAGTGGGATCTCAGAGGCACATGCATCTACAGTGACAGGAAAATAAGTTATTCTTGTGGCAAAACATAAAATATGTGGTAAAGTCTAAGACATTATAACAATCTAAATATGAAATATATTATGCAGTGTTTAAATAGATCAGTATCACTAGGGACTTAGTACTTTGGGGAAAGATTTGACCCCCTTTTTTCCTGAAGAAGAGTCTTCTCTTCCTGGCGTGATGCTCCCCTTGAGAATGCTTACACCTTTTGAGCGACTGAATATGCTTAGAGATAAAATAATAACCGATTACACACAGTGAATTTTTATTAACACTGCGGTAATGCAGGTCACCTTCAAAAATAGATTCCTTTTAGAAAACAAGGAGAATGGCAGTCAAGCTATGATTGTAGGCAAATAATTATCTTAAATGCTCACTGTCTATTTTGTTTTTATAAAATAGTATATTAGAATAAGTCTTCTTTTAATGACACTGATGGGAGGTTGGAGGTTTTTAGATAAGAGGAAAACGTTGGCATGCAATTTTCAGCCAGGATATGTGAATTATGTGTAGTTCTATATAATCCTTAGTCTCCTTTGTAAAGTACTAGGGCTAATACTGTTAGCCCTATTTTACAGATAATAAGGAAGTGGCATAGGAACTTAATAACTTGCCCAGGAAGTTCAGTCAAATTAATTGATAACATAGAACACCGAAACAGAAGTGGATTCAGCCTCCACAAATTCAAGCAGGAAGGTTTCCAAAGCCCCGTTTAATTCTGGTGAGAAACCATATCTATGTGTACAATTGCTGCAAAATGGATTTATGGTTAGAGTGTATTCCACCTCTATTTCTGTCTTCCTGTACTTGTGGTGAACACAAATTCATGGATTTGTTTGTCTTTTTGCTGCTTTTGTTGTTGTTTGGTTGTATTTTGTAATGTTTGTATCTCAAAGAAAAACAGCTGCAGCCAAGTGGGTAATACACAAATATTTGGGGAAATTCTAGGACAACAGTGCAGAAATGCATGCTTTTACCATTCCCTATAACATTGTTATCCTGTTGCACAGCTTCTTGGCATGACTGTTTCAGAAATAGCTGTGGAAGCAATTAATAATAAATTATTGATATTGGCAGCTGCTGTGCAATTTTTCCCAGCTGTTACTCACACTTAGACATGCCGCATTTCCTGAATTCTGTTCTAATTTACATAAATGGCAGAATCCATCATAAGGACAAACAAGGTATTTTTCCACACGCCTTCATTTTGAATACAGGAAAATGCACTCCCAGGCTCCCTTATTTAAGTGACAAGCTCATGCTCTCCTGCCTACTCTAACATTTTAGTATGTTTCCTCCTACCCCAGGAGAGCTTTGACTACCTTCTTACATGTCTTACCCCAATGGGAGATTACTGACATAAAAAAGTTGAAACAACAGGAAAGAGATGTGTGTTAAATCTTTTTTTGGAGAGTGTAGAAACATTTAAATAGCCTTTGTCTGAGTTGTGGAAGTGGCACCTGACACAGTAACCGAGATCCTTCTTGCCTTTGATTTAGAGTCTGCTCACACTCTTTTTGTGGACTTCAGCTCAACTCGCTTGCTCTCATGAGATTCCCAAGAAACTCTACAGGGCTCTGGCTTTCACCCACTGCTGTCAGTAAAAGGCAGTAAGAGGCTCACTGTTGACAGTCCACATGATCTTACAGTTAACTAAATCAGTACCTTAGCTGTGTTATTAAGGAAAAGCTGCAAAAACTCAAGTCACCAGTTTGGAAGGAAATTTCTGGGTGCAGGTCTGAAATTCACAGTAGAATTGAAAAATGAGCTTCAACAGTATTTTAACTAGTCTCCAGCTTTAGATCAGTCCTAGTCACAAACTAGAGCTATTTATCATAACAGAAAACCTGCCAAGCTCCAAGATAAGTTAACTTACAATTAAGAGACTGAAGACAAGACCAAGGGAAATCTAAAAGCACTAAGAAGAAAGTGCAAACCTTCCTAATTGCGGGGTTTGGCTTTTCCTTCATTTACTGAGCATCGTTATTCCATCTGCAAGGTGTGATCAAAACTTAAGTTTAAAATCCCATGGTAACCTTCTATGAAGAGACTTGCAAAATCAGTCTAAGTATTTGAAATTTTTGCAGCCAAACTTGAGGTTTAGTTTTCCTGAAAGGTAATCAAGTCTCATAGTTCAAGCAGGGATTGCTAGAAAAGAGATATTTTCAATTGCTCTTGCTCTGCCTGAAAAAGCCCCTTATCATTTTACTATGGTTTTATGTGCAGTCACAGTGTCGATTCCTCATTACAAATGCTGTCAATATTATCTTAGTGTTTTAGGCTCCTATTTAAAAGCCCAGCCTTAACAAAGCACCCTAGTGGATAGCTTGCTGCAGATTTAATAACGATTTTTCATTGCTGGATGATTTCTTCTAATTACCTTTCTTTTGAAGTGTTAAAGTCAGTGATAATGTTTCTTGTGAAGTTTCAAAAACATGGGATACTGCAAGAGCATCCCGCTCACCTTACTGTCTTCTGGTTCTTAGACTACTGTTCAATATTTTCTTCAGCTGTCACTGTGCAGTTACACTGTATGTATGTCAGCTGTGTTTCTAGCGGCCTCCTAACTAATAGGAATTCAAAACCTGGGATATGGAAAGCATGTTGAGAAGGAACAAGAGTAAGTGTTGCATAGTGAGTTTTGAAGTCATGGCCATAGCAACCTTCCAGGACACCTCTGGACAAAGGTATGCAGGGGTTGCGGGTGAGTGGGCCAGGCCAGGTTTGCTTTGCAAACACAAAGCCAGTTACAGAACTCTGTTGGCTGAAACTCTGTGTTTCCAGATCCTGCTCTGTGTTACTTTCTCCTATTCCTAGCATTTGCAGATTGCATTTGTCCTCTTAAATAGTTCATTACATTAGCATTAAGTTCTCACCAGGAAGGGGATGGAGAGAAGGTCTAGCCACACACACCTCCAGGCAGAATCTCCCATTGCTGCAGATAAATGAGGAGCAAGGACTGGGAGTGGATGATGAGCAATGAGAAAAGCTCCCCCACCACAGGAGCAAGCCTTCTGTCTGCTGCTCCTTGCAGGAAAGGGTAAAGAAGCAGGGATCCTACAACCTTCAGTTTCCAGATGAAGAGTTGAGCTCTCATGGTACCACCATGTCAGCTTGAAGGTGACCTACAGGGGTGGCCCATACCTAGAGACTTCAGGATACATTAACCTAACGGGCATCATATCCTCAGACTCTTGTCTCAGTGCTAGCGGACAGCTGATGACTCATTCAATAGCACAGACACTGATTTTATTAAAAAAAACCATTTTTTTTAGTCCTGTCACTTTTAAAACTATCCAAATCTGACCGAATAATAAAGACCTGATGAAAGGGCTGCTGGAGCCAGTCAGGCTTCCAGGATGTAACAAATCTTTTGACTTAGTGCCATTTTGATACTCTGTGTTGGTAATTGCAAGAAGCATTTGAGTTACAATTTTACTGGTCTTCTAGTTCCAAGAGTTTTTCCCACTGACTGAGTTTGGCCTTTCTCCTTCAGAACAGAACTATTTGTCTCCACTTGTATATACAGACATTCGAGCCTCCATCTCCAAGGTTTGAGTACCAGCTTTGCTCTCCACTGGGATTTTTTTTGTGTGTTCTTATTCCCTGGGAAGTGGCCGGATCATTTCTTCAAGGGTTAGGTCTAGCAGATGAAAACGTGCTTCCTTCTGCAGGAATGATGCTCAGGACTTGCTCCCCATCAGCTAAAAAACCTTCAGTAACCCATCTTCTTACTTAAAATATACCTCCTTGCCAATTGCCTGTTGTTTCTGTTCCCATGGCAAGGGATTCCTGTATTTTCCTTTTGCTTTTAGCTAGACTTATCTCTGCTGAAAGTGTCTTATTAAATCTAGGATGCTACATTCTGCTCTCAACAGGAGCTCATCCTGCTGAGCCTTGTAGGTTCATGCCTATAAATCTGAACTTTCAGGCTAGGATCTCTAAGCTTGTTGCCACCAGGACTTGGCTCTCTTTTCACCTGACCTTTATGGCTCTGACTGTTCCTTTGAGATTGTGCATCTTCTCTTATGCTCAAAATAAAGTACTTTTAATCTCCCTGTGTTATTATTTAAATCTCCAATCCCAAACTGATTTTTTTCCTTCACTCTGTGGTCGGGTCTTCCCCCTTAAGCTAGCTTTGTTTGGAAGGGATCAGTTTCTGTCTTCCTGATCAAAACTGATCATGACTCTTTCTCCAGTCCTGCTCATCCAAGTCACTGTAATCATGTAAGAAGCAGCCCACAGACAATTATGCTGCCAGATGTTGTTTTCTGAGATGCTAATAAAATAACACTCCATCAAAGCTATAGTCAAGTCTCTCCTCATGTACTTGTGCTGTTAAGTTGACAAAGCAGGTGAAAGGTTCAGAAGAGAGAGACTGTGAAATCTGCTCTCAATATCCCTTCTTTTTTCAAAGTTCTTTGTTTATGTTGGCTCATGCAGAAGGTATGTGCTTTTGAAAACCTTTTGTCAAGTATCATTTCAATTGGTGTGTTAAAGGTAACTTGGCTATTTCTGTTTGCAGGATGTCTGCCTAGCCATGGGCAAAGCCAAGTGAGGGTCAAATGCTTCTGTATGTTTCTCTGTAACACTGACAGACTTTTACAGCTGTAGGATGAATGCCACAAATTATGGTAGTTAAGAGGTATGATGCTGTGGAGATAGTTAATCACCAATGGAAGGAACAAAACAAACCCCATTCTATCAAAGAAACATATTAAGACCACCAATTTCTCTAGGAGACATTTATGAGAGCATACTATTCCTTGGCCTACTGCAGGCCATTTAAAGAAAGCTCTGTTACTGCTTACTGGTGTAAGGACTTCCTTCTGCAAATGCACCCATGCACCATGTGCCCCAGGTTTGCATTGACCCATGGAGTCCAAGGATCTCCAGCAGGACTAAGGGTTTGCTCACAGGAATGCAGTAAAGAGGCTTTACCTCTGAAATGCTGGTCTGCTTCTAAATCTGATAAGATTGTTATCTTTCAGAAAGGTGGGTATTTTCTTGTCTTGCTTAGAAGCTTTCTCTTTGTTTAGGTTTTTTCTTTGGTTTTTTTTTTTTTTTTCCTTTTTATGATACTTCAAATTATATATGTAGGTTAAAGTTGTTTCCAAGTTGCAATTTTCTAATCTGAGTCCGGGAGGGTGGACTTGGACTTGGTGGGCTTCAACATAGCGGTTCAACATTTTCTAGTAAAAGGCTTTCTGACAAGCCCTGGGTACTGCATTTATATCTTTTAATGTTTCTGTTTCATTGCTGTTTGTACCTCCTCACCTCAGTAAAAAAGCAGAGCTCCAGACTGTAGGACACTGTACCTAAAGCTAACAGGACTTGGTTGATGTCCCAAGGAGATTGCTTTCTACATCAAAGCAAAGAAATGTGGTTAGAATGGACCTCTGGGGATCTGTGGACCAACCTTCTGCTCAAAGCAGGATACCTTCATATATGAGAGAAGTGGCAGAGCTCAGAGCAGAACCAAAAGGCATTCATCCTGTCCAGTTCTAGAACCTTGTAGTTGCCTAAGCTGGGAGCCTAGTCTCCCCTCTTAGTTAATGAGGTGCTACCCTACACAGACTAATCCGAAGTGCTTGTGTTAGTCTTCTTCCCTGAACAGGTCTCTGAAGAACCTTGAATCTTTGAAATCTAGGGAGGCTTAGATTTGGCTCTGTAATGTTAAACAATATGAATATCTTCTCTTCCCTGCTCACGTTTCTGAACGTAGCTTTATCCTGTAGCAACTTCACACAAAATAGAAATGCTCAACCCCCATCTTAAACTGCCAGACTGTTATAAAACTAAAATAAAGGTGAACATTAGCAAGTGTGCTCCTTCTCACACAAAAAAACCCCTCAGTTTTGCTCAAGATTAAAGTTTTTATTATTTTAAGATAATGTACAGCATTAGCGCCTATTGAACTACAACATTTATAAACCTTAAGTCTGCTGACAGTTGGCATCAATGGTGAATTTTGATTAAGTAGGCAAACACACTGGAAAAACGAGCCTCTGTATTTATCTCTTCTCCAGACAGAAGGGTGAGCAAGCAGCTGCCTCCACATATGAGTGTAATGCAGCTCCTTGGACAACATGTGTTTCAAACAGATTAAAGAATCCCAGGGTGTATTTTTTGTTTTTTAGGGAAAAATATAAAAAAGGGGAAGATGAGAGAGGAAATATTAACAACTTAATCACAACCAACCACCTACAGACTTCAATTTTTATTTTTTCAGAGGGGAAGTGTCCAGTCTCCAGGTGTGTTTAACTGTTTATGCGGGTTTGTAAAAATCTAAAAAGATGTTGTGAAAACTCAGCTATGTTACCCATCAAATACCCCACCAGTATTCGATAAAAAATTGGCTAGGAATTTTCTGCCAAAGTGGTTCTTGCTTGAGTGCCATTTCTTTTTAAGGGAAAACAGAGAAATTATGGAAAGTTTAAGATATTCCATTAAAATTGTTGGGGATTTATGAATTTATCACACGAACACAAGTAACAACCTATGAGAAAATCTGCTGAGCTTCTATTTGCCCAGTAGATGGCTTAGAATATCAAAATGCATGTCTCCGGGATGCTTCACCTGATCCTTCATCCCTTTAATGGTCAAAACCATGGGATGGTCCTCAGGGGCTTGACCTCCAACTCCCATATGACTGGAGGGGAAATTGGAAATTGTTGCATTATTTTATAAATTTGTTTCCTAGTTCCCTGAAGATAAAATTGAGAGGGGAAAATAACAAAATTTACACATGGTAAGGTTACAAAGGAAGATTTTGAGGAATGAATAAATACATTCAAGTGCCATGGGTAATGTGAAAACCATGTTCTCATCTGACAAGTAAAAGATCTGCTTGAAAATGTTCAGATTTGGGAGGTTTTTCATTCTTAAACTAGATCCTGAACCTGTAGTATAGAGAGATGGTCTTAAGTCTTACTAGTGGTACTGCAAGAGCAGCATGGAGTCTGAATTTTATTGCTAAAATGACCTAAATAGTGTGCGTTACTAGATGGAGATTATTTCAAAGACATAGATATTCTCAATATTGTGAGCTGGTGAACAAGAGCATGAGCTGTGTGGGAAGCTTGCAGAGATTCTAATCAGTGAAGCAAAATTTTTGGAATGGATTCAATCTACTTTTCACTTTTGGGACCTTGAAGTTTCCAAAGCCTATCTTAACAGTAATTGACATAGCCAAATACAGCAACAATATTTAAGGATGATCTTACCAACCCTGAAAAACAACCGTTGTGATTTAATATGGCTTTTTAATGCAGTCTTCTTGCTAACTAAATGTTCCATCTGGCTTGGCTGGTGTTTATCCAAGTTTTCTGATTTCTTGACCTGTCTGTGCAGATGTGAATTGTGTACTTAATTCATATTTATTTTATTAAGCAAAAGCAGTGACAGGGAGCAATGCTAGTTTGATAGCCCTGAAAAAGGAGGTCAGTGTTTGTAGAAACTGGTAGAACAAATTTCAAGCCTATTCTTCCTATCATTCCAGTCCTGAAACAACCAATTACAAATTGTTCAACAGAGTTGTAGAGATGATGCTAGCAATCTGGTTCAAAGCCATGGACTCAGAAATGGAAGCTATTCTATTGAACTGATATAACAAATATCTGCCTGCCAGATGTTTATAAGCATGTTTAAATCTAGGCATCCAGTCTTTCATATGCAAGGTATACGTGATTTAAGGATTTCACAAAGTAGCATAATTTGCCAATTTACATGTGGAAAACTAAAACACCAGATGGCAACAACTAGCCCAAGGTAACTCTGCAGACCAGGAGCAGAGCTTCTAATTGAACTTCTGAACTGCAGTCAGTGCTCTACCCTTTAAGTTACATAAATTGTTATTGTGAAATGTCACTAATAGTCTCCCATGTCCTTTAACTCTCATACTACAGCAAATTCTCTGCTTGCGGTAACACAGAAAGTGTGCCTTCCAAATACTCAAAATATGAAGATGGGTAGAGTGATGAAAGAACACGGAAGCAGACATCTGTTGATCCACATACCAGTCAACTCAGTTCACGGACACAGCATAACTGGTCTGTGCTTAGGGTATGGAGGGTGGACCATGCACAAGATGCCGGGTGAAAGAAGGCATGCAGATTGTTCTAAAATCTGCTTTAAAAAAATAATAAATTGAGAAAATGGAACTTATTGGTGGAGCTGAGAAATGGAAATCAACATAAAGAATGACAGGGGAGAACAGCCATGAGAAGAAGAAAAATAGACCCCAGCTTGTGTTGCTCTCTGACCTGAAATATACAGTCATGAGCTAGTCAGGTGAGAAATCTGCACAATATTGAGAATAAAACTCAGCTGTCATCTCATAATAAAAGTGACTAGTGCCTCTGGGAATGAAGAACAAGCTATAGCTAAGCAAATTGCAAGGGCTGTTTGTCATCACATAGTGTTGTACGTGCTTTTCATGTACATGTTACTTCCCCCTGCCCCCCCTTTCAAATTGCACCCATAAGTCATGGGGGAAAAAAATCTCAATATTCAGCTCCATTAGACAAACTTATTCTTTAAAATTCAGGGCAAGGAGCATATGGAAATTCCTACAGCAAAGAACAGACACTACACCCAGAATAAAAATCAGCACTGTGCAATATTGAAATGAGTGCCATTATGGGTTATTTTGAATCAGACCATGATATGATTGAAATTCAATTACCTCTTCTGCTTTGAAGGGTCAAATAGCTTGGAGAACACAAAGCTAGACCATAAGGATTAAAAGAACAAAGAATTGTGTTGGTTGTTGTTCTCAGTAATTCTCTCCTGGCTTGATGCTTATAACCTATTCTGAGAGCCCTGAGGTTATGTATGGTAAATGTTGTTTATGCCATGGTTGTGCAGCTAGTCCATTCTTCAGAATTTCTTGGTCAAAGACACAGTATAGGCAATTGATCTCTTAAGTAGCCAGTACAACTTCGGTAGAATCAGCCTTGTTTGTAACTTGCCCTGAAGCTCTGATTTGTAGTGAAAACTTATCAAGTAAACCAGTTTAGATCTAATTTGCATATTTTGCTTCTTTTTTTAGCCTGCATTTCTACTTGTCTATGTTCAAAGGCTTTTTTCTTCTTTTGTTACAGTATACACCTTGTCATTAAAATCTGATGTGAAATTCTAGGGTGAGTGCATAATCAAATGGTGTGGACCCAAAGAGCACTACCATTATAACAAAATGGGTAAAATATTGAGTGCTCAAAATTTCATGGCTGTGGCCTTTTATAGTGCTGGTGACAGTAAGATAAACATTCAAGTCTGTTGGTCACCTGGAATCACTTGTAGTAGCTGTTTATAACACAAGTTATTTTGTTAAAATTTTGCTATTACTTTTTTTAAATAAACTAAAACATAGGCATTTTTAATAAAGTTTTGGAAAGGGCTAAGTGCATCCTTTATGCTAATAAGAACTGAAAATTTTAGTTTCTGCAGTTGAGGTTGCACAGTTTGTTTTACACGACCTTTTGGGGTGGGAGTATTCCTTTCCTAAAATAAATTGTATTTGTCAGCATAAAAACTTCCTGACGTTCACCATGGTGCAATGTGTCTAGTTTCAAATCTGAAGAAAGTCTTTCCTGGTGATTTGTGTACATGTATATGTTTTTAATTCATGTGCTACAGTTTATGAATGTGGCACTCCACAGACTGTATGTAGGTACAAGAGTTGATTGACTAGGACAAAAACAGACAGAAAAATTTTATACCATATTTCCAATTCAGTGAAAGTGCATCTTTTTTTTTTTTTTTCTTTTCACTTTTGCTCCTCTTTGAACAGCTGCTGTTTGTTAACAGGCATAGATCCATTCTTTATCAAGTATTAGCTGAATTCATTTTTCTAAAGAAAACAAGAGAGATGGCTTATAGTGAATGAAACCTGCATGGATTTGTAAAAGTCATATAAGCCTTTTAAGTTGTCAACCAGTTTGAAACAAAAGAGTTTGTTTTCTAGAACAAGACTGTAACCTTTAGAATATGGCCTTTGAAGGGGGCAGAATACAGCCATTCAGCTCCAGAAGCAGATGAAATCACAAAGCAGAATTATTGTTTTCCCTCATTTCCATCAGGGTAGAGTAAGTGACTTTCTTGCTATTGAAAGAATTTACTCCAGGTCAGTATTATTCAGCCTTGAGTCTGTGGTTCAGTGGTGGTCTTGAGAGTCTCTATTTGCCTCTGAGGAGGTGGTTTACAAAAGAAGTATCAAAAAAAAAAAAAAAGAATCAACCATCCCTTTACCTTCCAAATTTTAAACACTCCCAAGGAAGGAAGAAAAGAATAGCAAAAGCATCCTACATTACACCTTATTTTTATTTGTTTACAAATAAAATTGATTGTGTGACATAGTAAAAAGAAGGTTGGAAAGTACCACTTTAGATGGAGAACTTAGGAGAGAAGGGTACATTGCTAAGTTTTCACTCCTCCTCTTTGCCCTCTGAAAGCATTTTCACCTTTGAATTACTATAATCCAGGTCATCTCCAAAAGGCTACATAAATCAGGCAAGTCCATATATGATCCTCAATGTAACATGCTGCTTCCAAAACTTGGAAAGTGATGGAAATATGAGCAGAGACTACTCTGATATGTTACCTTAGAATTAACCAGCTAATTTGGAAAACTCTAAAAATCAGTAATGTGTCGATCTACAATTAATTGTATGATCCCATCTGGACAACCTCATGTTCTTCCTGTTGAAAAGATGACCTTCTTGGTTGAAGTTCATCTTCCAACAGCCTCATGCAGACATGTGAGATGTCACATTAGCTCTGATTTCTGTCAGATAATCTCTGTGGTCTATTATTTGGGCTTCTTAAATTGCTGATCATCTTCTCACACTACAGACCTGTCCTGAATGTCCAATAGGACTATGAGGTGAATTCTCAGTCAACGCCTTATTTGGGAATTCTGTTTTGTTGTACTTTAACCTCTTGGTATGCAAACACCCAATATGCTGGATGACACTTAGAAGTGTTTAACTGAAAGACAGCAGCTAATTCATGTATATTCTTTCTCATTTTCCCACAGCACATTCCACTGGTTTAAGTCATTAACAAAAAGAGGATATGAGCATCTTATATCATTTAATATTAGAGAAGCACTTCTAGTTTTGGCTTTCTTTTTGAAAGTTACGTAGTTGTTATTTGGTTGCAATGCTTACAAATCAGCATCTGCTCACATCCCGTTCATTTGGCATGGCATGCCCTCAATTCCCGTATGCTTAAGGACTTTGATTCAGGGTTGAAATGACCAATGCACATGGTACTCTGCTCTCCTGGAAAATGTAAGATTCCTGAGTCAAAGCATTGATTTAGAAAAGATTTAAACATTCTCCCAGGGTTTGTTTTTTTTATTATGAAGGTATACAGCCCTTCCATAGGAAATATATCTACCTAGTGGGCAGAAAATAACACAAATAAAAGATACATCTCCCTTCTTTTATACTAATGTAGTGCTTAAAAAAACTTGTCCTCAAAAGAATCACTTGTTCAGGAATTCCACTTTGATGTGACCATAGGAAATCTAACACAGGAATTATCTGCATTGGTATCAACTCATGCATAAGGTTTGTAGACCTGCAGGCCCATGATACTGACTGCTTCCCCCCAAAGTTTTACATATGAGTATTAACTTGCGGGAGCTTTGGTAGAGGGAGCGCCTGTTGATGCAGAACCTGTTTCTGTGCATTTTGTGACCCTTTGTCAGCAGAAGCAGAGGACATCACAGTAATATCAAACTTTAGATAGCCGATTGGCAGTTCTCTGAATGCCTCTGAGCCATCCTTGGCTACTCAGACTTCAGAGTAGCAGTAATATTTTCCCACAATTTGTTACATCACATAGCTCAACAGACTTGCTAAGTGATGTGGATC
Source organism: Astur gentilis (assembly GCF_929443795.1). Taxonomy (NCBI): domain Eukaryota; kingdom Metazoa; phylum Chordata; class Aves; order Accipitriformes; family Accipitridae; genus Astur; species Astur gentilis. The sequence continues at coordinate 19,090,672 of NC_064886.1, read as the reverse complement.
CTCCGGGAATGATGATGATCTGCGTCTCTCAGCTAAACTGTTGTTTCCCATCCTTGCAGGCAAATCTTTACACATTTGCACCAGGATGGAGAAGTCAGGGTATCAATTTCGGTGTGGAAGCAGAGGAGATCTTGGGTTTGTAGTCAACAGCTTAAAGAGAAAGCTTAGGCTGAGATTTGTGTTGCTAAGGAGATAATGTATTTGTAGCCAGATTCATCCTTTGCTTGCTCCTTTGTAAATATTTCCTAATTCACCTTTTTAGTAAGAATTCTATTCCTTTCTTATACATCCTTTCAATGTGTAAATGTGATTACCAATATTTTTAAAAAATAATAACTTGTAGTGATCACAGCACTGTAACGGAAACAAACTGGATTTTAATTCCATTTTAGGACTCATTCAATATAAAAACAGGCTTTAGGCATATATGCAGTCTTTGCGCATGCCCCCACATGCCCCCACAGAGTTATAATGTAACATTTTGTTAATGGCTGTAAAAGCAACCATAGCAAAATAAAACCCTTTAGGATAGAGAGATGTATATAATTAGAGTTGTAGATCTCAGATTAAGTCATTTACCTTTGACTCCTTATGACATGCATTGTCCTATGCCCCTGCATACAGTCTGTACTCTAGCAATTACATGAAGGCAATTGCTATAAATGCCTTTGCCTTCTCTGGAAATTAGAATTCAAATTTTGTCCTTTCAAATGCTCAGCAAAGAATGTCTCTGAAATTAACATTCAATAGGTAACATGGAATTATTACCACATCCATTTCCTTCAGCTCAAACTAAAAGCCATCCCTAGCATGGTCGGTTCAATCACTATTTCCTCTTGAAAATCTATAGGCTGCAAGCTGGCTTGCTCCTCTAGCTATATTGCCAGTGCTTTTTACTTTAAAAGACAGTCATATATCCTGGAACCCAAACTCACTGGAAGGTTGCTACATTAAAATATACTGTGCTGTGGCTGAAAGTTAAGAAAATAATAAATAGTTATTCACTACAAACTCAATAATAATGCCTGACAGATGAAGCGGGATGGAGTGACATGTTTCATTTGGGCTATTAAATTTAGAAGAGGTTAGATAAGATGTCAATAAGACCTTAGTTCAATTTACATGACAGTCTGGCTCCTTCTGTCATATGCAAGTACCTGGACACAGAGCCATGAAAAATCCTAAAAAAGCAAGACACTGACCTATTTTTTCATTGATCCTGGTAGTGTGTGAATATGTCATAAGTACTTAACCTGATCTTTGGCCTCACATTACCATCAGTGCTCAGTTCATTAGCACTGACATTGATGAGCTGCTTTCAGGGTCTCAAACTGCTATGAAAAACTTTTTCATATCTGCCTTCTCTAAGCCCAATATGTAATAGAGCTCCAAGCACGTACAAAGATGCTGTCTTCTGAGCTATGACTTCTTTTACATATACTTGTACTTCAGAGAAAAGCAGCAGGTAAAGATCATCTGTAAATAGAGGCCCGCCCTCTCTTAAACACAGGCACCAGTGAAAGAAGTACATGAAGGAAAAACACTGAAGCTGTATTACCTGTTAATTTTCTAATTGGAGCAAGGAAGGCTTGGAACTGTTAGGCTTTTTCTATCTGTTTCTTTCCTTCAGTCTTAGATTTTCTGTGGGTTTTTTGTTTGTTTGTTTGTTTATTTGCTTTTTTTTGTTTTCAGTTCTCTGTTGAAATTGAAGCTTGATGAAATTGAAGTTACATCACTCTTCTTGTCCTTGGTCCTCTTCTTTATGACCTAATGATTCAGTACGTCTCTTCCACACATGCAAGTATTTTGCTGTAGCAGTCAGGGTCGACGTCATTATTTTCAGTAATGAAAAACCCAACTTTCACAGTCCTTACCTGCAATGACTACATTTCCACTTATTTGTAAGAAATAAAGCTCACAAGTGATCATAAAGAAAGAATTCCAAAGAGGATAATATTGTCCCTTTTCCATTCTCAGTGTACCTCTTTTGCTGAGCAGATCCAGTGTCAGGTCTGCTTTCTGGAGGAAAACACTCAGAATGTATTTTAAACGTTTCTGGTGTCTTTTACTCTGGTGTCTTTTTGTTCTTACACTCAGTGAACACAGAAGAACTAGACAGGTACTGTCCTCTTCCAGAAAATCTCAGAGCACACTGAAGTGGACTAATTATCTTTACAAAAGCACTTGCTCCCTTTGTAGAAATTCCAAGCTATTGTTGTCCGGTTGAGAAGAAATCAAGCAAAAGACTTCAATGTAGCTGAATACAATTGATTGTGTTTCAAGGATTACAGGCAATTTAAGGCATGGTAGGAATGCATTTCCTTTTTTTCTATTTTCAGCTGGTTTCCAATTACAAAGTACTCCTGTCCTGGCATGAACATCTGCATTCATTTGTCAAAAGACACATTTCTGATAGAACAATACATTCTCCGATGGTATTAAAACTTTATTTTTTTCATCCCCAAACTTGTATGGGCAGGAGTAAGAGATGATGCAGAAGAGAAAAATTATGTCATCTCTGATATTGCAATAATGACTTTTTGTCAACTCTTGGTTCTTGTTCGTTTCAGCACTGAACAACACAACAGTGCCTCATGCGTTCAAATAGCACCATTTTCACTGAGAGCAGGACTGAGAAGATCTTTCCATCCAGTTTATCCTCCATACAAAGACTAATCCAGGCACAAGTTCATGTACTGAGTTTTCTCCATTTTTTTCCATCAAGGCCTACTTGTATGAAGTGCTGGGCATCTTCAGTTCTCCATGTAATAACTAGGAGCTGGGAGAGCCCTCAACTTCACTGATTTCAGCCTTTCTTCTGGTCAGTCTGTTACCGAAATCCGGAATAAAACTCCTTAACAGCAATGAGAAGTTAAGAAGCAGGCACTCCTTTATTGCAGCGCTGGGCACACAGGGGATCACTCCACCTAGTGTGTGCACCTGTCTGATTTAATCATGCAGGTTAAATATACACCTGTCATACATATTCACTAGATTCCTGGGAAATATCATGCATAATCATCAATTGTCCGAAAGATCATTAGCATATGTAAATGTCCTTTTACGCAGGTGTAGTGAAGTCTCTGGTGGTCTTCATAAGCCCTCTGGTGGTCTCCCATAGTCTTCCTCACTTTGTCCGATAGTTGACCTCTCTTATACGATTCTGCGCAGTACGATTTTGCCATCATGTATTAGATTTACATAAAAGTACATTCTATGTTAATTCTTAAATTTAACGTTTCTAGTGATTGGCCCCCAGTTACATCACCTTATCAATATTCTTATACTATAACATTCATTGGTTAATCTTACCTATTCCACTAACTGGTCTTTTGATCAAAGTAGGGTTTCTAAACCACAAAGCTAAGGTCCATAACGATCTCTCTGTTCATTAAAACAAAACACTACAATCTAACAAATCTATCTAAATTTCTATGGTTAACCGATCTAAGACAATACTTATTCTTTTTATGATTGCTTACAGCACATTTTGTAAGTTCCTAGGTTTCTATAACTATTGCGAGCTTCAAACTCCTATATTCTACAGTCTTTTCCCTTTTAACCAAACCTAACTTATGTAAAATTCTAATTTCTATCAAATATTGGTAACAAGTCTGCTTAATTAAGGACATTAGTATCTCAACTGAAGCTTCTGTGAAAATGTGTCATATTTCTGTGAGAAGAGATGAGATCACAGGATTGACATGTTCCTCCTCCTATGTGCATCAGCTGGGAGAATTATATCCAAAGAATAATAGAAATCTGCTGTTCTTATTTTACCCTGTCTTTTGATTCTCTTTCCATGAATTGTTATTTCTTTAGAACCTAAAGATTTATTCAGAAGAAGGGAGAAAAACGGGAGTAAAAAATTTTGGTTACTTAAAAAAAAAGAAAAATCTTTTTAAAAATACGAAATATCTAGTGAGTCCTAAGAGTAGAACACTGCAGGGTACACGTTAATGACCCGTTAATGCACTTCTCAGGTGGTAAATGGCCCATTAATGCTCCCTTGTCATGCCAGCTCGTATAATTTATTCAAATTCACAGGCAGGGGAAGGAGGGAAGCAATACTATAGAAATGGTTTTTGAGATATTAACATCACAGGTCTTGCTCTCTCTTGGGGGTGATTTTTTTACAGATGCCTTTCAGTGACATCCTTTCCCGAAGGAAACCTAATCCTGTAACCAAACAGAATGTCTTTCATTGGGACAAGCTTGGACCATTAACAACACCCTTAAGCAAAGAGGCTGCTTTCTCCCATGTTCTTATGCAGCCCATTTTCACGCCTGTAGTATCCCTTCAATGAATAATTTTTTTTTTTCCTGGGCTTTGTCCACCACAATTCCCTTTGATAGACTCAAAACCTCAGAATGGCTGCATTTCTTTCACTAAACATGTCAGTGTCCTAGTCACAGAAAACAAGACTGGACAGGCATCAAGAAGGTTTTGCTAGTCAACTTCCTATTAGTGCGGCATCAGCAGGAGGCTGAGACTACCTGACTGTAGGGAGACCCAAATAACATGAGAGCTGCAGAGCACTCTTAAGTGACAGCAAAGCATGGAACCACGTTTTGTTCCCAATGTGTCTGTGTCTTACTCTCACCACCTTCAGAAGGTTGTGCTCCAGCATGGCACAGCATGGATTCAGAGGTGGCTCTGGGCATCGCGCCCTTCTGCAGCAATAACAGTAAACCCTGCAGAGAAAATTACCATCACTGGCATCTCGCCCTTTCCCAAGACAGGAATTGCTGCGGCTGTCGGCCAGGCCAGTAGCCATGGTGAAGTGATCTCTCCAGCCTGGCAGGACCTCGGGGTAGCCTGGGTGTGTCTGTGCAGTATTTCCAGGCCCCTCAGCTTCACTCTGAGCTAATGTCTGTGGCATAGATAATCCACAGACTCCTGTAGTTCATCTCCCTGCCCCTAGGCATGAGAAATTATACCTATATAATTTGTGTCAGGTGTTTGCCTAACACATTCTTTAAAATCTCCAAAGATGGAGATTCCCCATCTCCCCACACAGAGTTTTACAGAATGTTCCCTATCCCCTGTTGCACATTCAGTCCATTACTACTACTTCTCCCTAAAATAAGCATGCAAAAACTGCTTATTCCCTTTCTTCTTTGCAGCAGCCTTTTATGTACTTTGAAGCCTGTTACCCCTTCTTTTAGCCTTCTCTTCTCTAGTCTGCACAGCCCCAGATCTTTCAACCTTACCTCGTAAGTCTAGTGCTTTGATCTTTCTCGCTGCTGGAATGAGTCAACTTTTTTCCTGAAGTGTAGTTTCCAAAGCTCAATACAGTTATAGGTGAGTAGAGAACGACATGGTGTGGCACATGGCTTGCAGCTAAACTACTCTTTGTGTTTCCCATCTAGTTTATCAAGCTTTTGGTTCATATTCTGCTTTTGACTCTCTAGAATCTCTGGCTTTTTCTTTCTGCAGAAAAGGTTCCAGCCTGTGTCTTCCACTCTGCACTTGTAAAATTGGCTGATCTTGAATGTAGAAATTTGCATTTGTTCTTTGTGTGTTACAACCTTTTTCATGTTTACTTATTTATTTAGCTCTTCAGCTAAATAGGTGGTAATAAACAAGAGGAAGATAGTTCTTACCTTACCACATTAATTTCCACAGTGACCATCTGACCACAGCTGAAGGAAATTATTGCCTACCTCAGGCTTTGAGTGTGGAATTTTTTTATTTTAAAATTTTTCATAAATAGGTAACATTAGCTTTGCATCTCTTTCACATATCAACTTTAAAACCGTAGTAGTTCCTCTCTCAAATTCTTCAGTGTCAAAAAAGTGAAATCTCTTTACAATGGTGTTGATCTTTTCTTCATTATGAAATTAGGGGAAAAAAATCCAGTATTTCCTGTAAGAAACTTTAAGTTTGGCTATATGTCAGATGTGACAAAAACACTTGTTTTGCCTGAGAGGATCTAGATTAACAGTGAAGCAAATCCTGGTGATGTTGAGGACTGTAGCAAATCTCCAATTTATTGGATCCATGTTTTAAAAAAACTTTATTATGATTCTGCAGGTTATCACCTTGTCAGTATATGTGTAGATTTTGTGGTTACAATAGGGTAAAGCTGCACATCCACACGAGAAACAATGAAAGTCTGCAGAAAACTGCCTTCATTGATGTCAGTTTACTTTAAAAAGTGGGAACATGACTGAATATTTAAGGACCTTTTAAGCAATTGCCTACCAATAGTTTATCAGAGAAGCTTTTGATCTGAGTTTATATCTCCCAATGGGTATATGAAGAATTGTAAATATGATATGATGTTGTATACAAATATTTATCAATTAGGTATTTAACAATTAATGTGTAAAGTAGGATCCATAACTTTTCCTAAGTTTGATGTTTATTTGAATAGTGAAATCATGGACGTAGTGATGACAAATAGCAAGTAACCAATTTCATTCTTCTTTCACTTATGGATTGACTCCCAGAATATCTAATTTAGTGTCTTGTCTAGGTTGTTTTTTTAATTTTGCAAGTGTTTTCAAATTTTACACTGCACCTGTACTTTGTTGGATGTCCTGAGTGGCTTAGGAGTCAAAAGGCAGCATTTTCAAAAGTACTTAAATATTTTTATTTTTATTTTTTTTTCTTGAAAGGAGATGAAGTATCTTCAATCTTAGTGAATGTCATTAGAATTTTTAATTTTAACCTTGAGCTTGTGAACCATTTAGGTCACACTGACTCTTCCAGAGATTTGGGTCCACTGAAGTTATTAGATGCTTCGGAAGGAAATGTCAGAGCTTCATTAAATGTGTAGTTACCTTTATTTATTTTTTTCATTTTCCCAAATTAATTGTGTTCTTCTACTACATGGCTAAATTGGACCCACATGATGATGTCTAGTACTTTAGTGGCACTGGCTACACACTGGCAGCCTCAGGCCGCTCTTCTGACAACGGTTTACACAGTCATGTTGATCAAAGCCAGAATCTGATGAAGCTGAACATGCCTCCATACTGGTGGTGGGAAAGGAATAGGTAATGGTGGCAGCTGGTAGTGTTGCTGAAATGTTGGGTATGAAAATATACTTCTGGATGTTCAGACTGCTCATCTTCTTCTCTTCCCTCAGATACTGAAGAATCATTTTTCATCATAGCTTTACACTCCAGCTCAGAGCTCTTGATAACTACTCCAGGAGAAGAATGTGCTATACAGTCCTTACTGTAACAGTAATTTCTGCTTTCAGCCACTCTATTATCAGTATTATTATTTTTGTTACATCTTCTGATCCTTGTCATGGATAAAAAATTACATGATTGCTTTTGAAATAGATTGTGACAGTGTCATGGGACATGATCAGTCACTAAAGAAAGTGCTTCTGTGGTGATATATGTGTTCCTAATATTAACATTTCCTGATTTTAAGCACTTTACTTACTAATGCTGAGCAGGGGTGTTTGAAAGAGCACAATGTTCTTGACCATACCTGTCCCCTTCAAAGTTTGTAACTACTGAATAGCTAAATCCCTTCTAATGGATCTGAAAGTATGATCTATAGCTCACTGCTATGCTGTGAATCTATGGTAAATGGCCCATGACTAGTCTACAGAAGCATATTAAATATGTTTTGGCTTAAGTTTTTTAGGAATGCCTAGTGACAAAGAAATATGGACGGATGACAGACACTTAGCACTCCCCAAAAAATGAGATCTGCCAGCAGCAGATTTTTCACTACTGAGTTTAGATCAGCTTAGATGAAGATTTTCCAGATGAGTTCTGCCCTGTGGATCTCTTACTGTAACACACACTTGGGATGTTAAATCCCGATCTTTAAAGTAGTCAAACACATGTTAGCACTAGAGATGACTGTTCCATCCAAGAACTGAGCCATATATATACGTGTGTGTGTGTGTGTATATACATATACACATATATGTGAGGGAGCTTTGGAGGGTAATTATTTGAGCTGCAGGGTCATCTGAGCTTTTGAGACATCATACCCATGCATTGTGATCAGCATCTTTTTGTTCTCTTCCTGTGCTCAGATGTGCATGGTGGTGGCAGAGGGACAGCCAGAAGAGTGCTGTGAAACCTGTTGGCATTGCTAGCGATGCAGAACTGCCAGAATGAGCACATAGAGGCTTGGTGGAAAGCAGCACCCACATGCTCCTAATGAGGACAAAAGGAGGAGGGTGCGGTGCGCCTTGTGCTAGTACAGAGTCAGTGCCAGGCGTCTCCTGTTGGTGGGCAGCCTGAAGAGAAAACAGTATTGTCTGTGTGGGATTTAAAGCTGTGTCAAAGTCCTCCTTCCCCGCAATGTACTGTTCCATCTGCTGTTTAAGCAGAAAGTAGTAGTGTAGGTGGGAAAGGAAGTTATGCACCTAGGAAAAGCTGTTGTCCTGAGCTAGTTAGAAAAAGCTCATGTGACAACATGGGAGGCACACCTGTGTACCATACAACAGAGGATTGCTCAGGAAAGGAGCAGCAGAAAGTGCAATGGAGAAGAAGAAATGCAAAGAGACAACCTGGGTGTATCCTGGGTTGTGCAAGAAACCGGATTTCCCCTGACCCTCTTGGAGCTGCACCAGCTCATGTGGGAGCAGGATTCAGATAGAGAACCCATCCGTAACCTAGTCTAGGCCCACTCCAACTGAAGCCATTTCAATAGAAACTGAGAGGCAAACTTCCTATTCTGACAGCACTGCTAACCACTGACAAGGTGCCTTTTTTTAGGGGCTGAGGAGGGCATATAGCCAAAGGCATCCTACATTCCTTATGCTAAGTGCGAAGGTTGCCAAAATTAGCGCACATACACAGAGTGCACAATAAGCCATTTCCCGCTTGATATGCCAAGAAGGATGAGGAATCTGTGAATTATGCTGTTAGAAGGAAGCACATACCCAGCATCTTGTCCATCAAAGCAGAAAACACCTCCAAACGGCAGTAAGAACGAACTAGCATTGCAAAAAACAGTGTTTAAAACCAGCAGCAGAACCTTGCAAATAAAATTCTGAGTTCACGTAGACAGCTCCTAGCTTCCTGCCAAAAGTTAAAAAGCAGCGTACGCGAGAGTGTAATCAAGCTTTTCAAATCTACTGTGCAAGTGCCTCTGCAGTGGCTCTTTCTCCAAGAAAGCTGAAGTTCTGAGTGCTGTCTTGAGGGAGGCATTTAACACTATTTCTGTAGGTACCACAGCAAAATTGCTTTAGCCATAGCAGCATAGCACGGCTCTTTATTCCATTTTGCAGGGGTAATAACCATTAGCTGAATAATTTAGGCTGAAACATTTTGCCCCATAAAATTTTTTTCCGTTGACAAACAGTTATTTCTATCATCCACAATAACCATTTTGAAGGACAGCAGAATGAAGCTGAGTTTTCCATTTAACACTTTCAAACTTTTTTGTTTAGAAGGCCTGATTTATTCATACTGTGTGCAATGTTTTAATGTGCTGGTATTTGGAGCCAGGCTTTGAGGAAAAGCATGATCCATTGGCATGAAAAAGGAGAGGGGAGAGATGCGGTATTTATTTTTCAGGCAACTGCGCACTGTTTTAGCAATGAAGGGAAGAAAGGGACTTGATTTCTTACAAGAGATCTCTTAGATTTTTATGTATTCATTCTGTGAATCTGGCTGGGAAGCTCATGCATATAGAAGAGGGTTAGGCCTGCTTCTCTTCTCACACAGATACAGATGGTCAGAAAGTTTTTCTGAGATAATAGGATTATACTTGTAGGAAAACTGATGAAAGATCCAGGTTCCTTGTTTCTGGAGAGGGCTACATTTGCAGAATGAGAGACAAAACAGGTTCAGTGGTCATTGCTCTGGTCACGTAAAGTCCCCTGCCCAAATTGCAAGTGAGAGATGTAGGCAATTATTTAAAGTATTATGAAAAGAATGATCAGGTTCTACAATAATGTATGATGTAGGTAAACAGAGTTCTAATTGAAAGCACAAGATCTCGTGTAATAAAAAGTCCTTTTATGTTCCATGTTTGATCCTACCTCATTGTGTTCACTTACTTAAGCATACTTTCTTGAACTGCAGACCAGAGCATGAGGACTTTGTTCCCTTTGTGTGACATTACAGCCTGATAACACAGCAGGGCTTGTGTTTAGTCACCCAGATAGAATGAACCGTAATGATTAACAACATGTATTATTTCTTGGCTCTGCTTGTCTTTAAACTGATGACTCTATATATCCATCCCACAGCTTTTGGCATTGGCTCCACATCAGGTTGTGACCTGAGGCCTCCTGGGTGTAAATAAGAGCAGCATGTATTCCTGGGGCTCAATAGTAAATATTACGCTTCATGGCTCAGTTTTTAGCGTAAGTGATACAATGCTGGAGACATAAATGAAAAAATTACACAAGAAAATGGAAATAAAAGTTTGCAATGTTCTCTTTAATTGCAAAGATCTAATATCTAATTGCATCTTTATTTTCATGGATATGGGCCTAGGGAGAATTTTCTTTCTGGGTAATACCTACCACTAGTGAGTTTGTGTCTTATGAAAGGAGATTCTTCACAACTACCTTGCAGTTGAAATATTGTGAAGCCATTGTCTAAATATAGTGGTAACATTAAAACCCACAGCAAGCAATTTCTTCCTTTTTTATATTTAAGCTGAGTTTAAAAAAATGGAGCTGTAAATGCTAAACAATGAACGTGAACACTTGTGTGGCATCTACATGGAGGCAGAGGAAATGAACGATGGGGGGAACCATGGCTGCAGGGCTGGTAAGAAAACTGCTATTGAAGAACAGGTCACAATCTAGGGTTTTCCTCCTAGCTTGCCATGCAGCCCTTATCTTAAGGGTATTGAGGAAATCTGAGTCCAGACCACCAGACCATTATTCCCACTAGTTAAAATGTCCAGAATCACATTAATCAATCATTCTGATCTAAACTGTTGTGTGAATATAAGCCAAACACAAAGTTCAGTGTTGCTCATACGCAGGTGCTGGTCCAGGAATACCTGGAGTTCCAGATCTAACCCTTATCATCAGATTTACCTGACATTTGAGTAAAACTTTAAGTCAGCATGGTGTGCGCAAAATGAGGACAAGGTTTGGGAAATGTTTCTGTGAATATGGAGTTGCCATCACATTTGTAACTAAGTGAAAGGCTTAGCAAGCTAACCATGCTTCCCCCTCGTGCTTGGTGCTCTTTGAAGATGGTTAGATAGAATTATGTTGAGAGCTGCCAGTATATTAGAGGCCAATAAGACAGAATCTACCCCATTGTTTGCATCCAGGGAATATAGCACCTAATCTGCGACAGGGGAAACCTATTGCAACAGCAACTAGTCTAGGTTCAGCTTCATTCTGTATCTGTGCAACACTCGGTAGGTGGGGGCGAAATTCTGCCCTAAGTCTGCCAGCAGTGAGGCCCCACGTTCTCCGTGAGAACAAGACTACCAGGCAAAGCACTGAGGTAGGGTGCCTTTAGTGAATAATTTCTCTTTGTTCAAGCAAACTGTGGAAAAGTGAAGTTTCCTGTCTGTGATCTTGAGTTTCTCCTGCTACTGGGAGAGTTTGTGATCTATAGGAGATGTGTTACACAAACCCACTGGAATGTAGTCAGGAAGCAGAAGGAATTCCATGGCTTGCAGTCTGCAGCAAGGGCTTTAATCTATCCTGGAGCCACTTGGAGCTCTCTCTTTTTCCTCTTCATATACCTTTTTTTTCCTCTTCTTAAACATGAACCAGCCTGTCAAACACACACACAAAAATGTTAGCTGAAATCTCAGTGTGATATTCTTTAGAAGTTTGATGGCAAAAAAGCAAAACCGAGATTTGAAACCCCTTGCTGTACATGTGCATACAGTCCCTTACATATGGCCATGCTACCACAGAGTAGCCAGCAATGTGGCTGTAATGGCTATTTGCTCCTGCTCCTAATGATTTGATATTCCAGGATCAAGGCACCAGGTTCACTTCATGCAACTTCATGCAGCCCATGGGGTTGAGCGGGTAAAATAATCAAAAGGGAGATTTTTCTGAGTATACAGGTTGGATGTGACCCTGTGACATTTTGTTGTAGAGCAGGCTACTTTAATGAGTGCATGAGCCAGTGTTCATCTTAAATCAAATCTTATTCCCTTGTGTATCCCTGCTGCCTCTCCAAGGCTGTAAATCCGTTTCAAAGGTTATTAGTTTGGAAACACTTTAGGGGGTACATCCCTGTACTAACCCTGTAACTGCCTGCATTATTTTGGTGGCAACAGACAAAGAGAGAAAAGCACTCTTTGATATTTTTTTTTTCCTTCATATGCTGCATTGCAAGTATTTTTCCATCCAATTAATCCCACTAGGTTTCTAATTGAGGTGGTGGTTTGCATAAATATTAATCACTAAGAAACACAAAGGGTCAGGGACACACCAAATGAAGGAGCGTATTTGGTACACGGTCTGATGTATCTTTGCTGAGCTCTCATATTGCAGAAGATGCTCATATTGTTTTTCCCCAGAATGTTTTTGTTGAGTTTTATTAGTAATAGCAATATAGGTAAATAAATTAGGTAAGCATGTTACTTGTAATTCTCCCTTAATGCCATTTCAATGGGAAGTAAGTGGCTACATATATTCTGTGTTGGTCTGGTCTCTCAGTCCCTCTCTGTCTTAACGAATGGAGAAATATTTCTTTACTCTTCATAGTGTAATATGTTGTGAGGATAAATAAATTAAAGTCTTGGAGGCCTTTATATGAATAGGGGCCATATAACCTGCTATCGAAAATTGCAAAGCAGTGTTCTTGGTACTCACCTTGGCTATGTAACTCATTTGCTGCTGGCACATATTCCAACTCCAAACTGTGACAGTTTCAGATGTTTTGCTTTACAGGATTCTTTTGATTTCAGTGTTCATGGGCTTGTTCATGGGCTTGACCTGACTGTTTGATTTGACCTCTTTAACTTTGGTAATTCGGTTCTTCAAAAATTTACGAAAATTAGGGAACTAATTAGATGGGTGAGTTGGAAAGGAAGGAAAGGTACTGGCTAGGTTAAGGCATCTTTCTTTGTTATCAGCATTTAATTATGGAAAAATGTTTTCCTGCACAGAACTTGCAATGGTCTGGAATTGCACCTTGTTTTCAGCTCTACGCCTGCTGTCCCCAGGCATCCAGGTTGCAACCAGAAACAAGCCAGGTGGTTTGTTGAGTAAATGTAATTAGAACAATGTGATGACTGTTTGGGTTCTGCAGGACTTGAGACAATTGAGTATGCAAAGCAAACCTCAGCAGAATGAAGGTATCTGGAAGTTCAGATTGATTCATCATAAAACTGGAAGATCATCCATCTTCCTGAGAACTACAGAAAAAATGAGGTTTTTTTAAAAAAACATTCACAGTTTCAGACTTTATTCTGCTCTTGGGACTAGACTGGAATTAGCTTTTCTTGATGACACATTTCTGTATATTAGGGGGAAGGCAGAATGTGACCATGACAAGAAAGATGAGGTTTTATCAGAAAGAGGAAGGCACAGAGCTGGGTGCTGTAAACCCAGTAAAGCTGGCTTCTCTATCAATACTTTTCAACAAAGTCAGACAAGGTGCAGAAACTTGGCAAAGTATCAAAGCTGAAGTGTTAATACTTATATGTTACTTACCACTTTTCCATCCATCCTTGTACTCCAATACTGCAGAAAGTAAATTCCCATTGATAGATCGAAGACAAAGCCCGGTGTTGTATTTATTAGGCTTTCCTGTTGCCATTATTAAGCTTGGTAAAGTTGAAGACACTGTTAAAATGAACTTGCCAGAGGAAAATGGTTCTGATCCATCCGTTTTTACAACTTACCCTATGGTGACATCAGACAGCCTCATGGGTACCAGGGAGCACAGATACAATTGGAAAGGGGACAGGGAAAGAAGATTCAATTTTTCTTCTGCTGAAATGTAAGGAGTTCTGGGGAAACATAGACAGTTCAGAGGTATTTGCCTTCCTTCAGGCATGCCATCAGCCGTTGTATAAGCTTCAAAACAAAACTCACCAAAATGACAGCACTTTGCTGCTGCAGTGAGGAATTAGGCTGTTCCTGAGGGAGTATTTTTTAACATCCTTGCAATGCAAGCCTAGAGAGAAGCCTCAAACCATTGTGTGATGACAGCCATTCCAAATCCTCAGACACAGGAACTCTCTCTGTTGTCTGTCACCATGCAATAGTCACCTTTCAGGACATTAAAACAGAAATTGTATAACAGCCAAAGAAATAAAACCACGCTATGACGGAGCTTGTCAGCTACTAATCTGATATCTATGCACCTACATGTTCTGTGTCTCCTTGTATTAAATCAATCAGTGTAAGTATTTAGCTATTAAATAAAACAGTGCATGACCTTAATCACTAGACCAGTATCAGTTTTCTCTTCCCTGCCTCCTTTGTCACAGCTTCAAGTTATGATCATGCCACTTCAGAGCTCAGTGATTCTTATTAGTAGATCTGGGTAATCTACTAAGTAATTTTGTTTTGTTTTGAGGTTCTTGTTAAACTTTATTACGTGTTGTACCAGGCATATTGAGTTAAACCCAAGTTAGAGCTGTCTGTGAGTTATTTTACCAGTGGTTCTAACTCTAACAAAAAGAGAGTCCCTGTGCATGTATTTAGAAAAGTTTACAAACTTGCTGCTATTTGCTTAATAAGGTCAGAATAGAAAGCTAAGCTCCAAAGGAAGCAGTGGTTCTTGTGGTTAGGAAAAATCAAAACAACAGAAAAAGAAAAATGGTGCTTCTAAAGTGTAAGATAGCATAGTCCATTGGGGAGAGTACGGGGCTGGGGTTTCAGGGGGGCCTCTGGGGGTGCAGGTTGACGTTCCTGGTGGGAGATGTCTTGAAAATCCTTTTCCTATGCCACAAAACCCTGTAAAGTTTTGAAATGCCTCACTGTTTTGTCTTCACGGAAACATCTTGGGGGAGAAGGAACTACAGTAGCCTGGTCATTAGGTCACTCTTTAGGACACCAAAGATCCAAGCCTTTTAATCCTTAAAGACCACATTTGAACCTGGGTCTACACTAACTGGCGTGTATCTCTTTCACATGCCTAGGGAAGAATATAGCTCATGGAAACATTTTACGGCTTTGACAAATGTTCACTTATAGATGAAATATCTTTTTTGCCAAAAAAAAATATCATAAGCCGTTTTTTCCCTTGGCTCTGCCTGTTCCTTTATTTTTCTCTGCTTTCATCCCCAAACCTCCTACCCTTTTTCTGTCTTGTCTATTTTGATTCAGTCCATGCCCTGAATGACTTCTGTCTTGCTATGTGCTTGTACAGTGTCTATCACAACGGGTTTCAATCTGTTAGCACCTAGAGGCATTAACATAATGCAGGTAATAAGGTCTAAATTTAACTTGCTCACAACTACTTTACCCACTCTAATATGCATCATGCTCTTCAACTGACAAACTCGAATTGCATATAATAGCTGCCTGGCTACAGTACACAGACAAAGAAACTGATAGAAAGCATTTACCTCAATAAAAAGAATATTTTTCCCTTCCAAAACCCTCAGCTTCATTTTTTCCCATTGCTTTCAGAAGCTTCATGTCAAGATAGATTTTCCTCCCACTGTGATGCCATTAAATCTCATGGCTGGCATAAAATATGCTTTATGAGTTATTAAAGAATGTTACAGTAGCTGAATTGGGCAATCATTAAATAAATATTACTAAATAGTTCATAAAAATAAAATGTAAGCGCTTGCCATTTTTCCGTATTCTGCCTAGGAAGGATGGTTTTATAGTTTTACTTCCTTTATCTATTTTTATGATCTGGAATGAACTCTACAAACTTCATGGTTCATCCAAATACCTATCAGAGGTTTAATTGGTGAAGATTCTTTGAACAAGAAATAGCTAACCAGTGTATTCCTAAATTTCTGTGTTTAGTTCCATGAGTGTCCCAAACTAAATCTCCAGAAAATTGAGTTCAAGTCCTTTGGTCTATAATTCTTCGCTTTTACCAGTCTTAATCATAGAGGTTACCAGTAGTAATCAAATTATGCATGGGAAATTAGAAAGAAGTAATTCAGTTCAAAAAGTACAAAAAGACTGAAGCATAGGGAACAGTTTTTAAGAGTTCATTTGGACACTATACATTGGCTTTGGTTCTTAGCAAAAATTTGTCCTCTTGCTTAGCTCAACATTCATTGTGCACTGTTTGCAGTGACCCCCAAGGAAGTCTTTCCATGACAGGAGCATAAACCAAGGAAAGACACTGGTACCAAATTTCCAGAAAATTTGTGATGTTAACTTCTTTAAGTTAAGCTTCAGCCACCTAAAAATACTGTCTAAGCACATCACCCAGCTTTCTTCAAGAGCCAATGGCAGGTTTCTAAAACAGAGGTATAATTAATCCTCTGGAAGCACCTTCCCCCTCTCTCTTGACTCTGGAGATGGCTAATATCGGTTTAAGCTGGATCCCAGCCTGAACAACCAGGTTAGGAGAAACTTCAATCACATATCCACAGAAATCTGTGCGGGACAGTTCTGCTTTACAGTTGTTTATACTGTGTGGGAATGTACTGAAAAGGAGTGATGCTGGCTTCAGTATCCCTCCTCCTGAGCACAGTTTACACTTTCTAATTTGCAGTTGCCTGTTCTATGTAGTGCGAGTCTCACTTTGCTTGGGGATAATGTGTTACAGCTTAGAAGCTGCCTGCTGGACTGGATTGAGACCAAAAGAACTTCTTACAGTCATGTTGCATCTTCTCAAAGATTAAGGCAAAGCACAAGAACACGTACAGCCAGTTTAGTTTCAAGCTGTTGGGAGCGGCTCAGCAATGACTGGCAATGAACTGAGCATTTATTCAGCAATATGGATACAGCTGTGTAGTGATGAAGGAACAGCAAATTCACATCAAAATAAAATTCTCAGACCAGGCAGCCAGTTTCTCTGTGTAGCAACGTCATTTTGTCTGTCACAATTGGATTAATCCACTGCTGCTGACATCTGAAACCATAGGTACTCTCAGCAAAATTCACAGATCAATGTCACACAAGCCAGTAAAAACCATTATGCTGTTTTAGTGTTTCCCAAGTAGAGATCACAGCTGCTTTCTCAGTACCAGGGCATTAAAGACCCAAATATCACTATAGTTACCCAAAGATCTGCAAAAAGCAGGTCCATATTGTCATTTCTCCATGTTGTGATTTTTTTCTTTTTTTTTTCTTTTTTTTCCCCTAGGAACTCATGCTTATTTCTTTATTCACTCTTCTTCTTTCTGAAGGTCTCACGGCTGTGTGGTCCATTTGCAGCTGCCATCATCTTTGCTAGCCCCATTTCTTCTTTGGTTAAACCAAACTATCAGGCTGCAAGTCTTGATCTTTTTCAAAATTCAAACATATGATGATTGGGTCCAGACCCTTTTTATGCATCTTCTCTTGCCCATCTCTAACATAACTGAATCTCTCCTGGCTCCTTTCCATTCAATTGTCTTCTATTTCAATAGATTCAAACATAATTCCTACATATTTAATTACGCTTCACTTCACTCTGTTCCTTCTAGTCCATTCAGTCTCCAGTACAGCGCTTTGTCTGCTGACAGACTTTCCGTTTAGGCTGGCTGATGTTCAACCTATTATACTTCCAGCCCATATCGACTGAAAGAGGTCGTTATCTCATGAGACCGGGAGCCTATGCAGCAAAGTATTGTTGACCAAAAATTAGGTCAACAATGTCATACAAGTGTCTTACAGTTCATGATAAAATTGATCATTAAGAGCAGTGAAAGCGAGGTATAACAGTGGACAGAGAAGTAAAGAAGTAATCAGAAGAATATTTCCCTTTCCTCTTTTATTAAGCTAACATTTATCCCTGTTCTATTCTGATCCCTTTGGGCTATATAGCCTGAGCAGGGAAATTTAAAAAAGAGAGAGAGAGAGAATAGTGCATGTGTTTAAATATTTGCAGTAGAAAGGAAGCAGCACAGAATCTTTCACTAAATCCATGATGAAATGCAAGAAGTACAGGCCTTTCAAAGTAATTATTAAGTTCAGTTCCAGAGGGATGTTGGTGCACAAATCTGCTAGTTTTTCTTTCAGGAAATTATCTCTCTGGAGGGCCCTGATCCAGAAGCCCAGTGAAGTCAATGGCAGTTTTCCCACTGACTCAAATAGCCTTCGAGTAAAACCCTATAAACAGCTGGAGCTTTGTATGTGTCAAGGTTATTACCATGATAATTGACTTATTGTTGTAGCACTAGTGTCCACTGTCATCATTACATTCATGATCCAACTAAATTAAGTTATATACAAACACCAAACAGAGGATGGTCCTTGTGTTGAAAAACATCCTGTCCAGAATAGGAGCTTACCTTTATTCTATAAATAATCATATGTTTATGAATATATTTAACTCAGCACATTAGGATGCATGTCAAGGGGATTCTGACAAACACATGAAGATGCTGGAGGTGAAGTGAACCCTAATTTAGCTACTTGATTATCCTCTGCAAGGCAAATGCATTCATATTTCATGGATTCGCAGAGCTCACCAGTAACATATAGTATAATGTAGTGTGAAAACAGCACTTCCTCTGAGCCCAAGATATTTGACCTACCTTACATTAGCTCCTCATCTCAGAAAAATGTAGTTCATCTTTTCTTGCAACATAAATATGAATGGCATTTTAAACTGCTGAAGGTGTTTGTTTCCTCCGAGATGCACTTTTCATTTGTTGCATTAGTAGGACAGATGAGTGATAGCACTTCTTTTAATGCTATGGAATAAAGTACAAAATCACTGTGAGGGGAAGGAGGGAGCTGAAATACAGTCAGGGATACTCGTTTGATTCTCCCTTTGAATGAATGAATTACTCAGGAAAAGGGAATGATGTGGCCATCTCCAGGCACCAAAGTACATGATAGTTGGTAAAGTAAAAAGGTATGGCAGTAGCTGACTAACCTGTACAAAAAAAAAGAAAGAAGCTTTCTCTCACATGCTAATGTATTGGTTAAGTGCTAGAGACACCAAGCATGCTTTGGAGGATGTCTTATGGACTTGACCTGAAGTCTGCTGAATCCAATCAAAAGATGCTTATTGATGTCAGAGGATGCTGAAGCAAGTTTTAAGTGTTTTTCTTCTGTTAACTTCAATTTTTAATATCTTGTCTTCAATCCATGTGAACATCTCTTACTGATGCTATTGGTAAGTATGTGCTGAGACCGAGAATGTTGTATGCTGGCCATGCCCCCCAGGCCTGACAGAAATGTCAGTTAGACTTGTAATATGACAACAAAAGAGGAGTGCTAAAGAGATACCGCATTTTTGGAAAAATGTGCGAAAATTAATGACAGAAGATACTTCCTTTTTTAGCAAAAATTATGGAATTTGAAGTGCAAAACTGAAAGAAATCACTGCAATCATATCAGCCTTCTCAAGCTGCCAAATTCTGTAAAACCTAGTGTGGCGCGTGCACACACACACACACAAAGACAAAAAAATTCTGCTTTTTTTGTCTGCTAGCAAAATCTGTGGAAGATCTCCATCCTGAAAAGATAATAATCTTAATTAATTATTAATCTTCATTAATTATCTTAAGGAATATTACCCAGAGCACCCATGTGGCTAAAATTGTTGAAGGAAGCCTGTGACTTATATTTTACCCATCTCTGACGTTCCAGAGGTTAGGCCCTAATCTAAACATTTCATAGGGACTTCAAATAACGCCCAAAGAGAAAACGATCCACTTTCAGAGAGCTCTTCCTGCTGCCTGTCTTAGACTGTGCCATGGGCCTGGCTTCTCTGGAGCCATTGCTGTTGCTCTGCTGTGTCCCTGGATGTCCTCTCAAACCTGGGTGTCCACGTACCCTGGCAGGCAATCTCCAAGTGCGCAGGTTTGCAGCCTGCCTGGGGCACTGTCTGGGCAGTTCTCAACCACACTACACGGACAGGGCTCCAGCGGCTCCCCGAGGTCACCAGTAATAGTTAAGCTGCCCTAAGGCCTATCACTTCTGCAGCGGAAAACTCGGCACTAATAGTTTTGCCGTTTCTTGTAAAGTGTGGATGCACCTATCCTTTTCACAGCTGCATCCTTATTTTACCCTCAGAGGCTTACTGTTGTTCTATACTGTATTTATATGCACAGAGCATCATACATCTCAAAAGTGCTCTCTAAGCCAAGGCCTAGACCATGATCAACACAGGCCATGGCAATTGTTACCCTGTCACCTCCATTTCCCTTGGCACAGAGGGAAGCAGCATTAGTTCTCCTGTTGGGGGTCACAGTGCAGTACTGATGAACACAGACAAATGCAAGAGACAAAGAGAGGGTGTGAGTGTGGGAATGGAGGAAAAGTGAGCTGGCTGGGGAGAGGGGACGACATTTAAGGTACTCCAGGAGAGAAGCATGAGGAGGCATACTCCATCAACCAAAGTGTTTAATGTAATGAGGACTTCCAGTTGAATTTCTAAAACTTTGTTGGACTGACCCCATTTTTCTCTGTTGTTTAATAACTTCTCCAAAACTTGAAACTAATCTGTTTTCTTTTCTGACACATATTTCACTGTTATTGGAGGAGATTTGGCTTGTTCTCTGGCTTTTGGTGTATTAGATCTTTTTTGAAGAGAAGGAAGGCACAAGAGTATCTTTAGTATACCTTTAATGAAATGGTGTATTCTGGTACACTGCTGATATGAAGAACGCCATGCTGGTAGTAGAATGCACTACACTGAGAACCACAGGCAAGCATATTGTAACTCCTGCCCTCTGCCTAACAGACAGGCTGTCCTACACTAGACTTTGGATTCAGCAAGGTAGAATCAGTCTTGGTTCAAAAGGCAATCACTGCAATGTCTCCAAAACATGATCTAATGTCAGAAATAGCTAAGGAGTTAATTCTGTGTGGTAAAAATGTTATTTGGAAACTGCTGCTTTTAAATAATTGCCATCTTTTGATCTATTGGATATATTTTACCAAGCCAGAAGCCACTTTTATACTTAAAACAAAACTGAGAACAAAGACTGCCTCTGTGAAACCTAACCACTTTAAACACAGCTGCAGGTGCCTGCTCAGTGTACATTTCTGAAAGGAAAGCACTAAAGTTGGAGAAATTAAATGGCCATTGAACTATTATGTACAATGAAAATTCCTGGCTAAACATATATTCTCATTCCATTTCATAGTACAACATATATGTCCCCGGGGTTTAAGTCACAGTTGGTTACGAAAACATTGTCATGAACTGCCTAAGAAGTGCTGTATGCATCTCACATCCCTCTACTGGAAGAAATTTGGACCTCTTAAGTGTGGTTCTGATAGAAACAGGCAGAAACTGATTTTTCTATGATTCAAAAACATCTGCATTTTCAAAAAAATGTATACGCTTTTAATAAGGAAGAGCTGAAGACCTTTACACTTCCTTAGAGTTCAAAACTTCCTCATGTACTTCAAGACCAGATAGAATAGGAAAGTTCCAGCCTGGTGGGAAGTAAGACATGAAACCTTACGCACCACAGTTCTTTTTATTTGGCTCCGTTTCCCAATGCCTTTCTTGGCAAAAGTTGGTCGGGCTAATAAACATTTCCCTGTGGAAAAAAATTTCATGAGAAAAATCTCAACTACAATATGTAACATACTGTATGCAGCTAATGTGTAGGGATTTTTACAGTGGCCAAAATATTCCGTGACTTTGGAAGTGGATTTAAGTGGATTTTATTCTTGCCACTGTACTGCGCCAAGGGCATACAATGCCACTTACTACATCTGATCTGAGGGAGGTAACATAAGATATACTAAGTTTGGGGTTTCTATTCCCTGACCATATCATTAGTGTCAGTTGTAGAAATAGCTCTGAATGGAGGGGAAGAAAACAGCACAAGGATGATTTAAAATTTCATCGTGCTGTAATTCAAACATTTGGCCTGCCTATACATTGTTACTGGAATACTTAGATAATGTGAAGGGAAAGAAAGCGCAATTGTAATAGAACTTCTTTATTTAGGTGCCAAGTGCCCTTGAGGGTAAACCAGGTCTCTGTGGATGCAGGAAACAGAGCTATCTCTGAAATACAAGAAAAAAAACATTCTCAGTGGAACCAAAGTTGGCATTTAGTCTTCTGGTGCGTTGCCAAAGCTTAGGTAAGGCTGAAATTTGATGCAAGTTCCATCACTGAATTAAAGAAAATTGCTTTCTAATAATTTGGTGAAAACCACTGCTATAGTTTAGATGTGTTGACATTAAATAGCTTTTGATTTCTGATTTGTTCCATAGTGCTAAGATGGTGCTGGAGGCAATTAGCTGCATTTGGAAGTAGGGGAATGATTGATTGTTCTGCTTCCTCTCAGCTGCTTTGTGGGTTTAACTTTTATCTACAGTTTAAAATCAAAGGGTTCTTTTCTTTTTTTTTAAACTAGTTTACAATCTGTTGACAAAAAGGCCTTCCATCTGAATAGATCGTATGCTCTTGCTTAGCTGGATTAAAAATGACAATTATATTTGAAGGAAGATATTATTTTCCTGATTATTTCTTCCTGGGAAAAAAGGCTTCATGGTGTAATTTCTGTTTTCACTTGATGATTTAAGAGCCTTTTTTCATTTAGAAATTTCTTCACTCCAGCTCTGATAAACAGTAACAGATCAGTATTTGTTTGATTTGGTTTTTAAATCACTATAGGCTCTAATTTTGCAACTGGAAGTCAATGAGGCTCTGTGCTGACTTAGGTTAGAATGAACAAACAGGGATAGACTCCTTTTGGATATATTTAAGCATATTTTCAAGAACAGTCTTACAGCAATCAAGTCAGTGAAGGGCAGTATCTTGTAACAAAACCACGTCAATCCCCTTTTTTGAAAAGTGATATTCCCTGACCTTAGTTAGGATATGAGAGGTGCTGAGGAACCTGGATTCCAGGCACTACAGTGTGACTGTCACAGCTCTTGCTAACCTGCACTGCAAATATTTCCACTCTTGTCAGCTCTTCCCTGAATTTCACAGTTAACCCAGGAAAAAAAGGACAGGCTACCACAATTTTTTCTGTTTTGAGATGACCATTTACCAGGAGCCTGGATCTCAGCACCTCTTTGGAGTTAAGACTATTTTTTTTACACTCCAGCTGCTGTTCTGCAAAAATGGTCTCTGGATGAAAAATGCCCACAGGGTCCAGGGGCTGATCTTCACAACAAACTATGCCTGCAGCCAAAAACCAACAGGGATTAAAAGGGGAGCTTAGAAAGGCAACTAGATTTACAAACCTGTAAGCAGGAAATACTGTTGTAAACATTATTGTCCCAGGCTTGTTTAGAGACCTTGGGGAGAGTGCAAGCACAGTCCATGTCTCTGTCGTGCCTTGTTCAGTGGTTACAGCTCCTGAATAGAGAACAGAGACTGCTAAACTGCTGCAGAGAGGCAAGAAGGAGAGACAGATGGGTTCAGAGCCTTGCTTCCCAGTCCTTACTGCAGTCTGCTCAAGTAGCTGCATGCAGAAGGAGTGTTCAGCTTCTCTACAGAAAGATATGAAATGAGAGAAACAAGAGGTTGACGTGTCACTTAATCTCTGATCTGCCCCTCGGAGCAGCTATGAACTGCTCCTTTCTCAGGGTAGATGGTAAAATTGCCGCCTGCCCTACCTCGATTACACCCGGAGAGAATAAGAAACCTGTGAATGACAGCTGGGTTCTGCAGTTCATTGGCATTCCCAGTGTCCAACTATTAGCTCTTACGTTCCATCCTCAAGCTTAGCTTATAAAGAGGATACACCTATAAATTATCCAAAGAAGAGGGTGAGACATGCACAGACAGGCAAGACGAAGAGGGAGGGGGATCGGAGATTTTAAGGCCAGGACAGAATTCTCTGCCTCATTTTGTGGCCAGTGTGCATATTTATGATGCATAGATGGGAAAGGCCCACAGAGAAAACACAGCTCACAAATCATATCTTTCAGCATGCTACAGGCTGTGTTAAAGTTCACTCATGTCTCATACGCTTGTACTCCATTAATCATTCTTGCTTCTGAAAACAAGAGTAAACTTGTATCCCCAATCTGCATTAAGATCGTGTCCATTTCATCTCATGGTTGTATCTCTTTCGAGGCAGTCTGCCTCAACCTTCCTTCTCATAAACATGAATTGGAGGACCAGTACTTTCTTAATGGCATGTCAGCATGAGAAAACTGAGTCTCCTATAGATGGTGACATACAAACCTCAGTCTCTCAATGTAAAGGTTCTCCTTAGAGAACTGTCCTAAGTACAATTTCATGAAGTGTTGAAGGACACATGGTTTTTTCTTTGGTCTTAAAATCCTTAGGTAAGAAACACTTCAGCTGGGATTAGATGATTGGAATATCTTCCCCCTCTCCATTTTGACCTACTGTGCAAACTAAAATAAAAGTTGAAAGTGGGTATTTTATAATATTTTTATAAGTGACCTTTTTTTCAAGAAACCTTTACCTTCAAGTACAAAGTTTATGACTGGTCAGTATGCCTTTTTCCATTCTGAATGTTCATATTTGAATGCAACAAATAGCAGATCTGATGCTGGATCTAAGAAATCCTAATTTTACACTGATGTACTTTTGCTAGCTTCCATGATGCTATTCCTGACTATAAGATTGCCAATGAGATCAGACTCATGCTCATGAAGTTGACTCAAAGCTGAAAGACAAATTTGAAAAAAGAAATAGAATAAAGCAGATATTTTACTAGCATATGCTATTGTAGCTGAGTGTTGCTGAAATCTCTCTGCACTCTGTTCTTATGCAGCATAGGTGCTATACCTGAAAGGCATAATAGCGTGAATTAAAAATTAGTCATTTTTTTTTCTCCAACACCTTCTATCCATGAAAACTGAGACTTCCAAATACAATCTAATTAAGCCTATTTCTATCACAGAGTTCAGCAGATTATATGTGTTGATGTAGAAGTATTATAGCTCTGCTCACCACTGTAATAAAGCTGTCTCTGGAGTAGAGCTCCAGTATCAGTGCTAACCCCATGAAGGTGGTTTTCCTGCATTAGCACGGTCCTTTTGGTGTGCTTTATCAATCCTGTCAGGATGTATTCACAACCAGTCCCAACGTTTCCAGTGGAACAGTCTTTTAGGACATATTCCCTGCTGTTGGCTTACAAAAAGATTAGGTTCTGCTCTAGCTGGCAGTGGAATTAGTCTCTTCAGTAATAAATATTTTTACTATAATATTTGAGTGCTCTAAGTTCAAAAGTCACTGAAAACCGAATGGAGGCTTAGCCATTATGAAGGTAATTAACGCAAATCCTGAGAGAAATTGAACACATTCAATGCTACACTAGTTGGGATTTGCTGTTTCCTTTCCTAGCAGCTGTATGATTCTCATCATGGTTTTCTGTATTTTACTATCTGTCTTTTTTCTTACTATCATCTGCATTGTACTGGTATTTATAGTTATATGAGATTATGGTCAAGCCTCTTCCAATTCAACAGCCAATTATGAAAGCCCTGAGAGAATAGGGATGGAACATGAGAATAGAATGCTTCCTGATGGAGCTATAGCTGCTTTTTCAGTCTTTCTGCATAACATCTTTACGACAGAAGGCAAATATCTTATAATCCAGTCAAATGTTTTTCATTCTTTAAACACATACACATATCTGATATGTGCCTGATCCCAGCATGAACAGGGAAACACTCTTGCTTTTAACATTCTTTCTTCGTTCTGCTGTATTGATTTGATGGTAAGTTGCATAGCATTACCTGCAATTATTTGTCATTTTGCTCTTAAAAAAATCATCTAAAGTCATGGCATGGGCTGGAAACGAGGTGTTCACTGGGGTGGAACAGCAGTATCCAAGTTACACAGGCTTGTGCTGAAGGGAATTTAACTTGTGTATTTACAGTATAGCCCTCAAAATTTTTGTCTATTTTTGTAGGAGCTGGAAACATTGAAGATTTTATATAATGGGGAAATTACACCAAAAAGGACCGGTTGAGAAATCAGAAACAGCTCAGTAAAATTCTTGGTAAGATTTAATCCCAAGACTGTGAAAAAATGAAAAAAAAGAGGAGAATTTTCACAAAAGTGCTTGTAAAAACATTTGGAAGAAGAACAATAAGAGGGACATGTCAGCTCATAATTGTAAATGTTGAATATTTTCTTCCAAAAATAAATGTTAGCTTTAAGCTAATGGTCTTATTTTGATTCAAAGGTATATCCAGGCATCATTATAAATCCTACTGCTAAACAAGGCATTAGCAAGGCCACTGCTAATTTCAGTGTATGTAGCATTGATTACAGTAGAAATTCCCTCTCCTCCAAGTTCTTAGAGTCCTTAGACTCCTTAGTCATTTCTTAGGCAGAACCGGGAGGATTCCCATACCTAATTACTGATAGACATGCAGCACAAAATCTGAGTTTATACAAGTTAAAAATGTATATGAGCATCAGTTCATAAATCAGATTAATCACCCACAAACAACAAATATGCAATATAAAAGAGAATATTGAAGTATGTACGAGTCAGAATGCAAAACACCGCTTATCAGATGCTAAAATGCATTTTACAATATTTTCATGAGACCACATAGGATGATACGTGGGCAGAATCACACTGAACTCCACAGGATGGAAGGAGTGAACCCCATCTGCAGCAGGGAGGAATGTGACCTCAGGTACTCATTCATTGGTAAATCATGACAAAAAGTATTTAATTTGATGTTTTGATACATCTTTTTTTTTTCTTTTTTAAATGATTATAATCTTAGCAAATAGCTTTTTAATTTTTAGTAATCAGGTTTAATTAAAATGCAAATGGCAGTTTAGAGGCACTACCTTCAAGAGGCACTTAAAAAAACCAAAAAACTGTTATAAGTGGAATTGATATCTTATTGACCAAATAGCAGAATTTCAAGTCAGGGTGAAATGGGCTGACTTAATAGCAGGTAGCAACTCTCATCTTCCACATGTTCCCCCACCTGCAAAAGTTTTCTGCAACAAAGGGAAAAAATACCTGGAGTTAAACCACTGTTATTTTCATGTTTTCTGCACACCAGCAAAATCAATAACTATTCTTGCCAAAAGTTCACAGCTCTATTTTCTTAGACCACCTGCATTTCAATATGATTCCAGAGATTAATCACTAGTATGAAGATTCTGATTCTGAGGTTCCTACTAGGCTTGCAGTTATAATTGCAATTCCATCTCCTTATTTTAACTCTCAAGTAAGTCCAGCTTTGACTGAATTAGCTCTGCATTGTATCTCTTAATAAAGAGCCACAGATCCTTCATGTATACTTCAGCAACAAGGTCTGGCAACACATTAACATCACATGAGATATAAACAGTTGCTCCTCATTCAGTCTAACCACTGATATAGATGGAAGTATGCTGTCCATCCAGGGATAAAATGTGCTGGGTGTGTAGTTTCTCTAGTAGGGTACTAAGACTTGTGCAAAGCCTCAGTTTCAGCCCTTGTGGTGCTGAAGCTGAGCTCCCCAGGTGGGTCAAGTACCCTGGGTCAAGCACCAGGGTGAACATCCTTGTGCTGTCACAGTCCAGTGGTTGGTCTTTAGGCACTAGCATCCCTGCAGTCACAGAATGTGAAAGTCAGCTTTTATGCTTGCTGAGATCTTGGCTTCATTGCTGGATGCTGCCTAGACCTGATTTTTTGTGGTCAATTGCATGTCTGCTAGAAATATGATGATATCCAACTGCTGCTTTGGAGAGGCTTCCAGGTAGGTAATAGATGGCATTGATACATATTTGGAAAGTGTTTTTGAACCCATCCCATCCCTGTCCTACAATGTGATCATGGAGCAGCCATTTCAAGGGAGGAAAAAGAATGACATTTACAGGAAGACTCATTTCCAGAAATTGTGACAGAGGACTTTTTTTTTTTTTTTTTTAAATTCAGAAGAAAAGTTCTAGCTCAGCTGCAGGAAACAAGTTTGCAAAATAAGAGAGAGGCCAGACAAGAGGATAGAAGTGACCTCAGTCACAGATGTTTAACAGTAGTGTTCTTCGTGCAAAGAAATGTTCTTTGCAATTTTTTTCTTTTTTTTTTTTTTTGAATGGAGAAAAAGGCAGAAATTACTTATATGATAGTTCTGAAAGAAGGAGGACAGCAGCAGCACTGATTATATGGCATTGTTTTTCTCTTTGTTCACAGCTTCCTGAACATGTATCTTTCTCTTCCTCTGCAAAGGAGGAATTTAAACAAGCCCTCTATGCGAAATTGGAAAGGAGCACTGGGGTGACCTCTACCAACCCACACTACCAGGGCAGCCATGGAGCAGCTTTGAATGGCTCTTGTTTGAGCTCTGATGGTAGCAGCTAGAGCCTCTGCACATGCTGATGTGGAGTGTCCCTGGCATAGCAGTATTGAGGTAGGTATTCTCAGCTGAGAGATTTTTATTCCCCACTTCATCTAGTAAAGATAGACAATGTCAATCTAAGGGCTTTTCCTCGGAGTCAATGTCTCATGGAATTGCAGACAGTCATAGCAAATACATCTAAAAAGGAGATCAAGACATCCTCTAGGCCTATAGCCCACCCTGAAGAAGGATCAGCTCTACCCAAACCATTCCTGACAGTTCTTAAATATCTCTGATAACTGAAATCCCAGAGCCCTCCTATCCTAGAGCTTAATTCATCCCGATGTGGGTTGTAACATTATGCAATGAGCAGAGCCGTACTGAGTTACTTTCAGTCAGGGTACAGTTATTGTTTAACGGATGTAAAGATTTCTGTGCATTTAGGCTTGGGCGTTACTTCTAGATATTTTAAAGTGGGTTTATATACTGGTATGTACATGAAGCAGGCATGCATGGCATATTGCAGTGTATCAAATTCAGAGAAGGACATGTTTTCCTTTACCCTTTCTTTTACTATTCCAATACTGATAACACATATTAGAGCTCCGAGGGAAATAATCATGTTCATTCTGGCAATTCGGCCACAAGCATGTTTTAAATTGTAAAAGCTCTTGGCAATGATTCATTTATTGAGTACTTTTAAGGAATTAAGAATCTAAATAGTAAAGAATCTGAGTCATGACCAGCAGCCATGGAGAATATCAATTGACATAAAATAACAGTGGCTCATAAATACAATCCTTTTCCTCCCTTGCTCTTCCCTTACAATGAATTAAGATTGGAAGTGACAGAAAGATGTCCAAATTTGTCAGTGCTAGTCCAGTATCCTTCAGTTCCTAAATATATCCTAGTTCAAGTAGTCCCTCCAAGACAGCACATTTAAAGTATTTTTGAAGAAATATTTTTAAAGTGTCTACAAAGAGTTTTTAAAAGTCGGCAGTGTTCATTTTCCCTACACATCTGTGGAATTACTCAAGGGATGAATTTGGCCCAGTAATTAAGAACCAAATGTTCTAGTGACCTGCTAACGGTTCAAGACCAAAAATAAACTTGCTTGCTTGAGGCAATAGATGACCTATTAGAGGATGAAAGTATTCATCTTGTTCTTTGGGCAGCGCTTTGGATCATGTGAGTCCCTTGTGACTAGGTTTTGAAAATTAGCTCCCAAAGGAGAAATCTATTCCTACACAGCATAGCAAAGCAAGCCCTCATTTAAGTGGTTTTATGAACTAGTAACATCAATCTATTCTTTAAATTCATTCCACTAACTTCTGTATCTTTTAAGTGACACTCACTGCTTCTCTGCTAGTGACAATCAACTGGAAACCCACCTTGTGGAAATGTTTTAGTGCCAAATGAGATTTCATAAAAGGCTTCATGTACCAACAGCTTCTCAGACTTCATGTCAGAATTTCATTCCACAGGCATTAGTACAGTGCCCTACACTAACAATCAATATTTTATTAGTGCAGCAGGATTCCCTGCCTTTATACATTATTTTTTTTTAAAGTATTGTCGCATTTAATGTAAGTATGCATCTGGTTGTCTAGAGACAGGTAATGGTCAGTTGGTTGAAAGTAATCACTCACTAATTTTCTAATAATACATACAGTTTAAGAGGAAAGGTTGGCAGCCTTAGATGGAAGATTAAATGAGTGAGACTCTCAGAGATTTCTTTAGCTAGAGAAATTGATTTATAGCATGCAGAAAAAGCTTTCTTTTGGAAATTGAGTGAGCAGGTGGCTGCAATTTATATAAATTAAACCTTGGGCTTGTTCCTCTGGCTTGAGGGTTTTTTTCCTGTTTTTAAGAAAGCTACTGGTGCATAAATAGTGTTTGATTCTTTTACTAAATGTTGGTTCTGTACAGTTGTTTTTAATCACTGAACCTTTTGGAATCAATTGTAGGATTAATCTAATTGCAGGTTCACTCTTTGCTCCTTATTCTGTGGAGCATAATACAAGAGACAAGCTGTGGCCAGGGAGAAAAATCACACGGCTTTGCATTCTTGTCTCGTGTCGCTTTTCTCAAACAGTCTCTGATCTATCATTACAATCAAAATTCTTTATCCTGAAAATTGCGACATGAAATTTTAAAGCTTAAAATAGCACTTCTGTAAGGCAGAGATTAGATTATGCAAAGTGTTAATGCAGCATTAACTGAAGAGTCCCAATTAAATAATTATAAATAGTTACAAGTCTAGCCTTTTTATTTCCAGAGCACTGTAGTTTAAAAGTTTTGCACTTTCCTTCTTTCTTTCTCTGACAATGTTCATGCCAGTTAAGAAGGACTGAGACCTCTGCAACATTTGTTTTTTCTTCTTTTATTAAAAAAGGAGACATAAAATTTCAGTTATAAAACAAGCAAGTATTCCTTTGAAAAAAATTATAGATCTCCCTGGGACACAGCCAATGGTCGAGACTTATTTTCAGAGGTTGTAAAAGATGCATGTTGACACTGTACGGTAAAAGTCCAAGTACAGTGGAAATCATGTATAGTGAATAACCCATAGAAGTGTACAAGGTCAAGACCAGAGTTCTGCCAATTTAGTAGCCCAAATAAAATATTTTTAAAACCATGCAGTGATCTGGGCTTTGAACACTTCTTAAAAACTCTCTGGACATTGCTGTTGGGTCAAAAACTTTCATATATGTAAGTATGCATGTTAATGTGTATGCACTACAGGCATCATTCATAAAGCTGAGAAAAGTCACATCTTCATGCTCATTAAGACACCTTCTTTAGGAACTGTTTAGGAAATCACAGGAATCAGACCTTTGCTGACAGTCTTGGGAATGGGACCTGAGCAGGCAACCTCTGAATTTTTTTCTGTTCTTTGATTGTTGACTTTCCATGGTCACATACACCTCTGACTGTTTCTTTTCACCCTCTTCCTCGCTCCACCCTACACCAACAGAGTATGCCTCCTTACAGTCCAGAACATGTTTTTTTCTTATCTTGTTTTATGTAGTGAAAACATTTTTTTTTTGGCTCTTGGGGAGTGTCTGCTGTTGCAGTTCACTATTAAAATGTGGTTTGGATAAGATTTGTAAGTCAAACACAACTACTCATGTATGACCCTTTTTGTACTTGTTTCTTTTTTTAATCTATGCAGTAAAATCAGAAAGAAACAGTGAGATAATTTCATTATTCATTAAACTAATAATCTAATCACAAAAGAGTATTACATGTCAGGTACAAGAATCTACAGCGTTTTTACAGGCTAGAAAACTAGTTCAACTGAACAGATAATTTCATTTTTTAATTCAATGTGAACCAAATGTGCCTTGAATGCCTGTTTTATCTTCCTTTACTCATGGAATTTACATTTAAGTAAGTGTTCTGAACAATTATAGCATGATCATTTAAAAATATTAGCATTGTCATAAAAAATTAAAACTCTCAAGCTCTTAGTTCTCCCTACTGTTTTTTGGCTCCAGTTACATCTGCCTTGGATACATCAGCCATTCTGGTGCCCCAAGGGGAAGCGAAGGGGTAGTAGTTGGATGCCTTTGGAAATGCACAGCCCCATGTGATACCCCAAATACTAATGATGCTTCATGTTGATTCCAATTCCATCTTGCAATGATCATGTCTACACTGCCAAGACTATCTTCTGCATACATACCAGACCTTGTTCAGAGAAGCAGCAATACTTCAGAAATACATTTATTCCTCTCCAAACCCATTGCAACCTGCACAGCACTGCCGTGCTGTGTGTAGACATAGCCAGTCAATGGCCAACACACTGCCTGTAAAGGTACAATGACTGCCGCTGCTGTTGGCAGACTGAGGCTCCAGACAGCTCTTGTGTTCAAGTGCCGGTCACTTCTTTTGATACTCTCCTTTTGTTCTTACTTTTCCTACAAGTGTCTTGATTCGCCTTTGACGTGCAATAGGAAAAACTATTATATCCTTGCCTAATCTATGGTGAAGTTAATGTTCCTTAATGGTACGCTCTCCCTACTCTGAAGGGAAAGCAATTTCCCTTCTACACCAACCAGTTATGTCCTGAATAGATACAATTAATTATTTCACTAATCTCACTAAGCATTAGGCTAACACTCTCTGCACGAGATCACTTCCCAATTATTTAGCTAGTAACATCATCAGCAGAACACCAACTTGCCTGGGGAATGGGAGGCAATCAACCATTACATGGCCATTTGAACCTAGACGCTGCGTGCATGCTCAACTCCCTGAAGACGGAAATGTAATGACACAGATTACTGAAAAGATAGCTTTTGCACAAGCAGGCCTTTTATTTTTTCCAGTGGTGGGAGATACTAGCTCAATTGATAAACTCTTTACAACCCATTGCATTCCATCAGAAATTCTAGTCAGCTGTAATATCATATTTTCTTTTCTGCAGAGCCAGGAGAATAAAAAATAAACAACAGGATGGGCTGTAATCTGTTTCTCCCCCCATGGACATCTAAAGTTATGCTTGAATAATTTTTTTGCTGTAGCATGACAAGTTACCTCTGATTCATACCCTGTCAGGACATAAGGTAAGACGCTAATTATTTACCTAAGCTGTTCCTTGTCTCATAATAATATACTTAGCAATTTATTATACTTCTTCCTCTCTAAAATATCATCTTCCTGAGGCAAGCATTTTAGGTG